>NC_143480.1:73669947-74404311 GCF_027475165.1 Benincasa hispida
CATGCATCCTCACTTGGCTTCAAAGAAGCAACTCTTGTCAATTGCGTAGACCATTGTTACGTTATAACCATGACATTTTTTAAATTTTGATTTTGAGAATTGTTTTGATTCTCTCACTTTCTTTTGTTTTGAGAATTATGTGAATGTAATTTTAGATTCTCTTCGAACGGTTGTAAATTTATTTTGTCTAACAATTGATATGGATTTGAGGTTCTATTCGTCAATGTTTCTTTTACTATAAGCAACTATGGAGATTTAAGCCTATAATATTAAAAATAAAATAAAACAGAACACGAGTTTAATCCAAAGCCAACTTTAATTAATTTATCAAACAAAAAAATTCATGATGTCTTTAGCCAATTAATTTGTGTTCAAGATTTTTGTACAACTTTTTATTATTTTTTTCATATTCATACAACATTAAATATCGTAATTTAATTATGGAATTATCTTAATTCTTTTTAATTGTTTTTTAGAATTATGTAAATATAATTTTGAAAAAATCGGTGAAAATGCACATTGGGGATTTGAAAGCCCGTCATCAGTCTTGTTTTTTCTAGTAGAACCTTTAAACGGAAGATAGTTAAATAATAATTATTATTATTAAAAAAAAAAAAAGTAATGTGGAACATATGAAAATTGTTTAATTAATTTCAAATATGAAGATGATGATAGATGATAACTATGATTTTTTTCAACCAAAACTTTGAATGCTCTTAGTGGATTTTTCTCTAGATGAGATTCAACATAAACTGAATGTTTATTGTTTTGGTATGTTGGAGACCATAACCCTAAGCTCTATTTATATACTAATTCAATTAGGGTTCCCATTAAACTCTAATGAACTAGAAATAAGTTTCTATATAAGTTCAAACTCAATTAGCAATCTAGAATCTTAATCAATTAGATCACACAATAGGGTCCAAGCTAATAAAATAACCCAATGTGATAAATTATTAATACACATACATAGTTCATACTTTAATTAAATATATTATTATTTAAATATATCTAACTGGTGCTTCCAAAGAAAAATTAAGATGTATATTTCCAAGTTTCTTTTTTTTAAGAAAAAAACTATATACTTTGGAAGCAATTTCATCTTAACCATTCTTTAAATAAAATACCTAATTTACCATTTTAAAAAAATCTAAAGTAAATTTGAGAATTTTTAAAAGATTTAGTATTGAGTTTATTATATTTTAATTCTCAAATACGTTTTTTTCCTCACAAGAGTTGGACAATACCACAATTGACCAACTTAGTTGTGGATAGAGTACCAAGTTTTTCTTTCAATAAATTTGTTCACCATTTCTTTTTATTTTTATTTAAAAAAAAAAATTGACTTCAAGAACTTGTCAAAATTTTGTGAAGTAAACTTGCTTTTAGAAGGATTACAATTTTAATCCTTTAACAAGTTGTTATCTCCAAATATTATTGAAAAATTTTCACTCGCGAATTCAAAATTGTTAAAAGTATATATATGAATCTGATAGGGAAATAATAAACTTATAAAAAATAAAAATAAAAAAAAAGCTCGATTTATTCTTTTGAAATTTATGAATTTCGATAAAATGTATTTATTAGTTAATTTTTTATAGTCAAAAATAAAATAAATGAGCTTTTTTTTATAACACTAATTTAGAATTAAATGAAATAAAATCAAAAGTTTACAGAATCTAAATTTATACAACTATCCACCACACAGTCAACTTTTTGAAACTATTTTAATCTTGTATTCAAAACAAATAATAAAATATTTAAGAAGTCATTTTAAAAAATAAACCAACAATTACAAGAATGTTAAAATATAATTTTAATCTACATGAAGTTGGTTTAATTTTGATCTTTTGTACTTTCAATTCTCTAATTTTAGTTCCATATTTTTAATAAATTCCTCAAAATTAATGGAATAATATGTGAATATTTTTAAAATTTATGATAAAAAGGCTATAAAAAGCAACCATTAACTGGGGGTTAAATTTATGATTTATTAAAAATATAAGGATTAAAATTAAAAATGGAACAAATTTGTGTAGGGATGAAATGAAATGAGAAAGGGAAAGAAGATTAATTAAATAAATAAATAAATAAAAAAAAAAGAGGTGGGTTTTGTGATGGGTGTGCGGTGATGGACGGAATACAGTGTGCCGTTGAACGGAAAAATCAAAACTAAACAACCTGTAATTATAATTTAGGAAAAAAAACCCTAAAATTTTCCATAATCAACACCCTCTTACAACTACTATGCAACTTCAAGTTATTCAAAATATTTTCCAAATTTGTAACCCAACAGCCGATTTCAGAAGAAATTCCAAAAATAAAATTACTCATCTTCTTCACTTCACTGATAAATCGAAACCCACTCCGTCTTTCTCCAACACTCATCCATCCATCGCCATGTCTTTGACTACCACTCTGTCCCTCAAACATTGTATTCGCAGCAACCGCGACGGCAGCGTTGCCACCGACGGCAACCCAATGCAATTCGTGGAACTCCGATTGTGGCGTTCCAGCAAATTGGTGTCTCCACCTCCCCACAAATTGTTCAACAAACTGCCCCAACTCTAATTTCCGATGCTCTGTTCCATTTTCCTGTGTCGGAGCTTGAAGAACCACCCTTCCTCTCCCACTACTTTCTCCATCGCTTTCTCTCCCCCTTCAACCTCCCTCCCGCTGCCTCCGACGCCATCTTTGATAATATCGCCTCCTTCGCTCTTCAATTGGGCGGCGGCAACCTCGATCTCAACTTCCACATCATCGCCGATGTGGATTTACTGTACACGATCTGGGTGGAGGCGGACCTTGGGCAAGAATCAGCAGCGGCGACGAAAGGGGCGCCGACAGCGGTGATCGAGAGGCTGATGAAGGAGAAATATGATGGGAACGGGGGTGAAGAAGAGATGGGAGAAAAGTGCAGTATCTGTTATGAGGACGTCCATGGCGAAACAGAGGTGAGGACAAGAATCCCCTGCGGGCACGTGTATCACCAATCCTTCATCATCAAATGGGTTAGTATTAACAATTCATGTCCTTTGTGCAGAAAGGAATTACAAGAATAAGACATCAAATTCAAATCTTTTTTCTTTTATGAATATATAATTTTCTTCTTCAAAATATTGTGGACGTGATTAAATCAGAAAGGACCCAGGTCCAAAAATATCTTTCAAATTCTTTTTAATATCTATATTTTTCAAAAATGGCTTTAATAAATTATATTGACTTTTATGAATAAGATTAGAGAATATGTTCATAAAGTTCGGAGAATTTCCATAAATAATCTCTAATTTAATTTCCTAATGGGAAGTTGGTTTCTTTTTCAGACTCATGAATTATTAATTATTATAAATGTTGAGGTAAATATCAATTTATACTTTAAATTTTAAGAGTTGTATTACTTTAAACCATAAACTAATAATTATACCAATTTTAACCTTGAACTTTTATAAATGTATCAATTTACGCATTCATTCATATTTAATATGAAAAATATTATGCAAAATATTTATTTTTTTTCCATTAAACTTATAAACGGTTATAAGTGAAACAATTTAGAAGTTTCATTAGAATTATATTTGAAAATCGTCAATGTATACATGTGTAGACTTTTACAAATGTCAATTTAACAAAATTGATGATTATAATTTGAATAGACAATTTTCAAATAAATCTTAATCAAGAGTCTAAATTAATTCATTTATGCCAGTTTAAAGTTTGATTCATACAATTATAAATCTCAAACGATGTTTATCCAAATAAAACATAATGGAAGGTTTAAAATTAATACACATATAAAAAAGTTCAGGGTTTAAATTGATATAATTATTAATTTAGAATTTAAATTTATACAACCTCGAAGTTCATAATTATAAATTGATATTTGCCCAAAATATTAAATTCAAACCCTCAAATCGTTGTTTCAAACAATAATAATGCTTTACTCCGCAAATACCTCCATTGTTCGTTACAGTCTTTGCAAATACCTACTATTTGTATTATATTTACGTTAGCGATATATATATATATATATATATATATATATATATATATTTATGTTTCGTGATTTTTTCTACGATATAGTAGAAAAGAACTCATGAAAATAATGAAAATATCTATAGAAATATTGACATGCAGATACAATGTAATACTTTGTATGTTTAACAAATCATGCATTCTCACTAGGTCTCAAACCAGCAACTCATGTCCTTTGTGTAGAAGCAAATTACAAGACAATGTAATGCAACAACCACACATCATTACATATTTGTTTATATTCTGGAGAATTTTTAAGGAGGACTATAATTCTACAAATTAATCAAAAGTATAAACCCAAAAATTAAAATATTAGAATGAAAATCACTTTGATCAAATCACTTGTTAAAGGTTAAAATCACTGTTTTTAAAAATACTGCCAAACAAATACAAATACAACCAATTCCCATTGAATAAAGGCACTGTTTGATATAATTTTAGAAAATTTCGTAAAAATCTAAGCAATAAATAATTACATAAATTTGGCAGAGGCATAAAAAGAAAAACAAAAGGAATTTCAATGTGTTTTTAAAAATATCGATTCTATATTGATGAATATTTTAGCAGACATTGTTTAGGATTATTAAAATCACTTTTGTCATTTTAAAAATCACTCTAAAAGACATTTTTAGGGTATATTTGAGAGTGATTCTCAAATGATTAAAATCGTTTTGTTGTTTTAAAAAGTATAATATTTTTTTAATCATTCCACACCAATTTTGATGATATGAAAATTACATCTAAAAATATCTAATTAAATATTAAATTAATTTTAAATGATTAAAGGTATATTTCAAAGCAACTTTTAATTCAATGTTTAAGTTTTTAATCATTCAACACCAATTGTTAAAATCACTTTCAGCACATTTTTTACTGTTAAAAGTGATTTTGAATGGTTAAAAAAATTTGAGTGATTTTAACCCTCTCGAAATCGTTTTAAGTTAAACATGCTATATAAGAGTCTTTTTGAAAGATAAAATAGAACAACACTGCATTGTTGATATGAGTAAGAAGTTTCTCGTTTAATTGAATATCAACACTGTAAATGTGAAGGGACTACTTACTCATATCAACATCTTAGTATAAAAATGTTGTCACTAATCATTATTCATGGCTTCTTTTTGTTTCTTTCCACTGTCTCCTTTTTTTCTTAGCATGAGATTGACTTGACTCTCGACTCTCATTTTTCCTATAAAAATAAAAAATAACAAGATTGGTTTTCCGGTTGCGCCAAACCGGTCGGGTTTCAATATGCTTGAAGAAACGAACAGAAAGTAAGACATCAAAATGGACTTCGAAAACAGCCAGTGATGGAAAAATGAAGAAAATGTGATAGCAAGACAAATCAACAGATGAGACTTACTAGTTATTGATGATCATTCCAGAGTCTGAGAGTTGCATTACATTCACAAAAGAAACAATAAGAAAGCCTGCCCCTACTAGACTGTTACATCAATTCTTGGCCTTAGTAGAGTTGTTTTCCTTGATCTTTGCTCGAGTATCCAATTTAACGAAGCGTTTGAGATCCACGTAGGGAAGGGTTTCGACATTCTTCCTTCGTAATTCACTTAGAGGTGGATGTTTATCAAGCAAATGCCACAGCCAAACAGGGTACTCTGAGTCTGCCATAATTTTTGGATCTGCACCTTCCTTGAGAATATTGGCACCAACTACGGTAGTAGACTTCACCTCTTTACTTAAAGTTGATGCTTTAGGAGCATCGGCAGCTGCACCCCCTTTAGATCCCTTCTTTGATTTGCCTCCGGCAGCGAATGTTCGCACAGATGTCAGTTGTATTAGATCTTTGCTATTGACAATACTTCTTCTAAACAATCTAATCTGGCTCATAACCATTTTTTTTCCTGCAACACAGAAACAAACTCATTAGTTCCGATGAACTAATTCACAGAACAATGTGTTATGTGTTGAAGTTCCTACTTTCACAGTGAAACTAGGATCAAATGATGATTGAACAAATATGGGTTGCAAACAAACAGTAAATAAAACTTTAATTATAAAGAAGCTGCTTGTTTACAAATGAAGATTAGTATTTATTCTAGTTTATACTGTACTTCCACCAAAACCTTTCGTATTGTTCATGGTCGGCTGTCCACCTGTTATTAGCTATCACGCTGACTCTACCGTGATTGCAGAGGTTGATGTCCAACTCCAGTATCAGGATGTGATGTTACATACTCTGAAGGAGATATTATTTATTGAAGGCCCAATAATGAATTACTGACATGGCTAATCTAAAACAAAGGAGTGTGAGCTTTGAACTTGATAAACAGGTGTATCTAAGCTGAGGCCATATCAGCAACTTTCTGTTTTCTGCCACAAGCATCCAAAGTTAGCTCCACATTTCGTTGGTCCCTTTCAAATCTAATTCACAGAACAATGTGTTATGTGTTGAAGTTCCTACTTTCACAGTGAAACTAGGATCAAATGATGATTGAACAAATATGGGTTGCAAACAAACAGTAAATAAAACTTTAATTATAAAGAAGCTGCTTGTTTACAAATGAAGATTAGTATTTATTCTAGTTTATACTGTACTTCCACCAAAACCTTTCGTATTGTTCATGGTCGGCTGTCCACCTGTTATTAGCTATCACGCTGACTCTACCGTGATTGCAGAGGTTGATGTCCAACTCCAGTATCAGGATGTGATGTTACATACTCTGAAGGAGATATTATTTATTGAAGGCCCAATAATGAATTACTGACATGGCTAATCTAAAACAAAGGAGTGTGAGCTTTGAACTTGATAAACAGGTGTATCTAAGCTGAGGCCATATCAGCAACTTTCTGTTTTCTGCCACAAGCATCCAAAGTTAGCTCCACATTTCGTTGGTCCCTTTCAAATCTAATTCACAGAACAATGTGTTATGTGTTGAAGTTCCTACTTTCACAGTGAAACTAGGATCAAATGATGATTGAACAAATATGGGTTGCAAACAAACAGTAAATAAAACTTTAATTATAAAGAAGCTGCTTGTTTACAAATGAAGATTAGTATTTATTCTAGTTTATACTGTACTTCCACCAAAACCTTTCGTATTGTTCATGGTCGGCTGTCCACCTGTTATTAGCTATCACGCTGACTCTACCGTGATTGCAGAGGTTGATGTCCAACTCCAGTATCAGGATGTGATGTTACATACTCTGAAGGAGATATTATTTATTGAAGGCCCAATAATGAATTACTGACATGGCTAATCTAAAACAAAGGAGTGTGAGCTTTGAACTTGATAAACAGGTGTATCTAAGCTGAGGCCATATCAGCAACTTTCTGTTTTCTGCCACAAGCATCCAAAGTTAGCTCCACATTTCGTTGGTCCCTTTCAAATCTAATTCACAGAACAATGTGTTATGTGTTGAAGTTCCTACTTTCACAGTGAAACTAGGATCAAATGATGATTGAACAAATATGGGTTGCAAACAAACAGTAAATAAAACTTTAATTATAAAGAAGCTGCTTGTTTACAAATGAAGATTAGTATTTATTCTAGTTTATACTGTACTTCCACCAAAACCTTTCGTATTGTTCATGGTCGGCTGTCCACCTGTTATTAGCTATCACGCTGACTCTACCGTGATTGCAGAGGTTGATGTCCAACTCCAGTATCAGGATGTGATGTTACATACTCTGAAGGAGATATTATTTATTGAAGGCCCAATAATGAATTACTGACATGGCTAATCTAAAACAAAGGAGTGTGAGCTTTGAACTTGATAAACAGGTGTATCTAAGCTGAGGCCATATCAGCAACTTTCTGTTTTCTGCCACAAGCATCCAAAGTTAGCTCCACATTTCGTTGGTCCCTTTCAAATCAAGGCCAAGGTTGAGTCTGTGGCTTACACAAATTGGCTTTACCCGAAGGGTTGAAAATTCATCCAATGTTTCATGTTTCGATTCTTCGCAAAGCTATAAGACCGAGTTTGGCCATGTTTCCAGTTCCTTCAGGCTTTCATTGTCATTTTTGTGCAATACAAGCCATCAGATTTGTTAGGGCTATGGAAATCAACCTCCAACAAGGGTGAATTTGAGATACTGATCCATTGAGAACTTTCTAATCCTGAGGATGATATATGGAAGATTGCTTCGACAATCCAAGCACAATCTTTGGATTTCCAACTTGAAGATAAGGTGGCTTGTTGGGGGCGAGTAATGATAACCCCCCAATCACTAAAGTATATACATGCAAGAGGAGGCTCCCAATCACTAAAGTA
Organism: Benincasa hispida; assembly: GCF_027475165.1. NCBI lineage: Eukaryota > Viridiplantae > Streptophyta > Magnoliopsida > Cucurbitales > Cucurbitaceae > Benincasa > Benincasa hispida. Next base: position 73,678,213 of record NC_143480.1, read on the forward strand.
TATACATGAAAGAGGAGGGGAAGGAAAGAAGGCATGTGAGTTAAGGGAAGAGAGTGTTTGTCGTGTGTGGGCCAATTCCTTCAACCTATAATTTTCCAAAAAATTAATGATATACGCTCTTCCTATAACAAAATACTCAGAATATTTCTACTATTTAGTCAAGATATACTAAATACAAACAATTCATAATAGCATCAAATTAGACTTGCAACAATGCATATCAGTCTATGATATCAAAACAAGTTGAGTCAATACCAGCTCACTCCATTCTTCAAATGGATGGACTATAAAACTACAATTGCAATTGCAGTATAAGACTTCTACTTTGAGATTTATCACTCCTCTAAGGAAACTTTTAAAAAAAAAAAAAAAAAAAAAAAAAAAAAAAAAAAAAAACAAAATAACAAAAACTTAAAATTCCAAATGATGATTAAATTGAACAAACAGCTTATGCATTAAAGAAAATAATCAAATAAAACTGCAAAATCAAAAAGAAGCTAACTGGCACCAATAAATAAATTATTAAAAAAAAGTTAAATTGACTACCTACAAATAACTAACTAACGATGAATATTAAGGAAATCCATTAGTTCTTTTTTTTAAAAAAAAAAACAAAGATAACTTTTCATTTATATGATGAAAAGAGACTAAATAAACTAAAATGAAACAAAAAGAAACAATAAACTATGAAAAGAAAAAAAATTACATAAAACATAGAAAGAGAACACCAAGAAGAATCGAAGATCCTTGCTGCTTCAAAACGAATACACCACTGAAGAGAGTTAACAAGAACTTTTTGAATCTTCTCAAACCAAAAATTAGTGATTAAGGCTTTAGTAGCAACACAAATATCCAAATCCATAAATGACAAATCAAATGCTTCAGCATTCGAGACAAAATAAGTAAGCTCGTTAAGGAGGCTTTTTCCTTGCCCTTACTTTCAACTCCATCCACCGCAAACCACTTGTAAACTGCCACTTTAACCTTTCTAAGATTTAAGATCAAATATTTTCTGTAATTTGCCTGAAGCCCAACTGGACTATTTACTCTCCTGATTTACCAAAAGAATCAAACAAAAGACCAACCAACAACCTTTGAACTCCAGAAAACTTTAGTAAGAAGACCATCCACTTTCTCTTTTGACGATTCTGGAAAAGACAACATCTGGAAGCTGAATTGGAGAAATCTTTTTAGGGCCTCTAGTAATCCAAGTAAAAAGAAATCCTCTCTTTTAAAGAAACAAAACGATAAAAAATGCTACTTAGAAAAATGATGAGTGGTTTTCCCAAGCTTCAAACCACAGTTCTCAATTAAAGTTGAGAATTTAGATGGAACTAGAGATGAATCAATCAAAGAGAACTTGCTAGAAGGAGGCTGATCAGACTTTTTTTCAAAAGAGTTGACATAACCCTGAAATTTCTCGTCCAAAGAAGTCATCCTCCCTTCTGGAACAGAATTTAAGGTCAAAATTTCTGGTTCATCACTGCTGACACTGATGAACCATCATCAAACTGACCTTGTTAACATGGTGAAACAACTTGTGGATGCTGCATTTTACTGGGAGAAATTAAAACAGCTGGCGCCAACTCATTGGAATTCAAAACAGACTCTTCATCTAACAAATCCTTTCGAGAAAGACCTTTGTCTAAAGTAATCATCTCATTAACTTCATGAGCGTGAACATCATTCCTCTTAATGACTAAAAAATCAATCCCAACGCTGGGGTTAATGCAACCAACAGCCAACGAGGAGCCACTTTCAAAACTTTTATGAACTGTCTTATCATTAAAATTATCAATAAATTTAGGCACCACTTCAAACGGGATTTCGAAGGACTTCAGCTTCCACCTTGTGGTCTTCTTGCATAAAGAACATGTAATAATTGGGTCTTTCAAAAAGTCAGTTTTTTCAATATTTTCAACAGTCACTTTTACATTCTTCTAATGATCGGCCACTTCATGAACAGACACATTTAGTGACTCTTCAACTTCTCCTCTTAACCTAATCCTCCCATCTAACAAAACTTGACTAATTCTGGTTTTGATCTACTGCATTTGTAAACTCTAGCAACAATATTACCTTGCTTAAACAGATTAATACTTGAAGAAACATCTGAATCAACTACTTCAAAATTTATAAGGAACACCTTGAATTCATCTAAAATCTCAATCTCAAACGGAAGAAAGCCACACAAATGATTTCTCTCCTAATGAATCAAATTCAAATAGAAGATATGGAATTGAAATCTAGTCATAACTCATCTAACTTCTTGAAAACGTATGACAAATGGTTGGAGGTATGCATCCAAACAATGCGTACTAGCCAATCATTTTTTTGGCATTCGACTCCCTAATGCGCACAACCTCCTATTTAATGAGCCATTCGCAGTTCACAGTCTGAATTAGTTCATACTTACCCATACATGACTTAATCAAGTAAATAAGAATGGTAAGTACGTCCCCGCCTAAACCAATTCCAAAACTGGACAGTGGTTCACAACACTCCAAATCTTCAATTTAACAATCGAAACATTATGGGTAACATTAAATCTATGCCAAAAGTTAATGGGTATCCAAGGAATTGAAGAATAAGCCATAAAACTTACCAAAATCTAATTTTCAGGGCCGTTCAACACGCTGAAACCCACAAAACCCCAACTTTAACGCTGCTGCACGCGGACCCGATCAACTCCAGCGGCGGCGACTCGTAACGACGGCGCAGAGATCAGCGAACGGCGATCGACGTTTGTGGCTGATTGCTGCGTGCGGAAGAGGGATCGAGAGAGAGAGAGATTGGGTAAAGGAGGAAATGACCGGCGGCGAAGATGTGGACGGCGGCGGCGCAACTGCAGCGACGGTGACGGAACTGGAGCACCGGCGACGGACGGCGGGCGTGGACGTGGCTGGCTGCGGTGGGTTGCCGGCGTGCGAGCTAGACCTTGAGAGCGAGGGTGAGACGCGAGAGGGAGGGATCTGACGGGGAGTGTTCTCACGCCAATTAAAGGAAAACCTTTCTATATTTTCTTTTCTTATATATATAATTCTAAACTTAACCTAAATTTGAATTTGATTAGGTTAAAGTCAAATTTTCTTCCATCTCTACTAGATTCCAAATATTGTTAGTTATCAGAGATGTCCATGGGTGGGGATAGTCTGCCTATTTTGAAGCAAGAGTTAGTCATTCCCCGCACTGTAGTAGCTTGAAAAGTAGAAAGAGGATAGATAGTAAACAACCTTGTTGTAGGAAAAGTAGTATATCTTGTCTCCGGCTTAGCCTATGACTATTTATTAGCTTAGCTAGCGTTTTGGGAGAATCGAATAATTTAGTCAATTCAGTTCATATACAATTTGAAGGTTTTTGTAGGTTCATTGATCATGGCTGGCTTAACAGAAGAACTTTATAAGTTTCCAAAAATTGAAGATACAGATCAAGAAATTGAATTTCAATCCAAAACATCTCCTTACTGCACACACAAACAAAAAAACAGAAAGCACTGCATCCTATTAGGTTGAAGGATTTGGTGTTGCTCATATTTTACAAGAGATGCTTACTTATAAATATGATCATATTAGAGCTCGGCAAGAAGTACTTGGTACTACAATCATTGGAGGAACAATACCTAAACTTGAGGATACTCCATAATCTTTTCGATTGCTCCTTCGAGAATTACGATCCTTGGCTTTATCGGATTATGAGTTATTAAGTCATAAAATGAATAAAAATTCACAATTTGAGGAGCTGCCCCTAAAGGTCCTAATGAATTCCTAATTGACCGGGTGATAGAGTCGTGAAAACACCAATTTCTTCCATATTTTGGACCTTAGCTCCATGGAACAATATACTACTGCTCAAACATGGAAGAATTGAACTAGCACTCAAAGGAGTTATCAAATTGGATCAATAACTAGGTGAATAAATGGACCCTAGATGTCTTTATCATCCAAGAACTGAATTGTAAGGAAGAGGAATTTAGCTTACCAATGTAATAGATTTAGATCTAAGTAGCAGTCATTCCCCGTCCTCGTAAAATTCCCTGTAGGGATCGGGACGGGGATTCATTGCAGGGAATTCGCGGGGATTGGGTTCCCCGCAGAGAAAATTTCTCCGTTTGTTTTTTTAATATATTCATTTTTAGCAATTTTGTTTATTCTTAGCCAAATAAAATTATGTAATATTAAATGAGTTATTTCCAATAAATTTTTCATTCAAATAAAACAGTATAAAAATTCATTAAAAAAATAATACTATTATAAGTGTAAAAATATGATTTAATCCTATAATTTCTAAAAGTTAAAATTTAAATATCACAATATCATAGTCAAGCTTTCCATTTAAATACTACAACATTTATAGTTTAAGGTAGAAAGTCAAAACAATTTAGAAATGTATTAAATTACAAAAATGTTGAAATGAAAATTAGAAAATAACTAACTTTTTATACCACAATTTTTGTAAAAAATATATAGATAAAATGATAATAATAATTATAAACTCATATTTTGTTTATGTAAACAGTTAATAATAATAATAATAATAATAATAATAATAATAATTGTTGAATGAGAAATTTTGGACCGATCGCAAATTGCCACATCATTTACTAAATTAATGACAAAATTCCAAATAATTGAATTCAAGACTAATTAGAAGTTGACATTTGTCCCAAATTGAAGTTGCAAACATAAATTGACGAAGTCCAATGATGGCACATTTCTCCTTCGTAACCGTTGGATTAAATAAAATTACTTCGGTCCAATTTGATATTATTATTTGGGCTAAGCCCAAATCCAATTAGTTAGGCCCATGGACCGACCAAGCCCAAGCCCATGAATTCCAGCAGAGAACTCTATAAATAGAGGAGTTCTCCAGGGTCAGCAATTCTATACTCCAGAGAGCTTATAGAGAATTCTTTACAATCAGAAGACTCCTTGACTCCTGAAGCTGACCACACCTGAAGACTGAAGTCCTTCGAAGATACAAGCATCCTGAAGACTGAAATCCTTTGAAGATACAAGTAATTCTACATTTAGAGAGTCCAAAGAGAATTCATCAACAAGCAGAAGACTCCCAAGACTCCTAAAGCTGCACTCTTAGAAGATAGAAGACTCTTAAAGACTGAAGTCCTTCGGAGATACAAGTATTCTTCCAAGACTTCAACTTTACGATCATCACGCGCTTCGCTTCCTCAAATCAAGCGTACGCATTCAACTGGGAGAGAATCAGAGGATCAAATACTAGAGATCGAACCACATCGCATCAAATCAACTTCAACATCAACACCAACTTAAGTTCAACTCCACGAAACAAGTTTCTCCGAAAGCCTCGTGCGAACACTAATCCTCCAAGAGGATCAACAAGCCTAAAGGCCGATCTTTCAAGAAAATCAACAAGTCCAAAGACCGATCATCCAAGAAGATCAACAAGCCCAAAGGCCGATCATCCAAGAAAATCAAGTCGTCCAAAGACCGATCCTCCAAGAAGATCAACAAGCCTAAAGGTTGATCATCTAAGAAGATCATCAAGCCCAAAGGCCGATTATCCAAGAAGATCAACAAGTCCAAAAGCCGATCACCCAAGAAGATCAACGAGCCCAAAGGCCGATCACCCAAGAAGATCAACGAGCCCAAAGGCCGATCACCCAAGAAGATCAACAAGCCCAAAGATCGATCACCCAAGAAGATCAACAAGCCCAAAGGCCGATCGTTCAAGAAGATCAACTAGTTTAAAGTTTATAGTTTATTTTGAAAGCATCAAAATACTGTGTATTAGAGATTGTACTCACTTTCCACAAAATTAATACAAATACAAAGTTCAAGTTCCATAAAATAAATTTCTCTTGAAATCTCGTGCGAACAAATTGGCACGCCCAGTGGGACATCTCTACCTCTCATCTCTCTCTCGTCATCCAAGTCTAACAAATCTACAAATGGCACTAAAGAAAGTTGCATCCAAAGCTACCGTCGCAAGTAACACTTACATAAGCTTTGTCATCACGGAGGAAATCTGGGACCAGTTGATGGAATCTTCTAAAGGCGAGATCGTCATCAGAAAAAATCCCTTGTTTGACAACTATGTTTCTGCTACTGATCTATCAGAGAAAGAATCACATCTTGATGTAGTGTCTGTCATGATGACTGACGTAACGACTGAGTCGACCATGGCAGAGATGGAGGTAAAGATAAACCTCCTAATGAAGGCTGTAGAAGAGCGAGATCATGAAATTGCTGCTTTAAGAGATCAGATACATGCTCGAGATACTGTTGAATCAAGTCAATCCCCAACTACAAAAGCCAATGACAAAGGAAAGATTGTCTTGCAGGAAAGTTAGCCACCACAATCCACCTCTGTTGCCTCCCTGTCAGTTCAACAGCTCCAGGATATAATCACAAACTCCATAAGAGCTCAATACGAAGGACCGTTGCAAACCTCCTTTATGTACTCCAATCCATACACCAAGAGAATCGACAACCTGAGAATGCCAGCTGGGTATCAACCTCCAAAGTTCCAGCAGTTCGATGGAAAGGGCAATCCAAAACAACATGTTGCACACTTCATTGAAACCTGTGAAAATGCAGGAACCAGAGGAGACCAGCTAGTCAAGCAGTTCGTCCGTACCTTGAAAGGAAATGCTTTTGATTGGTATACTGATTTGGAGCCAGAAGTGATTGACAGTTGGGAACAACTAGAAAGGGAGTTCTTGAATCGCTTCTACAGTACAAGGCGTATTGTTAGCATGGTGGAGCTGACGAACACCAAACAGTGGAAGGGAGAGATAGTCATCGATTACATCAATCGATGGAGAGCTTTAAGTCTGGATTGCAAAGATAGACTTACTGAATTATCTGCAGTGGAGATGTGCACTCAAGGCATGCACTGAGAGCTTCTCTACATCCTACAAGGGATAAAACCTCGTATGTTTGAGGAACTGGCAACACATGCTCATGATATAGAGTTGAGCATTGCCAATAGGGGAACTAAAGATTTCCTAGTCTCTAAAGGGAGAAAATACAAAAATGATGCCAAGGGCACTGAAAAGATCGTGGGTAGTGCCACAAAAGAATCTACGGTCGTTCATGTGACCCCGCTGAAATTTTCCTCCAAAGGAAAACAAACAAAATTTGAAAGAAGGCACAAGAGGGCGAGAAACATCGTCTAACTCTTAAAGAACAACAAGAGAAGGTTTATCCATTCCCTGACTCTGATGTGGCAGATATGTTGGAGCACTACTAGAGAAGCAACTTATTCAGCTACCGGAATGCAAGCGGCCGGAACAAGAAGGAAAAATAGATGATCCTAACTACTGCAAGTATCATCGGGTCATTAGTCACCTAGTTGAAAGATGCTTCGTGCTGAAGGAACGAATTATGAAGTTGGCTCGTGAAAAGAAGATTGAGCTAGATTTGGATGAAGTAGCTCAGACAAACCACGCTACAGTAGCGGCGACTTCAAATGTTCCAATATTGTCTGTGTCTCATGCTCAAAGAGAAAGCCCGATCCAGTTTGGAGAATTCGAGCCTATAGTTGTTCGGTTCCAACAAGAGATTCAAACAGCAAATTCCGAAAAGAAAGATGAGCTTGTTGAAGATGACAACGAATGGTGGATAGTAGTGACTCATTGAAAGAGAAGACAACCAAACTCCACCCAAAAAGAGTCGCGTTCCTATCGAAGCTATAGAAGAAGAAACAAAACTCATAAAAAGAAAGGCAAAAAGATGACATAGAAGCCTAAACCTGCTAAGAAAGAAGACAAGGACTTCCCTCAATTCTGATGGCTGGCAACTTCGGCAGAATTTCTCCCAATAAGCTTTCTTAATAATCATCCAGAGAAAGTATCAGAAGTTATTGCATGTCACACTGTCGGCATAGTGGAAGTCGACAACAATCATGTGACTGCTAAAGAAGTCAACAACTCAGAAGAAATGAAGCAAAGAACTTCTGTCTTCGATCGTATTAAGCCTTCAAGTGCTCGATCTTCAGTCTTTCAAAGATTGAGTATGGCCACTGTGGGAGAAGAAGACCAATGTCCAACGACTACTTCTGCTCGAACTTCAGCCTTCAAAAGGTTAAGTATATCCACATCAAAGAAAGATCAACTTTCAGCATATGCTTTTGATCGTCTCAAGACAACAAGCGATCAATGTAAAGGAAGGATGAAAATCTTGAAGCCAACATCATTCCATGAAAAAAACAACGACGGAAAGATTCACAGTCGTGTCCCTTCACGCATGAAGAGGAAATTTTCTGTTGACATAAGTACAGAAGGTTCCTTGATAGTGAAGTCAAAACTTATCATATTGACGAATCCTACAAATGAAAAGGATAATCAAAACCATGATGAAATAAGAGCTTCTGTAGTTTAAATAAAGAAGCTTCTCATCGCACGAGCCTAAACTGCATAATGCTCCTAGCCCGCATGAGCTTAAAATGTGAACGGCCCAAAAAAAAAATTGTACGAACTACGTTACGACTTGATCTCTGTCATTATAAAGGGTACGTAGGCAACTTAGAGAAATTTAAGTTCAGTCGCGCATAAAAAAAAAAAAACATTCTTTTCGAACTATATTATGACTTGATCCCTATCATTAAGAAGGATATGTAGGCAGCTTGATAGAAACTTCAAGTTCAGTTCAGTTTAAAAAAAAAAAAAAAGAAAAAAAAGCTTGAACTACGTCATGATTTGATCCATTTCTTTAAAGGTATGAAGGAAACTTAAAGAAATTTAAGTTTAGTTCATCAGAAAAGGTATCACAACCACCTAAGTATAATACTACAAGATTGATGTTGATCATCTCCATTAAAGAATAACACTTCAGATTGAAGATGTTCATCCCTCGTAAGGAGCCAACACAGTAAATAAAAGGCACACACCTAGAATGCGCTTCGCTTTCTCTTTAAAATTAAACTTAGATGCTCCTCCATCTTTAAGTTTAGAGGCTTCATCGATACTCTTCAATCTTCAAGTTCAGAGGCTTCATCGATGCTCCTCCATCTTTAAGTTTAGAGGTTTCATTGATGCTTCATCTTCATGCTCAAGTCTAAAGGTTTTGCAATGCCATCTCCATGCTCAAAGTCACAAAATCAAGCCTACTGCCAAAGATTCATTGATGCTTCATCAAACTCAAATGCGGAAGATTCATCGATATTTCAAACTTAAATGCGAAGGATTCGCCGATACTTCAAGCTCAAGTGCAGAGGATTGGCCGATGCTTTTTGAAGCTCAGATGTCGATGATTTATCGATGCTTTATCAAACTCAAATGTGAAGCATTGATTGATGTTTCGTCAAACTTAAATGCGAAGAATTTGCCGATGCTTTGTCAAACTCAAGTACAAAGGTCTCGTCGATGCTTCTCCATCTTTAAGTTCAAAGGCTCCATCGATACTCCCCCATCTTCAAGTTTAGAGGCTTCGTTTGATGCCTCTCCATCTTTAAGTTCAATATTGACGTGTGTGGCCCTACTTCCATCTTTAAGTTAAAGGTCGGTGTGCATGACTCCGCTCCATCTTTAAGTTCAAGGTCGGTGTGCATGGCTCGGCTCCATCTTCAATGACTCGATCTACAAAATCATGACGCAACATCGCTTTTTCTCCAAAGTCTGGCGTGGTTCGCTTCATCTCCAAATTGATGACGTGGCTTCACTTCATCTTCAAAGTCGTGGCGTGGCTTCGTTTCATCTCTGAACTGATAGCGTGGCTTCGCTTCATCTCCAAAATGTTGGCACAATTTCGCTTTATCTCCAAAGTCTGGCGTGGTTCGCTTCATCTCCAAAGTTGTGGCGTGGCTTCACTTCATCTCCAAACTAATGGCACGACTTCGCTTCATCTCCAAAGTCGTGATGCGGTTTTGTTTCCTCTCCAAAATGTTGGCGTGGCTTCGTTTCATCTCCAAAGTCGTGATGTGGCTTCGTTTCATCTCCGAACTGATGGCGCGGTTTCACTTCATCTCCAAATTGATGACGCGACTTCACTTCATCTTCAAAGTCGTGGTGCCGTTTCGTTTCCTCTCCAAAATATTAGTACAACTTCACCTCTTCTCCAAAATTGGTGTAGCTTCGCTTCCTCTCAAAAAATGTGGGTGTGGTTCCATCTCATATGCGAGATCAAGTTTGGTTTGCCTAGCTCTACCTCATATGCGAGGACAACTCTGGTCCGTCTGGCTCCTCCTTGTACGCGAGATCGACTCTAGCCAACCTGACTCTGTTCAAAATCTTGATGGCACATTCTTCTCATCTTCAAGGTTTGATGGCATATCCGCCTCATCTTCATCTTCAAATTTTGATCAAGGAGTAACATAACGAGGTAGACGTTTCCGAGATCCTCCCTAGGGTGATCGAATGAGAGAGTTGTAAGCCTTTGGGGGGCCCCTCCCATGACGATCAGGATGTATGAACGGTGCTACAAGGTAGACATTTACGGGATCCACCTAGGGTGATCGAATGAAAGAGTTGTAAGCTTTCGCAGGGCCTCTCCCATGACGATCAGGATACCCGAGCGGCGCTACAAGGTAGACCTTTTCGAGATCCTCCCTAGGATGATCGAATGAAAGAGTTGTAAGCCTTTGCGGGGCCCCTCCCATGACGATCAGGATGTACGAACAGTGCTACAAGGTAGACCTTTTCGGGATCCACCTAGGGTGATCGAATGAAAGAGTTGTAAGCCTTTGCAGGGTCCCTCCCATGACGATCAGGATACCCGTGCGGCGCTACAAGGTAGACCTTTCCGAGATCCTCCCTAGGGTGATCGAATGAAAGAGTTGTAAGCCTTTGCGGGGCCCCTCCCATGACGATCAGGTTGTACGAACAGTGCTACAAGGTAGACCTTTTCGGGATCCACCTAGGGTGATCGAATGAAAGAGTTGTAAGCCTTTGCAGGACCCCTCCCATGACGATCAGGATACCCGAGCGGCGCTACAAGGTAGACCTTTCCGAGATCCTCCCTAGGGTGATCGAATGAAAGAGTTGTAAGCCTTTGCGGGGCCCCTCCCATGAGGATCAGGTTGTACGAACAGTGCTACAAGGTGACTTAACAGTACTACAAGGTAGACCTTTTCGGGATCCACCTAGGGTGATCGAATGGAGAGTTGTAAGCCTTTGCGGGGCCCCCCCCCATGACGATGAGGATGCACGAACGGCGCTGCACCTTTGCAGATTTCCGCATGATGATCAGGATGCACGAACGGTGCTGCACCTTTGTATGTTTCCGCATGATGATTAGGAAGCACGAATAGGGATACAATAGATAGACCATGCCAAGGTCGTCCTTATGTGCACCAAAGATGGGTCGATGAGATTAAAAAATTTGTTTTGTTGTGCTCATTTGGTTGCACTCTAATGCCTACAAAAAAATAGTAAAAAAAATAATAAAACAAAAGAAAGCAAAAAAAAACATGTGAAAAAAAAAAGAGAAAAGTGTGGAAAATAAAAGCAAATAGAAGAGAAAAAGAAAGCAAAAAAAAAAACTTTTAAAAAAAAGGGAAAAGAAAACAAAAAAAAAAATAAAAAAGAATGAAAAAAACAATCGAAAAAAAAAGGAAAGCAAAAAAAAAAACTTTGAAAAAAAAAAAGAAAAAAGAATGAAAAAAACAATCGAAAAAAAAGAAAGCAAAAAAAAAACTTTGGGAAAAAAAGAAAACAAAACAAAAAAAAAAGGAAAAAGAAAAAAAAAGTACAAGAAAGGAAGAAAAAAATGAAAAAATAATTTATTAAAAAAATATAAGAATAATATGAACAAAATAAAAAAAATGCGAAACAAAAAAAAAAGTAAAAATGTGTAACAAGAAAATTCTAAATAAAAAAGAAAGGAAATTAAGAATGACAATAATACAAAAAATTTTGGTTAAAAGATAAAACCAGACCTTTATTAGAAAAAAAAAAAAACCTAAATCTTCTTCTTCTTCTACACATCCAACCCCCCCTAAAATTTCTCTCACTTCCCACTAAATCTCTCGCTACTATGTCACTGAGTTCATGTCAGCATGCCCTATCCTTAAAATTAAAAAAAAAAAAAAAAAAAAAGACTCTATTCTCTTCCTCTCTCACACATCCTCTTAGAACCATGAGAAACAGGTGGTAAAAAAAAATCTAGTAGAAGCAAAAGCCTATGTTGTCGATGACCATACATCAAGTGCAACATAATGCTGATGGGTTCCAAAGAGATGATCAACCACAAAATCCTTAAAAAAAAGTGAGGAAAAAGAAAGGTTGAAAGCATGCTTAAAAAATTAGAAAAGAAAAAAAAAAAAGAAAACAAGAGAAGATCGGTCACGAAAGAGTAAAAAAAAAAAAAAAAGATCGATCACGAGAGAGTGCTCTGTTTCCATCGATTCGGCAAAGCAAAACAAGAAGCATAAAAAAAAAAAAAAAAAAAACTGAAGAAATAATAAAAAGGTCTTGAAGAAGTTTTTAGAGATGCAATGGAGGTGATTAACTCAATGTGAATTCTATGAGGTTTCTGAGTTCAATTTATAGATGAATAACCAAAGGGTTAAGATTTAAAAGCCAAATTTGGAGAAGAAGTTTAGATTTTAGATTGACACATAGCATTTGAGAAGATCTAACAAACTTTGGGTTAAATTGATTTTTTTTTTTTTTTTTTGGGGATTTATCCAATTTAACAAAAGAAGTGGTTTTATTTTTGGCAAGTTTGAAGGCTCATATTCAACTTCACTAAATAATAATAATAATAATAATTTAGGTCGGAATAAGATTCGAATCCATATTATCCAAATATCAAGTTCAAAGTCCTAGATTATCCAAGCTTCAAATCAAAATTAGTTTAAGATTATAATTCTATCCAAATCAAATTTTGAATTTCAATTTCGGTTAAAATTCAAATTTGCGCATATTCCAAATTTTATTTCAATTTCATCTAGGTTCATATCTTTAGTTCCAAATCAAATTGTGGTAAGATCTAAAATTTCTCTCAAATTAAAATTTGGCCATATTCCAAATTTTATTCAAAATCAAAATTTCAATTTTGAGATTAAATTGTGGATAAAATCTCAAATTTGGGGATCTTCCAAATTTTATATTAAATTCATCCAAATTTAGGTTCTCTCATCCCTATTTTCAATTTAAATTGCAGGAAAGATCTAAAATTTATCCCAAATTAAAATTTGGTCATATTCCAAATTTTATTTTAAATTCAAATTATTCGACCTTGAGTTTTTATCTTGAATCAAAATAAATTGCGGATAAAAATATGTCTCAATTAGTCTCTTATTAAAATTTGGGTATATCCCAAATTTTTATCTCAAACCAAAATTGATCAAGATTCAATTTCACCTCGAATTCTATTCCAAAATTCAAGCCAAGATTTGGGTACCAATAAAATTTCATCCTAATGTCAAGACCTTGGCATAATCTAAGTGTTGTGTCAAATCAAAATATAGGCACACTCCAAACATCCACCAAATCAAAGTTAAAGGAAAGATAAAGACAAGATGACAAATTCTACTTCAAATTCACGTGAATTTTTTTAAAAAAAAACGATTGTTAGAATTTGGAATATTAAATTAAATTTGAAATTAAAGTGAACATAAATTCTACTTTAGTTCAAATTAAAGTTCACTTGGGAGCAAGAAAGTCAAGGACTAAAATTCATCTTTTGTTTACTTGGCGAAAGTGTGTCAAATCAAACAAATTTCAAATCAAAATTTTGAGCTAAATTCTCATATTTTGATCAAAATGATGCATCAAATTAATGGAGTTAAAATCATACTTTGATTTCGAATTATCTTTTTCGAGATCCACCCACCGTATAAACGTGCATAAATCTTGAAAAGGGGACATTTGTTGAATGAGAAATTTTGGACCGATCGCAAATTGCCACGTCATTTACTAAATTAATGACGAAATTACAAATAATTGAATTCGAAACTAATTAGAAGTTGACATTTGTCCCAAATTGAAGTTGCAGACATAAATTGGCGAAGTTCGATGATGCCACATATTTCCTTCATAACCGTTGGATTGAATAAAATTACTTTGGTCCAATTTGATATTATTATTTGGGCTAAGCCCAAATCCAATTAGTCAGGCCCATGGACCGATCAAGTCCAAGCCCATGAATTCCAACAGAGAATTTTATAAATAGAGGAGTTCTCCTCATTTGTGGGGGTCAGCAATTCTATACTTGTAAAATCTGAACCCTAATTACTTTAAGTAATGTGAAGTCTTCTAATGAGCTAAATAATGCCATGTCTCAGGAAGGATAGAAGATGGAATGCATAATAAGCATATGAATGAGACCATGCTATCTAATGAGGAGTAGTGCTGAAGTAATATTGTGAGTGAAGTTACAAAAGGAAATTTGCTAAATCCTAGCCCTTCATCACCAATAGTGAGCCAGGTGGCATGAGGAGGGTTTATGCTGGATTTTGGGCGGTAATATAAGCAAGAAGGTCGAATTCATTGGGTCGGTTTGGACAGACTACTTAGGCTATTTGTTAATTCTAGTGGAATTCAAAAGCTCTGTGTATCTATCTTCTGTGGCTGGGCTGTTGGAAGGAAAACTCGCCGGAATAAGGCCGGAGGGGCAAAATAAAGATGAAGGGTTCGTTTCTTGGGTGAATCTAGGCCATCAGTGAAGAATTAAAGCTCTAGGACGAATTACGAAGCGTTTTGAGCTAAAAATTTGAGATAATATTCTTAACTCAGTTATAAACAACTTTGTAGAATGAAACTTTTTAAGATGAGGCCTGGAAATCGAGTTATATAATTTTGAATGTTGAACTAGAAATTGTTGAACAAGCAGGCAACTGCTTGAATTGGGGCCAATGATGAAGTTTTGAATCTCAGATTAAACGATGAGGAATTTTGAGCTGAAAGTTTTAGGTAATATTGGTAACTCAATTCTAAACATGTTTGTAGAAGGAAGTTTCTTCAAAAGAGGGTTGGATTTTGAGTTATGAATTTTTGAAGTTGTAATAGAGGATCTAGGCATAAGCAGACGGCTGCTTAGGAGGATTAAGCAGGCAGCTCAAGAGCGAGAGTGAGCGAGAGCGAGCGAGAGCGAGAGAGAGCAAGAGGAAGCAAGAGCGAGAGCGAGAGCGAGAAGTGGATCTCGCTAGGGACGGAAATCTTGCTAGTTTGCACTGGATCTCGCTGGAAAGTGCCAAATCTCGCTGGGAATGGTAAATCTCGCTCATAAGGATGATCTCACTCATGTGGGTGATCTCGTTCATGATGATTTTCTCGCTAGTAATACTGATTTTGTTGATAAAAGTTCTATTAGTAAATGAACTATTTTGAGGTATTTTGCTAAGAATTCTAAGTAGTTTAACTGGGAATTATGTTCTTTCAGGCAAAGAAGAGCTAGGAGAGGCGTATAACCCGTTAAGAGGCCAACGAGTTGTGAGTGACTATGTGATGACTTACTGTTTTAATGATTTAGAAACTGTGATTTCTTGAAGATATTTCTCATGCTAAGTGTTTAAATGAGGTGCCAAGCAACGTTCATGAAATGGTTTTTCATGCTAAGTAAAGCATGATTTAAATATGTTATTTTGTCCAAATACTTTCAGCATGTTTAAGTAACTCCATTTTTATGATGATCTAGTCTGATGGATGAACTAGTATGATGATTTGAGCACTAAGCCTTAGTATTCAACTAAATGGTTATGATTAGTTTTACTTACAATGCGATACCGAAGGACATTTAAGAAGGTATCCGCCCAACCAAATACCGAAGGACATATGAGAAGGTATCTGACCAACTTGGTACCGAAGGACATTCAAGAAAGTACTAGACCAACTTGATACCGAAGGACATTTGAGAAGGTATCTTAGCAGCTTGATACTAAAGGATGTTTGAGAAGGTATCTGAGCAGAAGTACCTAAGGATACTGAAGGACAATGAGAAGGTATCCTAGTCAGGTACATAAGGTACGATGGTACTTAGTTATAGCCACGTGCACGTAGGTAATACAACGTCGAGGGACTGAGCAAAAAGGGATTTTCCTCGACTAAGGTTGACGTTGAGGGTTAGAACTAGTAGTTCATTCTCAACTAAGGATAAAGGCAGTCATATATTCTCCTAGGCTAGAAGGATAGTAAGGAATTTCTAATGCTTATGAATGTGTATCAACGCATGATGTTTACTAATGTATGAGTTTTCTAAGTATGTTTTCCATGTCTAACACATGCTGGTGGTTTTACAAGCTAGTTCAATATGTTTTAAGCCAACTTATTTCACATAGTATGAAACATGCGTTAGGGTTAAAGCTAAGGTTGAATGAAACTTGACGAACTATGTTTTAAATACCTAAGGTTGCCAAAGTACATGCGTTGGTATTTCTAAACATAATGAATAGGGATACTGAAGGTAGAGAAGGTATCTGAATAAATGTACCTAAGATGTTGACGGTACATAGCAAACTCCATGTGTATGTAGGTAGGTCTGAATGAGAGGCCGAGGTATGGGTCTCTTGGCCGATAATAGATGTTGGGAGCTAGAGCAATGTATGCTCGTTCTCAACTAGGGAATAATGATGATTATTGATGTTTAAGAGTTGTTAACAACGTTTATGTTTTAAGGATGTTATTTGAGATGCCATCGGTATATTTAAAGAGATCGACGTAGGGATCTCTTCTAGCCATAGTTTAATGTGAACAGGTCGAAGTAGAGGTCTCATCTGGCCATGGCTTGACGTTGGGTATTAGAGTAGTGAATGTTCATTCTCAACTAAGATTCAGGTTGCAGATACAATGGTTTAAAAGGTTTTATGTACACGTTTGCTTGGTGTATTTTAAGTTCCAGTATTATGTTTTCAAGCTTTCAGTTTAAGCATGAGTTTTACGTCTTATTAAGTCACTCACTGGGCTTCTAGCTCACGTTTTCAAATGTTTTCCTTTCTAGGTAGCGGTCAGTTCCCAGAAGACTTTTTTGCTGCTGCTCTGCCACTCAAAGAAACGGGTTAAAGGAAGCGTAATTGAAGATTGGTATTAGTTAGTACACATGTGTCTGACTAGTGACTAGTATTCTAGATGGGGCTCACTAAGTTGTAATATTCATGTATGAATAATGCTGCCAAATCCTATAATGTAAATGTGTTAAGTTCTGAGTTAATTTGTATGTATTCAGGGTTTTGAGCAATCTTTAACAGGTAAGATAGGCAGTAAGTGCCACCAAAAGGGTTGGTAACTACTACAGTCACCATTCCGTCCAGGATAAGAGGATAATCTGGTGCGGGGTGTGACAATACTCTAGAGAGCTTATAGAGAATTCTTTACAATCAGAAGACTCCTTGACTCCTGAAGCTGACCACACCTGAAGACTGAAGTCCTTCGAAGATACAAGCATTCTGAAGACTGAAGTCTTTTGAAGATGCAAGCATTCTGAAGACTGAAGTCCTTTGAAGATACAAGCAATTCTACATTTAGAGAGTCTAAAGAGAATTCAACAATAAGCAGAAGACTCCCAAGACTCCTAAAGCTGCACTCTTAGAAGATAGAAGACCCTTAAAGACTGAAGTCCTTCGGAGATACAAGTATTCTTCCAAGACTTCAACTCCATGATCATCACGCGCTTCGCTTCCTCAAATCAAGCGTACTCATTCAACTGGGAGAGAATCAGAGGATCAAGTACTAGAGATCGAACTATATCGCATCAAATCAACATCAACACCAACACCAACTTAAGTTCAACTCCACAAAAAAAGTTTCTCCGGAAGCCTCATGCAAACACTAATCCTCCAAGAGGATCAACAAGCCCAAAGGCCGATCTTCCAAGAAAATCAACAAGTCCAAAGACCGATCATCCAAAAAGATCAACAAGCCCAAAGGCCGATCATCCAAGAAAATCAACAAGTCCAAAGACCGATCCTCCAAGAAGATCAACAAGCCTAAAGGTCGATGATCCAAGAAGATCATCAAGCCCAAAGGCCGATTATCCAAGAAAATCAACAAGCCCAAAAGCAGATTACCCAAGAAGATCAACAAGCCCAAAGGTCGATCACCCAAGAAGATCAACGAGCCCAAAGGCCGATCACCCAATAAGATCAACAAGCCCAAAGGCCGATCACCCAAGAAGATCAACAAGCCCAAAGGTCGATCGTTCAAGAAGATCAACTAGCTTAAAGTTTATAGTTTATTTTGAAAGCATCAAAATATTGTGTATTAGAGATTGTACTCACTTTCCACAAAATTAATACAAATACAAAGTTCAAGTTCCATGAAATAAATTTCTCTTGAAATCTCGTGCGAATAATAATAATAATAATAATACATAATTATTATTATATAAATATAATTATATAATATATTCATCGGGGTAGGGAACCAAGGCAGGGATGGGGAATATAATCTCCCTTCCAGTCCTCGTTTAGCCAACGGGGAAAATAATATCCCCATTCCTTGTCTAATGGGGGATTTTCCGTCCCGTTCGGAGACCACGCGGGATAAATGGACATCCCTAGTTATTTCTCAAATTCAAATAAAATAAAACGAATTATGTTTTTTAATTAAATGAATTTTGGCTCCAAATCTAAAATTAATATAAAATAAAATCCAATACTTTTAAATAATTGATTTAAATTTTATTAAATCTCTGGATGTTACAGTTTTTCCGCAAAGATTCTTCATAAATTTTGGGTTTTAGTGGTTTTGGGGCTAAGGTTTTGCAAAAAAAAATTTGGCTTCAGTGGTTTTTGCGACAGCAGGGACTGAAAAAGGAAGAGGAAAACCACGTGAAATATATATGAGAGAGTGAAGATCCTTACCGTCGATGCAAAGAAGATTAGTGACAATTCCGGTGGGAGGTGCGGAATTGCGAAAAGGAGGGAGAGAAACCGAGAAGGAGAGGGTAGTTGCAATTACACCGTTAAACTTCTACATGTGTTAAAATTAGATGCTCAAATTTACATAGTTGTAGAAATTGGACCTACAAACAATTAATAATAAAAATTTAACCTTCAAATTTATACGCTAAAATTGGACCCCAAGTTGTAGAAATCTCATTCTTATGCATTTGATTTTATAAATTAAACTTTTAATTTTATCATCATATCAATCTACTAGACTTTGCATCCTTCATTGACAATAAGTGTATGAGAGTAGTGATTGTCCATACATGCATAAGAATGCTCCAACTAGGTGTAAGCCTAACTACTGTCTACGACAGGGTAGATCACACATGCATCAATCTTTTTCGTAATCTCCTTTTTGACCAATTCTTTCATCATTAGTTGTACAAAGATATTCTTTATGAATCCTTAAGAAGAATTGAAGAAGTTCAAGTAGTTAGTATAAAAAAACATAATCAAATGAATGGATGAGGTTATATATGAAGGATGTGTGAACCCTCGATACGGAAGCGGATCGTAACTCAATTTTTAATTTCACAGAAACTCACAAATTGACAGAGAATGGAAACATGGAATACATTCCAATTAAGCATGTTATACAGAATTTTAAAAGGAAATAAGGAATTTAGAACCACTTACTCTTAAAGACCAATCTCTTCATCAAATCCTCTCCAATCACGAACAATTCGAACACGAAGCCACCATCTACGAAACCTTGGTATTCTCAAAGGGTGAGAATCGTCAAGAGTTGTAGGTTTCGATTTAATTTTGGCAGGGAGGAATTTTTTTGTTGAGAGGAAAAGTTTGCAGAGTAATTTTCTGAGAGAGCTTGCGTCTATCTCTACCAATGAAGGAAGAAGAATAATGTCCCAGAATAAACTTATGACAGAATTAAGGGGAGGGAGTTATCAATCACCAACTAATTTAAAAAACCATTTTAAAATTAATTAATTAACTATATCATATACTAAAACTTTATGTTATATCTAATATAACATATAAGTTATAGTTTTTAATATATCACATATAATATAACCTATAATTTAACATTCTCTCATTTAACCTATAGTATTTAATATGAATCAAATCCATATTAAATTTAACCTATAGTATTTATATGGGTTACATTCATATAATTAATAATCGAATCATATTCAAATATTTATTTCATCTCAAATAAAAACTTTATATTATAATATATCATATATATTATATTAATGATATCTAGGGGTGTTCACGGTTCAGTTCGGTTCAATTTGGGGCTCAAACCGAACTGAATCGCAAATTTTAAGAAGTATATTTTCTGAAATTGAACTGAACCGAACCACATATAAGTGGTCAGTTCAGTTCGATTTCACAGTTTTTTGTATTTTTAATTTTTTATGCTTTTTCATATTTTCTAAATTATATAGATTGTTTTTTAATATATTTTATTAAAAAAGTGGTTCGGTTCGGTTTCAAATTTGAAACCAAACCAAATCGCAATAATTTGGTTTGAAAATATATCAAACCAAACTGAACCACATTAATTCGGTTTCAGTTCGATTTAGTATTCAGTTCAATTTTAGCGGTTTCAATAATCACCCCTAGTTATATCACATGTAATTAATTTTATATTAATTATATCATACATAGTTAATTCCCTATATTATTTTGAACTATTCAAATTAATCCAAAATTAATTTGATTCTCATTAATCTCAATTGAGCTATCAAGAGGACCTTATGGACTTATTGAAGCTCTAATGGTACTTGATTAATTAATTAAACTCTTTAATTAAATTATTCAACTTCCATTAACTGTCGATCGCTCCACTAAAGACTGGCAGCTGCACTCTTTGCATTACAGATTTATTTCTATGTCCATTGGATATAACCAATCAATGGTGCATTGACCTTTCAAAAAATTCCTCATAAGTATAGTTTGGCCAAAATTACAATTTTGCCCCTATAGTTACATCTAACTCCTTAAGTACCATTGATCTCTCTAATGAACAATAACTTATAGTCCAACTATAACTGAACCCCTCTCGGGCCAGGAGAGGGTGTGACGTCACACTGTTCAAGCCCTAGAATCAGCCCTTAAATGAGCAATTTATCTACTTACTCTAACTATAGAGAATGAGTGAATTCCTTTTTGTGTAATTGTGTTCTCAATTCTGATGAATCCCCAAAATAGTAGGCCTATTGAGTCAGCGAAACTAATCACTCTCACCCATGCAGATCAAAGAACCACCTTCATAAGCAGGAGTTCACAACTCACTCAAAATTTAGATCAAATCACTTATAGACATTTTGGTGAAATGTAAGTCTCCTCTAGCAATGGTGTTATATAGAAAGACTATTCCTTTCGTGGTCCGTTCTCATACAAACTCTTTGTATAAAATACCCCTCGCTCACATGTCTCCACATGATCAAGATCAGGTCATTTGTAGTACTTTATAACAATTATAACAACTATAAAGTGGGTCGTATTCGTAGTGTCACCAAGATAAGGTACCCAACCTTATCCGTCTACTACAAACCGTTTAGGTTATCATTTAAACATGATCCACTATATGTCTCCATATACATGTTTAAGTTATAAAAGATAACCTTGTGTTGGGATTAATGTCCTAAATCTAGTGTATCTCGTGGTTTGTAGTTTTGTTAACACAAATTATTTATCTAATAAAATTAGAGGTATTTTATTTGACATTTAGACAAAATTAACTCAATCCAATAAACTAAGATCCAAGGTTATATGATGTCATTTGAACAGTATATGGTTGACATACAGGAGGTTCATGTTGAAGTAATAACCTAAAAGGTCTACAGTAAATGGATGAAGGTTGAGTGTCTTATCCTGGTAACACTGTGGATACGACCCACATTGTAATTGTTACATGAGATGTAAATGTTACAAACAATATGAACCATATTGTTCATGTAAAGACATGTGAGTGGAATAAAGGAGTTAATACATAGACCAAACCACGAAATAATTAGTATCTTTTCATAACACCATTACTTTAAGAAACTAATATTTCACTAGGATGACCATAAGAGATTTGACCTTAATCCAGAGTGAGTTGTGAACTTCTGTATATGACGACAGTCCTTTGATCTATATGGGTGAAAGTGACCATAATAGCCGACTCAATAAATGTACCATGTTTGGGATTTGTCTTATTAGGGAGCTGGGAACATAGCTACACAAGATGGAATTCA
The DNA here is from genome assembly GCF_027475165.1 of Benincasa hispida. Classification (NCBI taxonomy): domain Eukaryota; kingdom Viridiplantae; phylum Streptophyta; class Magnoliopsida; order Cucurbitales; family Cucurbitaceae; genus Benincasa; species Benincasa hispida. Next base: position 73,700,223 of record NC_143480.1, read on the forward strand.
CTCTTTCCATTCCTTGGGAAAGTAGATAAATTTCTCCCTAAATAGCTGATTCTAGATTTTGAATAATAAGGTCTCAACCTCTCACTGGCCCGAGAGGTTTTAGTTTATAGTTGGACTATAGACTATTTGTTCATTAGAGGAATCAGTGGTACTTAAGAAGTTAGATGTAACTGCAGAGGTAAAACAATATTTTGACCCAGGTGTAGTTATGAGCATTTGTGAAGGGCCATCGCTCTATTGATTGGTTATATCTATGGACACAAAAATATATCTATAGTGCGAAGAGTGTAATTATTTGTCTTTAGTGGAATGATCGATAGTTAATAAATATTGATTAATTGGATTAAAGGGGTTTAATCAATTAATCTCATATCATTGGAATTTCTAATCTATAGGCCCATAAGGTCCTCTTGTTAGCTCACTAAAGAATAGTAGTGATGAATGATTTAAATTATTCGAATCAAATAAGAGAATTTTATATTAATGACTGATAACTTGTAGTACAAGTTATTTTATTCTTTTACTTAGAATAATGAGGATTGGAATGCAAAATATGCGTCAATCTTACTAAGAATTCATGCTTGAAATGATGCTTGCGCTAAATACTTTAAGGCTGGTCGATGATCGCATTTCATGAGTTTTATTGCGTCCAAATTTTTATTTTGCAGTTGACTATAGGATCTATCACATGCGCTGATCTTCCACCCGATGAACAAATAGTTGATCGCATGACTCGAGATCTCTGAGCCTATGCCAGTAGATCTTCTGTTAAATCCTTAGAATGTTGACCATGGTTACAGTGCTGACATCTCACCTATCGCGTCAGAGTGACGATTTATCAAAGCAAAAGTCCCAAAATTGTCGATGCATGGCTCTCTAAATAGAGGCTTGGCGCCCACGAAGAGGAGAGCAAAGAGAATTAGAGATTTTTCTGAGAGCTTCCATACCCAAACTTCAACCCGATTTCTCATTGAAGCTTCGTCGGAGTAAGATTCTGAGAGGGCCTTCTCCATTTCACATGATCATCTTATCACCAGCAGCCTTGATACTCATCTGTTGGAAATAAGAAATTGCTGACAACTACCCTTATCCTTTCACTTCTTTACTTTGTTGTATTACGTTGTTTTTTTAAGAGATTAATCATTTTGTAAACAACAACTCAATTTCTATCTATATATTACCATGTTTATTTCCATCATCTTATTTATCTCTATTTTCACTTTTTCTTTCATCATGAATAGATAATCGTCACGGGGTAAGGGTGAAGATTAATGTTATGAACTAAGTTAAACCGTTAAGGGTTAAATCTGTTTGCTTAATGTATGAGTATTTAAATGCTTTCCTATGATCATTATGACACCCTCCCCTAAGGATGATTAAGTATGGTAGTAAAATTGGCTAAGTACAAAATAGACATGTGTTGGTGTTAAGAAACTTGAACGCATGGGGCCTTGTATATGAGCAGCCAAGACTTGTAAAGGATGTGTAAGGTTTTGTTGAACCCAAGGATAAGTTAGGCGTTGAAGTGGAGGCTTGGACGCATAGGTTAAACCTCCTTGATACGTGGATATGAGGCCAAGCCATGGACGTAAGGTGCCATGAGTAAGTGTTGGTCTTTGGCTATAGAGGTTAGGCAAACACCAAGGTCTTGATGGCTAAGTGGTGGACACATGTTGGCCGTACATTAGCATGAGGCGTTGGCCAAGCGTAGGCATGATAAGGGCTACTCATGCATTCGGGTGACAAGAGGTTGCGTGATCAAGCAACGAGGAAGGGTCATCTAGTGGCAAGGAGGGGTCGGGCACAAGTAAGGATGCATTCAATTGCGCAAGTGTGGGCGCTGGGCATTGAAGCATTGTGCGAGGGTGATCGCATAGCTGTTTACGGGGCTACACGATAGTGCCAGACGATGAGCACAAAGCTAAGCGATTGAGGCTGGGCATGCGTGCGGAACAGTATGCGGTGATGAGCACAAGGTGCTGGCTACTCAATGTGCGCTAGAGCTATGCAATGAAGCAAGGTTATGGGCATGCGGTGTGCGTAAGAAATACGCGATGAAGCTAAGCGAAGGGCGTTAAAGCTATGCGATGAGCATGGCAAGGCTGTGTGATGCTTGTTGGGATTAGTGTCCTAATTCTCTCGGAGTCTCATAGTTTGTAATTTGTACACATTGTTATGAATAAAATAAAAGTTATTTTATCTGGCATGTACTCATATCCAATAAACAAAGCTCTATGGTTATCGTATGTAAACTCAAGTGGATCATGCCTTAAGTGATAACCTAAATAGGTTTATAATATAAGGATTAAGGAGGGATATCTGATTCTGGTGACACTACGAATATGGCTCGCTTTATAGAGGTTTTCAAGTGTTGTGAACTACTACAGATGATAGATCCTAACCATTCATGTGGAGACATACGAGTGGGGGTATCCTATACAAAGAGTTTGTATAAGACCAAACCATAAGATGACTAGTCTCTGTATATAACGTCGTTCATACTTGAGACTTACATCTCACCTAAACAACCATTAGTGACATGACCTCAATCCTGAGTGTTATGAGAACTCCTGCTTTTGAGGGTGGTCCTTTGATTAGTATGGGTGAGAGTGGTCAGATTGCCAACTCAACATGCCTACCTTTTTAGGGACTTGTCTGATTTGGGAATTGGGAACTCAGTTACACAAGATGGAATTCACTCCTCCCCCGAAGCAGGGGTAAGTAGATAGATCGCTCCTTTAAGGGCTGATTTCGGGTCTTGAACATAGTGGCCACAGCTTCTCTTTAAAAGAGAGGACTCAGTCATAGTAGGACTATGACTTATGTTCATTAGAGGAATCAATGGTACTTAAGAAGTTAGATGTAACTACAGGGACATAACGGTTATTGGCTTTGCTGTACTTACGAGCGATCTGTGAAGGGTTATCGCACTATTTGTTGGTTGATATAGACACATAATATATCTGTAGTAAGAAAAGTTCAGCTGTCGGTCTTTAGTGGAGTGCCTGGCAGTTAACAGAAGGTGGATCTCGTGACTAAAAAGTTTAGTCAATTATTCACGTTGTTGGGGTTTGTGCTCTAAAGTCTCGTGTCCAGTATTTTGTAAACAACTTTGTACAAACACTTGTGATGTATAATATAAATGATATTTACTTCACTACTTGACTTTGCACATTTAGATGTTTTTTTCATTTTACCACAAACCAATAAACTTAAGATCCCTGGTTATCTGTATGTAACTTAAGCATGTATGTGGTGACATACAAGTGGTGTCTTGAGTGATAACTAAAATGGTCTGTAGTATATGGATATAAGAGGGAACCTTATCCTGGTAACGCTACGGATGCGGCTCGCTTTGTGGAATGGTCACAAGTGTTGTGACTTGTCACATATGATCTGATCCTGATCATTCGTGTAGGGGACATGCGAGCGGGGGCGTCCTATACAAAGAGTTTGTATAAGACCTGACTACGAAGTGTTAACGTCTCGTTATATAACACCGTGCATAACTGAGACTTCAATTCACTAGGATGACCATAGGTAACATGACCTCAATCTTGGGTGAGTTGGGATCTCCTGCCATTGAGGGCGGTCTTTTGATTTGTATGGGTGCGAGTGACCAGAATACTGACTCAAACCCACCATTTTAGGGATTCGTCTGATTTGGGAGCTAGGAACTCAGCTACACAATATGGAATTTACTCCTTCCCCGAGGCAGGGGCAAGTAGATAGATAACTTCCTTAAGGCTGATTCCAGGGCTTGAACGATGTGGCGCCACACACCTTCTCATGGCCCAAGAGGTGTTCACACATAGTAGGACTATGTTGTATTGTTCATTAGAGGGATCAGTGTTACTTAAGGAGGAAGATGTAATTACCGGGCAAAACGATAAATTGGCCTGCTGTAATTACGAACATCTGTGAAGGGTCATTGTACTGATGATTGGTTATATCCAATGAACATAGAAATACATCTATGGCAAGAAGAGTTCAATTGTTGGTCTTTAGTACCTGACAAATAATGGATGGTGGATATCGTGACTAAAGAGTTTAGTCAGCTATTCACGTACTGTTGGAGCTTCAAGCCATAGGTCCATAAGGTCCCCTTGGTAGCTTGGATACAAGTTGAGAGTCAGTTTTTGGGTCCATTTGAAATGTTCAAATTGACAAGAGGGAGTTTGATTATATATGATATAATTAAACGAGTTAATTAAATATGATATAATTAACTTTATGTATTAGATACATTAATTTGGAGGAAATTGGATATAAATATGATTTATATCTAGTAGAGGAAAAAAATATTATAATTAATATTTGATATTAATTTATAAGTTATGAATGTGATAAGATCACAATAATTGGATGGTTTTAAAGGAAATGGGAAGACGCCTCTTTGTTTAAAATAACGAACGAGTGCATTATAAATAGCAGACGGTATGTTGATCTCGGAGTGTGCGGGTATTGTGAAAAAGATAGTGTCACGTTTAGAAATTCAGTGCCTACACGATAGAACTGCATGATCATTTACATATACGATATTGTTAAGCGATCGCATACCAAGTACACCGTCGAGCGCTATTATCTAAACGATCGTTTACCTTTTCCTAAGCAATCGTTTAGCTCTCGGTATTTACTAAACGATCGTATAGACAATCGCTTAGTTTTTCCTACACGATCATATTGGACGATCGCTCACCCTTTTCCTACATGATCGTATAAACGATCATTTACCTTTTCCTACACGATCTTATAGACGATCATTTACTTTTACTACATAATCATATACTTCACCTAAACGATCAAGCATCCTATCTATGCGATAGACGATCTCTTCTCCCACTTGCTTGATCGTTGTGTATGATCGCTCTTCCTCCTTCCCTCTACCAAATCCGAACAAAGCCCACACTTTGGATTCTCACTCCAAGAATATTGAGGGCTCTAAGTGGTGTTGTCTTCTCCGATTCCTTCTGTCCGAGTGGTGACTGTTTGAGGTAGACGGTTGGGCTTTAGACTCGTTGTGAAGAAGAAATCTTCATCTAGTATGATTTCTTGATCCCTTTTGTATCATGAAAGTATGTTTGAATATATATGCGGTAATTCTGTCATAATGAATTGAAAAGATCCGCTTCCGCTCGTAGGTACTCTTGAATAAAAGTTCCTTCACACGTACCATTGGAGCTTCGAGCTACAGGTCCATAAGGTCCCCATGGTAGCTCAATGGATTCAAGTTAAGAATCAGTTCTTGGTGTTGATTTGAAATGTTCAAATTGACAAGTAGTAATTCGATTATATATGATATGATCGGTGTGATGTATGAGATATATCAAGTGGAGGATTAATGTAAATGAGATTTACATTAAGTACCATGAAATAGAAAAAGAGCTATGGTTTATATATTTCATGAGATGAAATATTAAAACTATAGGTTATAAATATACTATGGTAAGTTGGTTATCATATATATTTATTAATATTAATTATTAGATAATTATCTCTTTTTTTCTAATAACCAATTTTGTGGGAGATTATTGGTGGTTTTCATGGTAACCGTGAGATAAAAGCATGTTGTAATTTCGTATGTTGCATGACCAGTTAGTTTCCGGTTGTGACTATAATTGTTTATGTTCAAACACGAATGGAATTTGGAACGATCATTCGACTGCTCATGGAAATCCTCATGTCTGATTTCCTCAAAGCTCATGTGATGGCAAGGCTTGAAGAACCCTGTGTTAAAGGTGCTTTGCGATGGTCTGTAGGGTATGCGGCAATCGTAAGGCTGGGTATGGGAAGGAGAATGCAGTCATGTGGACTAAGCATTGGCCTTGGGGAAGCTGGTTGAACGCATATGACTAGGCGGGACATGATAAACGTGTTGGGCACATAGAGTTGTTCGCTAAGAGTTATGGCCAGGATAGGGTATGCGCTGAAGGGCCAAATCATGCGTTAACGAGGCTTGGCCATGCGATGATTATGTGCTATGCGCTAAGACTGAATTATGCACCAAGGACATTCGAAGGACATGTGGGCGCATATGACAAGGTTAGTGTGAGTAGCATGCAATAACGGATATGCAGTGACCTTAATGAACGCATGCGCCAAGGATTGTGTGAAAAGACATGCAGCCATAAAGGGTATGCGATGATAAGAGAGTTATTGGCTAATAAACTTATCCGAACATGTGGCAATTAAAAGGGATGTCTGGAGTCCATGCAATTTGAGGTGGGCGAATGAGAAGGCATGCAAATTGAATGTGTTGTGTTGGATGAAGATGGAGTGAACACTTCATGTTTGTGGTGGCAAGTAATTGCGTTGGTAGCCTAAGTAGTGAACGCTTGGGCATGCAGACAGTAGGAGGTGTCGACACTAGGAGGAGTTGGAGCGCCTATAAATAGAGCCGATGACTTCACTTCAGTTCACAAACACATTTGCATCAACAATCACTTAAAAGGAGAATTTGAGAGCAAATCGGAAGAAGCTTTACAAGAGTACCTCTGAGTGGAAGCGGATCTTTCCAATTCATTGTGACATAAATTCCACATATACATTCAAACATACAGATATGCATTAACAACACTAAATTACTGGCATACTTAAGGATCAATAAATAAGAGACCGAGAGAACATACCAGTTGAAGATTTTTCGTCAATTAAAATCTTGCTCTCTCCATGAACGACCTCTCGCTCTTGCTAGACCAGTCATCTAGCAACACCCCGGTCATCTACACGAACAGCTTTACACGAACACAAGTAAACAGGGACGACACCACCACTTGGAGCCTTCAATATTCTCAGAGTAAGAATTTAAAGGGTAGGCTTTGTTCGGATTTGGTAGAGGGGAGGAGGAAAAGAGATCATATACAACGATCAAGCAAGTGGGAGAAAGACTCGTCTATTGTATAAAAAAAATGCTTGATCGTTTAGGTGAAGTATACAATTGTGTAGGAAAAGCTAAGCGATCATCTATACGATCGTTTAGAAAATCTCAGGCGCTAAACAATCATTTAATAAAAGATAAGCGATCGTTTAGTAAGTAGCGTGCGCAGGAGTAAGCGATCGTTTAGTAAACAACACTATTGTATATGCTTTGATTTACTAAGCGATGACCTTCTTGAATCGCAATACACCGTGAGCTATTTTAAGCGTCTAAAAAACGATGCTTCATCTTGCGTCTAAAAAATGATTCTTCATCTTACTCATCAGTTACGAAAAAAGAAGATATGCCAACCAATTATCCCATAACTGTCCAATTAATAAATAATAAATATAATCACATTATATTCATAACTTATGGTTTAATATCATATATTAACCATAGTATTTTTCCTCCACTAGATATAAATCATATTTATATCCAATTTCCTCCAAATTAATGGATCTCATACATAAAGTCAATTATATCATATACAATTAACTAGTTCAATTATATCATATATAATCGAACTCCCTTTTGTCAATTTGAACATTTCAAAATAACCCAAAAACTGATTCGCAACTTGTATCCAAGCTACCAAGGGGACTTTATGGACCTATGGCTCGAAGCTCCAACGGTACGTGAATAACTGACTAAACTCTTTAGCCACGATATCCACCATTCGTTAACTACCAGACATTCCACTAAAGATCGACAACTGATCTCTTCTTACTACAGATATATTTCTATGTCCATCGGATATAACCAATCATCAGTACAATAACCCTTCACAGATGCTCATAAGTACAGCTGAGCCAATTTACCGTTTTGCCCCTATAGTTACATCTTACTCCTTAAGTACCACTGATCCCTCTAATGAACAATACAACATAGTCCTACTATGTGTGAACACCTCTCGGGCCATGAGAAGATGTGTGGCGCCACATTGTTCAAGCCCCAGCAATCTATCTACTTACCCCTGCTTCGGGGAAGAAGTGAACTCCATCTTGTGTAGCTGAGTTCCCAACTCCCAAATCAGACGAATCCCCATAGTGGTAGCTTTGAGTCGGCGTTCTATCCACTCACACCCAAGCAAATCAAAGGACCGCTCTCAATGGCAGGAGTTCCCAACTCACTCAGGATTGAGGTCATGTTACCTATGGTCATCCTAGTAAAGTGAAGTATCTATCATGAACGGGGTTATATGACAAGACGTTAACACTTCGTGGTCAAGTCTTATACAAACTCTTTGTATAGGACGCCTCCGCTCGTATGTCCCCTACACGAATGATTAGGATCAGACCATCTGTGACAAGTCACAACACTTGTAACTATTCCACAAAGCGGGCCGCATCTGTAGCGTTGCCAGGATAAAGTTTCTCTCCTATATCTATATATTACAGACCATTTTGGTTATCACTTAAGACATGATTCACTTGTATGTCACCACATACATACTTAAGTTACATAAAGACAACTAGGGATTTTAAGTTTATTGGTTTGTGGTAAAGCCAATAAAACATCCAAATGTGCAAAGTCAAAAAGTGAAGTAAATATCATATATTATACATCACAAGCGTTCGTACAAACTGTTTACAAACTACAAGACATGAGACTTTAGGGCATCGACCCCAACAGACTCTTCACAAATCACTCGTAAGTACAGTTAGGTCAATTTACCGTTTTACCCCTGTAGTTACATCTAACTCCTTAAGTACCACTGATTCCTCTAACGAACAATAAGTCATAGTCCTACTATGATTAAGTCCTCTTTTCCCAAGAGAGCGTGTGGCCACTATGTTCAAGACCCGGAATCAGCCCTTAAGGGAGCAATTTATCTACTAACCCCCGCTTAGGGGTAGGAGTGAATTTCGTCTTGTGTAGTTGAGTTCCCAGCTCCCCAATCAGACGAGTTCCCAAAGTGGTAGGCTTGTTGAGTTGGCAATCTGGCCACTCTCACCCATACAAATCAAAGGACCGCCCTTATGAGTAGGAGTTCTCAACTCACTCAGGATTAAGGTCATGTCACCTATGGTCATCCTAGTGAAATGTAAGTCTCAATTATGAACGACGTTATACAAACTCTTTGTATAGGATACCTTGTTTGCATGTCCTCACATGAATGGTCAGATCAAACCATTTGTAACACTTTACAACACTTGTAATATCTACAAAGCATGTCGTATCCGTAGTGTCACTAGGATAAGACATCCCTCCTTTATCCTTATACTACAGACCATTTAGGTTATTACTCAAGGCATGATCCACTTGTATGTCTTCACATACATGCTTAAGTTACATAAAATAACCTCGGATCTTATTTTATTGGATTGACTAAAAGCTTATAAAATAACATTTATTTTAACAATATGTTTACAAACTGTTTACAAACTATGAGACTACCAGAAGAATTAGGACACCAATCCCATTACATTATAGACCGAACCATGTCTAAAAGGGTTATGTTTCTTCTTTCTGATACACCATTTTGTTGAGGTGTACCTGGGGCTGAGAGTTAGGACGTGATTCTATGTTCTATCATATAGTTTTGGAATCTTAAGTCCATATACTCTCTACCACGATCAGATCATAGTGTTTTTATTTTTTTTACCTAATAAGTTTTCAACTTCAGTCTTGTACTCCTTGAACTTTTCAAGAGCTTCAGACTTATGTTGCATTAGGTATAGATACTCAATTTTAGAATAATCATCTATGAAGGAGATGAAATATTCATACCTACCTTGTGCTCTTACATTCATCGGACCACAGAGGTCTGAATGTATAAGCTCCAAGGTTTCTTTGGCTCTATAACCTTTTCTAATAAAAGGTCGTTTGGTCATTTTGCCTTCAAGGCATGACTCACATACTAGTAAAGAATTTTCTTCTAAACCATTTAGAAGTGCACTTTTCACCAACCTCTCAATCCTATTGAGATTGATGTGACCTAACCTTAGATGCCAAACTGGACATTTTCTTTAGGAGAAATTCTTGGTTTCTTACATTTGTTGCTATTTTGAATATCTTTGTATTGAGCACAGCTTTTATGACTAACGGCCTTAGTACATATAAGTTATTTTCCATTAAACCAAAACCTAACTCCATTCCATTCTTAAAAATAAACACTTTATTCTCAGAGAAGGATGTGAAATATTTTTGTTCAATTAGACAGGAAACAGAAATTAGGTTCCTCTTGATATGAGGAATTTCATATACGTCATCTAATAACATATATCATTTCTTGTCCAAAAACAACTTAAGCTTGTCTATAGCAACAACTGACGGCCTCACCAGTACCGACTCTAAGAGTCATCTCTCCAGCTTCCAACTGTTTTCAGGAATTAAATCCTTGATGGGAAGAATACACGTGGTTAGTAGCTTCTGAATCAACTATCTAGGCAGAATCAACATTGTCTACTAAGCACGTTTCCAAGACAAATAAATCAGATTTATTTATTTTGGAGTTCTTTCTTTTCTAGAGAGTAGTGGGATTAGCTTTACAACCCAAGTCATAAACTCCAAGTTTCATCTTAGAGGACAATCCTCGTCGATGAACTTCATCAAACTTGGCAATGATTGCTTTCTCTGTTAGTTCTTTGGCATTCAATATGGACTGGAGATTATCTTGGGAACTGACACTATTGGTTTCATTGTCATCAATACCGTTTTGCTTGAATCATGAGAACTTTCATTCAAACAATTCTCGCATAGATTGTATGATCTTATGTTCAATGACCATGTTTTCAAACCTTTTGGCCAACGCATCAGGTATGCTTGCCAAGATATGAACTCGACCATTAGAATTAACCTTCGTCCATACCTCATATGTATCACGAATATTTCGTGGTAGATCAGGGGTTGGGACTTGAGGACAATCCTCAATCATGATAATTTCGAGGTTGTTTACCATGAAAAACGTTTTAATGGATTCTTTCCACGTCGTGTAATTGAAATTAATCAAACTAGAAAAAACGCTATTGGCATATTTGATGAAAAATAAACACATTGATCTACATTAGATTTTAGCATGACTTTTAAAAAATCCAATCAGTTTTAGAAAAATCTAAATGAACCCCATTTAACATCTAATTTTTCAATGATGCTTCAGTGATTTAGGACAAAAGTCACCGAAGGGTAGTCAGTTGTCCATTCACTGAATTGAGACACTCTCAACCAATCATTACACTAGAATAACTCTTATTCCTATAACAATCAGTCATCATTTATTCGGTCAATAAATCATTAACTTGCTTAATAATTTTCCATAAGTGTGACCCTCTATTTTAGATCATAGAGTTCTGCCCCAATGAGCCAACCGAAGGGAAAAACTGTTTGGGGCAAAAAACTAAAGTGATCCTATCCATATCTAGAGTTTGCCTTGATATTGACCTACTGCACAAACCATTCGAAGGGGGATGCTCCTAGGGCGCCTCGAGGCCATGCAAGAAGGTCTCACGATGCAAACCAATGAAAGAGACCGTAGGACATGTTGACACACATTCCTCTCCCACTTACTATAAATACTCTCTCCATTTATTTTGATGTTGACCCATGCAAACACCATCTGAAGGGGGACGCTCTCAAGGCGCCTCAAGGCCAAGCATGAGTCTCACGGTGTGAACATTAAGGGAGAAATATGAGTGAAAAATGACATATCATATACATATTTTCCTCCGACTAGGAAAAATACGACTAATTATTTTTACTAAGTGATTGTTTAAGTTTGCCCAAAAGTAACACTTACTTTTGGAAAGTTAAACAATTTTGATTAATATTTGTTAAACACTTTAACAAATGTTAATCAACAATTGCATGCTTGTAGCAAATCTATCCAATTCACCTTTCTAGGTAGGTTTCCAGGTAGGAGTGCGACATTTCCGTCATAAGTACCCCAGCCTAGGCAAAACGCACCTTAGATAAAGAGTCCCTTATAGATATGTTTGCTACAAATTTAATATTTTATTGAAATCAATTTAATCCTATTAGACCGATTAAAAAAGATTAATCTAATTTCTAATTTCATTAGAAATTTGTGAACTTAGGTCGCATGCAACTCTTAGTTATTGATTTTAATTTCTAATTTCATTTATTTATAACTCTTATAAAGTAAATGAAACAAAATTAAACCTACATTGCATTGATTGACATACTTTATAAAATTATAACGTTTATAAGATTACCTCTATTTTAAAAAACGATTTTACATAAGTTCGCATGCAACTCTTAGTTATTGATTTTAATTTCTAATTTCATTTATTTATAACTCTTATAAAGTAAATGAAACAAAATTAAACCTACATTGCATTGACATACTTTATAAAATTATAACGTTTATAAGATTACCTAAAGTAATGTCACGCATCACACAATGTTCATTTTATTACTACATATACATAACACTTATATATAACAAAGTAATGAAATTAAATAAAATACATTACATGCATTCATTCAAACTATATATTATAACGATTATAATATAAATGATGCATGACTATGTTATTTATGCATGCAGGCATATAGTATCACTTATATTATATGATGCATGAGCATGCTATAAAATTAAATCATATATATACATATATTATAACACTTATAATATAAATGATGCATGAAATTAAATGTATAACATATGGTAGGTTTTGATTCTATATGACTTATAAGAAAAAACATACATCATATTTATATTTAAAATGGACCGGGATAGGACACCTAAAAGAAAGTTAAAAGGCTAACTATTAGAGTCATTCGGTTCAAAACAAGTGAACCAGATCTTGAACTGCTCGATAATCGTGTAGCAAACTTGTTGTACGATCTTGTAGCAAATGTTACACAATCGTGTAGCAAAATCTACATGATCTTGTAGTAAATGCTACACGATCATGTAGCAAATTAACAACTCAATTTTAATGTTTATAATATAAAATCTCTTTGCAAAGTGCTGAATATTTTAGGATTAGTTGGGGAACAAATTATCTTAAAAAAACTAATGAAATTAAATAAAACTAAAATAAATATATGCATATCTAATTATATCATAAATAAAATAATATACATTTTAAAGCTTATATAGATTGATTCAGGTTGGTTTAAATTTTTTAAATGAACCTATGAACCAACCCAATCCATAACTTTTTCTTTTATTTAAACTCATCCCAATTCAAAAGAATTGATAACCCAATCCAAATCATACATTGGATTGATCGATTTTCTCAAGTCATCAATTTTTTTTAACAACTCTATACAGTATTAGAAAACATAAAATGATGTGCAAAGTTTAGTATGACCTTAGATATCCTACTCCTACCTCAAATTGTTGATCATAGATCGAAATTCTTACCGTCTAGCGATATAATATTAAAAAAAAATACAAATTAAACAAGATAGAATGAAATAAATGAAAGGCCAAGATATTGAAACCAACAAGAGCAAGGTATTCAAAGGTGTGTTTTGAACAGAGGAAAATACAACAAAGTTTTGTGAAAGAGTGATGGAAGAGAGATTATATTATGATATCTTACAAGCTAAGAGAAATAACCCTATGATTTGCGAGGGCAAAAGAGAATAAACATATAGTCTATGAAATAATTGCACGACCACATTAAATAAAAAAGATAAAAAAACATATATATATTACGCTTCTCAAAAAAAAAAAAGGAAAGAAAAAGAAAAAGGGGCTGTCCTACGCTTTATCATCTATTGACATTGTTGAAAACCCTTGATTTTGTATCAACTTCTCTATAATCTTCTTCAGAGCTGAGGCACTTACCCCACATTTTTGGTCACCGAAACAGGACCTTCCTTCTTCAGCTGCTTTGCAAAGCTGTGGATCCAATGGTACCTTCCCTAGAAATGGCACATCCATCTCCCTACACATATTCGCAGCACCACCCCCGCTACTATCGAACACTTCACTACAAGAAATCACGTTTAGTAGCTCTGGTGCTTTTTCCCGTATGTACTCTGCCACCCATTCCGTTACGTCTGTCTGCTCTCCTGCTTCTGTCGTCTTCAGAAACTTCATATCTAAAAGTGGTTGACACAAGCTGCTCATGTTCTCTACAACTCCGAGAACTTTTACACCTACTTTTTTGCAGAAACTCACTTCTTTTCGCACGTCGATGAGAGACACTTGTTGTGGTGTGGTGACGATGATTGCACCGTCAATTCCACTAGCCTCAAGGCATTGTACAATTGATATGTGCTCGTCTGAAGTCCCTGGAGGAGCATCAACAACCAGAAAATCAAGTTCTCCCCAATACACATCCTTTAGGAACTGCTTGATGAGTCCATTTTTTCGAGGGCCTCTCCAAATGACCGCTTCGTCAGGGTTAGGGAGCATGAAACCAATCGACATAACTCCAAGGTTGGACTCTATGTAAACAGGGGACCATCCAAGGTTACTTTGATGCACATCTTGACCTTCTAGACCGAGCATCTTCGGGATACTCGGGCCACAAATATCAATATCAAGGAGACCCACCTGAAAGTCCATGGCAGCTAGCGCAAATGCAAGCTGAGCAGAGAACGTGCTCTTTCCAACCCCACCCTTACCTGATAGAACAAGAATCTTGTGCTTAACCGTTGCCATTCGTTCTGCTATTGAAACCAGGTCTGGAAAAAGGTGAGGAAAGAATAGTAAATAAAGCATAAACACACAAACACATAATAGATTCGACTAGTGTATTCATATATAGGATTCAGAAAACCACAGAGTTCCAAACACTAATGCCTTTATGACCAAGAAGCAATTTGCCAAAATGTAGAGCAACCCCTGAACCAAATAAAAGGAAGATAGAGAACTAAGGTATATTCTAAACAAGGCAACATCTAAAAGTACTTCCGCCTTTCACACCACAATTTCACCTAGTGGTAGTACAGTAAACCAACAACATCTAAAGCTTGCAAAGTTTAGCTTACATGTTTTGCTTGGTTTGAGAGAATAAAAAATAGAAATAGGAGGTCTCTTGTGCAACCCTACAATGTTGTAGGAAAACTTAATAACTTCCTTTTTGGTCCCAATACTTCTAACTTGTCTATTTTGATGGTACTTTCAAAACGTTCACTCTCGGTTCCTGTACTTTTAGAAAGTGACCATTCGTTTTAGGAAAACTTAATAACTTTTTTTTTTGGTCCCTGTACTTCTAACCTGTCAATTTCTTGGTTCCTGTAATTATAGAAAGTGTCTGTTTGTAAAATCTCAACACAAATTCTATACTAGGTGAAAACCTTCCATGTAAAAACTATGAAAATATTTTTACATACTTATGATTGCAGTGTTATGCTAAAATTAAGATAACAAAAGCTATATAAAACAAAAAAGAAGGGGAAATAACCCCTTCTTAAACGTTCAAGGATCAAAATGGACAAATCCCCAAAGAGTAGTGGGTGGGCCATGAAGAAGCAAAACCCAGATTATCAAGAAAAAATCTCAAACAAAGCCATATGGATAGGATAGTAATCTCATCAATTGACATTCAAGTTAGCTTCAAAAACTATTTAAACAGAATAAACCAGTCAGCCCCAAAAGCTCATGAGCTGTAACAACAAAGCAATCTCTCTAAACTAATCCAAATTTCTACTACAGGCAACAAAAAGCAAATAGATTCACAGGAGGAGAAAGGGAACCTGGGTCAGGGCCTTTAGGTGCAGTAGCACAAATTGATTGGTTAGGACATCCTTGACAGGCATCGGATTTCCCCGCCGACTCCGACTGAGGACCTGGGCAATCTGAACCCCAAAACCCACAAAGAGAACATCAACGAAAATGAAATACAGAAAACAAAAAAGGCTAATAAGTTGAACAATATACAATAACGATGAAAGGAAGGAAATCCATTACTTTCATTGGCGTTTTCTGGGATTTCGTTATTCTCCATTGGCTATGTCTGCTTCAATGCCGATGAGGTTTTTGTGAGTTTGAAGTCTGCCCTTACAAGAAAAATTGTTCGCCTATTAGCTTTATTATATGAATGGGTTAGTGGTTAAAGAAGTAAAAGTCCTACTGTGGATCGAGCCTGCTGGATTTTCTTTTACACTGACATGGTTTTCTCAAAAATTGACAAGCTTCTTCTAAAGAATCAAATTTGGCTGATAGTCTATTTTCTCTTGCAACACATACAATATACCATTAACATGAAACAGACACATTGATTAATTCAAAATGAACTTGTAACAATTAATTCATAATTTCTGATGAACTAATTTGTAGTGGAACTTTGTTAGGTGCATAAATTTGTACTTCAACTATTTAACCTAGTATATAATAATGATTTAACATAAGTGATGTAAACAAAGAATAGGTTGGTTGCTATCCTATGACACATGTTGCTTGAACGAAATCAGATGAGTATTCTTGGCTTATGGGATCTTATTAACTTCCACTCCTCCTAAAACAAATTTTAAAAACAATAAAAAAAAAGTCACAACACGTCGGAAAATATTACCTTCAAACATCAAAATAACAACGATACAAATTATGTAAAAGACTAGATAAGATGAACGGTCTAAAAATATAAATCATAACAAATACGGGATGCTCAAACAGAAATCGGGAAAGGAAAAAAATAAAAATAAAAGAAAAAAGGAAACGGGAGAGAAAGAGACCAAAGTCGCCAGCGTGGAGGGTTCGAGTCGCCGGTGTAAGGGGCTTCAAGTCGCCGGCGTGGAGGGTTTTCAAATCGCCGGCGGTGGGTGAGTCTTAAAATCGTGTCGTGGGATGAAGGAAGCAAGGAGCTCGGGGGAGTCTGACGAAGGAGCTACAATCGTGGGTGATCGCAGGGGAGCTCTCCAGCAGACAGTAACAAAACAAAAACATAAAACCCTAAATTCGTTTTAAAAAGTTGGGCTGGGCTTGGGCTTGGGCTTGGGATTGGTTTGGGCTTACCCAAAAGGGCCGGTTTCAATTGTTCTTTTGGGAAATTTGACTGCATAGCAAAGCCTATAGTATGATTTGAAAAAAATGTTAAAAACGAAATTTGTTTAAATTTATGGCAAAGGAACTACTTTGCACGTGATCCAATTCTTTACCATTCCTCTAACTTCTGTGCAACTAATTTTCTTTAATTAAATCTTCAAATAAATCCATATTCCAAATCCACTCAAAATAGAATCTTTCATTCAATTTATATGAAATTTAATTGTACCATATCTTTTTAAAAGTAATAAAAAAAATAAAAGGAAAAAACTTTCAATATATAAATCTTATGGATATATTATTTTGTTTTCAAATTCCGCTCACCATAAAACAAGTGGTCTAGCATATGAAGAAATCGAATGGAAGAGTCCTATCACCCTTAATGATCTAACTTAATTTCCTGCATTGTGTTCGATTCTTGCCGCTTCGCTTGGCACCTTCAAAACTAATAAATCACTTTGAGAACGTAGTAATATTTTACGGGAGACATCAAATGATGTTATTGTAATGAATGATATGTATCCAAAGTTATGTTTCATTCTTAGTTCTACTTCTCTACCTACTATTTCCTTTGTTATTTGATTGTTGGGTTGGTGTCGTTAAGTATTTTGTATTATTAGTGTAACATTCCAAAATTTTCAATTTAAAAGATATTTGTAAAGAATTATAATTTTAATTCAATTTAAGGAGAAATTGGATTAATTTATTTTGGGAAAAGTGTGTTTTTAAATTGATTAACCATGTGGGAGGATGTAATTTATCTCAACTATTAGATTGTATGTTCCTTTAAATTTAGTTTGGACCCAAAATTAACTTAGTTTGAGAAGTTAATTGGATTGCGAATAATTTGATAAGAGATTTGGAATTTTTGGATTATTTTGGATAAATATTTGAAAATAAAGAAAAGGAAAAAAAATAGAGAAGATAATTAATTTAAATTGGGTTGATAAGAGAAATTTCAAAATTCAATTTAAATTAATTAGATGGTGGATTTTCTAACTAATTAAAATATGGATTTTCTAATTACATAAAATGTCTTATGCGCTAGTTCAAGTTATGGAATCTAAATAATTTAATGTTAAGAGTATTTTTCCTCTATAAATACCATCCATTCCAAACCATTCCCTTTATTCCAAAGGGAGGTCAATTAGAGAGAAATTCTTGTTACTTTCATATTTTTTTAGTCATTCGTCATTGTGCGTCTGCCGTTCACCATCGCTCAGTTCAAGTTTTTGAAAGTCACTAGTGTACTTTCAACAAGTTTCGGAGCTTTGGAGTGCATAATTGATTTGAATCTTTGAGTGAAGTTTGGAATAAATTTGGAGTAAACAAATCGTTAGAGACATTAATTCAAGTTTTTGTTGGAGGTTGATTTCTTAGATTAATTTTGGAATTTCAATTCGAGGTAAGTAATCTTACTACTGGATCCGTTTTTGTGTCAGACGATAAATTTAAGAATAATTTTGAGGATTATAAGATTGTTTGCATCGAGATGCACGAGGAAAAATAAGTTTATCTCAATTATGTTTTGAAGCATGTTAGGAGTGCAAGCATGGATTAAATTTTTTATATGCTTTACTAGAAGAATAATGAGCATGAAGATATGTATTTGCATGTTGTGGGACTATGTTATATGATGCATGTTATGTTTATGATAGTGGTCGTTACCCCTACCCATAATTAGACACCGACCAGAGGTGGTGATCTACTCAGGGATTTCACCAAAGGTTTGTGTTTCCTTCGGGATTCACCAAAGGCGGTAATTTCCTTAGAGATTTCACCAGAGGTTTCGTATTTTTTTGGGATTCACCAGAGGTTTCATGTTTCTTTCGAGATTCACCAGAGTTTCGTGTTTCCTTCGGGATTCACCATAGGTGATGATGTTTTTCGTGATTTCACTAGAGGTTTGTGTTCATTTAGGATTCACCATAGGTTTGTGGGTATACCTAATCTGTGGTTGAGTGGGTTCAACTATTCACTAGTTAGCCATCTTATAGAAAGTAGAGGTTTATGCACGCCCTCTAGAGAGTGACATCTAAAGGAGATAGATGTTTAGCCTGGCCCCGGTAGTGGGGTTATTTTATGTTTTTCAAGTAAGTGCAAGGACATACCAGCGAATGGAAGAAGGAATCCATGATTGTGTCATTACTTCCGCTCATGTTTTCATATTTTAGTGTTTTAAATTCCAGTCTTGATGTTTGAACTTAGAGTTTCATGGTTGAAATTTTTATTTATAAAAAATTATTTTGAACTTATATTTTAGGGGGACCCCGATCAAGGATTTTATAAAAGTTATTTATTTAATAAAATTCGTTTGATTTAAAAGAAATTTGTGAGATAAGTCGTTTTGAGATTTATACATGCATGTAATAATGGCCTAGTATAAGTCCTAGAAAGTCAGGTCGTTACAATTACTTCCTTTATTTTTTAACGATAAAAGTAAAAGATTTAACTTTGGACTCTTATTTTGCAACAACACACACAACTCCTCTTTTAGTAGTAGTTGACATCTAGCAACTCCTACAAAATTAAATGTAATAACAAATGAAAACCAATCACCAAATCAACGGCATAAAGTATGTAAGGATGGAAGTGAGGAAGACAATTTGGATGAGTCATATTTAATTCAATATGAGATGAAAAATTCAAGGATTGAAGATAATTTTTGGTGAGAAATTCAACTTGCAATCAACTACATTCTCATACCATTATATTTTCTTGCAAATACAAGGTACTCGTATTGTTTCAATAAAAGTATGATTTTTCCTCAATTTTTACATGATATCTTAATTTTTTCCTTTTTTTTTTTTTTTTGGTATATGTGAACCTTGGTGTTTTATATCTAGTTGAACTTCCAACTTCACTTTTTTTTTTTGTTAATTGATTTTGCATTTTATTGAACATTCAAAGAACAATGTGTACTTTCTACTTGTATATAAGTAATTACAAAGTTCTAATCTACACATAAAAAATACAAAGTATTTGTATTTTTGTCCTACGTTATATGGTTTTTATATACTAGGTTTGATATTTTATTATTTATTTAAGAGGTTATACTTGATTAATTTGTAGATAACAAATACAATATAATTGCATTTAGGTAAGGACACAATTTTTGTTCAAGGAGGCACGGAGATTTAGTTACAAAATTATGGAGTACTTTTATTGCTATACTATATGTATTATATATTCATATTTAAGGAGTAATGAAGATTTAATTATAAAGATAAATTGGCAGAAATAGAAGCTCCTATGATTGATTTTTTGAAAATCCAGATTCTTTCTCCATTCTAATTTCTTTGAATTCTTGCAGGAGCATCCATGGTGTTCAGCATTTTTCTTCTTTTTTTTTTCTTTTCTTTTTTGGTTTGTTTTGCAATGGAGGAATTTTTTTTCGTCAGTTTATTTCAATTTTTGGAATATTTCAAACCTTTTTTTTTTTTTTTTTTTTTTCAAAATATAGAAAATCTCTACGGTACTCAGTAAAATAAATAAGTAAAAAAATTGAGTTGTCATGATTTGAGAAAAAATTGGGTTGTTATGATTTTTATTTTTTGGTTTTTTAATTTATTTGCTAATTTTGTTTTATGGGTATTTTGGTCATTTTCTATTTATTCAAAAATATCTTTAAAAACCATTTGCCATATTTATTATTTCTAAAACTTCTTGTCAACTTTCAAAAGAAACCCTTCTAATTTGTCCCCTAAAAAAAATGGATATTTAGTCATATAACATTAATTATTACACTTTCATTTGGAAAAATAGAAAAATATGAAAATCTTCAAAAATGTAGCAAACTGACCCTTTTTCATGAGATCGGACTTCTGCAAAATCCCAAAATGCTCTCCATATAGCGTAATTAAATCTGATTGGTTAAAGATTTCATAATAAACAGAATCTATTTAAGTTGTCTTGAATCTTGAAATTTGATCAAATCTTTATTTTCAAAAATCAATTTTAACTAATTATTTCGTTTTATCCACATATTTTTGTGAATCTTAGATTTTATTTTTAAATATCAAATAATCTTAATTTATCTAATTATTTTTAGTTTTCCCTCATTTTAACCTATTTTTGCCTTTTCTAATTTTAATATATTATATCACTTTGTGTTATTTCTTTTGCTTTTTTACCTCTATAATATTTTGAATTCAATAAACGCTTATTCTAATTGAAATTTAGATTTTTTTCAAATTTATTTTCATTTTTTTTTTGTTTTTGCCAACCAAATTCAAATAAGCATCCATATGCTTCTTGTTTTTGGTTTGTTGCTTCTCTAAATAAGCATCCATAATCTTTTGTTGTTGTTTTATTTGAACTTTTTTCATCTTGTTATGGCTTTTTAACCACCAAAGTTTTTTTTTCTTTTTTATGATAACTGGGATGATACCTTATAGGGAGCATCAATTTTCTCGTTAACAACTTCTTGAAAAACAGTGAAACTTGATTGAAGAAGAATTATTTGAGAATGGAGGTCTAGAGGCTAATCGAGGATCTTAACTCTAGGTTCGATTTTCTTTTTTTTTCAACTTTACAAATGTCATCGTCAGTGCTAATATTGCCATGGAGCACCCCTATGCTCGAAATTTTGTTTAAAATACCCATAACCCACAATTTTGTTTAAATTTTGCAATGTTGGATTATATCTCCTCAAGTTTATTTATGATCTCAATGTTTTAGATTTCTTGAAAACTTAAGAAAAAAACTTATGAAGAGGAATTATACTGTAATTATTTTTTTTGCCAACCAATCTTACTTTGTAATTGAGAGTTTCTTAGCTTGGAGTTCAAAGGAGATTTTGTGTTTGATTCTTAAAGAAATACATTGTAATTCATTCTTTTATGTCCTCATATATTTTTGGTGTCGTTGGGTCAGCCATTTGATTTGAAATGTTTAGATTTTAGGGGATGAAACAAGCATCTCGATCCTGGAATATAAGATTTAACACACCTTGTGTTTACAAGAAAGTTGTCAACACGACGGTAGTTTTTCTAGTATTGTAGATTGATGATATTCTACTCATTGGAAATGAGGTAAAATTCTTGGCTAACATTATGGCTAGCATCACAATTTCAAATGAAAGATTTGGGAGATGCATAGTATGTTCTTGGAATCCAAATAGTTCGAAATCACAAGAATAGAACGCTAGCCTTATCTCAAACCTCTTATATTTACAAGATGTTGTCTAGATATTGAAGGAAATCGTGCATGAGGATTTCCATGAGCAGCAGAAAGATCGTTCCAAATTTCAATCGTATATGAACATTACAATTACAATCACAAATAGAAACAACAGGCTATGCATAAAACGAAATTACAGTATGCTTTACTAAACGATCAAGGGATAGAATTCACATACCTTTGAAGACTCATCTTCAACACCTTTGATCATGAACACTCGAACAATCAACAACATTGCAACACTTGAACGCTTATACACCACAACCGCAACACAACATGATCGTAGCGAACTCGAGCAGAATGATCTCCAATATCACGAACAATGAAACCACTAGGCCTCCGAATAACCTCGACAGTGTCAAGTTGAGTATGACACCACCACAATGGCTACCTTGGTATTCTTGGTGTGAGAATCCAGAAGTGTGGGTTCTGTGTAGACTTGGTTAAAGGATGAGACTGGAGGATGACAATCATGTAAACGATTGAACAAGTGGGAGATGTCAAAGTATATCCTATAGACGATGCCCAATCGTTTAACAAAAGCTTTGCAATCGTCTGGAAAAAGCTATGCGATCGTTTAGCTAATTGGCCAACTGAGTAGTGTCTATCATATAAAAACACTCCACGATCATTTAGTCTCTCCAAGCTATTGTTTAGTAAATCGTATTTACTTGTCAACCTTTCCGTGAGTAATTTCCGAGAATGGAAATCTCAAATCAACAACTACTAAATTTAGGAAAACATTTTTCCTTTTATCTCACGGTTACCATGAAACTACCAATAACCTCCCACTCAATTGGTTATTAGAGAAAAAGAGATAATTATCCAATTATTATTATTATTATAAATATAAATGATAACCAACTTATTATACTATATTTATAACCTATAGTTTTAATATTTCATCTCATGAAACATACAAACCATAGCTCTTTTTCTATTTCATGGGACTTAATGTAAATCTCATTTATATTAACCAAAACGATCATATCATTTATAATCGAATTACCTTTTGTCAATTTGAATATTTCAAATCAACACCAAGAACTGATCCTCAAATTGAATCCATTGAGCTACCAAAGGGACATTATGGACCTATAGCTCGAAACTCCAACGGTACGTGAATAATTGACTAAACTCTTTAGTCACGGTATCTGTCATCCGTTAACTGCCAGGTACTTCACTAAAGACCGACAGCTGAACTCTCTTTATTACAAATATATTATGTGTCCATCTTAACCAATCAACAGTGCGACAACCCTTTACAGATCGCTCGTAAGTACAGCTCGACCAATAACCATTATACCCCTATAGTTACATCTAACTCCTTAAGTTCCACTGATTCCTCTAATGAACATAAGTCATAGTCCTACTATGACTGAGTCCTCTCTTCCAAAGAGAAGTTGTGGCCACTATGTTCAAGCCTCAGAATCAGCTCTTAAGAGAGCAATCTATCTACTTACCCCTGCTTTGGGGAAGGAGTGAATTCCATCTTGTGTAACTGAGTTTCCATCCCCCAAATCAGACAAGTCCTCAAAAAGGTAGGCATGTTGAGTGGGTAATCTGGTAACTCTCACCCATACTAATCAAAGGACCGCCCTCAAAGGCAGGAGTTCCCAAAACACTTAGGATTGAGGTCATGTCACCTATAGTCGTTTAGGTGAGATGTAAGTCTCCAGTATCAACGGCGTTATATACAGAGATGAATCATCTCGTGGTCCGGTCTTATACAAATACTTTGTATAGAACACCCCCGCTTGCATGTCTCCACATGAATGGTCAGGATCTACCATATGTAATAGTTTACAACACTTGCAAACCTCTACAAAGCGGGCCATATTCGTAGTATCATTAGGATTAGGTATCCCACCTTAATCCTTATACTACAGACCTATTTAGGTTATCACTTAAGGCATGATCCACTTGTATATCTCATATACATGCTTGAGTTTACATACAATAACCACAGAGCTTTGTTTATTGGATATGAATAAATGCCAAAATGAAATAACACTTATTTTATTCATAAACAATGTGTATAAATTACAAACAACGAGACTCCGGGAGAATTAGGACACCAATCCCAACTATCTCCCACTTGTCCTAATGCCTCGGGAGACTAATATACAATACAAGATAAAAACATGTACAATATACAATAAACTAGAACATACCTCAGTATTATCTCCTACTTGCCCTAGGCAAGATGTCGCATGTCCCGCAGACCCAGACTCTTCAGGTGACCCTCAAACACTTTAGCCGTGAGAGCCTTTGTAAAGGGATCAACAACGTTGTGCTCCGACGCGATCTTCGTGACTATCACATCACCGTGATGCACAATCTCCCTGATCAAGTGGTATTTCCGCTCTATATGCTTGCCCCAACGATGACTCCAAGGCTCCTTCGAATTTGCCACAGCCCCGCTGTTATCACAATAGAACGTGATCGATAAATCCATATTTGGAGCAACTTCCAAATCTGAAAGGAATTTCCTCAACCAAACAGCCTTCTTAGCTGCTTCACAAGCAACTACGTATTTGGCTTCCATAGTGGAGTTTGCGATCCATCTTTGCTTGATGCTTTGCCACACTATAGCCCCTCCATTCAGAGTGAACATTGATCCCGATGTCAATTTACGAGAATTTCTATCGGTCTGAAAGTCAGAGTCTGTGTATTCTGTAAGGATCAGATTCTTATCTCCATACACAAGCATATAGTCCCTCATTCTTCAAAGATACTTGAGGATCATCTTAACCGTCGTCCAATATCCTAGATTGGATTGATACCATCTGAAAATCCCTATTGCATAGCAGATGTCGGGTTTGATACACAACATTGCATACATTAAGCTTCCTACAGCCGAAGCATAGGGAATCTGCCTCATCTTCTTAACCTCTTGAGGTGTCTTAGGACACTGATCCTTAGACAAAACGATTCCATGCCTAAAGGGTAACAAACCCCTCATGGAATCCTACATCATGTACCTGATCAACATTTGATCGATGTACGATGTCTGAGATAAGGCTAACCTCTTGTTCTTACGATCCCGAATGATCTGGATTTCTAGAACATATTGTGCCTCACCCAAATATTTCATTTGGAACTAGGCAGCTAGCCATTTCTTAATGTCGGTCAGATATCCTACATCATTCCCAATGAGTAGGCTATCATCCACATACAGTACCAGGAACGCTACTAAGCTGTTGATGATCTTCTTGTATACACAAGGCTCATCAACATTCTGATCAAAGCCAAATGACTTGACTGCAGTGTCAAATCTAATGTTCCACAATCTAGACGTTTGTTTCAGCCCATAAATGGATCTATTAAGCTTGCAAACTTTTTGCTTTTGATCTGGAACTACGAACCCTTCTGGTTGAGTCATATAGATGGTCTCCTCAAGATTACCATAAAGAAAGGCAGTCTTGACATCCATTTGTCAGATCTCAATCATAAAATATGGCTATGGATAGTAGTATCTGATGACGAAAATTTAGATGTCAATTACTCGACAACTAAAATTCCATGGACACAATATGTGATGCATGTTCTTAGTGTATGCGTTGATTATCATGCGTCGGTGGTCATGCATTGGAATGACTTTGCGTTAACAAATGTATATGATGACCATGCATCCTGTCACAAGTTTTCTTGCGCTCATGCCAAGTATAACGTGAACTCAAGTTTCTCGGGTGATTTGAGGTCGAACACAGGGACTTGTAGCGAGATGTATGCGGTAATGTGCATGCGGCGGTTGAATAAAATAATGGATGGGAGGTTTCTACGCTAACACTACTTTTACTCCTAAGTAACAGACAACACAATGAAAATATGAATGAGAGGTAGATACACAACAACTATTGACAGGAAGTGAATGGATGGAAAAATAGATAAAATATGGGGATGTCTTCATTGCAACCCTTAAGAGTGACCGCAAGGGCAACCTTAGTCAACGCAAGCTATGCTGTCATGCTACACACACTTGAGCCTACTTCTAGGACGTATGCGATGTATATGCAAAAGTGCCGAGAAGCCTATGCCAGCCTAAACCCCTATAACCCACTCACGTGCTTTCGCCGCATGACGTGATGGTCGCATATCACCACCATATCCTACTTCCTGGACGCATGCAATATCCTATCCGTAGGGTGCATACGCTGTATGATGGCAAACGGAGCTTATTCCTAAGTCTTCATTCTTACTTAGGCAAACCTAATCTAGCTCTTCCGAGCATCGATTCTAACCTAGCTCTCTCGAGTCTTAGGTTCTTTCTTTAGACTCTCTCCCGAGTAGCTCTAAAGGTGCAATGGACGCATACATAAGACAAGGTAACCACATAAACTTGGTGAACGTAAGATTATTCCTATATCTAGTGAATACTTGCTTACATTGCTTAATGCGACCAACCACTTACCCTCCCGGGTAGTTACTTGTTGCTGACTCTACTCATGGACAAGCGTGCTACAGCTTCACTTTAAGCAAATAAGGTTTTCTCACACACTCTCGCAATACACACCTTCTGGTGGTTTGCTACATGCTTCATATCTCTAATCCACATGACTAAGTATGTGATGCTCTAGCAATCTCACTAAGTGATGCAATGAAAGTTAAGGATGCTAAGAAAAGAAAGATGGAGATGGAATCGAAGAAAACACAGAGATGCATTGAACACATAATGTATTAATTCTTTAATCACAAAATGTAATACAATACAATATAAGAAAGGAAGAGAAAATGAAATGACTGGCTAGAAGCAATGTCTTGCTTCCAATGGATGTGCATCAAGGCTGCCGGTGATGCCATGGAAGGGCGGTGGAGCTGACTCTCTCGAGATCTAACTCCGGTCGAAAGCTTCGATCATCACTCAGAATGGAAGAGGGAGATGAAGAACTCTCAAGCTTTCTTCTCATGCATTTATCTGGATCACAAGGATCCGCCCAAAGGCAAACCTCAGGCAAAAACCTTGGATAAGTTGAAATTCTACTCATCAACTTCTTTATATAGAGCCTGAATCGTCGACAGCATTAATAGACTGCTCTGATTCTGACATTCGCGGAGCATTATTCTTTTCTGAATCTCTGCTGCTAACGGTGTGGTGGGTGAGATGTCAACATCATCTTTTGATTTTCCCGAGGTAGATGCGTTGATGCATTCATTCCACCAACCTTGCATTGATTCCTCTATTATGCATTATCGTGTAGCCGCAGTCATGCAATGATCGCATTCACTTAATACCGCAACTTCGACACGATGACCGCAATCGCTTGACGAGCGCAACTCCCATGCGATGGACGCATTGATTACCGCAACACCCATGCATTGATCGAACGCATTCGCCTTTGTGATGAAGAGTTTCTCCACATGCAGTCGTCTATGCGGTAATCCGGCTTCCGCGTTTGCGTCAACTTCTTGCGTTAGCTACAAAAATAGACAATTCAATGCATAATAACACATAATAATGGGTTAGCCAAGATTATCAAAGCTGAATGCTGCAAGCTCGTTTTCTCATGAATTCCTAACATAATTGCCGCATATTCAGCTTAACAGCCCTCATAATTCTAAATAAAAGGCCTAAGATGACATGCATTTCTGCATGTTATCAATATCCTGATAGACTTGAGCATAACAACAGGTGAGAAAGTTTCCTTATAGTCCACTCCCTCGACCTGGGTATAACCTTTTGCCACGAGTCTAGCCTTAAAGGTTTGCACCTTTCCATCTACACCTCTCTTTCGCTTATAGATCCAATTACACCCTATAGGTCTTACCATATCAGGTGGATCCACAAGCTCCCAGACGTTATTGAAGTACATAGACTCCATCTCCTGGTTAATGGCTTTAATCCATTCATTCTTGTCAACATCCTCCATTGTTTTCTTAAAAGACAACGGATCCTCGACCCCAACATTAGAAATGATGTTCTGGGCTTCAGTCAAACCCATGTAGTGATCCGGTGGGTTCATAACCCTCTCACTACATCGAGGCAGTCTCAATTCTTGAGTTGGTTCACTAGATGTACCGACATCAACAACTCTTATTGTATGTCGATCTGTTCAACAACTCTTGTTGAACCATCAATAGTCTCAATCTCACTAGAAATCTCACGTAAAACAAGCTTACTTCGTGGCTTATGATCTCTCATGTGGTTTTCTTCTAAGAAGATAGTATTTGTAGAAACAAACACTTTGTTCTCACTCGAATCATAGAAGTATCCACCTCTCGTTTCCTTGGGGTGGCCTACAGAGAGGCAAACTTTCGAACGCGGTTCCAACTTCTTCGGGTTAGTCACAAGCACATTGTCAGACACCCCGAAATCCTGAAGTGGCGTAAACTATATTTAAGGCCTCTCTTCAGCTCAAAAAGTGTTTCAGAAACACTTTTCGAGGGAACGTTATTCAGAATATAGGAAGCAATCTCTACGGCAAAACCCTAAAACGAGTCTGGAAGATGAGCATAACTCATCATAGACCGAACCATGTCCAACAAGGTTCTATTTCTCCTTTCTGATACACCATTCTTCTGAGGTGTACTTGGGGCCGAAAGTTGGGACGCAATTTCATATTCTATCATATAGTTATGGAATTGGAGGTCCATATACTCTCCACCACAATCAGATCGTAGTGTTTTTATCTTCTTGCCTAATAAGTTTTCAACTTCAGCATTATACTCCTTGAACTTGTCAAGGGTTTCAAACTTACATTGCATTAGGTAGAGATACATGTACCTTGAATAATCATCTATGAAAAAGATGAAATATTCATGCCCACTTCAAGCCCTAACACTCATCGGATCACCAAGGTCAGAATGTACAAGCTCCAAGGCTTCCTTGGCTCTGTAACCTTTTTCAGTAAAAGGTCATTTGGTCATCTTGCCTTTAAGGCATGATTCACATACCAACAAGGAGTTTTCTTCTAAACTCTTTAGAAGTCCACTTTCCACCAACTGCTCAATCCTATTGAGGTTGATGTGACCTAACCTTAAATGCAAAAGATGGGCATTTTTCTTAGGAGAAACCTTTGGTTTTTTAGCTGTTGTCACTATACTGAACATTTCAGTATTAAACAAGGCTTTTATGACTAATGGTCTTAGTACATACAAGTTACTTTTCATCAAACCAAAACCAATCTTTATTCCATTCTTGAAAATAAACACTTTATTCTCAGAAAAAGAGATGGTATACTTGTGTTCAATAAGACAATAAACCAATATTAAGTTGCTCTTAATATAAGGAACTACGAAAACATTATCCAGTAACAGATAACATTTCTTGTCCAAAAATAACTTTAGCCTGCCTACAGCAACAGCTAAAACAACCTCACCAGTGCCGACTCTAAGAATCATCTCTCCCTGTGACAACGTTTGCCAGGAACTGAATCCTTGGTAAAAGGAACTGACGTGATTAGTAGCACCTGAATTAAGAATCCAGGTAGAATTATCATTCTCTATCAATCACGTCTTCAAGACCAATAAATCAGATTTACTATCTTTAGACATCCTCCTCTTTTGGAGAGTAGTGGGATCTGTATCAGAACCTAAATAAGCTCCAAGTTGCATTTCAGAGAACATTTCTCTTCCATGAACCTCAACAGAATCAGCAATACTTGCTTCCTCTTCCTAGAGTTTAACTTTAGAACTGACACTACTGGTTTTGTCATCCATCCCTTTGTGCTCGAAAAGTATGAACTGACGTTCAAAAAAATCTTGCAACGAGTCCATGATCTCACGTGCAATGACCATATTCTCTACCCTTTTGGTCAAAATATCAGGTATGCTAGCCAAAATGTGAAGTCCCGCCAATGAATTAGCCTTCATCCACACCTCATATACATTGCGAACACTTCGCGGTGCATCAAGGGTCGGGACTTGAGGACATTCCTCAACCATGACAAATTCGATTTCGTTTACTACGAAATACGTTTTACAATATTCTTTCCACTATATGTAATCGGTCAAATTAAAGGCTTTAAGCGGAAATACTAATGCGTTGCTGAAAACAAAAACACATTGACCTACGTTAGGTTTTAAGCAAATACCCGTTGAAAAAACATACAACATCCAATAACATTTAACAAAAATAACATGAACCCCATGTGACATCTAGTTTCGTAATGATGCTTCAAAGGTTTAGGACAAAAGCTGCCGAAGGGAGGTCAATTATCCCTCCTCTGAATTGAGAAATTCTCAACCAGTCATTAATACCAAAACAACTCTTGCTCCTATAACGACTAGCCATCATTGATTTGGTCAAGAGATCATTAACTTACTTAACAACCTCCCGTAAGTGTGACCCACCATTTTAGGCCTTAGAGATCCACCCCAAGTAGCCAATACGAAGGGAAAAATGCGATTAGGGCAAAACCTAAAGCGACTCTATCCATTTCTAGAGTTCACTTTGATCTTGACCAACTACATAAAACCCATCCGAAGGGGACACACCTAAGGCGACATGAGGGAGTATAGAATGATCTCACGTTGTGAACCAATGACAGAGACCGTTAGGACGTGTTGATACACACCTTCACTCACTTACCATAAACACTCTCTCTGCCCACCTTGATATTGACTCATGCAAACACCATTCGAAAGGGGATGCTCCCAGGGCACCACGAGGCCAAGCATGAATCTCACGGCATGAACATTCAGGGAGAAACGTGAGTGGAATCATTAACATATCAGATACATTTCTTCCTCCCACTAAGTATTTTATAACCTAGGGTTTAGTTTACTTAGAAAAAACACGGCTAAGAATTTTAACTAAGTGACTTTTTAGGTTTGCCCAAGAGTAACTTTTACCTTGTTCTTTAATGGAGTCTTTGACCAACTGTCGTATGCTTGTAGAAAATCTATCTAATTCATCTTTCCAGGTAGGTTCCCAGGTAGGGGTGTTCCATTTCCGTTAACTTAAGAACCCAGCCTAGACAGAACCCTCCTTAGACAAAAGGTCCCTTATAGATAAATTTAATACAATTTTAATCTTTTATGTCAATCAATTTAATCCTATTAATCCGATTCAAAAGATTAAACTAGGTTATTAATCTCATTAGAACCTTTTGAACTTAGGTCTATCTCAATCCAATTTTAAAACCCTTTTTTAAAAAACATGAGTTCATCCTAAGTCCGCATGCAACTCTTTCTTATCAATTTTAGTTCTAATTTCAATTATAACACTTATAACGGAAACAACCAAAACCATGCACAACGCCAAGCAAACACATAGAAGGCATTCATAACGATTATAAATAGCCTAAGTGTCATGCTTCATGCATTGTTCATTCATTGCTACCTTTTTATATCACTCTTATACAAACAAGCAACAAATCAAGCACAACATGCTTCCATTCACCCTTATACTATAACACTTATAATACAAAGATGATGAATGAATATGCTCACTGCATGCCAAAATATAACTCTTATATTTCATGATGCATGCACATGCTTTTAAGTAATTTCTTCATGCAATATTATAACTCTTATAATACATGATGCATGAACAATTGCACAACCTAAGGTGGGTTTCAAATCTATATGTCAAACACTTTGCCATATAAACACCATACATCACATGTATAAAAAACAAATGTTGATGAATCGGGTAAAATTGCCTCAAATCCTCAAAAACTAAAGCTAACTATTATAAAACAAGGAGTCCCCGGTTCAAACAGGAAAATCGAGTCTTGAACCGTCCAGGCAAAGTAACGCGTCTCCACTGATCGTGTACCAAAACCACGCGATCGTCTACACGAAAGAACAAACACTTTACTCAATTGTTTATCTATGCTTCCAGAACTAAACAATCGTTTAGCAACGATCGTGTATCTTTTACTATGCGATGGAGCATGATATAGGCGATCGTGCAATGCCCTTCACAACGCAAGCCTTATACGATCGTCTAAACGACAACGATGCGATGAAGCACAATAGTCTAAATGATCGCTAAGCGAGCGCCTTTGTATCGTATACCGCGTGATCATGTAGTCAGTGACTATGCGATGAGGCATGCTAATTACATGATCGTTTAGCTGTTGGGGATGATACCCTAAAGTCTCGTGTCCTATAGTTTGTAAACACAGTTTGTACGAACGTTTGTGATGTCAAATATATGATATTTACTTCACTTCTTGACTTTGCACATGGGATTTTTTATTTTCTTTATCACAAACCAATAAAATAAAATCCATGGTTGTCATTATGTAACTTAAGCATGTATGTGGTGACATATAAGTGGATCATGTCTTAAGTGATAACCAAAATGGTCTGTAGTATATGAATATAGGAGGGAAACCTTATCCTGATAACGCTACGGATGCGACCCGCTTTGTAGAATAGTTACAAGTGTTGTGACTTGCTACAAATGGTTTGATTCTAATCATTCGTGTACTAACGATTAGTTATATCTGATAGACACAGAAATATATCTGTGGTAAGAAGAGTTCAACTATCGGTCTTTAGTGGAATGTCTAGCAGTTAACGGATGGTGGATCTCGTGGCCAAAGAATTTAGTCAGCCATTCACGTACCGTTGGAGTTTCGAGTCATAGGTCCATAAGGTCTCCTTGGAGCTTGGATTCAAGTTGAGAATCAGTTAGGTCAGTTTGAAATGTTCAAATTGACAAGAGGGAGTTCGATTATATATGATATGATTGAACTAGTTAATTATATATGATATAATTGATGTTATGTATGAGATACATTAATATGGAGGAAATTTGATATAAATATGATTTATATCTATTGGAGGAGAAAACACTATGGTTGATATATGATATCAAACTATAAGTTATGAATATAATATGATTATATTTATTATTTTATTAAATAGACAGTGGTTTATATATCAACTGTGTTTCTTCCAAGAGTGTTGCGAGAACACCTTTGGAGTTGTGGAATGGGCGTAAAGCTAGTTTACGTCACTTCTGCATTTGGGTTTG
Source organism: Benincasa hispida (assembly GCF_027475165.1). Lineage (NCBI taxonomy): Eukaryota > Viridiplantae > Streptophyta > Magnoliopsida > Cucurbitales > Cucurbitaceae > Benincasa > Benincasa hispida. The sequence goes on from NC_143480.1 coordinate 73,733,160, forward strand.
CCCAGCACATGTGCTTGAGGCAAATCCCAAGAAGTTGGAACCACGATCGAGGTTATATCTCTTTGTAGGTTACCCTAAAGGTACATGAGAGAGTTATTGTTTATGATTCGTCGAAAAATAGGGTGTTTGTTTCCACGACTACTAATTTCCTATAGGAGGATCATATTAGGGAGCACAGTTCACGTAGTAGAGTCATATTACGTGAGCTTTCCAACGAAACTACTGAAACTTCAACAAGAGTTGTTGAAGGGTCTGCTTCATCAGCAAGAGTTGTTGATGATAGTTCATCTAGTAAGTCGGTTCTACCTCAAGAGTTGAGGGAACCTCGATGCAGTGGAAGGGTTGCGAACCCACCCGTTCGCTATCTGGGTTTCACAGAAATCCTTGCTATGGTAGCGGATGGCGACGTTGAGGATTTGTTGTCTTATCAGAAGGCAATGAAGGATATAGGTCGGGATGAATGGGTCAAAGCCATGGATCTCGTGATGGAGTCGATGTACTTCAACTCAGTTTGGGATCTTGTAGATTAGTCTGATAAGGTTAGACCTATAGGTTGTAAATGGATCTATAAGCACAAACGGGATGCTGATGGGAAGGTGCAAACATTCAAGGCTTGATTTGTGGCAAAGGGTTATACCTAGGTGGAAGGAGTCGACTATAAGGAGACTTTCTCACCTAGTTCCATGTTAAAGTCGATCCGCATCCTCCTGTTCATTGCCGCTTATTATGATTATGAGATCTAGCAAATGGATGTCAAGGCGACATTTCTGAATGGCAATCTTGAGAAGACCATTTACATGGTGCAACCCGAGGGATTCACTACCCAAGGTCAAGAGCAAAAAGTTTGCAAAATGAATCAGTCCATTTATGGGCTAAAACAGGTATCTCGATCTTGGAACATTCGGTTTGATACTACGATCAAATCGTATGGCTTTGATCAAAAGCTTGATGAATCTTGTGTCTACAAGAAGATCGTCAACGGTTCAGTAGTTTTCGTAGTATTATATGTAGATGATATTTTACTCATTGGGAATGATGTAGGTCTACTGATTGCAGTTAAGAACTGGCTAGCGAACCAATTCTAAATGAAAGATTTGGGAGAGGCTTAGTTTGTTCTGGGTATATAGATCTTTCGGGATCGTAAGAACAAAGTGCTAGCACTGTCTCAGGCATCGTACATTAATAAGATGTTGCTCAAGTACTCGATGCAGGACTCTAAAAAGGGCCTACTACCATTCAGGCATTGAGTCATTTTGTCTAAGGACATGTGTCCTAAGATGCCTCAAGAGGTTGAGGAGATAAAACGGGTCCCATACGCATCTGTCATTGACAGTTTGATGATGCAATGTTCTGTACTAGACCAGACACCTGCTACGCTGTGGGAATAGTCAGTAGGTATCAGTCTAACCCAAGCTAGGGTCACTAGACTGCAGTGAAGAACATCCTCAAGTATCTTCAAAGAACGAAGGACTACATGCTTGTGTATAGATCTAGGGATTTAATACTTACTGGATACACGGATTCCGACTTTCAGACTGATAAGGACTCTCGCAAGTCCACTTCAGGGTCAGCTTTTACTCTTAACGGAGGAGTTGTAGTGTGGCGAAGCACTAAGCAGGGGTGCATCGCCGACTCCACTATGGAGGCCGAGTACGTAGCAGCTGGTGAAGCTGCTAAGGAGGCCATCTGGCTCAGGAAGTTCCTGACAGAACTGGAAGTTGTTCCAGATATGTCTAGGCCTATCACCCTCTATTGTGATAACAGTGGTGCTTTGGCAAACTCCAAGGAGCCCAGGAGTAATAGGCACGACAAACACATAGAGTAGAAGTATCATTTGATCCGCGAGATAGTGCATCGAGGGGACGTGATCGTCACGAAGATCGCTTTGGAGTACAACGTTGCTGACTCGTTTACGAAGGCTCTCACGACTATAGTGTTTGAGGGTCACCTTCAGAGCATTGGTCTATGGGACCGCCTGCGGCTGGACTAGGTAAGTAGGAGATCTTATTGTACTGGAACTTAGTGTTCTAGTTTATTGTTTTGTACTAGTTTTTGTACACCCCACTCGCTTTAGGAAAAGTGGGAGATTGTTGGGGATGATGCCCTAAAGTCTCGTGTCCTGTAGTTTGTAAACACATTTTGTACGATTGCTTGTGATGTATAATATATGATATTTTCTTCACTACTTGATTTACACATTGGATGTTTTATTTGCTTTACCACAAACCAATAAACTAAAATTCCTAGTTGTCATTATGTAATTAAGCATGTATGTGTTGACATACAAGTGAATTATGTCTTAAGTGATAACCAAAATGGTATGTAGTATATGGATATAGGAGGGAAACATTATCCTGGTAACGCTACGGATGCGGCCCACTTAGTAGAATAGTTACAAGTGTTGTGACTTGCTACAGATGGTCTAATCTTGATATTCGTGTGGGGACATGCGAGCGGGGGCGTCCTATACAAAGAGTTTGTATAAGGCGTAACCACGAAGTGTTAATGTCTCATTATATAACATCGTTCATGATAGAGACTTCACTTCACTAGGATGACCATAGGTAACATAACCTTAATCCTGAGTGAGTTGGAAACTCCTGCCATTGAGGGCGGTCCTTTGATTTGCATGGGTGTGAGTGACCAGGTCTCCGACTCAAACCTACCACTTTGAGGATTCGTCTAATTTGGAAGCTGGGAACTCAGCTACACAAGATGAAATTTACTCCTTCCCCAAACCAGGGGTAAGTAGATAGATTACTCCTTTAAAGGCTGAACCTAGGGCTTGAATGATGTGAGGCCACATATCTTCTCATGGCTCGAGAGGTGTTCATACATAGTAGGACTATGTTGTATTGTTCATTAGAGGGATCAGTGGTACTTAAGGAGTAAGATGTAACTACAGGGGCAAAATGATAAATTGGCCCAGCTAGCCCAACTGTACTTACGAACATTTGTGAAGGGTTATCGTACTGATGATTGGTTATATCCGATGGACATAGAAATATATCTGTGATAAGAAGAGTTCAACTGTCAGCTTTAATGGAATGCTCGACAGTTAACGGATGGTGGATCTCGTGGCTAAAGATTTTAGTCAGCTATTCACGTACCGTTAGAACTTCGAGCCAAGATCCATAAGGTCCCCTTGGTAACTTGAATTTAAGTTAAGAATAAGTTTTTTGGTCAGTTTGGAATATTCAAATTGACAAGAGTGAGTTCGATTATATATGATATGATTGAACTAGTTAATTATATATGATATAATTGACTTTATGTATGAGATACATTAATATGGAGGAAATTGGATATAAATATGATTTATATCTATTGGAGAAGAAAATACTATGATTGATATATGATATCAAACTATAGGTTATGAATATAATATGATTATATTTATTATTTTATTAATTGGACAGTTATGGGATAATTGGCCGGCGTTTTCTCCGTAACCATGTGTTAGTGGGAAGTTCCAATTCGGTTTTCATAATTGAAGAATAAAATGAAAAATTGTTTTCATTTTGCAAAGTACACGGTTAATAGCTCAAGGAGTGTTTTGCATTCAATCGCTTAGTAAATTAGAGCCTATACGATAGTGCAAGTTTACCAGACGATCGCTTACATCCGCGCGCGCTTCTTCTAAACGATCGCCCACCTTTTTACTAAACGATCGCTTAGTGCCCGAGCTTTACTAAACGATTGTATAGACGATTGCTTAGCTTTTCCTACACGATCGTGTACCTTGCCTAAACGATCAAGCACCCTGTCTATACAATAGACGCTACTTTCTCCCACTTGCTTGATCGTCGTATATGATCTCTTTTCCTCCTCCCCTCTATCAAATCCAAACAAAGTCCACTCTTTGGATTCTCACTCCGAGAATACTAAGGACTTCAAGTGGTGATGTCATCCCCATCTTCCTATTGTTCGTGTGAAGCCGTTCGTGGCAGATGACCGGGGTGTTGCTGAACTAAAGCTTATTGTTCTAGCGAGAGCGCAAGGAGTCCATTCGTGGAGAGAGCAAGATTTTCTGAGAAAAAAGTCTTCAACTGGTAAGTTCTCTTATTCTCTTGTTTATTTATCTTTAAGCATGTGTAATTTACTAGTTTGATGCATATCTATATGTGTGAATGTAAATGTGAAAATTCTATCACAATGTTTTGGAAATCTACTTCCACTCAAAGGTACTCTTGTATAAGAGTTCCTTCAATTTACATGTTTTTTCTATGCATATTGTATTTTAATTTATTGTTTTATTTATTTAAAAATCAATTTGTGGGATGCAAGACGTTTACAACGTTTTCGCTGTGGGACCGATCCCATTAGAATAAGAGGTCCCACTCTTTTCTATGACTGAGAGAGACTCGGTTTAGTGGTAGGACCACAAACCAGTTGTTCATTAGTGGATCAATGGAGACCTAAGAAACAAGATGTATTACAGAGGTAAAATGATAATTTTAACCCAGCTGTAAATATGAACAACCTGTGAAGGATCGGATTATTGATCATGGTTAAATCAAGTGGATAGAATATTATTTATAGTGAGGAGAGTATAACTACTGGGCTTTAGTGGAGTGACCTGATAGTTAACGATTGTTGGTTAATTCGGTTAAAAGAGTTTAGCCAACTAATTTTGGATCGTTGGAGCTCATGATCTATAGTTCCATTAAGTTCGCTTACTAGCTCATAAATGAACTAAATATTAAAATAGTGTGATGAGAGAATTTGAAACATTCGAATTTGTTTTAAGGTAGTTATTAATTATAGACGATATAGTTAAACGTTTAATCATCAAATTAAATGAATTAGAAACATATTTAAATATGATTTAAATATTAATTACATGAATAGGGATTCATGTTGGGAATAGATTTTTTATTAATTTAATATTCGATATTAAATCAATTTAATTAATTAAATTGTATAATTAATTTTTAAAAATCAATTATTAGAATTAATTGATTTAAAATTAATGAATTCCATTTAATATTAATTGTTGAATTAATATTATTTGAAATTTAAAAAATACATTTTGATATTTGAATTTAGGAAATTCAAATTAAATTTAATTTTGGTAAAAAAAAAATCAATTAAATAAAATGAGTTGAGTGAATGAGTTTTTCCTACTTCATCCACTCACTTAAACACCTCCAATTCCACTAGTGCATGAGAGGTTTTGATGTCAAATTTTCATGTTATTTGAATGCATGAAATAGTTTTATAAAACCAGAAATTCAATTGTAGAAAAGAGGATCATGCAATTAAGGGAATTGTTGAAGAATTGTTCTTCAAAATTCTCACACCAGAATCCTGTTATCCTCTCCAAAATTCTCTCAAAATTCATTCTCATTTTGGATCCCATAATCTAATCCGAGGCCAGAGGATAGTAGAGAAGACACTTGCGGCAGTCTACAACAAGTTTATGATTAATTTCGAGCTAAGGAGTTGTTGGATTGGAGGATTATTCAAAGGTAAAAAAAATCTGAAACCCTATGTGTATCTTGACCTTACATGCTTTAGATCTAAAATTAATGTAGTTAAAGTACTTAAGATCCCGAATTGCTTCTGCTTGTGAATGTCAACGCCAACATTCTCTGCATTTTAAGTTTTTTTCCTTATTAGACACCAAGGTACCTGACTTGTCAGTTTCCTTCTTAATATTTTGAGATCTGAATTGTTTGAGGGAGGAGAAGCGCCAGACTTGTAGTTGTTATATGTGTCAGACCTCTTACCGAAATGTTTGAGAATATGACTAAACAATTTTAGAAGCAATGATATAGAGGGAATCTTCTAACTCTTCATCAGGATCAACAAGCTCTTCTTTAACTAAGGATTGAAGAGCAATACCCTTATTCTTCTCCTCTATCTTCCCATCTAGGGACATCTCAAACGTAAGTAAGGAACCAAATAATTCATCTCTCTTAACTTTGTTATGTCTTGAGCTTCCTTAATGGCAATGACTTTTATGTCAAATCTCTTAGGTACCTAAGCACCTTACAACAAGTTTTTCTTCTGAAATTTTCTCTCCAAGAGAAAATGAGTCATTTGCAATGTCTAATAGTCGAACGTTGAATTAGGAAATGGATTCTTCATCATGCAAACTAAGGTTCTCAAACTTTGATGCCAACAATTGCAACCTCGACATCTTGACTTTAGAAGTTTCCTCATGTGTAGTGGTTAAGATATCTCGTGCCTCCTTAGTAAAGACACAAGTATTAATTAGTCCGAATACGTTGTGGTCTGCACCATTAAATATGGCGTTCAAGGCACGAGAATTCTCCAGTGAAGCTTCAACTTCTTCTCCAAACCACTGAGATTCTGGCTTCAAGATTTCCTTTCCATCATCAGTTTTAATGGTGGGATGAGATCACCCAGAGATCACAACCTTCCAAGTTTTGCTATCTATCAACTTCAGAAAGGTTGTCATTAGAACCAGAGGACGAGTGATAGAGCCACCTTCTTTGATCTCATCCATAATTGAAGCACTTAAGGTGAAGGTGACCTGCTTTGATACCAATTAAAAAGGCAATAGAATGATTGCCCACTTAAAATACGAATGTTAAACGGAAAGCACTGACAAGCTTTGTAGCAACAAAAATACTAACAAGTAAAGGCACACAAAAGCTGGTGACCTAGTTCAATGATAAACTACCTACGTCTAGGGTACAATGTGCCTAAGAAAGATAATTCACTATTGTTAAAAAGTTAAACAGTTTACAATGTAGTACTTATTTGTAATACACGACCACTACAGTAACTCATGTAGAGTTCAGCTCATTGATCAACTAGGCTCCTCCTAGATGTGAGACTTCTTGTCAAGCGTACTTAGGCTCCCCCTAAGTTTGATAATATTAATGTTAAGCAACTTGGCTTCTAACGATGAGTAAGATTCTCTCCTGATGATATCTTTCCTCCAGTCATCGAACTCCATTCACTGATGAATCTTAGAATCTTCCTAAGATGGAGAACTTTTTCTCCGAAGCTGAATTTTAGGCTCCCCCAAGACCGAGAACCCCTTCTCCAGTGGAAATGGCTTAGGCTCCCCCTAAGCTTATGATAATCTAAATGTGTTACATTCAACGGTTGAAGAACTCGCACAATAGAATAGTGAGCAATAAGCAAGAATACAATAATGCACAATATGGTTGTAGAACAAAACATGTCTTGCCTGATTAACAAAACTGGTAGCCCTAGGAGAGGGCCAAAAAACTTCTTATAAAATCGTGGCCTAATAAGGAAAGAATGTCTAGAAAATATTTTCCCTTTTTGACAAAATAATATCCACCATAAAAAAGAAAATATCGATCAAAATACTGCTGTTAAGATTTTCCAGTTTAGAAAATAAAAAACATTCCACAAATGAATTTAGATTAGGAAAGAAAAAATATTATGCAAGATAACGACTTGTCTGAGACAAATGTTAAAACAATACTTACGACAATTGTAAAAACTAGAAACTGCCTTAGAAAAATTATAAAGACAATCGGTAAATTTCCAACATAGTCGATGAATTATCCAATATGGGCTAAAGCTATAGAACCATCGAAGTGTCTTTTAATCTTGAATCAACTGTCACCTCAATCTATACGATTATGAGAAAAAGATCGGATAGTCACCTCCACTTCCTCTTTCCACATAATACATCCTCCCGCTCGGCCCCTACCATCCACAATAAAACAACTGTCAAACTAAATACCCCTCTTCATGCTTTCAATTCTCGCCTGCTCACATCTTGTTTTAGTAGGGATAACCACTTGGGATGATTACAACGAATAACATCCTTTAAATGTCCTTGGGTTTCCTATGCCCCGGACGTTCCAACGCACAAGTTTCATTGTCATCAGTAGGGCTGCTGAGCAGCAGTGTCCACTGATACAAAATCAGAGCTCTACATAACCTCATTCTTATTTTTCTTCACCATCCAAATCTCAGCTTGGCCCTCCACATCAACCCCTTCAGCTTTGCGCTTCATCCCCCCTTCCTTCCTTACCCGCTTACCGAATATTGAATTCGGTCCTCCCCAATCTCCGAACATCGTCGAATGCCTTTGAATTTTCACTCTCTTTTGGTAAACATAATATCTCTCGTGACATCCAACGCTGACTAAGATCTCCATACAAAATTAGCCACACAAAGCGAATATCAATGCAAACACACAGACATCACTCTTTATCACGTCTTGAATCTCATTTAAATCTCCACTAAATGTTGCATAGAAATTCTAGAAACACAAACTTTACTAACCAACTACTATTTCGACATTGTAGCTTATAAGCTTCAATATTGGACTCTTAAAAAATGACGAACTGGAAGACTCTTAAAGTGGAAGGAGAATTATGATTATTGCCACTGGATTTAAAACTTCAGTATTGTTTTATACACGCCACACTAAATCCTTATTTTGGATCGATGATAAATAGCAAACTCATATACCCACTCTGTACTGTTGCAGATCAGGCTTTTACATCAACAACAGAAATCAAATAATATTTTCTACAATGTGGGAGGGATCCAAATGTAGCCATGGGTTTGAACATAACCAGCCTTTTCCAGTAGCTCGTCAGCCTCAGCTGGACCACGGCTCCCTGGTTTGTATGGAAGCGACTTCAGCTCACCGTTGTCGATTCTGTGCAGCAATGGCGTGAAGATCTCCCAGGCAGCCTGGATATAATAAAACTGTTTGTGAGCAAAAAGTCACCAAGAATCAGATGATTTGTAATTCTTTAATGTGTTAAGCCATTACCTTCAGCTCATCTCTACGAACGAAATGCTGCTGGTCGCCCCTTATTCTGCAAGGGTGCTTAACGTGATTAATGAATTCTACCACGAATGTTAGAGGATAAAGGATAGGTCTTACGTGTCGAGGATAAGACGCTCGTATGCCTCTGGAATTGTAACACCCTGATAACGTTGGCGATACGACAAGTCTAATTCACTCTGTACAGTTGACATTTCCAGTCCAGGTTTCTTGACCTGCAAAGTCCACAGCAAATAAGATAAGTAATAGAACTCATGAACAGGGTTGTCTTGTTAAGTGTTTTCAACCAGGGCAGTCGAGATATTTCCATATGAGATTGGACTAATCCACTCTGCACAAATATACATAACGAATCATAACGAATTGATATCTTTGATTTGAGTCCAATCGGAATGCTAGTTTCAGGGAGTCATGGACATTGGCAGTTTTCAGAAGTTAAGCCACAAACAGAAGATGCAACTAAGTTGTAGCCTAGAGTTTATATTCCAATTACAAATTGGCATTTCCAATAATCTCTCCACTAGATGCCCTTTCAAGCACTAAGAACACAAACATTTAATGATGAGGTTAGCTTATAAGAATTGTTTCCATACCGTAAGCTTCATGTACATGGCCTCCGAAGGTTGCAAGCGAATCACAAACTCATTCCTCCCTTGCTTTTTGCCTGCATCATGAACCTTGATCAATTTCGAGCAACTAAACAAAAGCAGGTTCAGTTTTGATGGTGTATCTTATACATTTGCGACAAAACATCAAGGACCAAGCCTATACGAGTACACAAGTGAGAAGAACCATTATGATATAGATTATACTCTGGAACTTTAGATCGAAGGTCTTACATCTGAAAATGTCACCCGGAACATCCTTGAACTGAACTCGAATTTCTGCCTTTCTTGAGCTCAATGCTTTTCCAGCCTTCATTATAAATGGGACACCTTAAATATATATACACACATGAAAGAACGTTAACTTTACAATATTTAATTAAGAATCCAGAGACTACACAATCATAAATAGCCCACCTGAAAACGATGTAACTTGTCCTAAAATATGTAAAAGAGAATGACTACAAGCCAAACTGTAAATGAGAGGGGATTAAAACTTTGAATAGTAATCTTACCCTCCCATCTTTCATTATGAATCCTCAACACCATAGTTGCAAAAGTTGGTGTGTTTGAGTGATCAGGAACAGTAGGATCATCTCTGTAACCTTCATATTGCCCAAGAACTACCTCTTCATCCTTAATTGGCAGCACTGACTGAAGAACCTGTACCGAAAATGGCCAATGGCATTAGAGAGTAAAAAGAGGTGACCCAAATTCAACAGCACTCTTGAGGAACTTGAGAAATAAGTATAAATATAAATCTTATAAGATTTTATTTATTTATTTATATCATAAATGTGGGTTAAATATAGAATAAGATTTTTTTTTCAGTTTGAATTCCTACCTTTACTTTCTCATCTCGGATGTGCTCGGGTTTGAGGGAAATAGGTTTTTCCATAGCAACCAAACAAAGAACCTGAGAGGGCAGCAAAATATATGTATATATTAAGAACTTTTAAAAGGGCAAAAGTAGTAGATAGTTGAAAAAAAAAACAGCGGTAGATAGTTGAGTCAAAGTTGAATCTTCTACTAGTGCAACAATAAACCGAAACTAAAAAATTTTAGGAACATTGTGGGAACAAGTCCCAATTACAAAATTTAAGACACGTTGGATGTCTTTGTCACAAAAGATAATAAATTACTTATTAATAAATTTAATAATGGAAGTACTCAAATAAAATTTATTCTATTTTACTTGAAGGTGAGATATTAGTTGAATCAAACAGACATTCAAATTCGACATATTAAGATGATTATGATGTTCTATTTATTACAAATGTAATCTAATTTAAAATTTTAACTATTTAAAAAATAAATAAATAAAAATAAAAAACCCCTCTTAATTGTATTGTATTTGCATTTAATTTGAATATCGATATACATTTCTATGTTTTAGAAATATTGCCTACTTTTTTTAATATACTTATATTTTTATATATATTTATGTTCAGTACTTTCTTTAATATACTTCTACGGTTATACCTTTTTTTTTTCCCGCAAAGGCTCTATATGATAATATATGCATGCAAGATATATTACGGGCATTTAGTTTGATAATAAAACGCTCTTAGTTTGGTAGAATGCAGGTCTCCAAAGGGAACATTAGTTGATTACCAGGCCCAGTTTGGTAACCATCTCGATCCTATTTGGTAATTATTTCGTTTTTTTGTTTTTGGTTTATGAAAATTAAGCTTATTTCCTCCTCATTTCCTACGATGATTTGCATTTTTCTTTAAGTACCATGGTTGAACTCTCAGCTAAATTCCAAAAACAAAGACAAGTTTTTAAAAGCTATTTTTTTAATTTTCTAATTTTGGCTTGGTTTTTGAAAAACTAAAAAGTAGATAACAAATGAAGAAATTTGGAGATGGAAATAGTATCTATAGGCTTAATTTTGAAAAAAAAAACCAAAAACCAAATGGTTATCAAACGGGACCCTTCATTTTTTGTGTTTGGTTTTTGAAAATTAAGCTAATTTCCCCACATTTTCTTTCAATGGTTTGCATCTTTTTTTAGTACAAGAGTAGAATTCTTAGGCAAGTTCCAAAAACAAAAACAAATTTTTATCAACTACGGCCCCGTTTGATAACCATTTCATTTTTTGTTTTTGGTTCTTGAAAATGAAGCATATTTCCTTCTCATTGCTTACAATGATTTGCATCTTTCTTAAGTATAATAGTTGAATTCTTAGCCAAATTTCAAAAATAAAAACAAGTTAAGCTACTCTTTTTAGTTTCTAAAATTTAGCTTGGTTTTTTAAACCATTGGTAAAAAGTTGATAACAAAGGAAGAGATTTGGAGTTGAAAGTAGTGTCTATAGGCTTAATTTTCGAAAACAAAAAACAAAATGGTTACCAAAATGGGCCTACTTTTTTTAGTTTTCAAATTTGGCTTGATTTTTTAAAACATGGGTAAGAAGTAGATAACAAAGCAAGAAATTTAAGGGTGAGATGGGTGTTTGTACACTTAATTTTCAAAAACTAAAAACCAAAAACCAAATAGTTACCAAACGGGATCTAAGTCATTAGAATTGGACCAGACAAATATTTAAGAACACAAGTAGAGGATAAATGAAACTCATTTCATTTTCAGCTCTTTAGGATCCAAAAATATTTTGAGTCAAGATCAGCTTCTCACCTGTAATAGATGGTTTTGAATGATATCACGAATAATCCTACAAAAACAGAACTTGAATGAGTACGATTAGTAAGGATATGTTTGAGAGTGATTTAGTGAAAATGATTGGTTTATAATTGATTTATTAAAGTTGGGTATTCATTTAAATATTTTAGCAAGAAGTACATTTTTAGTCCCTAGGCTTTGGTATAGTTTCCATTTGGTCCATAGGAATCAAAATGTTACACTTTTACTACTAAGTTTTGAGTTTAAATTCTATTTAGTCCCTAGATTTCAAATTTTTATATTTGTCACCCTTGAGTTTTAAGTTTGTTTTTCTTTATTTGGTTTCCTAGATTCCAAAGTTCACACTTCTAACCTTGATTTTTCACTACATAGTCACTATCAGTTCTTGGTGTTAATGTATATTAATTAATTTAAAAGAGTTAATGGATTATATTAAATTAGTTTTCATTAATTTTCCATCACTATTAAAATTAATTAAAAATCTTCAGATCGTTATTATTTTAAATTAATTAATTGAAAGTTAACAATGAAGACCAAAGTGAGCATTAGTAAAAACTCAAGGGTAAAAGTGTAAAATATTGAAACCAATGGATCAAATGAAAACTAAACTCATAACTTAAGTGTAAGAATGTAATGTTTTAAAACCTAAGGACCAAATGAAAATTTAAACTTAAAACACAGGGGTAAAAGTGTAACATTTCGAAACCTATAAATCAAATTGAAGCTTAGACTCAATATCTAGAGACCAAAAAGGTACTTTTTCCATGATTTTAATATTTGATTCCACACTTTTAAAAAGTGATGTGTGATTTTGAATAATTAAGGTATGTATAGAAGTAAGGTGACCTTAAAATAAGTGGTTTAAACCTAAATAACTTAATAATTATTACTTTTGTAAAAGTATTCTATTACAAATTATTTTAATCTTAATTCCACACTAGTAAAAGAGCTTTTAATTTAATTAAGAGTATTTTTCATAGCTAATGTTTGTTTTCAAAAGTGATTCTAGAGTAATCATCTATACTATCTAAAACGGGCTATGGGGGAGAAACATTCGTTTTCTCCTTTTGCCCCCTTTCAGATGATGGTTATATAGATTATTTTGGATAATTTGATAATTAAATCAATTAAAAAAATCTCATTTTAAATACTTTACTTTATCACGGATTTGGTTTAAATTTTGGGTTTTATTTGATTTTTTAATTTTTAAAAAAAAATCTATCAAATTTGGTTTTTCACGTTGTTTTTTTTTCTAAGTTTAAATCTATACTATCTAAAAGAGTATAGGGGAGAAAACATGTTTTCTCCTTTTGCCCCATTTTAGATGATGGTTATATAGGATTTATTTTGGGTAATTTGATAATTAAATCAATTAAAAAATCTCATTTTAAATACTTTACTTTATCATGGATTTGGTTTAAATTTTGGGTTTTATTTGATTTTTTAATTGAAAAAAAATCTATCAAATTTGGTTTTTCACCTTTTTTTTTTAATTTAAAAGAAAAAATCATTATCTAATTTTTTTTAAAAAAAAAATCAAATCAAGATTTGAAATCTAAATTTGTTCTATAAATAGTTAAATTAAACCTTCATTCCCGTGGATTTTTTTTCAAATTTGGGTTTTATTTTATTTTATTTATTTTATCAAAAATCTATCAAATTTGGTTTTTCACGGTTTTTTTTAAAAAAATTTAAAAGAAAAAATCAGGTTATCTAAAAACTAAAAAAAAAAGTCACAGAGACAAAAAATTAGGACAATAAAAATTTGAGAAAGAAAAATTTTAGAGAGGGGAACAAAATTTAAAGAGGACAAAAGTTAGAAAGAATTTTAGAATATTGGTGAGAGAAAAAAAGTGAAAGAAAACGGATAAAAATTTAGGGGAGAATAAAGTTTAAACTAGAGATTATATAAATATAGAGAGAAAAATCGGAGAGAGCAAGAAAAACTAGCGATAAATTATGATGAAGAGAGAAATATTTAGAAGAAAAAAAAATAATTATTCACATAATTTTAAAACAAGATAAAGTGAAATGTGAGGAGCTCTTTTTTTTTTTTTTTTAATTTGATATAATAGCCATTTAGAAACAAAATCGCTCACAATCACTTACTAAAAATTATTTGGGAATCACCTCCTATCCTAAAACGAAAATCACATAAACTAATTTTAGGCACGAACAAAAGTGATCTCTGTCCTTCCTAAATCACTTCCAAACATGCCCCAAATTTTCATATATATATATATATATAGCACACAGTGAAAGTGTTTAACTTCGCACATAAAATTTTCAGATGCTTAGTAGAGTAAATCAAAGGACAAAGATCATACCCATATTCATCAAAATATCCACCACGCCCCTCAGTACCAAAATCCTCCCTGAACACGATCTACAAGGGAACAAAATGCAGGGGGAAAAGAAAAAACAAGCATTAGTACACAACTTTAAAAGAAGAAAAAAGAAAAAAAAGCAACCATGCTTGAACTTTCAAATCGATTGTACTTCAGCAGCCTCGAATTTATTGCAAGTGTCTTGTAGATGATCATATAAAATTAAGTAATGAACTGAACTCTCACCTGAACATTATCAATGTTGTCACGGTTCCAAAGGGGCAAGAAAAAGCGGTTTGCGAAACGAAGTACCAACTGAAAATTCAAATTATGCAAGAACATATTTAAGACTGCCATTTTCAGAATCAGAGACAACCAATAATATCTTAGTTACAGTTAACATTACCAGGTTTTGAACCAATTCCTTCCCCAGATAGTGATCTATACGGTAAATTTGTGGTTCATCAAACAGTTCTCCAATCTGGGAACTTAACTTCTCCGCAGATGCCAAGTCCTTGCCGAAAGGTTTCTCCACAACAATCCGGGTCCATCCACCAAGATCAGCTAAAAACAGATTAAACATTCTATAATAATCAGTATTCAGATATAGACGAATGCCAACCATGAAAATAATCTGCACTTAAACTTACATTTATTCATGCAATAATGCTTGATCATCTTGCAGACAGATGGATATACCGAAGGAGGAAGTGCAAAATAGAACAGCCTGCGAGATGATCCCTCTGTACTATTTTTGGAAATCTCATGCTCTGAGATTTCCTTATCCAACTTCTGAAAACCCTCCGCAGAATCATACGAACCACTTACATATTTGATCTGTAGAAATTATTGCATTTATGCATATGTATGAATCTAGTGAGTACATACCAATACTAACACAATAATAATGTGTAAATTGAGAGACACTAACCAACTGCAGAAACTTGGATACTTCTTCTAACTGCTCTGAGTCAGTAGTTTTGCCTTGGACAAGATATCTGCAATCATTATTCACATTGAGCAACCCGTAGTGAGTATATACTCATTGCAAGAAAAAATCAATGACTCAAGTAAGTTGACTCGATCAAATAGAGAATGACATTAAGAGTAGAAATAGAGAGGGTTCCATATCTCACCCACGTATGCGGTTTCTTAGATCATCATCAGAAATTTTCGACCTCGCATAACCAAAAATGTGAACTTCATTTGATTGCAGGAATCCCTAAGAATAACAATTGATAAAAAGAAAAAGAATAAAAGAGTTAGATCATAAAGCACTATTAAATAGTAACCGAGAGTATCAATTGTACAATGGAAAAGGAAAACACTCAGGTAGTCAAATTGAATAAACCATCAGAGAAATAAGTGCAAAGAGATACTATCTAGTAGCTAAGGACTCATTCATGTTGTCAGATGCTCTTTCAAAAACCTTTATAACAATCAAACAACCAAACAACCAAATTACTCCTTGAGAAATCCTTATAAAAATAGGCATATTGGAAGTGGTATTTGAATCATTGAATGCATGAATTATTACCACCTACGTTAAGTTATGATCTATTCTACTCTTCAATACAAAAGGGAGAGCCAATTAAATAAAATAAAAATAAACAAACCTGGACAAAAAGGTGGAAGAGAGCTGGAAAAGTCTTCTTTTTAGCAAGATCTCCAGATGCTCCAAGCACAATAATGGAAAGACAGCCAGTTTCCGGCACATTCTCTTCTCCTGTAAAAGAGTCATTTCGAAGAGAAGAAGTTCTTTTCTCAATATGCCATGATCCAGATTCCATCTTTTATGCTGTTTAGTACCTTCTGGACAAGAAACCTAATTATCAAAATCGAATGGAACAGAAAGAATCACAACTCAATTTGCACTACAAGATTCAATTAAAGGCAGCAGCCTGGCCTGAGAAGAAACTTAATCCAAAACAGGGGGAAAAGAAAAAAGCATGCAAAAGGGAAACAAAGTACTGTAAAAAATTCCGTCAAAGTTAACAAAAAGAGCCCAAGAAACGAAAAAAAAAAAACAAAACAAAACAAAACAAAAGTGAGATTACAAGGAATCCACTCCAATTCACGGATCCGATTCTCTATAAACGAATATCAACCCCATCCAACACCAAAATTCTCGAACTAATTCAGTAACGATCAGCAAATCTAGCTCCACCCGATCATTTTCAAAACATTGAATAAGAAAAAGAATCAAACCCCACAAAAATTAAAACCCAAATCAATGATCATAGTAAGCGTCTTAAATGTTAGCAGAAAAACAGAAAGAGCACAAACCTATGCCTCTTCTTCTTCAAAATGGGGTGGAAATGAAGGGAGATTTTAGAGATTCAGTGTGATTTTAAACCGTTGTGTGGTCGCTCACCAAACACCTTCGTCGTCGGCAAATGGCACTCAGCCACTTCAGCCGCCGTTGTAGACACGAAAAGAAAAGAATCATTTTTTTGCTTCGATTTTACATCAACGTCCCCATTTTTCGTCTTATTATCCTTTTCGCCCCTTAGTTGCATCGTTATTAGACTTTTATTTGGTGGAATGTTTGTGGTAAAGGATTAATGAACTTTTCATCTTTTTTACTTTACCAAGATTCCTTTTTAATTAAGTGCACATTCAACTTTTGCAATAATTATTTGTAAATTATGCATAATTGCTAATTATTCTTTCTAAAGCTAGTTACGAAAACGACAATTAAATAACATAAAAAAGAAACGTAGTGATAAAGAAGATCGACACACAGATATACGTGATTCATTAACAATATGTTAGCTACGTCCACGGTATTTGAGAGAATATTTTCAGAAATTACATTAAAAAAAAAAATAGCGCCTCTAGGGTTAGAGAGTTTATATAGTACTCTACTCTAAATCCTAGGGTCATAATCGTAAATAACTGCAAATAAATAAATATGTTGAATACAAAATCTGAATAGGTTTCAAGGGCAGCGAGACCCCGTACTTGGTTATACGAAGCACCAACAAACAGATTCAAGGCATTTCAACAAAGCTAATTTTCTTTAATATACCTGAAGTTGCTTAAATCAATTAGTGTTTATTGTTTTTATCTTGCATCGATAGTTGCACATATTTTAAATTAATAAATGCTTATAAACTAATAAGCATATATCAAACTTGTTATGCTCTTGTAGAAAGTTTGAAACATTGTGATGAATAGTTATCTAATATCTTTTGAGATTGAATAAAACATACGAGCAGATGTTTCTGTGAAAAAAAATCAATTTCAACCAAATAATATAATATCATTTTCTGAAGTGAATATTCCAATATTTAATAATTGAGGTCGGAGTCATGTTAATAAATGAAGAAGTAGTTATTCTATTAAAACTATACATATAATGTTTTGAAGGAAATTTTCATTTTCCAAATGTGATGCAAAATAGACAATAAAGTGACTAAGTTATATATAATGGTTGCAAATACACTGAAAGTTCTCAAAAAGAGCTATTATTTCTAGCTTAATTCGGACTCGTTAGTAGATTTTATGTGTTTATTTTCCTTATTTTGTAGGTATCGAGCAACCAAGAGGTAGAATTGGGAATTTGAAGCCGATCGGGGTTAATTTGAAGCAATTTGAAGTTGATTTGAGCATTCGGGCTTCAAAGAAATTAAAAAGACCAAAATGCCCCTACCGGAGCATCACAACATTCGTAATTTTCCTAGGTCTGACGCTCATGCAACACTTGGAGGCAGTAGATCGTGATGTAAGGGAGTGTTGCAACATTACTCCTAGGGTCACAACGCTCCGGAGATTCATCAGCGCCATCGTTGCAACGCCGCTTGACACTCCAACCCAACGTTGTGTGACAGAATAGGTAGCGTTGCAATGCTCCCTATCAGCGTTGCAACGCTACGAACTTTGACGGACGAAGTGCAAAGCGCGGCACGAGTGAGTGTTGGACTTCTGCCTTGACTCTCCCCTTCAGCCGCTTTAGCGTTGCGATGCTGCCCTGATTAATATTTCTCTTCGGTTTTAGGTCGAAACATGTTAAAATTGTATTGTTCTTTAATGGAGGTTGAGGAGAGGCCTTGACTTCTTCCTTTTCCTTTATGTTTTCAATATCCTTAGGTTAGTTTTTATTTTATTTTCGGATTATGGACGTGTTCTGGAGTGTAACCCATTGGTTTGTCTATGAATCGATGAGGTAATCTTTTGTTTAGTTATTGGATCAAGCATTCTTGTCTTTTAATGAGTTTTCTATCTAAATTTTTGCTTTAATCTAGAATTATGTTTTTCTTTGAATCTTGCATGATTTAGATTTGCTTTTGTGTGTTGGATTGACGCCTCTATCATGATCGCATGTCTTAGTTAGTTAAGTTCAAGCTTGCATATATCCTTGTAATCGTCTATGCTTTGAATTTACCCTTGTAGCATTGATTAGATGAGCATGTTTAAGTGTATAGGCTGACCTTGAATATTTGCATCGCATGTTTAATCCAGATTTAAAGAATAAATTGATTATTTGAACATGATTTTCTTGACACTTAATCAACATAGTTGAATCATTATTCTTAATTCATGTGTTTCTAATTACGAATTAAGACGCTCGATTGGTTCAGATTAATTGATTTTCGGCCTTTGCGGAGATTAGTTAAGCCGCATCGATTGGGCAGTTATGCATGCATAATTCGAATACATGAGATTTCGGCAAAAAAACAATGATTTAATTTACATTGAATGACTACTTGATCCGAGAACTAGATGAATTCATTACCGTTTTGTATATCCCTTGCAATTTATCTTTCTTGCATGTTTTCAATATCAAAACCAAAACCCAAAACCCCGTTTTTACTGTTTTTTCATGGTTAAATCTAATCCAAAAAGAAATCAATTATTCACTTCTCTGTGGTTCGATCCTGCACTTACCACTACTGTTGCTACGTCTTTGTAGTGATATGAGTGGTTCATTATTATAAAATTTTTTTGATCAAGTCTGAGACTTATTAACGACATAAGTTTCAGGCTCTGTCATACACCATCTAAAATTGAAAACAATAACGAGAAGACAATGTTATCAAATAATGCAAGATAAAGAGTCTCAATCGTAGTCAAATCACATTTGCAAAATGACTAAGTAAACATGATAAAAAAAAACAATCTAAATACGTTTGCAATTGAGGCTTATTATGATTGATTCATTAATGGAATCTCATTACGATTGTATAATTTTTTATTACAAATTAGTAAATATGACCTAAA
The DNA here is from genome assembly GCF_027475165.1 of Benincasa hispida. Taxonomy (NCBI): domain Eukaryota; kingdom Viridiplantae; phylum Streptophyta; class Magnoliopsida; order Cucurbitales; family Cucurbitaceae; genus Benincasa; species Benincasa hispida. Next base: position 73,752,716 of record NC_143480.1, read on the forward strand.
ATGTAGAAACCAACCAAATATCTAGTTTTTAAAATTTTATTTTTTAGAATTTAACTAGAATTCAAATATTTATTCTTTAAAAAAATGAAAAAAAAGGATAGTATAATATCATCGAGAGGAAAGTAACATATAGCTTAAAACAAATTTTTCGTACAAAAAAAAAAAAATCTTATCAAACGGATGCTTTGGATGAACTTGTAATAACCCTACATTTTAATACTCTTTTGTTTAGACTTATTTAAAAAATATATATATATATATATATTCTGTCATCCCAACAAAAAGAATTTAAAACACCAATTTTGAACTTCCCAACTACCATCAAATTATTCATTAAAGAAAAACAAAAAAATAGGCAAAATCTCGAAACTGCGAATCTGGAGATCACGAGAACAGAAACGTATAAACGTGACAGATATGGTGGGGTCAGATCCTACGTGCGCCGTTGATCAACCTAAGATAAAAAAAGAATTTACTGTGGTATCGGGAGCACTGAATCAAATAAACTTGTGTTGGTGGCCAATAAGATGAAATTGTAATGTAATGTAATCCAAAAATCTTTGTTTGGATTGACCGTTTTAAATCTAATTTGTAATATAAGACTCATTCATTTTCGACAGTTTTCAATCTAATCATCTTTTTCATGTTTCATTATCTCATTTTCATTCCGTTTTCGATTACTCACGTTTTTCAACACTCATTTGATTCTCAGTAATCTTGATTACATTCCAATTCTTCAAACATATTCTATTATCACAAACTCAATGCTTCCAATATATCTCTTAATTTTTTTTAAGTTAATACATCTCTTAATTTTAAATGGACTAAATTATAAAAATAACTCCAAATCTTATATTTTATGTTAAGAACATTCTTACCCTTAAACTTTCAATAACTTTAACTCTTAATGTTTTAAAACAAGTTTAAAAATACTCATACACCTATAATAGCCAATTTTTTTGAAGTTATCCTAGGTTTGAAAAAAAAAAAATTAAAACAACTTATATGAATACCTTCATTTTTTTTTCTTTATATAGATAATTTCGCTTATCTCCAATTTGTCAAATTCTTACCCTAATTTTCTCAACTATCAAACATAAACAAAAGCTTCAAATTGAAACATAAAATCCAACAAATTCTAACCAAATTCTAAAACCAAAATTTGTCCTTAAAACTCAACAAAACCATGGATAATCATATAAAAAAAGGATTGAAAAAGCAATATATTGTTTATCACTTTGAATCTTCTTAACTAATCACAATAAACATGGTAGTTTGAATCGCAAAAATTGATCAACAAAGTCTCCATTACAACAAAATTGGTAATGCACATGTGTTCTTTCTTTTTCTTCCCACTAGTTGTTCTCAAAATTCTTATTCAATTCTCAATGTTTCTCTAATTCTCAATTGTCTTACTCTTTGTGTATTAAACTGAAATGACATATTGATACGTGCTCAATTACTAATATACAACGTAAAACATTTAAATAATAAGGTTCCTTGGTTGGTGTCATTGTTCTCTTTCTTCTTGCTATAGTATGTATAACTTAATTGAATGATGTAGTTTTTTCTGGAGATGAACAAATGTCAAATAATTACCATGACGCAACAAGGAGGGAGGTGGAAGAGATAGAAAAGTACTAGATCATAGATTGAAGTAGAGGGAGAAAGAGAAAATGGAAGAGGAAGACCGTAAATATGGTGTAGATAAACGCTAAGTGCATTTTTTAACTTTTTTTTTTTTTTTTTTTAAAAAAAAGTTAAGTGTACTAATGCAACTTTTGAAAGTTCAAAGGTATTTTTGCAACGAGATGCCAACGGTTTGTCTATGAAGCACAAATACTTTATGTGAGGCAAAAAAATCAGTATGAGATATCAATATTCCCAAATATTTCATAGATACGTATTTGATACGCGATTTGACGTAGCTATTTTTTTAAATATTGAATACACGTATCCCCTTTCAAAACTAAGCAACCCTATGTAAGAAGTTCTCTACCCAACCCGAAACTAAAAGTAGGGGAAAAAAACAAACAAAGCCCTAGAATTATGTAAACATCATCTTCAACAAAGTCACACAAAAAATAACTCATTTAATTATCTCGAAAAATTTAAATGAAGAAATTCTTCATTTTACTTTCATACTTCTCCCTCTAATCTTCTTCTATAATTGATCTAACTCTAGTGCGCCATCAACCTTCTTTTGGTTTTAATTAACTATTGTATTTACATATCTCAGTGTTTATATTGTATTTTTTTATTATTGTCATTAACTTAACATTTTATGCTTTTAAGTGGATTGCATTTATCATCTTTATGTTAAATTTACACATATCCTAGATTTTTTTTTAAAAAAATAAACATATTCTTATCGTATTCGACAATCCATATTCTAGGAATTGACGTATCGCCGTATCTTATCGTATTTATATCTCATATATGTATCTGTGTATGTGTTTCATAGTGATTTATGTTCATATACTAACAATAAGATTTTTTTAAAAACAAAAGGATTTTAAACGTACTTTTAAAACTTTTGAAAGATCAAAGGTATTTGTGAAACAACATATATATAATAACGTTTTCCATCCAAAATTAATAGTAAAGGTATTATTGACTTTTTTAAAGAATAGTATTTTGTGAAAAGTGTTTTATACTTTTGGAACTTTTTACTCTAAAGTGTAAATATTTGTAAATATATTTTTATATTTAAAAAGAACCTTTTTTTTGAAACAAAGTACAAAGTTCAAGCGTATTTTTCGTTATAATTTAACCTTTTAATTTTGTGTCTAATAACAAAACGTCATTAAAATTTAAAATCATCTAGTTAATTTTTTTTTTGATATATGAAAATCATGTAATTAGATTCTTAAATTTTTAATTTTATATATAATGAGATCTTTTAATTTTAATTTCGTATTTAATAGATTCGTGAAATTTAAAAATAATTGATATTTCATAGACTTCTTAGATACAAAATTGAAAATTTAAGAATTTATTAAATATTTTTTAAAATTTAAGAAATATTCTATGCAACCTTTAAAGTTTAGGAACTATTTTTAGTTGAATAGCATATGTGACGGAGATTTGAAACTTGTAGCCTTTAATAGTATTTTAACAATTTAGTGAAAAAAATTTACAAAAAATAGGTAATACATACTGCTTTCCTTCCGCATTAATTAAGCAACATTATTATATGATATATTATTTTGTTGTATAGGCTCCTCGCATTCTTAAATCATTCTTTTGTGAAAAACAATGAAAAGTAGTATGAAATATTATTCATATAACTTATGTAAAAATTTTCCAATCATTAAACTATTTTTATGTTGTAAAGTTTTAAGGGTTGAAATTGTAATTTAACCTTTTATTTCCAACATAAAATTTCGTGTATTTTAGAATTAGAAAGATATCTCAAACTTTACCTTTTTGTTGGGCATTCATTTGATTATTATAATTTTTTCAAACGAAATACGAATTTAATAAGGTTTCAAGCAAAGATGACACTAGAAGTCTAGAATTAGATTTAGGTTTGAAGCTTGTGAATTTTGAAAATCTCAAGGTTAATTAGTTTGGATTATATATATATATATATCATAAAGTGACAATGACACCATTGGTAGTTGTTGACCAATCACATTGTCCAAGTGTGTTGTGCCACACATTGAATTCATTTCATTTTAAATTACTTTGGTCGGTTAAAAACAAAATCAAACATATTTAAATGTAGGTCTCCATTCCATTTTTTTAAGGAATTTTGTTAAATGTTAAACTTTTTAAGTATGAGTAGGGGTGTAGTGAAGGTGGATCTCTAAAAGGCCTATAATTCTATCTAATTGGACTTTTTGTTTCAAACCCTTCTTGTTTTTGGTATACCCTATAAATTTATGAGTTAGATTTAGACGTGCATCACTTCTCTCATGTATTCTATTTCGATTAATGAGTATATGGAAATATATTTTTCTGGTTATAGGAGGTTGAGACAAAGAAACCAATTATCTCATTATCTATTTGTGATATTATAATAGAAGTACTGTCTTGTATGTTGGACTCTCTAGCTTTTTCCTTTCACTTCCATTACCATTGTGATCAAATTCGTCTCACCAACTTATATTTAACTGGCGATTTAATGATTTTTATCGTTGGAGTCAGAGGTTCTTTAGCTTTCGTTCAGGGGATTTTATGTTGTTTCCAGTTCTAGTAAGGCTTTGTTGCCATTGATGGTAAGAGTTCTCTATTATGTGCTGGCATATGACTTGACTTGCTAAGTTTGAGGGACTCTTAGTATTTATGAGGTTTCCTTTGGTTTATCTTTCTGGCCATTATCTTGGGTTGTCTCTTATCTTGAGCAGGCTATTATATGCTTATTGTTTTTTTTTTTTTTTTCCAAGTTGCTAATCCATGTGAGAAATATTTCGATTAAGGTATTGTCTTTTATGAGTTGGTTACTACTTATTATATCTATTCTTTAGAGCTTTCATATCTTGGGGTCAATGTTTTTGTGCTTCCCGTGCGAGTTGCTCATGAGTTAGATCATTTACTACACTCCAAAGATGGATAGTGTAGAAGAGGCTAATGTAAGTTTGATGTTTATCTCCCTTGTTGTGAGGGTGCTATGGGAGTCCAATGTACTCCTTTTGAATATTGTTGTTGTTATGAAGCTCTTATAGTTGATCCCTATTCCTTTTTGTTTTTTTGTGGGTATTTTGGATGGAGACCTACATTTTGTTAGATTCGAGTATCAGATGTGGGTTAGTCCATCTAGCTTTTTGTCTTAGTGTTGGCAGGCTATCATTCGAATTCAAGACAGTTTGTGGCACTTGGTTTTTATTCTCTATTGTGGATGGACGTTATTATTTGGTTTGGTTTGACACTTGGCTGGAAAGGGACCTATTATTTCACAATATAGTAAGATTGTTGTTTTGGATATGGATAGGTCACTTAATACCAAAGTTCATAATTTTTTTTTTTCCTGTTCCCAATGATTCTTGGTCTAGACCTTCTAGTTTTAGAGAGTTAGTAGACCTCTCAGGGTAGGTACATTTCGTGGTGCCCGAAGTTGAATGAGGGGATCACATGATTTGGTTTCCTTGCCATTATGGAGTTTCAACGAGTCATTGCTCCTAGAAACTCCTTGGTGCCTTGATCTAACCTCCTTTGATTTAAAAGTAAAATTCTGAAACACTCTTCTAGAACACAGGTTTTCATGCGAGATAGGCCATAAACACATGATTGTATTTTAATCACTCATATTTTGATATCTCTATTCCATGAAAATGGGTAGACATATTAACTATAAGCTAAATGTCTTTCCTATTGAATTATAGATACTGTAAAATTGAAAACTTTAAAACGTTAATACACGAGTGAAACTATTAATTTCATATCTGTCAACCTAAGTATAATACAATTATTTAAGCTCTTCAATAAAAGAGTCAGAAATTTGAACTACACGTGTTGAACTTAATAAAATTAATAATGTACATCTACACCAATCCCATACATGAGCATTAAAAGCTTATTTGGTCAGCTTCATATAAACTTATTTAATGTGATTGAAGTCTGAACAAAATGACATGTTTTTGTCAATTTCTGCGAACAAAGACCTTATTCAAATTTGAGAATTGAATGTGCTATATATATTAAGGGAGAAATAATTTATCCTTAAATAAAAGAATTTGACTTTGAAATTAATAAAATAATAAATAGTTTGGGAATTAAATATCTCACCTACCCATCTGTGGCCGCCAGACATAAAACTGCAGCTGTCACATACGACCACGACTTCATTCGCAAGAGAAAACTAAGAGCAATGGATTAATTAATTACCTTTTTTTTTAAATTAAATTTCCAGAGCAAGGCCAACAGAGGCATGGGCTGTTGGGTAATTTGCCCTCCTAAGATATTCATAATTACTATGAAACACGGATACGGATATAGCTACATGATATAGATAAGATTAGATATGAAGATTCATCAATTTCTAAAAAACTAAGATACGGATACGTTGAAAGATACGCCATTTTTTATATATTATTTTAATATATATTTCTAAAAAATGAGGATACTGATACATTGAAGATACATTTTCTCTTGCTTAAAAAAATATGTTGCCTAGTTTAGATTGAAAAAAAATTAGATGAGTTGTTTGTCTTTTTTTCTTTTAAAAAAGTAAGTTTAAAAATAGATACATCAAATCACTCGTTAGATACGTATCTGAGAAGTATCTGAAAGTATCGGTATCTAATACGGATTCTTTGGCTCACATGAAGTATCTGTGCTTCATAGCTCATAAATGAAAGGTCAAATTATACAAAATATAGTTCAACTTTATACTTTATGTAAATATTTTTAATATACTTTTAACAATTTTAAAAATATATTTAAATTTTTAAAAAATGTTTAAAAATACTTTTATTATTAGTTTTGGATAAAAACTATTAGTGTTTTGTTTTAAATATACCTTGAACTTTCAAAAGTTCAAAAAATGCTCTTAAAATTAAAGAAAAGTTCAAAAATACTCTTAACGTTGATATATGAATAGAACTCAACAATATTTCGTTGCTTACCTATAAATGTTCAAAAGTTGCATAGTACTCTTACTTAAAAAGAAAAAAAAAAATTAAAAATGCTCTCACTATTTATCTACTCCTCATCACCACTTCCATTCTCTTTCTCCCTACTTCAATCTATGACATATCACTTCCCTATTTTCTTCCCTATTTTCTTGTTATTTTCTCCCCTCTTATTTTCCTTCTTGTTAATTGTTTAACCTTTCCTTTATCTCATTAAAAAAAATTGTCGCTTTCAATTAAGGTTATAGGTTATAATAAAAAGAAAGAGAATAATAGAAGTACCACGAGGACCTATGTTTTAACAAGATTATATTTAGTAGTTGAGTATGTGTTAATAGCCCAATATATTCTTCTTGTATTTGGTAAGTTTTAAGGAAAATTTTTTATTTTTTTGAGTTTTATGGGATTTTATGCTTTAACTTGAAGTTATAATTTATATTTTGTCGTGACAAAATTGGTGTCATGAGAGAAAAATGAGAGTACGTAGATGAAAAAAAAAGATGATATCTATATAATTTGCTTGAAACTTGGTTCTTTTTTTAATTCAAGAAAACTTCAAATAGATTAAACACTATACTATAGTAAGAGTTTTTTTAAACTTTTTTTTTTATTTTCCAAGGCTAAAAGTAATAATGCAACTTTTAAAAGTTCAAAGATATTTGAAGTGAGTATTAACGGTTTGTGTTCACATACTAACAATAAGAGTATTTTTTAAACTTTTTGAGATTTTAAGGATATTTTTGAAATAATACATGAACGATATCCAAAACTAATATATAGCAAGGGTACTTTTTAGTTGTTTTTGAAAATTTAAGGGTATTTTTTGACGAGTATTTTACATAATTTAGTCTAAATGAAATAATTAATGTTATAGTATTAATTTAGATATTATTCTTAATTTAGATTTATTTCATTTTAATCATACTTTTAATTAGAATTGCAACAAAAAATGAAAGAAACTGATAAACCGATCCGATCAAAGTGGATCTCGGTTCGATTTCTGAATATTAAATTAGACATATTAATTTGTATTTGAAAAACAAAAAGAATGATTAGTTTGGTTTGATTTTCTTATTGAGAAAATCAATCAAAATCTAACCAAATCGATAGTGCATATGTATCTTAAATTTAGATGAATGGTGTATTATTAATATTTTATTATGTTAAATGAATGATGAAATGCATTATTCTTTTTTACTTTTAGTATTTTAATAATTATAGTGCATGTCTATCTATTATTTAGAAAAAGACAATTATTATTGTCTAAAAAGAAAAGAAACAATAATACTCAATTTTCATTATAAAAAAAAAAACAAATCGACCAAATTTTAATTTGAGAAAACTTAAAGTGCCCGATTCAAAATACAAACTAAAATAAGATTGAAAGATTAGAAAAAAAAGTTGTTACAGATATAGAAATTAGATCCAAAATATTAGCAGTATAACACAATATTTAGAATTTACATATTGTTAATAAAAATCCATGATAGATTTTATTGTATTTACAGTTATTTAGAAATGTTGCTATATAATTCATTATTAGTCCTAAAAGTGTTATTAAGTAATTACCCTCAAAAAGAAAAATAAAAATAAAAATTCCATTTGAGATCAAAACTAAAACCCTAACCAACATAGAACTAATTCAATAGAAAATTGAACTATTAGTTTTGTCCTTTAGACATCAGTTTATGTCCCATTTAGTAAACATTTCATTTTTTATTTTTGAAAATTAAACTTATTTTCTTCTATTTTTTACAATGATTTGCATATTTTTTAAGTACAATAGTTGATATTTTTTGCCAAATTCTAAAAACAAAAACAAGTTTTTAAAAGGGAAATTCTTATAAATAGAAAAGTCTAAAATGTTTACACTTCATAACAAAAATTTGAAAACTATTTTGTACTTTTGGAACTTTTTGCTATAAATTGTAAATATTTTTAAATATTTTTTTTATTTTTAAAAAGACACCTTTTTAAAAGCTACTTTTTTTTTAGTTTTCAAGATAGGATTTGAGTTTTTAAGCTATTGGTCAAAAGTAAATAACACACTTAATATTCAAAAACAAAAAATAAAAAACCAAATAATTATCAAACGAGATCTTAATTTTCTATTTTGTAAAACAATAAGTTCAATTTGGTTCTAATTAGTCCCAAAATTGAGAAAATTGAATTCACTATCCCCTTACTTTTAACCATCCCAAAATTTAGTCTAGATGTTTTTCATAAATCTTAAAATTAGTTATTAAAAATTATTTATTAAATTCCAACAATAAATTTTAGGTAAGAAAATGCTATGAATATATTTATAAAATTTATGTAGAGAATGCTACTATTCTTTTTTGGAAAACTCAATAATAAACTAAATATATATTAGGAAGATTTATTGAGAGTACAAATTAACAAAAATATAAGAATTAAAATGAGATATAACCAAAAATATATGGAATCAAAATTGTATTTTAACTTATATTATTTCGACCACAAATAATTATTATACCAACCTAATGATGGAATCTATGAAGCACAGATACTTCATGTGAGACAGAATCCATATCAGACACGTATCAGATACCGATACTTCAAGATACTTCTCAAATACGTATCTAACGAGCGATTTGATGTATCTATTTTTATGCTTACTTTTTTAAAGAAAAAAGACAAACAACTCATCTAATCTTTTTCAATCTAAAACTAGGCAATCTATTTTTTTAAGTAAGAGAAAATGTACCTTCAATGTATCAGTATCTTCATTTTTAGAAATATATATTAAAATAATATAAAAGAATGACGTATCCTTCAACCTATCCGTATCTTAATTTTTTAGAAATTGACGAATGGTCTTATCCAATCGTATCTATATCGTATAGTCGTATCTGTGTCTGTGCTTCATAGAATGAAATCAACTCAAAATAACAATAATAACAAGTAAATTAAAAAAAAAATAGAACATGATAATTGAATCGTTGTTAAATTGTTAAAATCCTTCTTTACCTTTGTATTTGGACACTTATTTTTATTTTTGTAATTGTAATCTTAAAAAAGATAGTTTAAATTAATTTTGAAAACATAGGCATGTTGTGTCGTTTTAAATAAGAATAATTATTACTTGACCAAGTTCAGTGACAACTAACTTTAAACTAACAATGTATACCAATGAATAACTTTTTTGTTCTTCGACGTAGTCTAGAATTTTAGTTAATGTAATTATGGACATGTATGTCAACATGAGCGTAACTCAATTGATATAATGTTTGTACTATCAATCTTAAAGTCAGAGATTCGATTCCCCATCATACACTTTAATTACAATATACGTTTCAAAAAAAAATTATGGACATGTATCTCCTCAAAATTTATTCACTTCCATTACTTATTTTATGCTATCATTCTCTTTTATTTTGTGAGCCTATATGCTTGTTCCTAGTTTGAGAGTTTTGTTTGACTTTGTTTAAGTGCCTTAGAAGTAGGTTGTTATGTCTTTGTTTTTAACAACCTTTGCAAAAAAATAAAAGGATACAAGTCTTGAATACAAATGGAAGGTATAGATACTAAATTTGGATGGAAAGTATTAAGGCTAAAGTAGACTCAAATCCAAAGTATAGGGATAAAATAGTATTTTAATCTAAAATATAAGTTTCATAAGTTAAGATTCTGTATATAATTTTTTTAATACAACCGATGCTAGGTTAAAAATTAAAAGTTATGATCTCATTGTCATAAACTGAAACGACCCAACTTCCTAGGACTTATAGTAGGACGTTACTACATGCATGCATAAATATCAAAATGAATTTCTCACAAATTTCAACTAAGTCAAACGAATTTTGTTAAATAAATAACTTTTGTAAAATCTAAATAATTAAATATCTTTGATTGGGGTCCCCTTGAAATATAAGTTCAAAATAAATTTCTTGATGTCTTATAAATAAAAATTTCAACAATGAAACTCTAAGTTCAAACATTAAGACTGGATTTTAAAATACTAAAACATGAAAATATGAGCAGAAGATTCTCTCTGGTCAAAATAGCACAATTACGGGTTCCTTCTGCCATTCACCAATATGTCTTTGCATTTATCTGAAAAACATAACATAAAAAAAGGATGAATATAAAATACTCAGTAAGTAACCACAGTACTAGGGTCAAGTTAAGCATCTATGTCCTTCAGATGTCACTCTTTAGTGGAACATTCATAAACCTGTACTTTCCATGGGATGACCATCTAGTGATTGAACCCGCCCTACTGTAGATGAGATATACCCACAAACTACTGGTGAAATCCCGTAGGAGATTACTAACCTCTAGTGAAGTCCCGAAGGAGATCATTAACCTCTACTGAGTCTCAAAGGAAATCACCATCTCTGGTGAATCCTGAAAGAGATCACCACCTCTGGTGAATCCCGACTATTGAAGCAATAAAATGAGGAGTTGATAAAATTGAAAAAAATGTACTAGAAATCAAAAGATAAAAGATGAATGTAAACAAGTAAGGAATGCTCTTGCTTCTAATTCAAGTTAGACGTTCAATGCAATTCCTATCATCGAATTCTAAAAGTTTGTCGACAATCAGATTATGCTCGCAACTATTCGCTCAACTCGATCAAGCTAGCCTCTACAAAGTTCGAAAACTAGCAATAACCTAGTTGAGAGAGTGTCTTAAACATTGATTAAGGTTGGATAGGCCAAACCCTAATCAACCTACATGCTCCTACTTCTATTGGGTTCAATAACGGCCATATAGAATAGAAAACATGTGCATTAGGTTCTAGGATTTAATTGCGTCGATTAATTGTTAAGGTAGCCTACTCAATTAACCAAAATTTCTCCAAATCTAGTAATTAGTGCATCCTAGGATAGCCATCAAACAAACAACTACTATTGCCTCTTGTAGATCTTGGCTAGACATTCCATTGAATACATTGAAAGCAACATATTCAACAATGATTGTGACAAAATCAAGCATCTAAGCTATTCATGTTCAAGATTTAGATTATTCAACATGCTTCAAGAATTAAAATCAGCTTCAAGAAGGCACAATTCAGATTGCAATTGATAAAGAAAGTAGAAAACTCAAAGGAATTTACAAGAACCCTTGAAATCGAACAAGATCAACTTCACAAATTCATTGACAAATTGTATGAAGAATTACAGGAGATTTTTTTACATTTCAACAAAAATATAAAATCTAACCTAAATTGGAGGAAGTATTACCAAATAAGTGAAATAAATCGGAGAGAGATCCCAACCTCAATGATTTTTCTTCCTTTCCCTTTGCAAAAATGAAAGAAATTCTTCTATAGTACGCAAGCTAGCGTCACGACGCTAAGGTAGCATTGCAACGCTAAATCGATGAAAGGCCTCGAAGCGTTGGGCTTGCGTTGCAATGCTACCCTCTCAATGCTTGTCAATGTAGGGTACGCGCGGTGATGCGTGTCAAAGTCCGGAGTGTTGCAACGCTGCCCTGTTTTGCAGCGAGATTGAGTGTTCTGTCTTCAATCGTTGCACAACGCCTCTCCTAGGGTCGTGATGCTGCATTCTCGATGGTATTTTGGTAATTTACTTGATTCTCTTCAAATTGTTGAATTTCTTGGTTAATTTGGATTCTTTTTGGTTCGATCTTCTCTTAATGATTCCTAAATGCTTCGGGGACCGTTCTACTTACAAAATAAGCATTTAAAACAAATAATCAACACAATTTTGGGGGGAAGTAACATAGAAAATATGCACTTTAAGAACCTAACAAAACACCCCCAACTTAGCTCTTGGTCGTCCCGAGTAAGCATAAACTAGAAACATGCATGCATTCAAGCAAAAACATGAATATCAAATGTGCATTAATTCAAAGAACTCATTAAAAAATGTTTAGTATGTTCATGTGGTTTGCCCAAAAAATTGATTCATATCTCTCTTTTCAAAAATCAAGCAAACAAATGATACAAATGGGCATTTAAACCTTTAGAATTTTTTCTAACAAAGAATTGAAGCCTATTTTTTAAAAGAAAATGTTTTTTTCTTGTAAAGCCATAAAAGAAAAGACTAACAATTCCAACTGCAAAGCATATGTCAGGACATGTACACAACATAGCGTATATTAGACTCCCAACTGCGGATGCATATGGAATTCTTTTCATTTCCTCAACTTCTTGAGGCTTCTTAGGACATTGTTCCTTTGATAAATGAATTCCATGACTAAAAGGTAACATACCCTTTTTTGAATTTAGAGTATTATACCTTGACAACATCTTGTCAATATAAAATGCTAGAGATAGCGCTACCGTTCTGTTCTTGTGATTCTGAACAATTTGGATTCCAAGAACGTACTGTGCATTTTCTAAATATTTCTTTTAGAATTGCGATGCTACCCATCTTTTTATGTCAGCAAGAAAACTTGTCTCATTCCCAATGAGTAAAATATCATCAGCATAAAGGACCAGGAAAGCTACAGTTTGTTGATTATCTTCTTGTAAACACAAGGTTCGTCAATATTTTACTCAAAGACATAAGAATTTATCGCAGTGTTAAATATTATATTCTAGAATCTAGATACCTGTTTTAACCCATAAATGGATCTTTTAAGCTTGCAAACCTTTTGCTCCTGACCCTGTTCAATAAACCCTTCTGGTTGAGACATGTAAATACTTTCATCAAGATGGGCATTCAAAAAGGTTGTCTTGACATCCATTTTCCATATTTCATAGTTATAAAATGCAACAATGGACAAAATTATTCTTATAGATTTTATCACGGCAATAGGAGAGAAGGTTTCTTCACAGTCTAACCCCCTCTCTTTGGATAAAGCCTTTTGCTACGAATCTGGCTTTATAGATTTGTACCTTACCAGTTTGATCTCACTTTCACTTATAGATCCATGTGCAACCAATGGGTTTGACCTCATCTGGTTGATCTACAAATTCCCTGATAGAATTGAAGTACATTGACTCCATTTCTAGGTCCACGACTTCAGTCCATTGATCTTTATCTACATTTTCCATTGCCTGTTTAAAGGTTAATGGATCCTCTAAGCCAACATCAGGTATGATGACATGAGTTTCTGCTAAACCCATGTATCGATTAGGTTGTCGTACAACCCTCCCACTATGTCAAGGCATTCTCAACTTTTGAGAAGGATGTGATGGAACAACAACTGTTGTTGATGGACCAGCTTCAACAACTCTTGTTGAATTTTTAGTTTCTCTGGACATTTCATTGAATACTAGTTTACTACGAGGTTGATGATTCCTAATATGATCTTCTTCTAAGAATGTAGTATTTGTCGATACAAATACTTTATCTTCTTGAGGATCATAAAAGATCCCTTTAAGGTATTCTACAAATAGGCATAATTTTGAACGTCGAGGATTTTGAACCAACACATGTGTCGGGCATCCCTAGATTCTAAAGTGACATAAACTACCTTTAAGTTCTCTCCATAACTCATATGGTGTTTCTGAAACACTTTTTGAGGGAACCATGTTCAAAATATATACAGCAAATTGTACTGCATACCCCCAAAAAGATTGAAGTTACTGAGTGTAACTCATCATCGAAAGAACTATGTCCAACAAGGTTCGATTTCTCCTTTTTGCAACACCATTTTGTTGTGGTGTTTTAGACGCTGTGAGTTGAGATCGAATTCTATGATCTACTAGATAGTTATGGAATTGTAAATCCATATATTCACCCCTCGATCTGATCGAAGTGTTTTGATTCTCTTACCTAATAAGTTTTGAACTTCTGTCTTAAATTCTTTGAACTTTTCAAGAGTTTCAGACTCGTGACTCATTAGGTAAATATAGCCATACTAATTGATGCGTTATTTTATGATGTGGAATTATGGATGAAATGCAATGATGAAAATGCGTTGAGCACTCAAGTTTTCTCAGTGAAATTCAAGTGTAAACCCCACAGAGTTTCTTGGTAAGTCCAGGGTCGAACTCAGGGACTTGGAAAAATAATATGCGGTGGTAATTTTCAAAAGACTTTGTGGTAACCAAATAAATTAAGTAGTTGTTGGGAATATTGTTTGCGGTGATAAAAAAAAAAAAAATGCGGCGGAGTTCGAAAATAGTTGATAAAACGGAAAATACGATGAGTACGCGGTGAACTGGTTAGGAAAGAGTTTCGGTTAACACTTCTTAGGATGCGTTCATGCTTTGTGATCATGCAACACACATACAATAGTAAACCATCTCTTGATGCAAATGCTACGGTTTCTAATATTAGAACGCATGCGATATATGCGATAAGTCTATAGAACCTACACATAAGCCTTTATTCTTATTTATGCGATGACAAAATGACACACACAAATAAGGCTACTACATAATATCATACCTATTTCTAGGGCGCATGCGATGTAGGTTGGCAAACAGAGGTTATCTCTAAGTCCCTATCTCTTGATTATGCAGTTCTAATCTTGCTCTCTTGAGTCTAGATTCTAACCTAGCTCTCTCAAGTCTTAGGTTCTTTCTTTAGACTCCCTTTCGAGTAGCTCTAAAGGGATGTTTGGCACAGCATAAAGCAAGACAATCGCAAACAATGAAAATCCTAGGTCATGTTAGCTTAGTTTTTCTCAACCCATTCGACTAGTTTAGCTACTCATGCATACTAAGAGAATGAACATATGTAGAATAAGAACTTCATTGTATAAATATAGAGATGAAATACAAAATAACAATGCAAGAATAGAATCAAGAGTCTGGTAGTAATCTCTTACTTCCCAGACTTTTACACTGTCTTTTCTACTCGTGTTCAAAAGATAATCTCGCTCTCGCGAGAGTCGGCCCGCTCTCTGCTTCTACGCCTCTGGGTTCTCTCTCAAGTTTCCCTGAGCAATCTTCCGGTGTCTCTATTCTTCTCTTGCTCCGCCTTAAAAATAAAAGAAAAACTATGAACAAAGACGTGCCGAGCTAACTGAACCAAACCTATGAAACTTCGGAACCCCTTGTCTGAAGGATGCCTTTGGTATTTATAGAGCTTCGGAGTGAAGGGCGGCTTCTCTCTTATGATTGCACAGATAGGATGGCTTTAATTCCTTGACTGATGCGTTGAGTATTTGTCACCGAAATGCTGAATGTACTTAATTTGGATTTAACCATCATCAACTTTCTGTCCCATCGTGTTTAATTATGCCTTTCACCCAGATGCGCCCACCAAGTTGTGTCGACTCTATGCGGCAATCCTTCTTGAGCAGATGTTTGCGAACACCAATCACCGCAAAGTCTTGCGGTAATGCTGTGCTCGACCATTGATTTCTTGTGATCGCTCTTTGCGTCTTGCATCAATGCATATTCTTCATAAAAATACAAAAATCAACTGTTTCTATGCAATGAACGCATGCGACCGCAATGTTATAAACTTAATGCTTTTTGGACACAATCTAACACATTTTATCAACGCAAGCAAACATTGTTTAAGAACTTAGCATTATGATAATGTACATTTCTGCCCGTTTTCACTAATCATCAATAAAATTGACAAAATATTCATATCCTCCTCGAGCTTTAACATTCATTAACCCACAAAGGTCTGAATGTATAAGTTCTAGGGGTTCTTTGGCTACAAGACCTTTTCCTATAAAAGATCTTTTGGTCATCTTACCCTCAAGACATGATTCACACAAAGGCAATAAACTATATTCTAACTGATTTAGATGACCGTTTTTTACCAGTCTCTCAATCCTGTTGAGATTTATGTGACCAAGTCTTAAGTGTCAAAGATAGGCGTTAGGAGAAATCTTTCATCTTTTATTTTGAGTTTTTGCTGTTTGAAACATCTCTATATTTAAACTTGTTTTTGCTTCAATTGGTTTTATTACATACAAGTTATTTTAAAGTCCAGCAGAACAAACATGAACACCTCTTGAACTAATGAACACTTCATTAATGTCAAAGATTACTTTGTACATATTTTCTGCAGACAAGACACATAGATTAAGTTCTTCTTCATTTTAGGTACATAATATACATTTTCATGTAAAATGTAAGTATTTCCAAAATATAACTTGACGTCTCTCGCTGCTTCTGCTGAAACGACTTCACCCGTTTCCACATTGAAAGTCATTTCATTTTCTGACAGTTGTATCCAGAAACTAGTTTCCTGTAGAAAAGTGCAAATATAATTAGCGGTGCTTGAATCTAGTATCAAGGTTAAGTGAGAACTTTCCACTAAACATGTTTTTACCATAAGTTAATCGGATTTACCTTGGTGGCCTTTTCAGCTCTCTCAGCAAGATACTGAGGGCAATTGCATTTCTGATGCCCATGTTCATTGCAATGGAAACATTTTCCTTTTGGTGTTTTATTCTTGCTTTTCTTTGTAGGGGTTTTCTTGTTCCCTTTTCTTTTCTTCTTCATCTAGATACTCTTATCCTTAGAAGAAGCAGACTTCTTTTTCTCTAAGGGTTTCGTTCCAAATGAAGATCCCTTAAGAGATTTATTCTGTGAAACAATATTTACTTCACCTTCCTTGTTTCTCATCAAGGATTGATAAGTTTGTAGTTCATTCAAATGAGTGGTCAAATTGTAATCAATCTTATTCATTACAGTATTAGTACGAAATGTCAGAAAGCTCTTTGAAAGAGATTCCATTATCATACTAACTTGACTCCTTTCATCTATGACATTGCCATGAGCTTCTGCATTGTTGAAATGGACCGTCATGTCTAGGACATGTTCTCTAATAGAGGTCCCTGCTTTCATGTGGGAGTTATAGACGTATTTAATAGCATCATGTCGCACTGAAGAAGATGGTTGCCCGAACATTTCTTGAAGCAACGCCATGATTGCACATGTAGTGACCATGACTTCATACTTCTTAGTAAGCACATCAGATATGCTTGCTATGTTATAGGCTCTGGCTTTATCGTTAGCTCGAACCCATATGCCATAGGCTTCTCGAATATTTCGGTTAGCATTTGAACTAGAAAGAGGAGGACATTCTTCCGTTAAAATGAACCTCAAATCGTCAACCACCAATATGTATTTATGTTTGATTTCTAGTTTGAAAACCATTCACCATTGAATTTATCGAAAGCTAAAAGTTGTATAATCGAGTTTGATATTTCTGAAAAATAAAAAATATTCTATTAGACTTGTGCATTTCAATCCAATTTTAGTAAAAATATAATAAAGTACCCATATTTCTTTATTTATTTGCAACGATACATTAGTGAGTCAGAATAGATGCTACCAAGGGGCAGTCAAATATTCCTTCACTAAG
The DNA here is from genome assembly GCF_027475165.1 of Benincasa hispida. Taxonomy (NCBI): domain Eukaryota; kingdom Viridiplantae; phylum Streptophyta; class Magnoliopsida; order Cucurbitales; family Cucurbitaceae; genus Benincasa; species Benincasa hispida. The sequence continues at coordinate 73,770,511 of NC_143480.1, forward strand.
CAAGACAATCTTAACCAAATACTATCTCCACAATAACTATGATTCCTATAGTTATTTAGTTACCGTTTTCGATCAAGAACTTACTAACACTTAGTAACTATTGTACGTGTGACCATCCATCTTCAGATTTCATAGAACGGTATGAATATGCCCTTGAATTGGAAGACAATATTCAAGACAGAACTATGAAACCCTATTCATTTCTGAAGCTTGGGTTGTTCCGAATCCTATGTTATAGCTCTCTGAGGGGATCACTGTGGTTAATGACTAGATAGTGCCGCCTAAAAACGACAACAAATGCAATATAGAAATCTCATGGTTCAGACTAATAGAAGAGATCGTAGAATATGTTGACAACATTTCCTTCACCCACTTACTATGAAGTACCTCCTTATTCACCTTGCTAATGACCCATGGAACAGTCAAGGTAAAATCGACACGAAGCTGAGCATGGATCTCATGGTGTGAACTCTTAGGGACTTGAGAGCTAAAAATGATATATCATATATATTGTTAATCTCCCACTAAAGTGTTCTAAGATTTTGGGTATACGTTTACTTAGGTATATTTTGGCTAATAAATACCCTAAGTCTATGTTATTTATCCAAGTATAACGTTTATATTTGGATTTAACCTGCGATATCTAGGTGACAAAACCATTTTATTACCTCACACCGCTCACGCAAGCTCATAAAACAGATTGACGCTCAATTATTTAACCATAATCCCCAAGTAGAAGGTGTTTCATAAACCGTCAACTTAAATATCTCTAGCTTTAGACATGATTATATACCGGTTGACTTTGTAACCATATTTTATAAGATAACAACCTATTTTAACTATTAAAACAAGTTGTTAATCTAAATGAGCATGGAACTTATCTTATTATGCATTTTAATGTCTAATCCAATTTTATGACAACTGATAAAACAATAGACATACTTTCCATCCATAACATTTATCAAAGGCATTGAAACTTTAATATAACACTTATATTAAACTTTTAAAACCCCAAAAAAGTGCATACTATATATTATAACCCTTTATAACATATATTCAATGTATATAATATGCTCCCTATGGTGGGATTTTAAATCTACATGGCATACATTATGCACATACATGTTTAATTTAAATATAACATATATCACATGCATAAATATTTATACAAAACTGATATGGTTCAGCTTTGGCATCCTAAGCAAGCAAATTTAATTAAATATTACAAATAACAATTATAAATAGCTCCAATTTGAATCTGGATCGCTTAACCCGACCCGAACTGGCTTTCCAAGGCTCCAAATGAGGATGAACCGAATCAGAGAGGGATGGACCAAACCAGAAAAGAACCAAACTGTTCGAACTGGCTTCACCCATGTGAATCAACTCACGAACATGTGCGTTTTTCTATGCTGGGATGAGCAGTATTGCAAAGCTCCACCCTAGCATTGCAATGCCACGAGTTTCATCAAGAGCAGTGTTGCAACGCTCTAGGGCAGTAACTTCGAATCCAGTTTCTGCTGTTGACTTTGCTTAATACAATCTTCGATTACAACCTAATTTAAACTTTAATAACTCCAATAAAAATCCAGACTCTAGAGTACACATATAAGCTTATTAAACAAGAGCCAATTACAAATTTAACAACATAATCAAAGAGAAATCGAATGCCAAAGTTGAATTTCAACCATATCATACAACCAAACATGCATCTATAGAAATTCACCTACCAAACTCAAATTAACATAAATTGAGTGCTTAAATCAAGCTCTGATACCAATTGATGGAGTAAATAAGTAAGCAGCAAAAGAAATCAGAATCAATAAGCACTCTAATTACACTTGATTTGAGTTTAAAAACATGCATGAAAACTCTTTCCATAAAAGGGTTTCAAGATGAACAATACCTTTGATGAAAACTCTTCAATTTGAGCTCCTCTCCACAAATTGGGTCTTCAAATTGACAGTAGACCACTACAATGATCTTTTCTACTATTCTCCAACTTGGATTGAGAGGTGGAATCTCAACATGAGGTGAATTTGGTGAAGGGAGAAGTGGGTTTGAGAGAGTTTCAGGATTTTTCAGAAAAATCCAATTGCTTGAACCATTCATAACAGAAAATTGAAGTATTTATCAACCTAATTTATGCAAGCACTCACTTAATCAGCCTTCAATTAACATTAATTGAGTGTGCTAGGTTTTAGTCAGTGGATTAATCCATTAAATCTTGGATTATTCCACTAACTCTTCCAATTTCCAAATTTTTGTTTTTGTTTTTTTTTTTTAATTTTTCAATTTTAGTTTTAACCAAAATCAAATTTAGTTAAAATTCAAATCTAAATTTGAATTTTTCAAAAATGAAAAATATTTTATTTAAATAATTAATTAAACAAATTTAATTAAATAATTAAATAATAATTTACTATCAAATATTAAATTAATAAAACACCTACTTCATACATGAATCATATTTATACAAATCAATATTTAAATAGTTTAATCTCTCCAATTACGTTCAATTTTGACAAATTTAAACGTTTAAGTTATATTGAATATAATTAATCAAACCCTCAATTGAATTTGATTACTTCAAATTCAAATCCCTAATTTCAATTTTGAATATTTCAAATCCGCTCAATTTACTAATCCAAGGTATAATTTTACAAGCTAGTAGAGGGACCTTATGGACCTACAGATCATGAGCTCCAACGATTTGATATTAGTTAGTTAAACTCTTTAGTCCGAATTAATCAATATTTGTTAACTATCGAGACACACCACTATAGCTCAATAGTTGTACTCTCCTCACTGTATATATATTTCTGTCCACTTTAACCATAATCAGTAAGTCGATCATTCACAGGTAGTTCGTATTTACAGCTAGGTCAAAATTACCGTTTTACCCGGTAAATACATTTTGCTCCTTAAGCTCCCACCTCTATTGAACAATTGGTTTATAGTCCAACTATACTTGAATAATTAATTAAACTCCTTAATTATTCAACATTCATTAACTGTCGAGCACTCCACTAAAAAGCGATAGCTGTACTCTTCACACTACAGATATATTTTTATGTCCATTGGATATAACCAATAAATAGTCCAGTGACCCTTCACAAATTGCTCATAAGTACATCTAGGCCAAAATTACGGTTTTTCCCCTATAGTTACATCTAACTCCTTAAGTACAATTGATCCCTCTAATGAATAATAAGTCATAGTCTGAATATGACCAAACCCCTCTCGGGCTAAGAGAGGGTGTGACACCACATTGTTCAAGCCTTAGAATCAGCCTTTAAAGGAGCAATTTATCTACTTACTCCGACGTCGGGGAAAGAGTGAATTTCGTCTTTTGTAGTTGTGTTCCTAGCTCCTCAATCAGAGGAATACCCAAAATTGTAGGCTTATTGAGTCGATGATCTGACCACTCTCATCCATAAAATCAAAGGACTGCCCTTATAGGCAGGAGTTCACAATTCACTCAGGATTGAGGTCATGTCACCTATGGTCATCCTGGTTAAATATAAGTCTCTATTATGAACGACGTTATATAATGAGGCTAGTCATTTTTGTTGGGGTTGATGCCCTAAAGTTTCGTGTTCTGTAGTTTGTACAAATGTTTGTGATGTATAATATATGATATTTACTTCACTTCTTAATTTTGCTCATCTGAATGTTTTATTTGCTTTACCACAAACCAATAAACTAAAATCCCTGATTGTCTTTATGTAACTTAAACATATATGTGGTGACATACAAGTGGATCAGGTCTTAAGTGATAACCAAAATGGTCTGTAGTATATGGATATATGAGGGAAACCTTATCCTGGTAACACTACGGATACGGTCTGTTTTGTGGAATAGTTACAAGTGTTGTGACTTGTCACAGATGGTCTGATCCTGATGATTCGTGTAAGGGACATGCGAGTAGGGGCGTCCTATACAAAGAGTTTGTATAAGACTTGACCACGAAGTGTTAATGTCTCGTTATATAATATCGTTCATGACAGAGACTTCACTTCACTAGGATAACCATAAGTAACATGACCTCAGTCCTGAGTAAGTTGGAAACTTGATAACTTGTAAAAATACAAGTTATCTTTGCTCTTAAGTTGGAACAATTAGGATTTTTAAGTATAAATTCTCCTCATTTTTAATAGAAATGCATGGATTTACTTGAACAATAGCAAATTCATGTAAAAGAAGTTTTATCACTGATTATCGCGGCGCTAACGCACTACTTTGCAGGATTTCAACGTAAAAACTAACACCAACGCATTAGACAAGTGCCACAGGAATGCGCTAACGCATGAGCCATGCGTCGGAAGGAATTCAACGCATAGAAGATTCGTTACTCTGGGCTAATTGTGTCACATCACCACTTGAAAGCATGGGCACCTATAACAGGCAGCGTCTGAAAAGCTTCCAAGTGGTCAGGCGGCCAACCAGGACATGGAATTTAATGCTGACCAGGGCATGGATTTAAATGCAGCCCATCCTCCAAGTGGACGAGACCAGCGCCTATAGATCATTTGTAGCACTTTACAACAATTGTAACATCTACAAAGTGAGTCGTATTCATAGTGTCACCAGGATAAGATATCGAGCCTTATCCATCTACTGCAGACCATTTAGGTTATCACTTAAAACATGATCCACTTGTATATACATATATGTTTAAACTACAAATGATAACCTTGAATGTTAGTTTATTGGTTTGTGGGTTTAATGCTACTAAATGTCAAATAAAACATCTCATATTTTATTAAATAACTTGTATTTCTACAAGTTATCTCACCCCCAAATTTTGAACAATGCTCATCCTCGAGCATTCCTAAAATAATTCCCTATCATGCTTTCATCATCTTAACGCATTGGCTCCACCGATTATCATGTCAACTTATAAGTGTTTAAGGTTGGGGTTTGAAAAATATAGGTTCGCTTCTTCTCTAAAGAAATAAATATTTGATCTCTTATATGGCAAGCCTTTTTGTCAAAATCTCTTTTCTTTTCTAAAATATTTTCATCTTTCTAAACCAGTAATGTGTTAGAAGTTTTGCTCATTTTAAAAACTTATTCAAATGCAGGTTTTTATTCCTTTAGGATTACCTATGCGTCGATTCAGGTAGTTCCTGAAGGCAATTGGAAGCTAGAGAGATGACTCTTCGAGTTAGTACCGGAGAAGTTGTTTCCATAGGCAGACTCAAGTTAATTTTGAATAAGAAACAATATATCTTATTAGATGACGTATATGTTGTTCCTAATATTAAGAGGAATGTAATTTTCTTTTCTTGTTTGATTGGACAAAAGTACTTCTTTCCTTTTCTGAAAATAAATTGTTTATTTTTAAGAACGAGATTAAGATTGGCTTTACTTCAATTGAAAGTAACTTGTATGTACGAAAATCGTTAGTTACAAAGGCTATCATAAATACTCAAATGTTCAGAATGGTAACGGTAACTAAAAGACAAAGAGTTTCTCCTATACCCACCTTTGGCATCTAAGGTTAGTGATAACTTGTAGAAATATAAGTTATTGTCTCTTAAAAGTTGGGACAATTAGCATATTTAGTGATAAAAATATATTCATTCTAAGAAAAACTCATAGAAGTTTGTTGTTGAGTAAAGGAGAGAAAGAACATTAGATAACTTAGAGAAATCAGATAGCTAGTAGAGCTTTGTCGTTTGCAAGAAGAAGATATGAGGAAAGATTCATTGTCATCATTGACCCTAGTTGGATGATCGCATGACACCTGTGGGGGCAAGCCAAAATGAAGTTTAGTAACTAAGACCCACGCATCCCAATTCCATTATCTAAGCCCAAGAAAAATTTCTTTTTAAACGCATAGATACTTTTATATGAGTTTAGTCATAAAGGGCACTTGCTCGTAGTTGGATGCTCACATAACACCTATGGAGGCAAGCCAAATCGAAGGTAGGTCACCTGAATCGACGTTTTCAAAACAATTATCCAAGCAGAATCATCATTCTCCACTAAACACGTTTTCAAAACAAGTAAATCATATTTACTGTCATTGGAATTCTTTATCTTATGTAGAACAGTGGGATTATTTTTATTCCCCTTACCATAAACTCTAAATTTTATCACGAAGGTCGAATTACTTTGATAAAATTCACTAGAGTTGGCAAAATTTGCCTCCCCTATTTGTCCTTTAACATTAAAAAAGGACTGGAGTTCATTTAGGGAGTTTACATTACTGGTTTTGTCATACACAACCTCATTCTACTCGAACTATGAGGAATGTCGCCCAAACGATTCTTTCATGATTGCATGATCTCAAGTACAGTGAACATGCTCTCATATCTTTTGACTAAGACATCAGATATGCTTGCCAAAATGTAAACTTGGGCCTTTTCTTTAGTAATTATCTTTAGTAAACTTTATAGTGGCTAACATTAAAAGAACTTTAGTTGACATATTGCTGAAATAAAACAAGTTGGTCTACATTAGATTTTTACATAACTCTTACAAATCCAATCAAGTTTAGCAAAGTTTTAATAAACCCATCTAATTTTGCAATAGTGCTTGAGTGAATTAGGATAAAAGCCATCAAAGAATGGTCAGTAACCTCTTCACTTAACTGAGACACTCTCAACCAATGTAATCAGACCCGGGCTTTTTCCAGTTGTTCAATGGCCAGAATAACTTATATTCCTATAATAATTAGTCATTATTGATTTGGTTAAGAAATCATTAACTTGCTTAATAATTTCCCGTAAGTGTGACCCTCCATTTTAAACCCTAGAATTCTGTCCCAATGAGCCAACCAAAGGGAAAACCTGATTGAGGTAAAAACTAAAGTGGTCCTATTTATTTTTGGAGTTCACCCTGATATTGATCTAATACACACAAACTATTTGAAGGGGGGAGCTCCTAGCATGCCTCGAGGCCGTGCAAAAATATCTAACGATACAAACCAATGAAGAAAACCGTAAGACATGTTGACACACATTCTTCTCCCTTTTACTATAAATACTTTCTCCATTCACTTTGATATTAATCCATACAAATACCATTTGAAGGGGGATTCTCCCGGGGTACCTCAAGCTAAGTATGAGTCTCATGGTGTGAACTTTAATGGAGAACATGAATAGAAAAACGACATATCCTATATATATTTTTTCTTCCACTAAGTATTTTAAAACATAGGGTTTATTACTTAGGTAAATCCGGCTAATAAATTTATATAAGTCTATTGTTAAATTATCCCAACATAAATCTTATATTGGATAGTTTAACAATATATGATTATTGTTTATTAAACACTTTAATAAATTTAATCATGCATTGCATGCTTATAAAATATTAGTCTAATTCACCTTCCAAGTTGGTATCCAGGTAAGGGTGTTTCGTTTCCATTTGCTTAAATACCTCAATCCTAGACAAAATCTTCCATAGACAAAGATCCCTTATAGACAATTATTTTAAAATTTTAATCTTTTATTCTTTCTAATTAATCTTATTAAAAGAAAATAGATTGACCTATTTCTAATCATATTAGAAATATTTTTACATAATTCTAGGTAAATTAATTTTAAACTGTTTAAAATTAACTAAGACCTATATTTGCATGCAGCTATTGATTATAGATTTTAATCTAATTTATTAAACTTATAACGACTATAAAATAATAAAATATTAAAACTTATAATCATGCATCTATTGACATCAATTAAATATAACACTTATATTCATTTTCATCATATAATATACCTTTTATATTAATCTTCAACGAAAATACACACATATCCATCATATAATATACAATTATATTAAAATATGACGCATGTATATGCTTAATAAAATATGCATTCATATAATATAACATTTATATTAAATATGATGCATGTGCATGCTTATATGATCATGCAAATATACAATATAACGTTTATATTAAATATGATGTATGATTAATGTTTATCCTAAGGTGAGATTAACTATATCGCATACATTATGCAACATTGATATCTAATCATATATCAAATGTAAAATTAAATAAACAACAAAAAAGTGGATCGGATTTTGGCACCATAAAAAATTAAGTAAATCAATTTAATCATAATATATTAATTTAATTAATTAAAATAACAAAAATACATAAAATTGAAAAAATTAATAAACTTTTGCTGAAAATTGATCTTGAGGATCGCATCCACGAACTTGCAGCCAACTGCACATGTGCATCATGTTGGATCGATATGGCAACCCTAAAGGGAGGGGGGATGAATATGGTTTAATTAATTTTTTTTCTAAATTAACCCAATTAAACTAATTAATACACTTTTTATAAATAATAAGAAAATTTCAATTTATGTAACAAATAAGATGACAAAAATGTGATAATTTAATTCTATCAAATTTTAGCAAATAAATAAGAACAAACTAAAACATACAATAAATTGCTTAAATTAATTGCAAAAATAAAAAGGAAAGAGTTAAAGAAGAAGACACCGTAATTTTTATAGTGGTTCGGTCAAACTCGACCTACTCCACTCCCCAAGCGCCTCTTGAAAATTTGAATAGAATCTTTCCGACTCTTTCCACAGATTAGAGCCCAACCGTTACACCACCGCTCCTTTTACGGGTTCAAGAGCAAACTCGATCCTTTCCACGATTTAGGATCAAACCGTTACAAATGTTGAAATTTTTGAAGAACACAATACAACTCTCACTAAAGTGGATTTACAAGTTTAAGCACTCAACAAATTTATCCTCACAATACAATAACACTCTCTCAAGAATAAGATTAAAAAAAAAATTGAGAACTTAGAGAGAGCAACAATGAAACTTTTGAGTTTTGGAGGATTATGAAATGTAAAATTTGTTGGTTTAAAATTTGGAGAGGAAGATGGTTTATATAGAGATAGAAAAATTTTTAGAAACCACAATTAATTTGGACCATTGGATTTTGGATAAGAAAAATCAATGGTGAAAATTTTAAACTAAACTAGTCGTTAGATACAAACAAAATATAATATTAAAATCATTTTCTTTTGAAATTCATTTTCTTTTTAAAATTAATCCAAAAAATAAAAAAAACATACCATATATCAAAAACTAGCCGTTAGACACAAACATAAAATAATATTAAATTTATTTTCCTTTTAAATTTCTTTTAAATTTATTTTTTTTTATTTTAAATCAATCCAAATATCAAAAGTCCACCATATGTTAATCTCTTAATGATCCACCATTCAACCAATATGCTGCCACATGTTTACATGCAAATGGTCTGGTTATACCACGTCATCCACCACAATATTTTCTCTATAGATTTGTTTTAGTCTTATCATCTTCGTTTTAGCTCCGATTTGAGTGATTCAAGAGGTGGTGGAATTGTTGTTCCGAGCTCTACGCTATGGACATATTAAAACACTAAGATTTTCAGTAATTAAAAATTGAGTTTGTTATCATCAAAACATTGATTAATTAATTAATTAAAATTAATTAATTTGAGATTAAGGGCCAAAAAGCCAACACTCACACGTCTGGAGCGTTGCAACGTTGGGTTGAGCACTTGTCATAGTGTAATGCTACACTTTTCATAGTGTTACAACGTTTAGCATCAGCATTGTTCGTTATTTCCGAGTGTTGAAACGCTGGACCTTTTGTGCTACAGAGTAAAGCACAACATTGCAACACTGTGCCTTTATGGTCCAACACAGAACACATGTCTCTCTTCAACAACTCTTGCTAAAGCTTTCAGACATGGACTTACAAACTTGATTGCTTAAAAATCACTTCCACAACAACTAGCACTAAATTAAAGTAGTAGACTAAGTGTCAAATTAAACATCCAATTTTACAAACCAAAACATTCATAATGTAGTAAACACCCACCTTATCTCCGATTTTCATTTCAAATTGGAAAAAAATTTCACAATTTGGCTCTGATACCAATTGAAGTAATCAAATTTCTCGCAAAAGCGTGTGAACATCGTGCATTTGACAATCAATTTAAAATAACACAAAATACAAAGAAGAAAACAACAAGATAAGCATCAATATAAGCATGCTACTGAGATGATAAGGGAGAAAGAAGGAAGATCAATAGGAAACTTACCTTTGAAGAAAACCTCTTCTTGTTTCTTCTCTCCAAAGTTCACGAACACCGAAATTACTTGAACACTGGAAAACTCTTCAACACGGGACATCACCACTTGGAGCCTCTGCTATTCTTCGACAAGGGATGGAAAGAGTGGTCTCCTTTTGTTTTTGGAAGAAAGGTAAAGGCAGAAGATTGAGAAAGGATTTTGAGTGAGTTTCTTTCACGTTAGAATTGCAAGCCTTTCTTTCTTATTCCGTATATAAAACATAACACACACATAGAAAAAGAGGGAGGATGGGAGTTAATTTAACTCCCATCCAATGTGATGAAAATAACTCTGATGTGAGGAGTTATTAAATATACTAAATTATCATATAATAAAGTATATTATACGATTAATTAACTAACTTAATTAATCATATAATATGTACTTTAATCACATTAAAATGCATATCTCTCTTATAACCTAAATTAAATTTTAATCTATAGTAATTATATAAATCTCATTTATATAAATTATGTTTGAATCTCATTCAAATATTCATCTCTCATATATATATGAATTTAATTATAAACCATATTTATAAATAACTATATGCTATTATATATCAATATACATTATACTTTATATTAATCACATTAATATAGTTTGATGGAAAGTATAATCGTGCAACGGAAGCAATCAGAATCAATAAGTACTCCGATTACACTTAATTTGAATTCTAAAAGCATGCAAACAACAGTAATTACATAATAGGGTTTCAAGAAGTTATACCTTTGATGAAACTTCCAAATCCGAACTGCTCTCCACGTAAATGAGCTTCAATCAGTAGTAGACCACCAAAAGTGTCTTCTCTACTATTCTCAGCCTTGGATTTGAGTGGTGGTACTCAGATTTAGGGTGAATGGTGAAGGGAATAAGATGGTCTTTGAGAGAGGAAAAAATTCCGCAGAAAAATCTCAATTTTTTCCAAAAATTCCCTGTGATCTAAAAAAATTCAGTTCTTTTATGCATTCAATGCATGCAATATTGAAACAAAATTCCAATTGACACTTCCATTGGAAATGTATAGTGGGCTAGGTGTTTGTGTTTGGTTTAAACACTTCAAATTTTCCAAAAGTTGGAAAATCCCACTAACAATTAATTGTCATATTTAATTAATTCAAAATTAATTAAATTCTAAATTCAAATTTTCAATTTATGAAATTTGAAAAAAATGAAAAATAATTTGATTTTAATTAATTTAAACAAATTTAATTAGTTAAATAATAATATAATATAAAATATTAAATTAATCAAACACCTAATTTTACAATATTTAAATCAAATTCATGTAAATAATATTTAAATCAATATTTAAATATTATAAACTCTCAAATTTTTGTTTAATTTCTATAAATTAAACATCAATTATATCAAATAAAATTATAGAAACCCTAATTCGAAATTGAACAACTCAAATTCAAACTCTAATTTTCAATTTGAACACTTTAAATTGATACCTTAAATTCAATTTGAACATTTCAAATTAAAATTCAATTTGAACACTTCAAATTGAAATCATTTCAAATTCGCTCAATTTACTAATCAAGGATGTTCATGTTTTATGAGCTAGTAGAGGGATTTTATGGACCTACAGGTCATGAGCTCTAACAATTTCAATTTAATTGGCTAAAGCTCTTTAGACCGAATTAATCAATATTTGTTAACGTCCGAGTCACACCATTATAGCTCGATAGTTGCACTTTCCTCACTGTAGATATATTAGTATCCGCTTGATTTAACCATAATCAATAAGTCGATCATTCACAGGTTGTTCGTAATAACGACTGGGTCAATATGTTGTTTTACTCCCGAAATTACATCTTGCTCCTTAAGTTCCATTAACCCCCTAATGAAAAATTGGTTTGTGATCCAATCACTAAACCGGATCCCTCTCGGGCCAATGAGAGGGTGGGGCCCTTTGTTCAAGACCTGGATTCAGTACTTAAGAGAACAACCTTTTTCCTATCCCTAAATCGGGTAGGTGAGAATTCCATCTTGCACCCTATGTCCCCAACTATCTACTCGATCTTACCCCTGAAATGAGAGGCTTATTGAGCCAGTGATGTTGAGTCAAACCTCACCTATGAAAATCTAAGAATAATTCCAAATAAATAGGAGTTCATAGTTAGCTCAGGATTAAGATTGAGTTACCTAGGTCATCTAAGCGAAATAGTCAATATTAAACAGTAAACAACGTTATCAAATAAGGGTGCCTTATTTCTTGGTTTGATCTCATGAAAACTCATTGCATAGGACGTCTCCACTCCTCATGTCAATACATGAACGAATCAGGATCACTTTGTTTATAGCACCTTACAACAAATTGTAACAACTACAGAATGGGCCCCATCCGATAGTGTTACCAAAATAAAGGCACCCTACCTTATTCGTATACTATAGACTATTTTGGCTATCTACTTGAACTTGATCCATATTTATGTCTCTACATAAAGTTCAAGTATTCATATAATAGCAATCGATCTTAGTTTATTGGATTTAATCTTTACAAGTGCAATTTGTAAATTCAATAACAACTTTATTGAAGAAACGTTGAATAATACCTTTATTGATACTAGAAAATATTTAACTTTACAAACTGCGAGTTTTAGGACATACAACCTAACGCCTTTAATTCCCTCAAATGATTTGAACAGTTTAAATTATTTCGAAAACGATCATACCTTGGTTTATCCTTAGTGTGCTTGTAGGTCTTATAGACCTACAGATTAGAAGCTCCAATGATATGAGATTAATTACTTAAACTCTTTAATTACATTAATCAACATTCGTTAACTGTCAGTCATTCTACTAAAGACCCACAACTGCACTTTTTGAACTGTAGATATATTTTTGTGTCCGTAGATATAACCAATCAATAGTGAGTGGACCCTTCACGAATCGCTCATAACTACAATTGGGTCAAATTACCATTTTACGATTTTAGTTACATCTAACTTCTTAAGTGCCATTGATCCCTCTAATGAACAATTAGTTATAGTCCAACTATAAACTAGACCCTTCTCTAGGCAATGAGAGGGTGAAGGCCCTCATTTTTCAAGATCTGGAATCAGCCTTTAAGGAAGTAATTTTATCTACTTACCTTAGAATTGAGAATGAGTGAATTTCATCTTATGTAGCTATATTTCCAGCTCTCTACTTCGACAAATCCCCAAAATAGTAGGTATATTGAGTCAACAAATCTAGCCACTCTCACTCATACAGATCAAAGGATTGCCCTCATAGACAAGAGTTCACAACTTACTCAAGATTAAGGTCAAGTCACCTTTGGCCATTCAATTGAAATGTTAATCTCTTCAAGTAAGTGTTATAAAGAGAGACCAATCATTTTGCGGTCTGGTCTTATACAAACTTTTTGTATAGGATACTCTCACTCACATATCTCCACATGAATGATTAAGATCAAATCGTTTCTAACACTACAATAATTGTAAGAATTACAAAGTGGGTTGTTTCCCTAGTGTCACAAGGATAAGGCACTCAACCTTATCCATATACTATAGACCATTTAGATTGTTACTTAAATATGATCTACCTGTATTTCAACCATATGCATGTTTAAGTTACATAAAATAACATTGGATATTGGTTCATTGGATTGAGTCAATGCACAAATAAAATAAATTCTATTTTATTAACAACAATTTGTTTATACAAGTTTACAAACTACGAGAATGAAGAAATTTAGGAGACCAATCCCAACAAGGACAAGATTAAAGATGCGTTAAGGATGAAGATGGAGATACGTTGATCATAAACTAGGTATGCATTAATGATGAAGGTGCAACATAAGTTTAGTAAGCTTTATTTAAATGACAACACAATCAATAGGTAAAGTCGAGTTGAGAAGATGTATCAACCTTCACCCTACAACAGGATTAGTTCATGTCTTTAACTTAACAAAGCAGGTAATCACTTTTTAGTGTTTGAGCCACATTAATCTTGTTTCTAAGATGCATGCTTAAGTTAATTAAACAAAAGGTTTTCTTTATTTCTAAAACCACTACTTTTCTTTTTTAATGATTTCCATGGTCACTTACTCTCTCAAGTAGTTAGCTATTTCTACTTCAACCGATTGATCAGATGAATTCAAGAAACTATACACACATTAAACAAAATTAAGTTCTACTTATGCAAACTCATGAGAATGTTAATTTATTTCTCCTAATCCATTAAAGACTTAGATATTGTTATGGAGAAAAACAAGCACATAGATGAATAAGAGATGATAAAGCTCATGATTTATATTAAAAATGAAGTTTGGACATACTATCAATGTCTTGAGATAAATTCAAAAGAGAACATAAAAATGGATGACAGAAATTTGATCAGATAATGAAGGTGTCAAGCCACCGGTCACAGTTTCCTTTTGGCTCTCGTGTTTAGCTAACTACACTTGTGCTAGTAAATGAAAGATGGATCTCTCCGTTTCCTTCCTCTTCTTTTAACTTGAAAGCTTAAGAATTTTTCCTCAAAACTGTAGAACTTCCAAGAAAAAGGAACAAAAGTTCTAGCCCCAGATAATTGATGGAGTAGCAAAGAAGATAAAAAGAAGACAATATGTGAGACTTGGGCTATTTATAGCTTCACTTGATCATTCTTCAGTTCTTTCTCTAATGATTGTCTGACACATTCTACACTTAATTCCATACCCTGCTCTGTCACTTTCCTCGCGTCATAGTTCATTGGTTCTGACACATCTATTTTAATCAGCTCACATCTTGCGCTTTGATTGGACATATCACCACTCATGCGTTTGTCACCTTTTTGCAGTATATTTCATTTCAACACATGACTATGTTTTCATCGCATGGTTGTGTTTGTTCGGCTACTTATGCATTCACATGTTCCAGTATAAGCTTTCGCATGAAGTTCTTATTCTTTTGTATTCCAATTCCTGTGTTTATAAAGGTTAGAATTGTAATGTTTCAGGTTGATTAGTTTTGCATGTGCCAAATGCAAGGATGGTTTTTTTTTGCATGATTTTCTTTTCAAGTTAATATGTTTTCCATTGAATTTTCATAATTATTCTAATTAATAAGCAACAATAACTTGTGTGTCTACAAGTTGTCAATATACAAGTAAGTCATATTTAGATATCAATCACATGCAATAATATCATGCTCATAAAACTTCTTTAATTCCATATTATCTCATGCTTTTCAAGATTTGTTAGGACAAATCATTCACAAGCATGTCATCTATGTCGCGTGGCTCAAAGGGTGTTCCAGTAGTAAGACTACTTACTCCAATATGAAGCCAAAATAATAATTATGCAATAAAAAATAACCTTATCTATCTAACTTCACAAATTTAAACCCAATCTTAGGCCATGAACCAAAATTAAGTTAAACCTTTAGGCCTAACTTCATGCTCGATTTATCCAAATGATTCTAAATGAATTTACCTAATTATTGATCCAAAAATCACCACAAAGTCTCTAATTTAGCACGTACTGTCACACCCTCTCCCGAGCTTACTCTCAAGCCTGAAAGAAGGCAAGAAGATGGTAGATACCACCCTTTTGAGATGCCTACTGTCCATCTGTACTGAACTAGCTTTAACTCAACTTAGTCGAAAATAAAATTATCTTTTAGTTTTAATTTAACATAAATTAAAGTTCATACAGTTTCAAAGGTTCTACAAATTGTTTGCCCAACCCATTTTAGCAACTACTATATGAAACATTTAACTTGTGGCAGACCTCGTCTTCTCACAGTAACCTGGACTCTTCTGTTATTTGGGAAGGGGAAACATAAAAGAAAGAATGAGCTTGAAGCCCAATGAGTGGTAAACAACTTACAGGGGCTCTCTCAACCCTTAACAACAAATGGCTCAAATAACATATTATATAACAAGGTTATTACTCAAACCTCAGGCTGGAAAAGGTTTATTCCTTGTTATATCTATACACACGATAGATAGTTGAACATATATCTTTTTCTTACAATGCACACATAGATCCACCTCGTATGGGCTCAGAAACTAGGCCTGTCAATCCTTTGACCATCCCATATGAGGTTCTTCTCATAGGCACAGGAACTAGGCCCAATGACCCTCTGAACATCTCGTGAGATTCCGCCATAGGCTTAGGAACTAGGTCTTTTGACCCCTTGACCATCATGTGCTGCATATTCTTATCACCATACAAGCTACTCATACATGTATGGAATTTATGTAAATATACACAAGACCTTGAAAGAATACCACTCACCATTCATTAGTAGGCTTTTCCTCTTTTCTTCGAGTTCCCTAGTTCCCTCTGGTTTCTGACTAGATCTCAAGCCTATATTCCAACAATAAGTTTAGAATCTCATGTTTAGGTCGAGAATAATCTTAGAATACCTTTTTGGCCCTAAACTTAACTTACCTCCAACTGACATCAAACTAGGCCTCTAAACACTCCTGGACAGCAGTGGGTGCAGGATAGGGCTATGGCAGTTGGGCACATGGCAGCTCTCCTGGACACCTAAACTTCTTTGCTCAATGCATGGACATCAAGTTAGGCGCATGGTTCAGTATGCTCAATGCATAGGCCTCTCCCCGAAAATTCTAATTCTCTCCAACTCTTTCCTTTTGAGTCTTTTTGGAGGAAACTTTGAGTTGTGAGGTGAAATGAGACCTCCTCGGGGTATTTATATGCCTTTAAAATTGCACTTGTCATCTTCTACATGCTTGATAATAGACAAAAATGTACGTTATCATAGTGTTAAGTTCTTAAACAATGCTGACTTGCATTGATAAAATATATTAGATTACGTCCAAAAAGCATTAGATTCATAACATTGCGGTCGAATGCGTTTATCGCATAGAAACAGTTGATTTTTGTATTTTTATGCATAATATATGTTGACGCAAGGCGAAAAGAGTGATCATAAGAAATCAGCGGACAACCGCAGCATTACCGTAAGGCTTTGTGGTGATTGTGTTCGCAAGCATCTGCTCAAGAAGGATTGTCGCAAAGAGTCAGCGCAACTTGGTCGGCGCATCTGGGTGAAAGACATAATGAATCACAATGGGACAGAAAGCTGATGACAGTCGAATCTGAATTAAGTTGACAACCGCTAACAATAACAAGTACATTCAGCTTTTCGGTGATAAATATTCGGCGCATCAGTCAGGGAATTAAAGCCATCCCATCTGTACAATCATAAGAGAGAAGTCGTCTTTCACCCTAGAAGCTCTATAAATACTGAAGGCATCCTTCAGAAAAGGGGTTCACGAGTTCATCATCTCACGAGTTCAGAAGTTATGTTCATAGTTTAGCCTTGCTCTTATATTTTCTTTTATCTTAAGGCGGACGCGAGAGAAAGAGGTTGTGTCGACAGATCATTCTGGTAAGATTGGGAGAGTGCCGAAAGCTTCAAGATCAGAGAGAGGGCCAACTCCTGCGGAAGTAGGAATATCTTTTGAACTGAATAGAGATTGCTAGTGTAAAAGCCTTGGGCAACAAGGGATTGCTACCAGGCTCTCTACCTTTATCTTCCATTGTTTTTTTGTATTCAAACTCATTTATGGAAATGGAATTTACTTCTTTATATCTGTTCACTCTCTGTTATTTACGCATAGGTAGCTAAATCTGTTGAATGGGTTGAGAAGCACTTAGCTAGCTTAACTGGGGATCTGCATGCTATGCGATTATCTTGTATTATGTATGCTTCATTCGTCCATTAGAGATACTCGGGAGGGTAGTCTAAGGCAGGATCTAGGCTTGGGAAGGTCAGGGTCAGAATCTAGGCTCGAGAGAGTCAGATTAGAATGCATAATTAAGAGATAGGAGCTTAGGAATAAGCATTGTTTGCTATTAATGCATCGCATGCATCCTAGAGATAGGATATGATTGTGTGCGGTTACCTTGTCTTTATGCATCTTGCATCATCGCATAGGAAAAGAGTAGAAACTTAGGAATAAGCTCTATGAACACTTTTACACTAAACACATGCGTCCTAGACTTAGGAGCATCACATTTGCATTAGAAAATGACTTGCTTTGTATGGTTGTAGCATGATCGCATAGTCTGACGCATTCCCAAGTAACGCTAGCTAAAGACCTTCTCAACCCGTTCATCCGTATACTCAGTGTATCTATCAGACAATCAAGCTTTTCTCAAATCCGCCACATTTGTTTATTTTTCATTATCGCAATAAAAAAACCAAACAACTATTTGAGTTACCAGTTACCGTAAAGTTTTCTAAAAATTACCACCGCAACTTGTTTTCCCAAGTCCCTGAGTTCGACCCTGGACTTACCAGGAGCTCAGTGAGGTTTACACTTGGATTCCACTAAGAAAACTTGAGTACTCAATGCATTTTCATCATCGCAATTTATCCATAATTCCACATAAAAAACAACGCATCAAGTTTTTGGCGCCGTTGTCGGGGACTTTGGCAAAATAGTGTGCTAACGGTAATTTTATGATTTCTTTGCAGATTCTCAATCTCTAGCGAATTACGACCCGGAGATTGAGAGGACGTTCGGAAGGAGATTAAGAGACCGCCAACAATAACAGTCAGATAAAGAAAAGATGGTGAAGACGCCTAAAAACGGAGCACCAAACGGAAACAACGTCATGGCGAATCCAATCCTACTGGCAAACGATCGCAATAGACCTATTAGGGACTATGCATCGCCAAACCTCCATGATTTCTCTCTAGGAATCATGAGGCTTGCAGCCGATGGAAGCAGATTCGAAATGAAACCGGTGATGCTGCAGATGATCCAGACAGCAGGATAATTCGGAGGACGGCGTGGCGAGGATTCGCATGCCCACCTCCGTGGCTTTATAGAAATCTGCAATACTTTTGTGTTCCCGAACATCTCTGCCGAAGAAGTTTGACTAACTATTTTTCCATTTTTTCTTTGTGATCAGGCAAGGAAACGGGTGTATTCCCTCGAGTCGGGAGAGATCAATTCTTGGGAACAGGTCATAGAGAAATTCATGAATAAATATTTTCCACCTACTGAGAATGGTAGACGAAGGAAACTCATAACTAATTTTGAACAAGAAATGGACGAATCGCTCAGCGATGCCTAGGCGAGGTTTAAGAGGATGGTCCGGGACTGTCCACACAACTGATTGCCAGACTGCCTTCAGATGGAAATCTTTTATCATGGTTTAAATCCCGCTTCGCAGACCGCTGCCAATGCGGTAGCCGCTGTTGGTCTGCTTGACAAAGCGTATGACGAGGCTAAGAATATCTTGGATCGCATTTCTAAAAACCACGAGGATTAGAGAGAGAGTGATCAGAGACTGAAAATCAAGGATAATGACGCAAGTAATGGTGCTATTGCTTCACTATAGAATCAGATGAACGCAATGATGAACTTAATTCAGGGAATTGCGATCGGCAGCCCAACACCGCAAAATGGGCAAGTAAACGCAATTAGTCAAAACACCGCAAGGTGTGCGACTTGTGGTGATGGGCAAGCAATGGAAGAATGCCCACAGAATCCACAGTCTATCTACTTTGTAAAAAATAATCCATTTTCGAATACCTATAACCCCGGGTGGAGAAATCAGCCCAATTTCGCATGGAAGAATCAGAAACAAAATTTTCAATCGGTGGCACAAAAAGAAGGGCCACCTGGATTCTTCCCATGCAACAATGGTCAAACAAGCAATCAAGCCAGTAACTCGCAACCATCGCAATCATCCCCTTTGGAGAGCCTATTGAAGCAGTACATAGAGAAAAACGAAACTGTGCTCCAAAATCAGGCTACGTCCATCCGCAATCTAGAATTACAGATGAGCCAGATTGCGAGTGAGATAAAGAACAGACCACAGGGGGCTCTGCCGAGTTCAACAGAACTCCTAGGCAACCCGGGGGGATTAGATAAAGAGCAATGTCAAGTCGTGACATTGCGAAGTGGAAAACTATGGAGGGAGAAAGAAAAGAGCCTAGTTGGATTGCTCCTATTGTGGTGGAACCTGAAATTCTAGTGACACAAGAAGAAGAAGGAGAAAAAGAAGCAATGGAGCCAGAAGTTGCATCAACCTCTAAGCCAATAGAGAAGGGGACCGTGAGAGTACAGTTACCATCTTTCCCGTAGAGACTGATGAAGAAAAAGAATGAAGAGGTACAGTACCAATGCTTTCTGACTATGCTAAAGCGATTACATATTAATATTCCATTAAGTGAAGCGATTGAGAAGATGCCTGCATACAAAAAGTTTCTGAAGGAAATGGTAACCAAGAAGAGGGGCACTGGTAAGTTTGCCACGGTAGCGTTAACACAAAATTTGAAATCAATATTCCACCGAAGATGAGCGATCCTGGGAGCTTTATTATACTTTGCTTCATAGGAGGACTGTACATCGGGCAGGCATTGTGTGACCTTGAAGCCAGCATCAATTCGATGCCTTTGTCAATCTTTAAGTAGCTGAATGTGGGGCAACTTGCGCCCACAACCATGACTCTCCAACTGGCCGATAGATCTTTAGTGCATCCAGAAGGGAAGGTGAAGGATGTGCTGATCACCATCGACAAATTTATTCTACCAGCCGACTTTATCATCTTAGATTAGGAGGATGACAAAGAAGTGCCCATCATCCTAGGGCGATCATTTTTATCAATAGGTCATGCCTAGATTGATGTGCATAAAGGGGAGATCACTTTGAGCATCAATGTACAGAAGCTCAAGTTCAACATCATCCGTGCCATGAAGTTTCCTAATGAAGAAGACCTGCATGACTCAGACGACGACTAGAATTTGATTGAAGAAAAAAAGTTTGATAAAGAGAATGAAGAAGAGGATGCAAACGCATCCATTATTGTCTGGAATTCGATCATAACAAAAACAAGAAAAGAAGAAGAGATGATCGCAAACCAAGAAGAAGAGCCAACAGAAAAAGAAGAAAGAAAAACAACGCAACTGTCCCTAGTAGAACCACCAACAATGGAATTAAAGACCATGCCGAACCATCTAAAATACGCATTTTTGGGGCAGAATGAGAAGGTGCGAGTAATTATTTTCTTCGAGCTTAACGAAGACTAGGAGAATACGTTGATAAGCATTCTGAGGAAACATGTGCGAGCAATTGGCTGGACGCTCGCCAACATTCGAGGAATTTGCCCAACATCTTTTATACACCGCATTCATCTTAAAGAGGACCACAAAGCAAGGATCGAACATCAACGCAAACTCAACCCTACGATGAAAGAGGTCGTTAAAAAGGAAATCATTAAACGGTTAGATGCAAACATTATTTATCCGATAGTAGATAGCACGTGGGTCAGCCCCATGAAGTGTGTGCCTAAAAAGGGTAGCATGACAGAAGTCCCGAACGAAAACAATGAGCTGATACCGCAAAGAACCGTCAGGGTGGCGCATTTGCATGGACTACCGCAAGCTGAATGCGGCCATAAAGAAAGATCATTTCCCCCTATCGTTCATTGATCAAATGCTAGACCGTCTAGTTGGAAATGAATTTTACTGCTTTCTAGATGGCTATGCCGGGAATAATCAAATTATGATAGTTCCAAAAGTCCAAGACAAAACCACATTCACCTACCCATATGGGACCTTTGCTTTTCGCCGTATGCCATTCGACCTCTGCAATGTGCTAAGCACGTTCCAAAGGTGCATGATGACCATCTTTTCGGACTATATTGAGGACTCTGTTGAAATATTTATGGACAACTTCTCTGTCTGTGGGCACACTTATGAAGTCTGTTTAGCCAACCTGGAGAAGATACTGAAGAGATGCGAAGAGACGAATTTGGTGCTTAACTGGGAAAAATACCATTTTATGGTAAAAGAGGGCATTGTGTTGAGGCACAAGGTTTCCCGGGATGGTTTGGAGGTGGATAAAGAAAAAATCGAAGCAATTGAAAAACTTCGACCTCCAACAAGCGTGAAGGTTGTACAAAGTTTCTTGGGGCATGCTGGATTTTATAGACGCTTTATCAAGGACTTTTTGAAAATAACACGACCACTGAGTGCGTTGTTGGAGGCTGACAGAAAATTTGATTTTGACAACAATTGCCTTAACGCATTTAGGATTTTGAAGAATGCTCTGATTACCGCACCTGTATTAATCGCACCTAATTGGACACTTCCTTTTGAATTGATGTGCGATGCAAGCGGGTATGCGATGGGAGCAGCTTTGGCACAAAAGAGAAAAACAATCTTACATCCCATTGCATATGCGAGTAAAACATTAAATCCTGCTCAGAATAATTACACCACCATAGAGAAAGAGCTACTTGTGGTATTTTTTGCGTTGAAAAAATTTAGAGCATATCTACTGGGAACAAAGGTCCTCATCCATACTGACCATTCGGCAATAAAGTACTTAATGACAAAGAAGGACGCAAAGCCGAGGTTGATCAGATGAGTTCTCCTCCTTCAAGAATTTGATATAGAAATAATTGACCGAAAGGGGACGGAGAACCAAGTTGCGAATCACTTGTCCAGATTGGAAAACCCTGAGGTTGACCGCAATGAGTCAGAGGTGAGTGTGGTGTTCCCGGATGAGCAGCTGTTCCATATTGAAGAATTGCCATGGTACGCTGACATAGTCAACTATCTGGCTTGCGAACAATTTCCTGAAGATTACACCTACCACCAAGAGAGGAAGCTCAAACATGAATGCAGATATTATTACTTGGATGAGTCGAATCTGTACAAAAGGGGGACAGACCAGATCCTACGACTATGCATACTAAATGCTGCTCAACAATGCATATTATCGCAGTGTCATAACTCACCATATGGTGGGTACTTTGGATGACAGTGCACCAAAGCTAAGGTTTTACAGAGTGGATTCTTTTGGCCTACATTGTTTAAGGATGCAGCTGACTACATCATGAAGTGTGATTGATGCCAACGCATAGGTAACATTTCATGGAAACATGCAATGCCGATGAACATCATCTTGGAGCTTAGTTATTCGACATATGGGGTATTGACTTCATGGGACCATTCCCTCCCTCGAATGGTAAAAAATATATTTTATTAGCCGTTGACTATATATCTAAGTGGGTAAAGGCAGTGGCATGTGCCGCAAGCGATGCGACGATAGTCTCTCAATTCTTGAAGAAAAACATTTTCACTCGTTTTGGCACTCCACGTGCCATAATAAGTGATGAGGGGTCTCACTTTGTCAATCATACTGTCAAAGAGCTGCTGCGCAAATATAACATTCTCCACAAAGTGGCCACCACATACCATACGCAGATGAATGGTCAGGGCGAGGTGTCCAATTGAGAGATCAAGCTGTACTTGAGAAGGTGGTAAGGTCTTCGTGAAAAGATTGGGAAACAAAGCTTGACGATGCGTTGTGGGCATACCGGACTGCATTTAAAACACCCTTAGGTATGTCCCCGTATGCATTGGTATTTGGTAAGACATGTCATTTGCCTCTAAAGCTGGAATACAAATCAATGTGGGCGGTGAAGAAGCTAAACTTTGACTTGGAGAAAGCAGAAGAAGCACGAAAACTTCAACGGGTCGAGCTAGAAGAATGGAGGATTAACACATATGAAAACACAAAGATTTACAAGGAGTGCACAAAGCACTGGCACGACAAACACATATGCAGTAAAAATCTCCATGTGGGACAAAAGGTCTTGCTCTTCAATTCACAGCTACGGCTCTTTCCTGGAAAGTTAAAATCGTGCTGGTCTGGACCCTTCGTCATTAAAGAAATATTCCAACATGGTGCGGTAGAGCTGATTACTGAAGACGGGAGCCGTATGTTTAAAGTTAATGGGCAGTGAGTAAAGGCGTATCACGGAGAAGGTTGGAATCACCAAGTCAACTATATAGAATTGAGAAACTTTGAATAAAGAAAGAAATAAGTGGTACTTGCACTATCAGACGATCAAAATTCATCAGGGACGCAAGTTTTGGGAATCAAGGAATCTTCATTTCTTCTCTAGTACTCTTAATTTTCATTCCACTATATATCTCTCAGATTTTTATCTATTTTTACTCTAAAAAAAATGGAGATTATGATAAAAGAATTTTGTTTTGTTTAAAATTATTTGACTCTCTTTCTGTTTTTCTTGCAACGATCGAGGCGCTGTATTGCGAAAATATTACATGAAGAAGCAACTTATCTTATTCTGTCACCGCAATCCAAAGAAGATAGATCGTCGTAAAGAAGGATGCATCAATACACAATACAGGCGACAACACAAATTTGGGGGTGTATTATTCCTTAACTCTATTTCAAATTTTGCACTATTGCATCACATTTTAGTTTTAAAAGTTTATCACCGCATCCTCTTAGATTACCGCAATCATTTGACATAGATAAATTTAGTCAGTTACCGCATGCTGTCTCTTTATGAAAAACATACTTATATTCCTTTCGTATATACTAGAGTCGACTTAATTTTAAGATGGTCACCTTATGAAATATTTCTAGAAGTTAGGGGTCTGCTAGCTTTCTTTCAAACTCTCTTTACGAAGCTTTCTAAGAATATCGCATGACTTCTTTCAATCTTTTGGCAATAAGAACATTGCCGCATTTTAAATTTGGGGGTGAGGTATTTATTTTTGACCTTGCTATTTTGAAAAAAAAAATTGAGAATAACAACTCCACTGTCAACGCAATAGGGAAACCCATGTTGATAAGAGTTAAGTTGTGAGAGCACTTACCCGTAGTTGGATGTTCGCATGACACACGTGGGGGCAAGCCAAAACGAAAGTAATTTGCCAGGATCAACACATAAATATAAATGACCGCAACTTTGTTGCCAAATAGGAATGAGTTTAGTCTGAGAAAGAGCGCATTGCTCGTAGTTGGGTGTCCACATGACACACGTGGAGGCAAGCCAAAATGAAGTCAAGGCACTTGGATCAGCGCAAGGTTAGAAAAAAAAAATAATGTTAAGAAATATGCAAGGATAAAATTATTTAACACCTCGGTGGAAAAGTTTTCTTTTTGAAATAAATCATGCGATGTCCTGAAATTTAATAAAGTCCTTTTGAAGGTTAAGCTTGTGGTCCCTAGGTCTTAGAAATATTTTAAGAAGATACTTGAATAAGACTTAAGGAAATTTTGTTGTATAGAATTTGAATGAAGTATCCTTGAGAAATCTAGGAAAAGAGAATTGCGGTCGACTTGCTAAAGGAAATCTTTAGCTTATGCTTGAGGACAATCATTGTTTAAATTTGAGGGTGTGATAACGGGCAGAAATGCATGTTATCATAGTACTAAGTTTTTAAACAATGCTGACTTGCGTTGATAAAATATATTAGATTGCGTACAAAAAGCATTAAATTCATAACATTACAATCGCATGTGTTCATCGCATAGAAACAATTGATTTTTGTATTTTTATGCAGAATATACATTGACGCAAGGCGAAAAGAGCGATCATAAGAAATCAGCAGACGAGTGCAGCATTACCGCAAAGCTTTACGGTGATTGTGTTTGCAAGCATCTGCTCAAGAAGGATTGTTGCAAAGAGACGACGCAACTTGGTGGGTGCATCTGGGTGAAAGGCATAATTAATCACGATGGGACAGAAAGTTGATGACAGTTGAATCCGACTTAAGTTGATAGCCGCTAACAATAACAAGTACATTCAGCTTTTCGGTGACAAATATTCAACGCATCAGTCAGGGAATTAAAGCCATCCCATCTGTGCAATCATAAGAGAGAAATCGCCTTTCACCTCGGAAGCTCTATAAATACCGAAGGCATCCTTCAGAAAAGGGGTTCACGAGTTCATAAGTTCTGTTCATAGTTTAACCTTGCTCTTAGATTTTCTTTTATCTTAAGGCGGACACAAGAGAAGGAGGTTATGCTGACAGATCGTTCCGATAAGCTTGGGAGAGCGTCGGAAGCTTCAAGATCAGAGAGAAGATCGACTCCTGCGGAAGTAGGAATATCTTTTGAACTGAATAGAGATTGCCAGTGTAAAAGCCTTGGGCTGCAAGGGATTGCTACCAGGCTCTCTATCTTTATCTTCGATTGTTATTTTGTATTCAAACTCATTTATGGAAATGGAGTTTACTTCTCTATATCTGTTTACTCTCTGTTATTTACGCATGAGTAGCTAAATTTGTTGAATGAGTTAAGAAGCACTTAGCTAGCTTAACTGGGGATCTGCATACTATGCGATTATCTTGTATTATGTATGCTTCATTCGTCCATTAGAGATACTCGGGAGGGTAGTCTATGGCAGGATCTAGGCTTGGGAAGGTCAAGTCAGAATCTAGGTTTGGAGAGTCAGATTAGAACGCATAATCAAGAGATAGGAGCTTAAGAATAAGCACTGTTTGCTATTAACGTATCGCATGCATCCTAGAGATAGGATATGATTGTGTGCGGTTACTTTGCCTTTATGCATCTTGCATCATCGCATAGGAAAAGAGTAGAGACTTAAGAATAAGCTCTATGGACACTTTTGCATTCAACACATGCGTCCTAGACTTAGAAGCATCGCATTTGCATTGGAAAATGACTTGTTGTGCATGGTTGTAGCATGATTGCATAGTCTGACGCCTTCCCAAGGAATGCTACTAACGACCTTCTCAACCCGTTCATCCGCATACTTAGTGCATCTATCAGACAATCAAGCTTTTCTCAAATCCACCGCATTTGTTTATTTTTCATTACCACAGTCAACAAAACCAAACAACTATTTGAGTTACCGGTTACCGCAAAGTTTTCTAAAAATTATCACTGCAACCTGTTTTCCCAAGTCCCTGAGTTTGACCCTGGACTTACCAGGAGCTCAGTGGGGTTTACGCTTGGATTCCATTGAGAAAACTTGAGTGCTCAACGTATTTTCATTATCGCAATTCATCCATAATTCCACATCATAAAACAATGCATCAATGCTCCCAACATATGACACCTCATGTGCATGGAAAACCTAAGTGTCATCACCATGCAAGGCTCAACGCAACACTTCTTGACACGTTCTACTTGCATGCAAGACTCAAGTGTTTTCACCATCCATAGGCTAACGTATAGCTCTCCTTGAGCTGGCACTTCAACACTTTGCATGCTCCTCCATGCATCCACCTCCTTCTTGGCTCGACTAAGACTTTATTTGATTGAGCCATTTACCGCACCTTGCTACCAATTCGACCTTGCTCCCCAAGTAACTCAAGTCAATGCATGGTTCACTAGGTTTGACCCATGGTTCCCTAACTACGCTACCAACTTGTCTCCCTCTCATAGCATAGCTTTCTTCTTTGGACTCATAGCATGGTTATTTGTGCAACTATGTTTTTTTCTCCTAAGATATGTGTTCAACTATGGCAATTTAGGTTTTCTTGGTGTAAATCTTTCCCTATGTGTCTAACTCTTACTCAACTTCATTCTCCCTTAGTTTTCATCTCCTTCTTATAGCATAGCTTTCTCCTTGAGCTCAAAGCATAGCCATGTGTCCACTTTTCCTCTCTTCACCTCAAGGTATGCATCCAACTATTTTCTTTTAGGGTTTCATCACTTGTGTCCTATGCTATCTAACATTTAGCTAAATTCTCACCTTGAACCTCCCTCATGTGTCCAACTATGCTTGTGCT
Source organism: Benincasa hispida (assembly GCF_027475165.1). Taxonomy (NCBI): domain Eukaryota; kingdom Viridiplantae; phylum Streptophyta; class Magnoliopsida; order Cucurbitales; family Cucurbitaceae; genus Benincasa; species Benincasa hispida. The sequence continues at coordinate 73,798,136 of NC_143480.1, forward strand.
ATGTGCCTAACCTCTCTTGGTTGTGCATAGTTCAATGCATGGTTCATTCAACACTTAGCCACTCTTCCCTACGCTTTCACCTTGTCTCTTATCTCAACTCATGACTCTTTATGCTTATAGCATAGTCTCTCAGGCTCATAGCATAGCTCTTCATGCTCATAACATAGTCTCTTATGCTCATAGCATAGCTCTTCATGCTCACAACATAGTCTCTTATGCTCGTAGCATAGCTCCTCATGCTCACAACATAGTCTCTTATGCTCATAGCATAGCTCCCCATGCTCATAGCATAGTTTCTTCTTTCTCATAGCGTAATTTCCAAAATTTCCCTTCGGATGCACATACCATGCGCCCAACATGGTAGGGTTTTATTTAACCATGCTATGAGTTGTATTTTCTTAACTATGTCATGACTTCACTTACTATGCTATGACTTTATTAACTATGCTATCAACTATGCTATGATGTTTCACCTATTTACTTCATCAACTATGAGTTGAATACTGAGCCAAAAATTCTCCATTCTTTCCTATGCTATGAATCCAACTTTTATTCTCATAGCATAGTTTGGACACTTAGCCAAATCTTTTACTCAAATCTACTATGCCTCCAATACTTAGAAATTTTCCTATGTACTTTTACTTCCTCCAAGGCATAGTTAGGTACTTAGTCAAAATTTTTCCTTCCAAGGCTTCAAGTCTGAATTCATCTCTCAACCTATGGAATCCTGTGAGGGCCATATTGTTACACGTACCTAACCTAATGACACAAATTTTAAGAACTAGAACCAACATGACAACTTTAACAACAATCCAAAATGTTAAACAACCATAGAGACTCACTTAAATTTTTCAGCAACTGAAATTAATCCACAAAAGGGTCATCAAGGCTTAAAACTTACTAAAATTTTGCCAAAATCAACCTTCAACACCTACTGGACAACGACTTCTACCACTTCCAAACTTCGATTACATCCCCAAAAAACTAAATTAAACCAATTATTAGGCCAAATATTCAATGGATAAATAAGATCTTCAAGAAAATCCACAAAAACCACCCAAAACAACCAAATCCTTACCTAAAACCAAGGTTCCAATGAAACCATGACGCAGGTGTCAGAATAGAAACGACGACAACAATCGACGAATGGACAATGGCGTACACAATTGACCAATGACTGGAGAAGAGCTTGGCGTGAGAGGGTTATGCACACATCTGGCGATGAGACCCTAACAATGACAATGAGATTGACATGCAGAAAGCAGCTAGGTAGCTGTGTAGAGCTTCACCGGCGATTGGGCTTGATGAAGTTTAGTCGGCAAGTGATAGCTGGTAGAAATACAAGTTATTACAGCATTTTATTTAGAATTATGAGGGTTGACAAGCAGAATATACGGTGATAATACTAAGAATTCATGTAAAATATGAGCTTGCGTCGATCAACATTAAAAATCTCGGCTAACCCAATATTATTCGTTATTCTACGTCAAAATATCTATTTTTGTAGCTATCACAGGAATCGATCGCATGCAGTGAATCCCAGACCATCGCAAGAGTGATCGCATACGTTCATCGCATGGATGTTGCGGTTATTACTCGCATGCGTTCATCACATGGAGGTTGCGGCTATAGAGTAATAACCATGATAGAAGGGTGATTGCAAGGTTGGTGGAATGCGATGGTACTTCGGAAACCAAGCATGAACGCATACCTTGGGAGTATAAAAAAGATGATTTTGACATTTCACCTACCGCGCCGTTAGTGGTAGAGATTCAGAGCAGAACCATCACGCCGTTAGTGGCATAGACTCAGAGTGGGACCATCGATGCTGTCGACGATTGAGCTCTATAAATAGAGCCTTAGAGCCCAAATTCAAGGCATCCGAGCTTCTGCCTGAAGGTAGATCTTTGTGATCACAGATGAGAGCATGAGAAGACATTCATTGAGAGTTCTTCATTCCTTCAATCCATTCCGAGTGACGATCAAAGCTTTACCGAAGATAGATCTTGAGAGAGACTACTCCACTGCCCATCCATGGCACCACCGGCAGCCTTGACACACATCTGATGAAAGGAAGAGATTGTCTACGTCTAGCCCTCCACCTCTCTTCTTATCTCTGTATTGTATTACATTTTGGCTTAAGACATTAATACATTTTGTAATCAATGCATCTCTTTATTTTCTTCGACACCATCTTCATTATCTTCTTCTTTATACTTTCATTGCATCGAACTAAGTAAGATTACAAGTGCTATCGCATACTCAATCATGCGGCATAGACATATGAAGCATGTAGCAAACCACCGAGAGGTGTACATTGCGCGAGTCTAGTGAGTTAATCCTCTTTGCTTAGTATGAGGCTCTAGCAACGCTTGTCTATGAGCAGTCGCAATGCTTGTCTATGAGCTAATCAGCGGCGACTAACTGCCCGAGAGGGTAAGTAGTGAAACTCACTAAGCAAAGTAAGCAGTGTTCCTAGAGATAGGAATAATCTTATATTCAACACAATCATGCCTTATAGAGATATAAGCATGTGGCTGACCACCGAGAGATGTGCGACGCGTAAGTGTGGCGAGCTGGGTCTACTCTTGCGATCAAGCTTAATGATGCGATGAAGTTATGCCCTCCACCATTTTATCTATTTTTTCATGCATTTTATTAAGCATTAATAATTGTCGTGTCTCTACCAACTCTCATAGTTATACTTCCATTGCTTAATTTGTTTAGTTAGGAGTAGGAGTAGCACATAGTCTTTTAACTTCATCATTATTTTATTCATCGCCGCAAACACATTACTTCGCAACATTTAGTTATAAGTCCCTGAGTTCGACCTCGGATCACCTCGAGAAACTTGCGATCTAGTTATACTTGACGAGAGAGCAAGAAAGCTTATAGCAGGAACGCATGGTCATCGCATATATTCTTAATGCATATTGCATATTTCTTAGTCCAATGCATGACCATCAATGCATGAAGATCAACGCATATCATAAGATGCACACATATTTACTCTCCATTTCCCCCCATCAGCAAGTTGTTGGTATTGGAAAATAGTGGCTTGTCGACATGATTTTGATTAACAAAGAAAGAGAGGCTACCTTGGGCTGAAAATGAAAGGAAATGAGGAAGAAGAAGACTCCTAAAACTACATGCGACTTGGCTAAAAAAATTGGCTTAGATGACTCCTTTCCCTATATATGTATGTATGTATGTATGTATATATATATATATACACATACATATACACACACATATATATGTATAATGACTCCAAATTAACCTTAACTTTTACTTTCTTAATAATATATTTTTTCCTTTTCCTTTCCTTTTCCCCCCTTAAATCCTCAAACTTCCATAAATTAAATTCCAAAACCCAAATATTTTATCTTATTAGTTTAAATTGAATTAACTTATCAAAATAATTCATTTTAGCCCTAAAATTAAAAATACTACTCCAAATACTTTAATATATTTAAATTGAAATCACCTGAAAATTTGAGAATGTCACACTACGACAAGTAGGAATATATGTAGGTATTCTCGGAATATTCATCCAACTCTAAAAGGAGAATTCCTATCAAGATAGGCTCATTAAGAAAGAAACCAATATGTCATCATGCAACAAGATTTAGCAATGCCATTGGTATCAACATCCGAGAATTATTTTCTGTTCATTGTCGAACATGGAAAAAGGTAACAAAAGAGTGGAGAGAACTTGTTAAAGGCCAATTGATGGTAAGATGCTCATTTGATATTTTACAATTTAGATCATGTGCATGTGTATTATAAATTTTTTTTTTATTCAGAACCATTTTCAGTTTGACTTGTCCAATCAATTTGTCAATGATTTCATCAATCAACAGATGCAAAATTTGTTTAAAAAGTATAGGTCGGAACTACACAAACATGATAAATATATATATATATATATATAATATATATATATATATGCAAGTTCTGAAGAGGAACGAGCACACCTACCCGATCGATTTAAAATATCATAAAAGATTGGAACTTTTTATGGACAAAGTTTGAATCCAGTGAATGGAAAGTAAGAATTTTTTATTTCTTTCATTTTACAAGAATTTTTTATTTCTTTCATTTTACATACATTTGCATTACTCCTTCCACATTAATTTTTTGTTTTATCAGAAAGTGGTGGAGACTAATCAAAAGAATCGGTCGGCTCTAAAATTCATTTGTAAAGTTGGTTCCAAGACCTTCATACACATACGAGAATTCACGATAGAAATAAAAATCTTTATTATTTGATTTTTAAAATAGTATTATTAATAATTCTTATGTGATTTATTTTACAAAAAGGATCCAACGGTCAAGCATCGATCTAGTAGAGTTATTTAAGCCTACGCACTCTAAGAGTGATAACTCATTTGCTAATTAGATTGTTAATGATGCATACATATTTTTATTCCTTTAATGTAACTTTATCTATGTAATGTTGTCATATAAATATTTGTTTGAATTATTGCTGTAGAATTGAATGGTAAAGCTGAAAGAGGCCTCCACCGAGGAAGCGTCTGAACCAATATTGGGAGAAGAGATATGTGAGTAGGTGTTGGGTATACGAGCGGGTTGGGGGCCAAAACCTAAAAAATAAAGAAAAGAAAACTCATGGAGCAACATTGAAATACAATCCTTGAAGGCTATAATGGACGAAATAGAAAAAGGAAGACAAACTGAGATAGATAATTTGAAAACCATGGTCTTTCAACTCATGAAATCACAAAGGGATAAATCGAAATAAATATGAACTCTTCAACTTTGGTCGTAAACTAATTAGAAAAACGTATATGTTGTTATCATACAGTTATGGTAATAACATAAGTGTATTGTGGTAAATGCATTTTGAATTTTGAATTTTCTAAAGTACATTTTATTTTGAGTGCATTTTGAATTTTCTTAGGTTCAGCTTTGAGTTTTATTTTGAGTTTAAAACTGGGATAGTGGTAAATGCATATTCATGTTTAAGTTTGAGTTGAATTTAAATTTTATATTGAGTTTGAGATTGGTATATGGTTAGATGCATTGAGTTTGAGACTAAAGTGTGTGTGTTGAGATTGCCTAAATTACATTTTAAATTTTCTTAGGTTTAGCATTAAGTTTTTGAGATTAAAGTTGGTAAAGGTAAATGCATTAATATGTTTAAGTTTTAGTTGAATTTAAGTTTTATATTGAGTTTGAGCTTGGTATATGGATAAACGCATTGAGTTGGAGATTAAGTTGGAAGTTGGAATATGGTATCATGATACTAAATTTAAGTTTATGTTTTATATTGAGTTTGAGATTAGCATATAATTAAATACATAGTTATGTTTAAGTTGTATATAATTGTTGCTATTAGTATATAGGTAAATGCATAGCTATGTTTAAGTTAAAATTTATATCATAGTTTATATAAAGTTAATTAGTTGGTAGCATTAAAACTATTTAAATTTGTATTTTGTAGGTAGTTCGAAGGACTAGCTTCAACATGTATTTGTAGACAAAGATAATATGTAATGTCATTTTGGTTTAATGTTTTGTGTATATTATGTAATGTTCAAGATAAAGATAATATGTAATATCAAAGATATTTTACAATGTTATGTTGGTGTTGATATCTTAATTATGTAATATTGAAGATAATATGTAATGTTATTTCATGGTAAATGTTACGGAAGAAAATTAATTAAATGTTGAAGGTTTTAGTTTATTTGACTACATTTGTTATATTTAAATAGGTTTGATATTTAACAAATTGTAAAAAAAATTAATTTGGAAAAAAAGACCTCTCTCGCCACTAAATTTAAAGGCATTAGGAAAAACAACATTATGATAAAATACTTTTTACACTTTTCCCAACGCCATGCCCATACGTTGTCAAGAAACGTAACCTTTTCCAATGTCCATATTGTAGGGTTGAAAGCCCTAACACAACGGAAGATTACAGGACCATTACTCATTATTAATTTAGGAATTCTGAAATATCAGTACACTGAAAAAAAAAAAAAAAAAACTAGAAACATTACAGAGACTAATAAATAAACAATCAAAATTAATCCTAGGTTAAACATGCTTTAAAAATTACAGAGAAATGGAAAAGAAATCTTACATTTGTAGAACCAAATGAATATCTAGTTCTCCAATTGGGATTTCACGAAGACCACCAAAAAGGTTACCTCCTTATCCTCTAGGAATTCTTGAGCTTTGATTTGTGGGAACCAAAAAATTTGATTAGGAAAAGGATGGAGAAATTTTTCTAGAGAAAATTGATCACAAAACAATTATGTATCCTCAAATCAATCACACACTACCTACAAAACGTTGTTTTGCATGTTTTGATAAAAGGGGAGAGAGAGAGAAATGTGAGAGTCATCCCACATTTCTGAGTTAACTTTTAATTTAAATTAAATAAATTAGTTTATTAATTAATTAAATTAATATAAAATTAATTATTTCTTTTAAATCATATTTAAATGAAACATCTATCACATAACCTATAGTTCTAATTTAATTAATTAATTAACTCAAATTAAATTAAATTAAATAATTATTTATTTCTAATTAAATAATTACCAAATTAAATATCAAATATTTAATGTAACCTACAAATGAATCATATTTAATTGTATTTTTCTCATAACCTATAGTTTTAATGTGCATCAAATATGCATTAATTTTTAACCTATAGTTTTGATATGAATCTAATTCATAGTAATACTTGAACTCTTTCAAATATTTAATTCTCCAATAAATTAATTTTGAATCATATCCAAAATTAAATTTATATTATAAAGTTTAATTAAAATATAAACTTTATATTATAATCTATCATTATACATTATATTATATTCATAAATGAATTTGAATATTTCAAACTCTATTCAAGTCATAGTTACCTCAATTCCCTTTACGAGCTACAAAAGGGACCCCATGGACCTACAGATCAGAAGCTCCAAACTCATTAATCACATTAATCAATATTCGTTAACTGTGGGTACACTCCACTAAAGACCCATAGTTGCACTTTTCTCACTACAGATATGTTTACGTATACACAGATATAGACAATAACAACAAGTTAGTCCTTCACGAGTATTCGTAACACTAGTTGGGTCAAATTACTGTTTTACCCCTGGATTATCACTATATCCTTAATTATTAGTGCTCCAATAATGAACAATCTGTTTATGGTCCAACCATTAAACAGAAACTCTTCTCGGACCAATGAGAGGGTGGGGCCCTTTGTTCAAGTCCTGGAGACACCACTTAAGGGAACACTCATCTACTAACCCTAAAGTTAAGAAGGAGTGAAATCCATCTTGTATCATTATGTTCCCAACTCTCCACTTAGACTTATTACCAAAATGGTAGGCTTATCGAGTCGACAAACTGGCCACTCTCACCCATACAAATCAAAGAACAATCCCTCATGAATAGGATTTCATAATACATTCAAGAATAAGACTAAGTTGCCTAACTTATCCTATTGAATAGAAACCTAACTAGTCAAAGGTATTACATTTAATGGTTACTATTTTGCGATCTGGTCTTATGCAAACTCATTGCATAGGATACTCCCACTCGCATGTCACCTACATGAATGCGTTAGATCATTGTGTTTGTATCAAATATAAAGTGGGTCGTATCCATAGTGTCATTAGGATAAGGTACCCTGTTTTATCCCTATACTATAGACCTTTTAGGTTGTATTTAAACTTTGCTCCTTGTATGACTCCACATACAATTCAAAACTCATAAGATAGCCTAGGAGTTAGTTTATTGGATACAGGATTATTAAGACAAAACGAATACAATATAATCAATAACACTTATTAAAATAATATCGATAACTCTTTATTGATGACAGTCAATTATTTATTATCTACGAGTTATAGGGCATAAAACCCAACATATATATGTTGGTGTCGGGACATGTAGCTTCTCCCGACGAAAACTTAAGGATTTTAGCATTGAGAGGAATACCATCCACACAATTCTGATTTCTTATAATGTCCATAATCTGGCACCGGGACAAGTCACTTCTCCTGACACTAAAAATCGATTTTCTAGCATTGGGAGAACGCATTTCTCCCGACGCCCATAATATGGCTTCGGGAGAAGTCACTTTTTCTGATGTCAAAAATTGGTTTTTTAGTGTCTGGAGAAGTGACTTCTCCCAACACTAGACTACAGGCGTCGAGAGAAACCCTCTCCACTTTTTCCATCGCGAAATCTTTTATTCCTAACAAAGTAACTTTTTTGCATCGGGATAAGACTTTCCTAACAAGACTATCTCGACGTCCTTGCTGATGATAAAAAAATGTGTCAAAAAAGTCTTTCGTAATGCTTTTCTAACTTTTCCCGATGGTTTTGGCCATTGGAAAAGGAAAATTTTCTTGTATGGGAACTTATTTGGCCATACACGTTGCTTGTACGTTTATTTCTCCTCACATGTGACTCTAGCTGACTTTCCTCTCTCTAAGCCAAGTTTTTTTAGGCTCAACCTTGCCCATATATGAGGATAAGTTCATCACAATGCAATGTCGCATCTCTCTTCACCATTTTAAACTAATAGTCGTTTGGCATGCAATTTAACGTACTTTCATATTTTATCAATATGCATCTAACTCTAGAGTCATTGGTCCAAACTTGCAATGGAATCCCAAACTTTCAAGGTCATGGCTCAAGTCCCCATCTGGCCCTCACTAAACTTGTCAATGACACCATCGATGATATCAATGTTTGTCTTCTTGCTTAATGTTCAACTTGGCATGCTTGCCCATTATCTTGGTGTGTTGGATGATGCATCACCCTCCTCAGTCACATCATGGCACTTCTCTTAGCCTTCTATCTTTGCTTGATGTGTTGACACTAGTATGTCGCTATTGCACTGTCTGTACTAGTGGTGTCACAATCTACTTCATTCAAATATGACTATGATACTCTCCCCCACTTAAATTATCATTGTTCTCGATGACAAACTTAGAGATGCATGACTGCTCATAATGCTTTTGAATGTTTGATCAATGTTTGATTAGTTTTATGATTTGAATCTTACTTGAGAGAGTAAGCTTTAGATTAGATTATGCATGCTAGACTATCGTTTGAAAACACTAGCGTAGTCAGATAACGATAGAGATTGTCGATGAAGAGTCTTAATGCTTTACTTAATTATCTAGATTAAGGAATTACTAATTAGTAATTAAGTTAAATAAAAGATTGGTCTTAAGAAACAATCCGGATAAAAGACTTCTAAATCTAGCTATTGTATTAATTGGTTCAAGAGTTAAAACAATTGTGATTAAAAAATGCCTTTGATGAAATCTATTCTCTAAAACATCTATTTGTTTATCATCTCATATTCTATCACTTTTATTGATTTCTTAGGCTAACTTAGTTTAATTTACATCACGAGTCGGTTCGTAAAAAAATTTGGAACGATCTGTGAATAACTAAAAGATTATCAATCAAATTCCCTAAGGACAATACTCGGCCAAGGTCATTTTAACTATATCATAACTCAACGTGTGTGCTTGCTTATTATCATCACCTTGCAATTAAGAGGGAATCTGGGGAAGATCATCGAAGGATCTCGGGAAATCATGGGAGATTACTGGAAATTGTCGGAAGAGTTCTATGGACAAAGTTGTTATAATCCATACAACAATTAAAAAATAACTCAATAAATTCATTATTTATTTCTTTAATTTTATTTTTTATTATACTTATAGATGAAAACCCCCAAATATATAGTAAGGCTAAAGTCATTTGTAGTCGCTAACTCTTGTATGCAATATGAAAAATGAAACATGAAATAGATAGTAAGGATATATAAACTCTAAAACATTTAGTCGCTAAGTCTTTCCGCCATAACCTTATTAAAACAGCAAAGCAGAAGGTAGAAAAATGTACCCAAAACAAAACTTTTGAAAAATCCATGTCCATTAAATAAAATGAGAACATCGATTTCTAGAGTGAAAGGACGAACTTGTCTAAGAATCAAAGGGTTTGTGCTTTAGGACTCGCACCCTATTCTTCTCTCTATCAAAAGATAACAAAAACAAGTTTTTGGCTAGAGATTTTACTACGAACTGTCCTATTTTCCAACCCGTTGAAATGTATTGTGGATTACCTTCCAACTGATAAATCTCCCTACCAGAAGCTTTCCAATCAAGCAACTGCTAGTATATTTTTTTCATGCTCTAGACCGCGACCTGATCTATATCCACTGAGGTTTCATCCTCAATTGATGTAAGACTCCATTTTCCATGCTTCTAAAAGACTCTCTTGATCAAAGAAGTAGCCCATTTCAAACCAAAGTCCACTAGGCATAAACTACACACCAAGAGACAAGGGAGATTATGATATGAGAAATCTGTGACTGCCCTTCTAAAAGACTCTCCAACTTGCCAGTTATCAAGAAGAGATCAATAAGAATAGTCCATGTTATTAGCTTTTCTATTTCACAATTAGATTAAAAGTATAGATACGTTTCAATCAACTTTACATATAACAGGTGTATTTCAGTTAAGTAGGGGTATATAATAGAAAATGCGTATTTATAGAAGATGAATATGTTTATATTCCAATCATTTGAAATCAGTATATGTACACAGTAATATATATTACATATTATATCAGTTGATTTATCAAATATATACACATGTTAATCAAAGTTATGTCTTCTTTAAAAACCAACTACAACCAATAGATGAAAAACCCCAAATATATAGTATGATCAATCTCATTTGCTTCCACAAAGCGGGTGTTTGGACAACATTGATTGAGTTGAGTTGGTAAATTACCAACTCAATGTTTGCCCCACCAACTTTAAATGTTGGTGGAGTTGAGTTGGTTTTTTTTACCAACTCACCCTAACTCTCATTTCAACTCATACCAACTCTCTCTCTCTCCCTCTAATGATTTCAGTGGCTCCACATATCGGCCACCGTCGGCAACTATTACTACTACAATCTGACGACCACCTTCGTCAGCCAACTCCCACGATCAACTCCAGGATCCGACAACAACCTCTGACGACAACTCTGGTGACCAACTCCGGCAACCACCTTTGCACAAACAACTCTGGCAACATACTCTGACGACTACCTTCATTCGACCAAATCTGATGACCAACTTCGGACTTCAACAACCACCTTTGACGACAACTCCAAAAAAGACCATCTTCGATGATGAACTCCATGAACACCACCTTTGTCAACCAACACTAACGTTAACCTCAAATGACCAACTCCAACGAAGTCTACCTCTCACGAAACCCTTAATGACACCTTATTTAGTCTTGATTTTTTGATCTAATTCATTCCAAACCTTTGAAGGTATGTAGTAGTATGTTTGATTTTAATTTTATTTGTATTTAGCTTTATTCAAATCTAACTATAGTTTGTTATCCTACTTGTAGGGTCCAAACTAATTAAACAATTCCTACAATAATTAGTTTGAGGTCCATTAGTTTTAAGTTCGGAGTCTACCTTTTTTAGTTCAAATTTTGTTTAATTATTGAAAAAATTGTGATGTATCGAATGTTATTTATTCTTATGTATTTCTTTTACACGTACATAGACATTTTTGTGGATATTATTATTTCATTTATAAGTAGTAAATTAGACTTAACCATAAAAATTAACCATAAAAAAGGTTTGCAAAAAAAAAAAAAAACATCATTTAATTGTGTTAGTATAAAATATAAAGAATCAAATATGTGAACACAAAAGAAAAAAAAGAACAAAATCATTAATCATAAAATTGAAATTCATATTTCACACTGGACAAAAAACAACATATGATTTTTCTATTTTTTGTTTTAATTTGTTTTTTTATTTAACATTTATGGTTGAGTTAAAATTAACTAAAGGTTAAAATTGAGGGTTAAGAATTAGAGAAAATATTTATTTTATTGGAATATAACATGTCTTTGAGGTTGTAGATGAAATTATTATGTAATTGAGTATTCAAGTTGTATGGTGAAAATATATTGCATTTTTCTAGAAGGAAAAACAAAAAAGTTGTTCAATTTTTAAGTTGCTTAAATGTTTATGATTGAAGGCTAAATAGTTGTGAAAAATTTTGATTTGTTTGGAATATGTTTGATGTTTAGGAATGAAAATAATATATGTTATGTAACTGAGTGTTAAAAATTGAATTCAAAATTTGTGTTTAGTATATGTTTACTTTGTAAGAATTTGTTATATTTTAATAATGCGAAAAAAAAATAAAACATTTTTTAGTGTTACAAAATTTAGGAAAATATGTGTAGTTGAAAATTTTAAAAATAGGGGAAAAAATTCAAGACAAAATCAATTTTGTTTAGAAAAATTGCACCGGATACCCAAACTCAACTCAACTATGCACCCTAAATACAAACCTTCTATTTCAATTCAACTCAGCACCTCAAACACAAACATTCCAATTTCAACTCAACCCAACTCTGCACTCTAAATGTAGACAATCTAACTCCACAGATAATCTAATTTCCTGGATAATTATTACCAACTCAACTCAACTAAATTCTGTACACCAAACGTCCTCTAAGTCGTTTATGCTGCAAGACAAATGAAACCTCAAATTGATAGTAAGAATATGTAAACCAAAAACACTTAAGGGTTGTTTGGGGGTCCATAATGGAATGGTTTGGATTGTAATGTAATCCAAAACCCATGTTTGGATTGAGCATTTTGGGTCCTATTTGTAATATTAAATTTATTTCGTTCCGACGGTTTTTAATCCAACCATATTTTTCATTATTTTTCATGTTTCAGGATCCCATTTCCATTCGACCCTCGATTCATCAAGCATTCCAACACTCCCCTTAATCCCAATAATCTTAATTACATTCTAACCTCCTAAACAGCCCCTTTAAGTGCATTTCAACTTTTCCTCAACATGCTCCAAGAGTTGAATCAAAATCCTCAAAGACACCAATTGTGTTACCAAGTCTTTTTGCCATAATCTTCTTAAAACAGCAAAGCAGAAGGTATAAAAATATACCGAAAACAAAACTTTTGAAAAATCTAAGTTCATTAGTTAAAATGAGATCATCGACTTCTAGAGTGAAAGGGGAAACTTGTCTAAGAACCAAGGAATGGCTTTAGGACTCGCACCTTATCCTCTTCTCTATCAAAAGAGAGAAAAAGAACAAGGTTTTGGCTAGGGAATTCACTCCAAACTGCCTTTATATTTTCCAACCCACTCGAAATCTATTTCCCAACCCACTCGAAATGTTAATTTATGATCGTTCATGCTTTATTAGGTTGAATTTTAGGAAATTGAGAAACTAGACCGAAAGAGCTAATTTGAGGTTACAATGATGAAAATACCCTTATAATAAGTCAAAGTTTAACCTAGGGCAAAAGAAAAGGTCAAGATGATCAAAAAGTGGTGAATTAGGGCAAAATTGGCTGTGAACAGAGCGTTGTGGCACTGGCCAAGATCAATCAGAAACTTCTTGAGACAAACGGCCTCCTTAGCAGCTTCACAAACCGCTACATACTCGGCCTCCATAGTGAGTCAGCGATATACCCCTGCTTAGTGCTTCGCCATACTACTGCTCCTTCGTTAAGAGTGAACACTAATCCTGAAGTGGATTTTCGAGAATCCTTATCAGTTTGGAAATCAGAGTCCGTGTATCTAGTAAAGACCAAATCCTTAGATCCATACACAAGCATGTAGTCCCTCGTTCTCCAAAAATATTTGAGGATATTCTTGACGGCAGTCTAGTGACACATTCCTGGATTAGACTGATATATACTAACTATCCCCACAGCATAACAGATGTTAGGTCTAATACATAACATCACATACATCAGACTGCCAATGGCAGAGGCATAGGGGACTCGTCTCATTTCCTCAACCTCTTGAGGTGTTTGAGGACATTCCTCCTTAGACAATGTAACTTCATGCCGAAAAGGCAAAAGGCCCCTCTTGGAGTTCTGCATCGAGTACGTGATCAACATTTGTCAATGTACAATGCCTGAGACAGTGCTAACACTTTGTTCTTTCGATCCCAAAAGATTTGTATCCCAAGAAAAAACTGAGTCTCTCCCAAATCTTTCATTTGGAATTGGGTCGCTAGCCAGTTCTTAACTGAAGTTAGTAAACCTACATCATCCCCAATGAGTAGGATATCGTCTACATATAACACTAGGAATACTATTGAACTGTTGATGATTTTCTTGTAGACACAAGGCTCATCAACATTTTGGTCAAAGCCATAAGATTTGATCGTAGTATTAAACCTTATGTTCCAAGATCGAGATGTCTGTTTCAGTCCATAAATGGACCGATTCAGTTTGTAAATCTTTTGCTCCTAACACTAGGCTATGAATCCCTCGGGTTGCACCATATAAATGGTTTCCTTAAGTTTACCATTCAGAAAGACAGTCTTGACATCTATTTGTCATATCTCATAGTCATAATATGAGGCAATGAATAGGAGAATGCAGATAGATTTACGCATGGCAACAGGTGAGAAAGTCTCCTCATAGTCAACTCCCTCCACCTAGGTATAACCCTTTGCCACAAGTCTAGCTTTGAAGGTTTGCACCTTCCCATCAGCACCCTGTTTCCTCTTGTAGATCCATTTGTAATCTATAGGGTTAACCCCATCTGGTTGATCTACAAGATCTCATACTAAATTGAAGTACATAGACTCCATCTCGAGATCCATGGCTTTGACCCATTCATCTCTGTCAACATCCTCCATTGTCTTTTTATAAGACAACGGATCCTCAACCTCGCCATCGGCTACCATAGCCAAAATTTTAGTTAAACCCATATAGCGAATAGGTGGGTTCGCAACCCTCCCACTATGTCGACGTTCCCTCAACTCTTGAGGTGGATTTGACCTACTAGATGAACTTCCATCAACAACTTTTGTTCATGTATACTCTTCAACAATCTTGTTGAAGTTTCAGTAGTGTCTTTGGAAAGTTCACTCAATACTTTTCGGTCTGTGCTCCCTTATATGATCCTCCTCAAGGAAGGTAGCGTTTGTAAAAAAAAACACCCTGTTTTCCTTAGGATCATAAAAATAACCCCCTCGTGTTCCTTTGAGGTAACCTACAAATAGGCACAGCCTCAAACGTGGTTCCAATTTCTTAGGATTAGCCTCAAGCACATGGGCTGGGTAACCCCAGATGCGGAAGTGACGTAAACTCGCTTTATGCCCATTCCACAACTCCAAAGGTGTTCTGGCAACACTTTTGAAAAGAACACAGTTGAGGATATAGGTTGTAGTCTATACTGCAAAACTAAAAAACGAGTCCGGTAAGGAAGCATAACTCACATCGATCGAACCATGTCCAACAAGTTTCTGTTTGTCCTCTCCCATACACCATTTTGCTGAGATATACCAGGTGCTGAAAGTTGGGAAACAACTCCATGTTCTATTAAATAGTTCTGGAACTCAGAATCCAAAAACTCTCCACCCCGATTTGATCAAAGTGTCTTAATCCGTTTATCTCATGCGTTTTCAACTTCAGTCTTGAACTCTTTAAAATTTTCAAAGGATTCTGACTTATGTTGCATCAAATAAACATACCCATACCTCGAGTAATCATCAGTAAAAGTGATGAAATACTCGTAACCTCCACTGGCTCGCACATTTATCGGACCATAAAGGTCTGAACTCTATAGGCACTTTGACTCAATAACCTTTTTCAGTAAAAGGTCGTTTAGTCTTCTTGCCTTCAAGGCATAACTCGCACACAGGTAAATAATTTTCCTCTAACTCATTTAGAAGTTCATTCTTCATCAATCTCTCAATCCTATTGAGATTAATGTGTCCTAATAGAAGGTGTCAAAGTTGGGCATTTTCTTTAGGAGAAAGTTTAAGTCGTTTATTTTGAGTTATGACAGATTTAAATATTTCTATGTTATGGAGGGATTTGTTGTTAACGGTCTTAGCACATACAAATTATTTTCCAGTAAAGTTGAACATATCTCAACACTATCTTTAAGAATAAACACTTTATTCATTGAAAAGTTAAGGATGTATTTACATTCAAGCAGACACTTTACAGAAATAAAGTTCCTTTTAAGTTCAGGAACAACATATACATCATGTAATATGAGAAACCTATTCTATAAAGTTAATTGGAGACCTCCCACTACCACAGCTGGGACGACGTGTCCGGAGCCTACTCGCATCATCATCTCTCCAGCCTCAAGCTGCCGCCAAGATCTAATCCCCTAAAAAGAAAAACAAACATGATTAGTGGCCGCAGAGTCTATGATCCAGGCATAATCATCATTCTCCATTAAATAAGTTTCCAGAACTAGTAAATAACATTTACCTTATCTTTTTTTGGCCTTAGCCTTCTTCCTCTCCTTGAGCCAACGTGGGCAGTTCCGCTTCCACGGTTGCAATGAAAACATTTTTCTTTTTCAATCGGTGTTGGTTGCCTACCCCGCTGAACGGCAGGTTGTGGGTTAGCTGGTGTCTTCCCCTTCCCCTTACTACCCTTCTTCTTCTTCCACTTGTTAGTATTGGATGAAGAAGGTGCAGACTTAGTTCCTAAGGTCGAACCTCAAAGGAACTTCTTAGATGATGAAGCAACATTTGGCTCACCAACTGTCTTCTCCTTGGTTTTTAGCAAGGATTGGAACGTCTGCAACTCGTTGCGGAGATTTGTAGGGTATAATCAACTCTGTTCAAGTTAGCATTGCTGACGAAGTGCAGGATGCTTTCTAGCAACGTTTGTAGAATAATGCTAATCTGGATGCCCTCATCGATATGGGCCTCGTTCATCTCCGTCACATTAAAGTAGACCACCATGTTCTCGAACAGATGTACCCTCATTTATTTTGGAGTTGAAGATGCTTTTGAGAGCATCATGCTTCAACTGCACGGATAGTTGTCCAAACATTCCCTTCAGGGACTCCATGATCTCACGTGCAGTGACCATGAGCTGATGCTTCTTGGCCAAGACATCGTTTTATACTGGCCAAGATGTATGCTCGGGCCTTCTCATTCGCCCGTGTCCATTGCTCATAAGCATCTCAAACGTTTCGAGCAGCAGTAGGAGTTGGAATAGGAGGACACTCCTCCATAAGGACAAACTGAAGATCATCGATGATTAATATGGTAAGTAATGAGTTTTCCCAACTAGCGTAATTGTCGCCATTTAATTTATCGACAACTAACAAAGCTAATGTCGTGGTTGCCATAATTAAAAGTTTCTGAAACAAACATGAACAAACTTAATAAGTCTATGCATTACCACTTTTAACACCAATTTTAGGTTTTAGAAAAAATAGTTCTAATGTACCCTAAGTGAATAACATCTATTTTGCAATGATGCCCCAGCGAGGCAGGACAAAAGTCATTGGTGGGGTGATCAAGTGCCCCTTCACTGGGATGAGACATTCTCAACCATTAGAACAAGAAACTAAAGCGACCTTATCCTATTCAAGAGATCAAATAAAGAGTCAAACAAAATTGCCATCCTTTAGGGTGACACTCCTAAGGTGCATTGAGGCGATGCACAAAACGTTATCCAACCTAATGAGAGAGACCGAAGGATATGTTGTCACACGTCCCACTCTCACTTACTATAAACATTCTCTCCGTTCACCTTGGTATTGACCTACCCAAACACCATCCTTTAGGGAGACACTCCCAGGGTGCCGCGAGGCCAAGGATAGATCTCACGATGTGAACTTTAGGGAGAAACGTGTAGAGGTTTATGTGAAGTATCATATACCCCAATTACCTTCCACTGAATGTTCTACCTAGGGATTCATTAACTTAGACAATTTGGCTACAGATTTTCTCTAAGTGTGAGTGTAATTGGCTCAAAAACAACTTTTTCATTTGATAATTAAACAAGTTCGAATCAAGTCCCATTAAATACTATAACAAACTATCATCGAATTTGCATGCATATATCAAATATATCTAATTCACCTTTCCAGGTAGGTTCCCAGGTAGGGTGTTTCGTTCCTGTCACCTTAAATACCACGGCCTAGACAGAACCCGCCTTAGACAAAAGGTATCTTATAGATAGATTTTCTACAAATCGATTAAAAGATTAAACTTATGTTTCTAATCTCATTAGAACCGTGATCTTAGGTCTATCTCCATCAAATTTTAAAACTCTTTTAAAACCTGATTAAACCTAAGTTTGCTTGCATGTCTTTCTTATTGATTTTAGTTGTAATTTCTATTATAACTCTTATAAAAGAAACAACCAAAATCATTCACATTGCTAAGCTAGACTAGGTATTTATAACTTTTATAAATTGAACCTATGTGTCATGCTTCATGCAATGTTCATTCATTACTATATATAACTCTTATACAACAAGTAATGAACCAAGCATACATGCTTTCATACACCTTTATACTATAACATTTATAATATAAAGATGATACATGAATATGCTTAATGCATGCATAAATATAACTCTTATATTATATGACGCATGAGTATGCTTAAAAGTAATTTAGTCATGCAAGCTACTATATCCTAGCTCTTATAATATAGAGATGAGGCATGACAATGCATAACCTATGGTGCACTTTAAAATCTATATGGCATACTTTATGGCATATAAAAATAAACATACATCATATGTATATTCATTAAGAATCAATGGACCAGGATGATTAGCCTCAAAAACAGGAAAAATAAAGCTATCTATTACAAAATCAATGAGCCAACCGGTTCAAACAGGCGAACCGGGTCTTGAACCGTCCGGGTGAAACATCGTTCCAGTGATCGTATAGCAGCTCCATGTGATCGTCTAGTGACGCTGAATGAGAGTAAACGATCGTATAGCATGGATCGCGTGCCTATGACTATGCGATAAAGCATGAAGGCCACACGATCGTGCAGCGCACATCGTGTAACGCACGCCTAAACGATCGTATAAATGACAATGATGCGGTAAAGCATGATCGTCTAAATGATTGTGAAGCCAACGTCAAGTATCGTATACCAAGTGATCGAGTAGCCAGGGACTATGCGATGAAACATATTGGCTGACTCAATCATTTAGTGCGTGCGCCTACCATGCAACGAGAATTAAAATCTCAACGAGCATTTACCTCATCGTCTACACGATCAGGTAGCCAACGCAACACGACCGAGTAAACACTTTACTGGATCGCTCAGCATTAGCCATGCGTTCATTTAGAAAATACTACACAATCGGGTATAACTTTTCTACACGATCGCATAGCCAAATCTAAACGATCATTTAGCTCAGGATACATGATGCGACCAACTTTTGGTCTTCTTTCACGATGAGAACAACATCCACATGCTTTGAAGCTTCTTCATGAACGACTCTTACAGACTTAAAACACTTTGAATACAGACTCGATAGTATTATATTATGCCCAAAAACACAAAGGCCTTTATAAATTAACATGAAAAGTAAAGAAAGCTTTAAAGAACAGAGGCAACCATCCCGAAACATCCATCGTCTCAAATCCACAACCATATCTAACATTCAAATGTATGGCAGACTACATAAAACCCACAAAGACCATAAATGTAATTCAAAGCATCAATGGAATTTGGACTATCAGAATAATCTAGCTCTAATACCAATTGAAGGAACTCTTAACAAAGAGACCCGTGAGTGGAAGCGAGATCATTCCAAACCCCATTGTGACTTAACATACACATTTATAATCAAACAATAACAGTTATGCAAAACTCTAAATTACAGCATGCCACAAAAGGGAAATACAAAGGTTCAAGTGAACTTACCCTTGAAGAACTATTTTTCTCGTTCCCTCAGACTTTGCTGCACGATCGTTCACCACACAAACGTCAGGGTTTAACAATCTCCTCGAATAAGCACCAAAAACACTCGTCCCTTGAACAGTAAACAGACACCACCAGCAGGTTACCTCGGTATTCTCAGTGTGAGAATCCAGGAGTTGTGGGCTCTGTAGGATTTGGTAGAGGGTAGGAGGAATTTTTAGATCTTGTAGGCGATCGAGTAAGTGAGAGATCTATCATATAGACAATTTTCTCGAACATTTAGTAGACGAGTTACTATCCTATAGAAAAACTCTTACACGATCGTGTATGCTCTCAAGCTATCATATAGCTAATGTTTATGATCGCACGATTCACAAATTCGTAATGATCGCTTAGTGTAAAAATGAAAACAATTTCCATTTTATCCATCAGTTATCATAACTTATCACAACTTCTCACTAAGTTGGTTATGGGAGAAAAAATCGTAACCAATTATCATATAATTGATTTAATTATAAATATAATCAATATATTCATAACCTATAGTTTCAATATCACATCTCATACAATATGTAAATCATAGTTCTTTTTCTCCCTTATAGTATGAAATAATAATTCCTCCATTTAATGTATCTAATACATTAATTCAATTATATCTCATATAATTGATACAATTTAATTATATCATATATAATCAAAATTTTCTCTTGTTAATTTGAACATTTCAAACTAACCCAAAAAACTGATTCCCAACATGAATCCATTTAGCTATTAAGGGGACCTTATGGACCTATAGCTTGAAGTTCCAACGATATGTGAATAACCGACTAAACTCTTTAATCACGATATTCACCATCTGTTAACTGTCAGGCATTCCACTAAAGACCGACAGCTGCAATCTTCGCACTACAGATATATTTTCGTGTCCATTGGATATAACCAATCAACAGTATGATGACCCTTCCCAAATCGCTCGTAAGTATAGTCGAGCCCATTTACCATTTTGCCTTGTAATTACATCTAACTCCTTAAGTACCACTGATTTCTCTAATGAAAAATCCATCATAGTCCTTCTATGAATAAATTCTTCTCATGCCAAGAGAAGGTATGGCATCACATCGTTCAAGTCCCAGAATCAGCCTTTAAGGGAGCAATTTATCTACTTACCCCTAAATCGGGGAAGGAGTGAATTCCGTCTTGTTTAGCTAAGTTCCCAGCTCCTCAATCAAACGAATCCCCAAAGTAGTATGTTTGAGTTGGCGATCCGACCGCTCACACCTATACAATCAAAGGATGGCCCTCATAGACAGAAGTTCCTGCAGGAGTTCCTAACTCACTTAGGATTAAGGTCATGTTACCTATGGTCATCCTAGTGAAATGAAAGTCTCTGTCATGAACGACGTTATATAACGAGACTAAACATTTCGTGATCCGGTCTTATACAAGCTTTTTTGTATAGAGCATGCCCGCTTGCTTGTCTAATACATGAATGGTCAGGATCAGACCATCTGTAGTACATTACAACACTTGTAACATCTACAAAGCAGGCCACACTTGCAGTGTCAACGGGATAAGGTTTTCCTCCTTTATTTATCTACTACAGACCATTTAGGTTATTACTTAAAGCACGATCCACTTGTATGTCATTACATACATGCTTAAGTTACAACGATAACCAGAGATCTTAGTTTATTGGTTTATGGTTAATGCAACAAAATATCTCTTATAGTAAAGACTATAGTGAAGAAAATATCTCATATTATTACATCACAAAAATGTTTGCTCAAATACAGATTTACAAACTACTGGACCCAACGAGATGTAGGGCATCGACCCCAACACATTAAGCCTTCTAATTCATTAATTTTGACTTTGAATCTAAGCATGCTCATAAAATACAAAGTGGGTTTCATGACATACCTTTGAAGAACACCTTGAATCACGATTCTCAGCTGCAATCTTTTTGAATTTAACTCGTGAACCACCTCAAAGTCTTCAGTACTATCCTCTTGGTGCTTTGGATTGAGTTGTGGGACTCAAAATAAGCTTGAATTAAGAGAATTTTGGAGGAAGTAACACTGGTTTACAACAACCTGAAGAACTCTTCTTCAAGAGAGATTTTCAACTAAAATCCACCCTTTTGCATGCTCAATTCCACTGAGATACTTCAATATATATTGCATGACAATCATGCAAGAAGAATTGCTGCATGAATTGCAGTTCATGCTTGGATTTGGCTAAGAATTGTGAAGTGGATTGTGAATAAGCTCTTTAGAAGACTAATGCAAAAATCCAACATTTTGGATTTTTCAATTTTTCAATTTTCTTTTTAGTTCAAATTTTATTTTCAAAATCAATTTCCAAAATTATTTTTTTTTCAAAAATGAAATTTGATTAACTTTACAAAATTAATTCAATAATTAATTTATCTAATAAAATTAATAATAAATCATTAATTAAACATTTTAATTAATTCTAATTAATTTAATATCAAATAATAATTTAATTTATCACCAATTGCACTATTATGAATCCCTATACATGACATTAATATTTAAATCATATTTAAATATTAATCGATTCTCCAATTTTGTTTAATTCCAAAATTAAATGCATAATTATATCTCATATAATTACTAATTCCCTTAATTCTAATTCGAACGTTTCAAATCAACTTATCACGCTACTCTAAGGCTAAATATTTAAATCATATTTAAATATGATTTTTAGATTGATTTAAAATAAAAAAATTGAAATTAAAAAGAAATTTAAAAGGAAAAGAACAATTGGTTTGTGATCTGATCAACAAACCGAATCCCTCTCGGACCAATGAGAGGGTGGGGCCCTTTGTTTAAGACCCAGAATCAGCACTTAAGGGCACAACCTTTCTACTATCCCTAAAATCGGGTAGGAGTGAATTCCATCTTGCACTCTATGTCTCCAGCTATCTACCCAGTCTTACCTCTGAAATGGAGGAGGTTTATTGAGTTGGTGTTGTTGAGCCAACAGTCACCTATGAAAATTTAAGGATAATCCCGAATAAACAGAAGTTCATAGTTAGCTCAGAATTAAGGTCAAGTTACCTAGGTCATCACTTTGAAATAGTCAGTCTTAAACAATAAATAACGTTATAAAGTAAGAGTGACTGATTTCGTGATCCGATCTTGTACAAACCCATTGCACAAGACGTCCCCACTCCTCCTGTCCTAACATGTACGAATTAGGATCACATCGTCTGTAGCACATTACAACTCCTTTAATAACTACAAAGTGGGCCGCATCCAGTAGTGTTACCAGAATAAGACATCCAACCTCATTCATATACTATAGATTATTTTGACTATTTACTTGAACCTGATCTACTTTTATGTCTCCACATAAAGCTCAAGTACTCATGTAATAGTTATGGACCTTTTTAGTTTATTAGATTTATTTCTAAAACGAAATAAGCAATATATTTTCAATAACAACTTATTGAATTTTCATAAATAAGTTTTATTGTTTACAAATCACGAGTTTTAGGATATAAAACTCAACAATTATTATTTAACATATGCGTTACATTATCATTATCTTACAATAAGAGGAAATTGGGGGAAGATCATCGAAGGATCTCAGGAAATCATCGGAGATTATTGGAAATTGCTCGAAGAATCCTATGAACCAAACTTGTTATAATCAACACAAGAATTAAAAGACAATTGACTCAATAAATTCATTATGATTAATTTTATATCTACTACATTAAATAAGTAGAGTAGGGTCACATTAAACTATATAATAAAAGTTTAGACAAAATAGTAAAAAAGATGATTTTTCATCTTAACCACTTTTTAAGATGATAAAAAAGTGGCTTACTCAGAAAATTATTTGTGGAATATTATATCGGAATGCTAATTTTGTAATTCCAAATTATGTTTTGTATTTGGCTAATTAATCTTTTGGATGATTAATTTAATCATTACTAACTTAATCTGGTGGATATGGATAATAGATTGACAATGGCAGATCTAAGCATATGAAGTTGGCCTAATAGATGAAAACTTGAGCGTAATTTGCCTATCACGATGGGTCAGCCTCCATGCCTTCCTTAAAGAAAGATTTAGCAAAATGGGTCATTTACACAACTTAATTTCACAAATGTCAAAAAATTTGAAATTTTACTGAAATGGAGATTTCTCTCTTTATTGAGTACATGTTTACCCATATTCATGTGAGATTTGGAGATATTTTCGGTCATTTTCTGAAAATAAATGCAGTGGATATTTTTGTTCCATAATAAAACATTATATATTGCATATTATACTAGTTGATTTACCAAATACACAAACATGTTAATCAAAGTTATGTCTTCTTCAATACCAATAGATGAAAACCCCCAAATATATAGTAATGTCAAACTCATTTGCATTCACCAACTTTTTTATGCGAAAGACAAATGAAACCTCAAAGAGATAGTAAGGATATATAAACCCAAAAACATTTAGGTGCATTTCAACTTTCCCCGAACACAGTCCAAATCTTTCCGCCAATTGCGTTACCAAATCTTTCCGCCAGAATCATTAGCTAAAATGAGAGCATTGGATTCTAGAGTGAAAGGAGGAACTTGTGTAAGAACCAAGAGGTTTGCTTTGGGACTCGCACGACTCGCACCCTATCCTCCTTTCTATCAAAAGAGAACAAAAACAAGTTTTTGGTTAAAGATTTTAATCTAAACTGGCTTTCTATTTTGACCTGGGCCAAGAGAAAAGGTCAAGATGATAAAAAAGTGGTTAATTAGGGAAAATTGAGCGTGGATATTGCGTTGTGGCGTCGTGCAATGCCATTCACGGTTCTGCAGACAGAATGAAGAAAGCAGGGTAGCACCGCGATACTGTCACTAGGGATGATCATCGAGCGGGCGATGTTGGTTTTGAGTGAAAATTGATCCCAATCGTGGACACGTTGATTTTCGATAGTCAGTGTTCATCAATCTATGAATGCTTCTACCACCAATCATCCAACCACACGGTCAGAGCGAGTGGTTTCATCGATTTTGAAATTTCAATGAAAATAAGAAGGAGAATAATTTTTAAAAAAATGAAGATTAAGAAAAAAAAAATGAAGAAATGGAGAGTGAAAGAAAGAGAAGGGAGTGTTTCAAAATTTGTGAGAGGGAGAGGTGGTGAAAGGGAAAGAAATAGAGAAGAAGAGAAAGAGAAAGGGGAAGGTTGCATGAGAGAGAGAGAAAAAAGTAATGATGATTCTTGGAAGATGAAAGACGGGAGAAGAGAGAATGTGTAAAATAATAATTAGTTTTGGAAGTTGAGAGAATGAAGAAGATATTCTATAATAAAAATATATAATATATATAACAAAAAATGATATAATATTAATATTCAGTTGGCAATAGACAGTTTTAGTTTACATGTCGGTTAGAGGTGGTCAGTTTTTAACTGTATTTTGATAAAACTGACTCCGATCGATTTTTTGAAAAAATCGACCTCTAATCTTCAATTCGGTCAATTTAGGCTATTTAACTCAATTTTTGGGTCATCCTTGCTCACCCTTAATTGTTCCGATTGTTTGTCATTTTGGGAATCTAAATCCTAGTTAATTTGTTAAAACGTTTGCCTTATATAAAGGAGGGTTTGCAGCAACTCTTAACATCGGATTTTGGAGCTTTTGAAGACAAAAGAGAACGTTTTGAATAGAATATAGGGGTTTCTTAGTGTTGAAGCCGATTCAAGAGCATTTGAGGATCAATTCCATCACGGAAACGAGATCGGAATACCAGATAATTCTTTCTTTTCCATTTTTCATCTTGGACTCTTTTATGTATTTTTGTATGCTTATTATGATTTTGTTTATATAGGTCATGTTAGGATAAATTTCTCATAGTTTTAGAGGTACATGAATTCTTTTGGCTTAATTGTCAAATACTTTGTTTCTTGAATATTAATTTGCATTTACACTTTCTAGTATGATTGTTCTTAATGTTGTTGAATGTTTGATCAATGTTTGAATGATTTTATGATTTAAATCTTGCTTGAGAGAGCAAGCTTTAGATTAGATTATGCATGCTATGTTGGGGTTGATGCCCTAAATCTCGTAGGGTCCTATAGTTTGTGTGATTAATAATATATGATATTTTATTCACTTTGTCTATAAAATATGAGATATTTTAGTTGCATTAACCATAAACCAATAAATTAACATCCAAGGTTATTGTTGTCTTTTTGGTCCTTAATCTCAAATTAATTAATTTTAATTAATTAATTTATCAATGTTTTGATGATAACAAACTCAATTTTTAATTACTAAAAATCTTAGTGTTTTAATATGTCCATAGCGTAGAGCTCGGAACAACGATTCCAACACCTCTTGAATTACTCAAATCGGAGTTAAAACGAAGACGATATGACCGAAACAAGTCTATAGAGAAAATACCGTGGTAGATGACGTGGTATAACCAGACCATTTGCATGTAGACATGTGGTAACATATTGGTTGAATGGTGGATCATTAAGAGATTAACATATGATGGACTTTTGATTTTTGGATTGATTTAAAATAAAAAATTGAAATTAAAAAGAAATTTAAAAGGAAAATAAATTTAATATTATTTTATGTTTGTGTCTAATGGCTAGTTTTTTACCCATGGTATGTTTTCTATTTTTGGATTGACTTAAAAAGAATGAATTTAAAAAGAAAATGAACTAAAAGGAAAATGAATATAATATTATTTTATGTTTGTGTCTAACGGCTAGTTTTTTATACCTGGTATGTTTTTTTATTTTTTGGATTAATTTTAAAAAGAAAATGAATTTAATATTATATTTTGTTTGTATCTAACTACTAGTTTAGTTTAAAATCTCCACCATTGATTTTTCTTTTCCAAAATCCAATGGTCCAAATTAATTGTGGTTTCTAAAAATTTTTCCATCTCTATATAAACCATCTTCCTCTCTAAATTTTAAACCAACAAATTTTACATTTCATAATCCTCCAAAACTCAAAAGTTCCATTGTTGCTCTCTCTAAGTTCCCAATTTTTTTTTCTTTTCATCTTAGTCTTGAGAGAGTGTTATTGTATTGTGAGGATAAACTTATTCAGTGCTTAAATTTGTAAATCCACTCTAGTGAGAGTTGTATTGTGTTCTTCAAAAATTCTAACATTTGTAACGGCTTGATCCTAAATCGTGGAAAGGATCAGGTTTGCTCTTAAACCCGTAAAAGGAGCGGTGGTGTAACGGTTGAGTTCTAATCCGTGGAAAGAGTCAGAAAGATTTTATTCAAATTCCCAAGAGGCGCTTGGGGAATGGAGTAGGTCGAGTTTGACCGAACCACTATAAAAATTACAGTGTCTTCTTCTCTAACTCTTTCCTTTTTATTTTTGTAATTAATTTAAGCAATTTATTGTATGTTTTAGTTTGTTCTTATTTATTTTCTAAAATTTGATAGAATTAAATTATCACATTTTTGTCATCTTATTTGTTGCATAAATTGAATTTTTCTTATTATTTATAAAAAAAAAAAAGTGTATTAATTAGTTTAATTGGGTTAATTTAGAAAAAAAGTTTAATTAAACCCTATCCATCCCCTCTAGGGTTGCCATATAGATCCAACAATTGGTATCGCTCTTCTTGAAATATTTATTTCTTGATAAACTTAATTGTTTTTGAGCTATGGTAACTTTAGGTTTTATCCATTTTACCGATAGTCAATCTATTACAAAATCTCCTTTCTTTAATGGTACTAATTATAGTTATTGAAAAAATAGAATGAGATTTTTTTTTGCTTTCTATTGATTATGATTTATGGGATATTGTTGAGGAAGGTTTTAAAATTCCAACAAAAGATGTTGTTGATGTTAGCACTATAAAACCTAAGGAAGAATGGTCAATAAATGAAAAGAAAGTATGCTCTTTAAATGCCAAAGCTATTAATTGCTTATTTTGTGTTTTGAATGAAGTTGAGTATAATAGAGTGTCTATTTGCAAAACCGCTAAAGAGATATGAGATAAATTAGAAATTACTCATGAAGGAACTAGTCAAGTAAAAGAAACAAAGATTGTCAATGTTAGTTCATCAATATGAAATGTTTAAAATTGATGAAAATGAAGCTATTTCCGATATGTTTATTAGATTTACTAACATTGTCAATGCTTTAGAAGGACTTGGGAAAAGTACTCAAATCTTAAGAAGATAAAGAAGCTATTGTGGTTTTTGCCTAAACAATGGGAGCCTAAAGTCACCGCCATTCAAGAGGCAAAGGATCTCAAATCTCTCTCCATTGATGAACTCATGGGCTCGTTGTTGACGCATGAGATAAAGATCAAGAAAAACATGGAGGATGAGAAGAAAAAGAAAGAAAAAAGTATAGCTTTAAAGACCATCTCTTTAGGAATTGACTCCCAAGATGAAGATGACCTTGATGAAGATGATATTGCCTATCTTTCACGTAAGTATAAGAACTTCATCAAGAGAAAGAAGCAATTCAAGAAGCATCTCTCCAACCAAAAAGAGTCAAAAGGTGAAAAGAGCAAAAGGATGAGGTAATATGCTATGAATGCAAGAAGCCGGGTCATATTAGAACCGATTGTCCTTTTCTCAAATCATCCAAGAAATCTAAGAAGAAAGCAATGAAAGCTACTTAGGATGATAGCGATGAAAGCGAAAGTGGGAGTGATAATGAAGAAGTGACCAATTTTTGCTTCATGACTCACAGTGACAAAGAGGATGAACAAAATGATGAGGTAACTCTAGAACCTCTTTCTTATAATGAATTGTTCGATGCTTTTGAAAATATGCAAAATGATTTAGAAAAACTTAGTTCTAAGTATGTTGTGCTTAAAAGAAATACAATGTTTTATCTAGTAAAAATAAGTCTTTACTTGAAGAAATTGCTTGCTTAAAAAAGAATGAGCATGATGCTATGCATATTGATGAAATGAATATCTCTTGTAACAAGCATGCTTTTGATTGTGATGAGAAAAATGCCTTGCTTGACAAAGTTAAATTTCTTGAGCATGATAGTTGTAAAAAGATAATTTGATTAAATTACTCAAAGAAAAGAAATTTAGTGCTTTGCAAGAACTTGGTAAGGCTAAAGAATCTATTAAAAAGTTGACAATAGGTGCTCAAAGATTAGACAAGATAATTGAAGTAAGCAAGCCTTTTGGTGATAAAAGAGGTTTAGGCTATATTGATGAATGTTCTACTCCTTCAAGTCCTAAACTATATTTGTTAAAGCATCTCATAATATGCCTAAGCTTAATATGCCTAAGGTTGTGTCTAAGCATGTTAAATCTAACTTTGTGCCTATATGTCATTATTGTGGTGTTGAAGGCCATATTAGACCTAAGTGTTTTAAATTGAAATATGCTCATATTAATTCTCCAAGAAGAAATTTTTCTCAAAGGGCAAAGTTTCACAATGCTCCAAGGAATAATTTCTCCAAGAAAAGTAGAATGCATAAATTTGTTGTAAGAGATAAATCTTTGCATAATGTTGTTTGTTTCTCATGTGGCAAGTTTGGACATACAACTTATTCTTGTTACTTATCTAAATCCAATGCCTTAAATGTCTATGCAAAAATGAAATGGATTCCCAAGTTTGTCAATGCTAACCATCCAGGACCCAAACAAGTGTAGGTACCAAAGAATCAAACTTGAACATTTGTGTTTGTAGGTTTGTTTGAAAGCCTCTAAGAAAAACAAGTGGTACTTGGATAGTGGTTGCTCGAGGCACATGACGGGAGACCCATCCAAGTTTGTCTCTCTCTCCAAAAAGGATGGAGGTCTTGTAACCTTTGGTGACAATAAGAAAGGTAAAATAATTGGTAAAGGTAGTATAGGTAATGAATCTTCTATTTTAATTGAAAATGTACTTTTGGTTGATGGTTTGAAGCATGATTTACTTAGTATTAGTCAATCGTGTGATAAAGGCATTAGAGTTGTGTTTGATAAAAAGAATTGCATCATTGAAAATGCTAGTGATAGAAAAGTTATATTTGTTGGAAATAGAGATGAAAATGTTTATACTATTGATTTGAATGATTGTCCTATTAATGATAAATGTTTATCAGCTTTGCATAATGATTCTTGGTTATGGCATAGAAGACTAGGACATGCTAGCATGCACTTAATTTCAAATATTTTCAAGAATTCTTTGGTTAGAGGTCTTCCCAAATTTAAATTTGAAAAAGATAGTTTGTGATGCTTGTCAAATGGATAAGCAAACTAAGTCCTCTTTCAAATCTAAAAATGTAATCTCTACAACTAGACCGTTTCAACTATTATACATGGACTTATTTGGCCCTTCTAGAATTGCTAGTTTGGAGGGAACTATTATGCCTTTGTGATAGTTGATGATTTTTCAAGATTTACTTGGGTTTTGATGCTAAAACATAAGGATGATGCTTTGAAAAGCTTTTCTAGTTTTGTAAAAAGAGTTCAAAATGAAAAAGGTTTTTTGATTTCTAAAATTAGGAGTGATCATGGAGGAGAATTTGATAGCAATACTTTTGAAACTTTTTGTGAAGAAAATGGTTTTTCTCATAATTTCTTCGCTCCAAGAACTCCTCAACAAAACGGGTAGTTGAAAGAAAAAATCGTACTTTGCAAGAATTTTCTAGATCAATGTTGCATGAGTATGGTTTACCTACATACTTTTGGGCGGAAGCCGTTAACTCCGCTTGTTATGTTTTAAATAGAGTTTTAATTAGACCCTCTTTGGATAAAACTCCTTATGAACTTTGACATAACAAAATTCCAAATATTGGGTATTTCATAGTTTTTGGTTACAAATATTTTATTTTGAATAACAAAGAAAAACTTAGAAATTTTGATTCTAAGATGGATGTTGGTATTTTTCTTGGCTATTCCTCTACTAGTAAAGCTTATAGAGTTTTCAATAAAAGAACTTTAGTAATTGAGGAATCTATGCATGTAGTATTTGATGAATCTTGCAATGTTATTTCTAATAAGCCTATTTATAGTGATGTTTTAGAAGGAAATTTTGGAGATTTACTTGTTAGTGACAAAGGCAAGAAAATTGTTTTAAGTAAGCAAGAGGTGAGCTTAATCGAAAAGAACGAAGTTAGTTCTTCATCCATGCCTAAAGAGTGGAGGTATGCTCCTTCCCATCCCAAAGAATTAATTCTTGGTGATCCCGAACAAGGTATGAAAACTCGTTCCTCTCTTAATATGTTTAATAATCTTGCTTTTGTTTCTCAAATTGAACCAAAAAGTTTTAAAGATGCCGAAAATGATGAATTTTGGATTTTAGCTATGCAAGAAGAATTAAATCAATTTGAAAGGAATAAAGTTTGAGAGTTAGTCCCTAGGCCCTCTCATGCTTCTATAATTGGAACTAAATGGGTCTTTATAAATAAAATGGATGAAAATGAAAATATCATTAGAAATAAAGCTAGACTTATAGCTCAAGGTTATTATCAAGAGGAAGGAATAGATTATGAAGAAACTTTTGCACTCGTTGCTAGATTAGAAGCTATTAGAATGTTGTTTGCTTTTGCTTCTTATAAGAATTTCATTTTGTATCAAATGGATGTGAAAAGTACATTTTTAAATGATTATATCATGGAGGAAGTTTATGTAGAACAACCTTCGGGGTTTGAAAGTTTTGATTTTCCTAATCATATTTATAAGTTGAAAAAGGCTCTTTATGGCTTAAAACAAGCTCCAAGAGCTTGGTATGATAGACTTAGTAATTTCTTTCTTGAGAATGAATTTAAAATGGGTAAAATTGATACTACTCTTTTTATTAAGACTAAAGAAAATGATATGCTTTTAGTACAAATATATGTGAATGATATTATTTTTGGTTCTACTAATCCATTTTTGTGTGAAGAATTTTCTAAGTGTATGCATAGTGAATTTGAGATAAGTATGATGGGAGAACTTAGCTCCTTGGGCTCCAAATCAAACAACTCAAGAATGGTATTTTCATAAGTCAAGAAAAATACACAAGGGATTTGCTCAAAAGGTTCAAATTCAATGAAGGTAAAATTGCAAAAACTCCTATGAGCACATCCACTAAGCTTGACAAGGATGAAAAAGGTAAGTGTGTGGATATAAAAACTTATAAAAGTATGATTGGATCTTTACTTTATTTAACCGCAAGTAGACCCGATATTATGTTTAGTGTATGTCTTTGTGCTAGATTTCAATCTTGTCCTAAGGAATCACATTTACATGCCGTTAAAAGAATTTTTAAATATTTGCTTGGTACCATTGATTTAGGCTTATGGTATCCTAGAAATGTTGAATTTAATTTGGTAAGATATTCCGATGCGGATTTTGCGGGTAGTTTACTTGACCTTAAGAGTACTAGTGAGACTTGTCAATTTATTGGTAGTTTCTTAGTTTCTTGGTTTAGTAAAAAGCAAAATTCGGTTGCCTTATCCACTACCGAAGCGGAATATATTGCAGCTGCTAGTTGTTGTGCTCAAATTCTTTGGATGAAACAAACTCTTTGTGATTTTGGATTAAAGTTTGATAATGTGCCTATATTTTGTAATAATACTAGTGCTATTAATTTGACTAAAAATCCTATACATCATTCTAGGACTAAGCATATTGATATTAGGCATCGCTTTATTAGAGAGCATGTGCAAAATGATAATATTACTCTTGAATTTGTAGGCTCTAATAATCAATTAGTGGATATTTTTACCAAGCCTTTGAATGAAGAAAACTTTTGCAAAAATAGGCTTGAGCTCGGTATTATTCGTTGTGATGCCTCTTGATTTTATAATTTTACTTGTTAAATCTTTTACAAGGCATTTTGATAGGGGGAGATATGGAAAGCATGTGTTAATATTCTTAGGGGGAGTTGTGCTAAATTTATGTTCATGTTTTTAAGGGAAACATTTATATAGTTCTAAATTTTTCTTAATTATTATTTTTTATGATTCCAAAGGGGGGGAAGTTTAAGAAAAATATGTTATAAATTTGTTATGATTTTGATTGTATTAATTAGGAGGAGAATTTATTTTTTTTGAGTGAATTTCAAGAATGATCTTTATGGTGATATGTTGAATTTTATTATGTGCTACATACGGTTTACATGTATTTCAAGCTATTTTTCTTGAATGGTTTGTCATCATAAAAAATGGGAGATTGTTGGCTTTTTGGCTCTTAATCTCAAATTAATTAATCAATATTTTGATGATAACAAACTCAATTTTTAATTACTAAAAATCTTAGTGTTTTAATATGTCCATAGCGTAGAGCTCGGAATAACGATTCCAACACCTCTTGAATCACTCAAATCGGAGCTAAAACGAAGACGATATGACCGAAACAAATCTATAAAGAAAATACTGTGGTAGATGACGTGGCATAACCAGACCATTTGCATGTAGACATGTGGAAGCATATTGGTTGAATGATGGATCATAAGATGCATAGCTAGCCTAATAAACGAACATTGAGCATAATTTGTTCATCACATGAGTCAGCCTCCCTGCCTTCTTTAAACTTCCATGGTCGATCTTATAGATTGGTCTTCATGGTTTATTGATGTATTGATCTATCTTGTGTGTTGATCTTTAGTCATTAGGATGGAGTCTATGGGCGAGGGCTGACCTATATACTTAACTAAATAATTCACTTCTCTCAAAACGATGCATTGATTCATTCTTAGGGAGAAAAGGGGAATTTTTTTGTGCTATATATAGAAAATAAAATAAAGAAAATGGGAATTTTAGAGACTAGGTGAGAAAGATAGTAATGCAAATGTTATCCACTCTCTTATTTTATTTTTAAATAATATTTTATGATTTTAAACTAAAAGTAAATTTTACAGAAATTGTAAAAACTATTGAGAATTCTAACATTCTAAATATCTTTGATAATTAAAGTAATAATAATTAAAAGCATAATTATTATATAAAAAATATATATCATTTTATACATATTATTACTTTTAAAATGCTATTTTCTGATTTTAAATTAAATAGGTAAATTATGTAATTATTAAGATTTGATAAAGTGATAAAATAGTCTAAAAATGATCTCGCTTAGCTACTCTTTAAGAGGGTAAGACTATTAAATTATAAATTAAGGTAATTGGTAAAATTATTAAAAATATTTTCAAATATAGTAAAATGTCATTGTCTATAATGATAGGCAGTGATAGACATTTATTACTGACACTAATATATGTTGACAGACCGCAATAGATATTTATCACGGTCTATCGCTAAAAAATAGAGACATTTTGTTATATTTGTAAATTAGTTTGTTCGTTTTCTTTATTTGAAAATAGCCTTATAAATTATTGTTGTCATTATTATTCTAATTATTTGAGTTTTGGAGGTATATATATTTGTCTAAATCACATGTATTATGTTTTAGCTAGGTTTTTTTAGTACATAAATATTAGCCAGTTGAGTCACGGTTATATTAGCCGTAATTTTAATTTTAGAACTATACAACATTTTTTATTATTATTATATCAACCTAAATACTTGAGTTTCATTTAATTATATATAAACTATAAACTCAATCTAAGTTAAAACAAATTTTTAACCCAGCACAATTTGTAGGTTTAAATTGGATTGATTAGATGATCTCTTTGGCAGGCAATATAGATTTTGTTTTATACTGTGAGATTAGTGAATATGTGTTTGCTAAGATCTCTTATTTGGTAACGTTTGATTTTAAAAAAATAAGTCTAAAAACATTCTTTCCGCTCTTAAGTTTCTTGATTTGATATCTATTTGTTACCAATATTTTAAAAAATTAGGTCCGATTTTGAGAACTAAAAAAGTAGTTTTTAAATACTTGTTTTATTTTGTTTCGTGAAATTTGACTAATAATTCAACTTTTGTATTTAAAAAAAAAAATGCAAATCATTGCAAGAAATTGATGGAAAATAGACTTAATTTTCAAAAACCAAAAATAAAAAACAAAACGATTACCAAATTGAACCTAAGCAATTTAGATTCTAACTTCTAAAATTCTTTTCAAATTTTGTAATGTAGATAGCACAAATTCTAAAATCAATACTTTTTAAGTTAAAAAAATATTAAAGTAAATTAATAAATATAGCATTTCATATTATAAACTCAATTATTTTTTTGTTAAAATGAAAATATATATAGTATGAGGCATTATAACCTTTATAATATAATATGCAAAATAATAATCACAAAATTTTCAACATAAAATTTATGTTCATAAATTAATTAATTATAGGATATACTCCACGTGATATATCTAGTAGTAACTTACAAGTTACCACTACATTTATAGTTTATAAACATATTATCAAATACATTTTGAACCGTTGTTTATACTAAAATTTTATTTTCAAATTGTCTATATACCAAACTCACTTTAAATTTTTGGATGTAAAATCGATTCCTATATGATTTTGAGAAAGTTAGAATTTGGTCTTCATATATAGTTTAATAAAACTCTCGTAAATAATCCCTCGGTCTATATATGGCGTTTTATCGGATGATATAGACTAAATTCTAATTTTTTAAAATAATGATAAGACAAAAACTGAGCTAACCAAGCTCCAAAAGGAAGAGTTTCACACTCTTTAGGTTGGTGCATTTGGGTATAAAGTACATGACATGAAAAGGAAACTGTGTTGAGCAATAACCAAAAGAAAATTGACCACAATTTCAGCTGTTTTGTTAGCATGAATGTGTAGGCCAAAAGAGAGCCATTTTGAAATGAAACAAACAAAATGCTGAAATATATCACACCTATAAAGAAACAAGCTTAAGCACACACTCTTTTCAAAATCTTACCTAAACTCCATCTTCCTTAGCTTTCTCCTTTAAAACCTCCCACACACTTTTTCACCTCTCTTTTAACAAAATCAAACCCATTTCTCATCCAAAGCCCTTTGTTTGTTCACTAGCATTTTCCTTTTCTCTCTCTCTCTTTTTTTTTTTTCCTTCTTTTTCCTTTTTTTGTCCCGAGTTATGGAAACTTTGAATCTCAAACCTTTCTCCATCATGCCAACTCGTACGTACTCTCAACGGTTTTTGTGGACATCGAAAAGTACGCGTGTGGCTGCATGCAATGGTGCATTGAAACCCTCAATCTCGAACGAGCGGGTGTCGTCATCGTCGGTGGTGGTACGGGCAGCGGAGAGCGGGGTTTTGGCCCCGCCCAACGGTAAAAGCGACGAGATTGATGTGAAGAGTTTGGTTCCTTATGGGGGATTGGTAGATATGGATGAGGATGGAGGAATTGGCATTGTCAAATTCCTTAGAGGAAAAGTGTTTTTCATTACTGGTGCCACTGGATTTCTAGCAAAAGGTACCCTTTTTTCCTCCTTCCTTGAGCATCTTTTATAGTTGTTACCATTTCTTTTTCCTTTTCTTTTTATTTTTTTAAGCTAAGGATTGGGTTTAGCAAATGTTGCTATGAGCTGTTTTGGTTTTTGCTTTAGTAATTCTAACATAAAATCTCATTAAATAAAATATTAGAAGTTGAGATAGTTATTATTTTCCTGGACAAATTACAATAAATATATTTGTAATAGTTGCGCCCTTAAACTTTTAAGTGTAAAATTGAACCATCAAACTTCTAAAAGTGTTAAAATTTGACCATCAAACTTACAATAATGGTAAGAATTTGATCCACAAATGATAAAAAATTTAAACTTATATAATTTATATAGTTATGTTAGTTTAGGATCTAATTTTAATATTTGTATAAGTTTGAGGACTCAATTTTAAAAATTGAAAGTTTAAGGGATATAATTATAACTATTATCATACTTTCAGGGTGAGTTCTACAATTTACTTTATTTTCTTCGACTTCTATATTTTTGTGGCTAAATATAAGATTTTTCATAAATGAGTTCATGTATTCTTTTTTTAAAATTTGATCTTGAATGTTTAAGCCTGTTTGATAACATTCTTTTTTTTAAATTAAGCCTATGGACACTATTTTCACATCCAAATTTCTTTCTTTATTATTTACTTTTAACTAATGGTTCAAAAAATCAAGCCAAATTTTGAGAACTAAACAAAAAAAAAAAAAAAAAAGTAGATTTTATGTTTTTGTTTTTGGAATTTGACTAAGAATTCAACTACTGTACTTAAAAATGATGTAAATCATTGTAAGAAATGTGGATGAAATAAAACTTAATTTTCAAAAATAAAAACAAAAAAATTAAATAGTTACAAAACGGGTCTTGAATTTCATGTAACTTACTAATTAGTTCATGAATAAGTTTTTTAAAGTTTAATTTTGAAAAGATATCTACGTATTCGAATTGAGAGTTGAATTGAATGAAATTGAGTTCCAAGTGAATAAATTTTAAATATCCAAGAGAAAATATGAAATTAAACAAGCCTTCAAGTTTTGAAAAAAAAAAATGTAAAATAGATCAAAATTAAGGACATTAAAATCTGTGTAGAATTTTCCTTTAAAAAAAAAAGTGAATCCTGAGAATTCATTGAAATATTTCAGTTCTTATAGAGAAGATGTTGAGGACAGCACCAGATGTGGGTAAAATA
Organism: Benincasa hispida; assembly: GCF_027475165.1. Lineage (NCBI taxonomy): Eukaryota > Viridiplantae > Streptophyta > Magnoliopsida > Cucurbitales > Cucurbitaceae > Benincasa > Benincasa hispida. Next base: position 73,835,371 of record NC_143480.1, read on the forward strand.
TTTGTTTTGATTAAGGCCAAAGATGAAGAAGCTGCAGCAGAGAGGTTGAAAAATGATGTATGTATTTCTTTATTTATATCTTTTCATTATACAAATAAATTAATCCATATATTTCTCATTTATTTTGTTATTAATAATAAATATTTTGGTTCTTTTTTTTATATATTTAGAAAGAGTCTTATATTTTAATACTTTTTCTCGTACATGTTATATTAAATAATGAATTGAATAAACGTGGATAATTACAAATTTGATCTTTTTATTTGAAAAAAATTAGAATTTAGTCCATCTTTATATAAATACTCTTGGAAAAATTAAAATTTTAAAGTGTGTTGTATAGTTTCTTGAATAATTTAGATAATCAAAAAGGTTTTTTTTTTTCCAAAAAAAAATGTCAATAATAGAAAACACTCCTAGACTCCATTTGTTTCACGGATTTCCTTTGGGAGTTTAGATATATAGGCATTTAATCTTTATTTGTTTCATAGAATTTCACTTTTCAAAATCTAAAATATTATTATTCAATAAACTTTAAGACTCATCTAACATGAGTTTTTTAATACCCTACAAAATGATGAGATTTGTACAGTGGGAGATGAACAATTTAAATATAGCCTAATTAATTAATTAATATCAATTATTTATTACTATTAAGTTTAGTTAATCATTAAATATAAATATATTATTTAGACTCAATATATTTGAACTAATACTTTTATAATTAATAATCTAAGATATTTTAACTATTTAGTATAAATTATTATTATTAATTACCAATATACTAATTAATTTACATTAATTTAAATAATTTAATTATGTTTAACAAATGTGTAATATAAAAGCATTCGTTTATTTTTATTTAAATTGATTAAATAATTAATTATTTTAATAATAAATTAAATCATGCTAAATTCTCTTGCATTTGATTAAATAATTATTTAATTTTTATTTTTATATACAAAATTAGTAAATTGAATGCAAATATTTAACTTTCACACAATAATTATCTTGCATATCTAAATATGTTTATTAATTGTTAAAATCTATACATTCAAATTTTAGATATTTTATGTTTATAGTTATGAAATAATATTTGCAACCCAAACAACCTTTAGAATTTTAGATTTATTTGGAAGTTGTTTTTGATAATCTATCTCAAAATAGTTTTTTTTTTTTTAAAAAAAAAAAAAGAACTTTTACATTAATCCTAGTTTTCTTTTTTTTTAAAAAAAATGTTATTTATTTATTAATAAATTTTTAATCAAAAAATAATTTTGATTAACTTAAATCAACCAACAAATTATCCTTCGTGGTCTGATTAATAGTGGGAATTAATAAAAATTTTGAATTTTGATCAGATTATAAATGCAGAACTTTTCAAATGTCTAAGACAAAGTCATGGGAAATACTACATGTCGTTTATGATGAGCAAGTTGATTCCTGTGGCGGGGAATGTGTGTGAATCAGATGTGGGACTACATGTCGACTTTGCTCATTTGATTGCAAATGAAGTCGATGTTATTGTCAACTCTGCTGCCAATACAACTTTTGATGAAAGGTCTCCTTTAATAATTCTATGCTTTATAATACAATTTTCTCTTCTTTTTTTTAAAAAACAAATTAAAATAAATTTTATTATCATTTTAGTCCCTATACACTTTTTATTCAACTATGTAATTTCAAATATCTAAATAAAGTTTCTTGAATAATTTTTCATGATCAAAACTAATTTATTAAAAAATCTAAACAATTAAAAAAAAACAATCTGAAATTTAGATTAATTTAAAGCCATGTCTTTTAAACTAATCCAATTTTTTAAGGTACTTTTTATTTTATTATCTTTTTCCTTACTACAAATTGCATTTTTTACCATTAAAATTTGAGTATATGTTGAAATTAGCTTATGAACTTGTAGATATGATGTTGCCATTGACATTAACACAAAGGGACCATCCAACCTCATGGGATTTGCTAAAAAATGCTCAAAACTAAAGCTCTTCTTGCAAGTTTCAACAGGTAATTATTTACTTAAATATTAAAAAAATTTACTGACCATCATTCATAATGAAAAGTTGTAATATAATATTTGGAAGCTAATATTAAGAAGAATTGGATGTGTAAAATGTAGCATATGTGAATGGACAAAGGCAAGGGAGAATAATGGAAAGGCCATTTTGCAACGAGGCTTTGGATGTTGAGAGTGAAATCAAGTTGGCTTTTGATACCAAACAGGCTTTTCAAGATAATGCCATCACCCAAAACATGAAAGAATTGGGCCTTCAAAGGTAAGCCCAACCCCATTTTCTCATATATATTTCGTTAACAAAAAAAAAAAAATTCTACCCATAAATATTAATTTTTTTTTTTTTGGGGGATATTTTAATTTGATATTGAATCAGAGCCAAAAGATTTGGATGGCAAGACACATATGTATTTACGAAGGCAATGGGAGAAATGGTAATTGACCAAATGAGAGGAGAGGTACCTGTTGCTATAATCAGACCAAGTGTCATTGAAAGTACTTTCAAAGACCCATTCCCTGGTTGGATGGAAGGAAATAGGTTTAATTCTTTACTTATTTCTCCTTTCCTCTCTTTATTATTCCATTCATTTTTCATATGGATTGTGAAATTTGTGAAATATTTCTTAATAAATGGGACTTTTCAATCACTCTTCTAAAATTATGATCTTTGTTAATGATGAGATAATAATTTTGGAAACATCCAACCTGTGATTTTTCATTAATCACTTCAAAAATCTCCCTCGATGAAATTTTGATTTCGATAGATATTTCTGGAAAGATTATAAAAAGAAAATTCTCTACTAAATTCGTAGGTAAATATTTAATAATTTTTTAAACAAGTTAACCTATCTATTATTTATATTAATGATATTTTATTGCCTAATTTTTATATTTCGTGAATTTTTCTATGATATAGTGGAGATATTTATTCAACCCTCATATCGATATCAAACTCATGGAAACGTGAAAATATCAATGAAAATATAGACATGTTCAAATTTAATATTATGCTCCAAGTGATTTTTGTTAAGTAATTATGAATGACCCTCTTTTTAAAAATACTATTATTTCATATTAAACAACTCTCCTCATATTTCAATTTATTTTATCTTAAAATTTTAATTTGATATTTCCTTTTTTAAAAAACGTGTCCATTTTTAATTTTATTTCTATCTAATTTTTACCCTCTTGCTAATTTTCTCTATCCAAAGTTTTGATAACGTTGATCTTTCATTTTATTATTTTTTTAAAAAAAAAAATAAATAAATTTTCTCGCTTTTTTCTTCTCTCCAACAGTTTTTAGCTTATCTTTGATTTTTCTCTCTCTAATTTTTTTTTTTTTAAAAATTTTTTGAGTCTTAAGTTTTTTTTTTTTCCTCTTAAGTTAGTCTCCATAAATTTTTTTCTTTCAAAACCAAAAGAAAATCATACCTTTGTAACGTTATTTCTCTATCATTGAATTTTTGCCTTCCCTATTAAATTTCTCTCTAAATTTCTACTTTTATCTTCTTTAGATCTCTATTTTTCGTTCTTGAATTTTGATTTGTCTCTATATATTATTTGTCGCCATCCTCTAATTTCTTTCATCTCAAATGTATTGTTGTTTAGTCATTCGATGATTCTAAAATTATATTAAAAAACAAACATTAATTATTTAAAAATATTTTTCATTAGATTAAATCACTTATATAACTATGGAACTATATATTAAACACTTTTACAAAACTAATTATAATTAAATAATTTAGCACAAATCATTTATTCTAAAAGTCATTTATAAAGCATATATGGTTGTTGAATTAAACAATATAGTGTTTGAGTTTGTGAGATGCAATGGTCATGCAGGATGATGGATCCTATAGTTTTGTACTATGGAAAAGGGCAACTCACTGGTTTTTTTGTGGATCCTAATGGGGTCATTGATGTTGTAAGTTTTCATTTTCTTTCCTCTTTCTTCCATTTTTTTTATAAGCTTTCTAAACTTTCAATTAAGCTTCATTAAAGAAATTAATTTTCTTCTCAAAATATAAAGTAAAGAAAATAACTTTTGTACCAATTTTCTTCCTGTTTTTTTTTTTTTAAAAAAAAAATTATCTGGACTTATCTAATAATTACCAAAATGAGCATAACTCAACTAACTTATCCATATAGGGCATCCTAGATTTTCGTGAGGTGGACATCTGGATCACCGTGTTTATTTTTGCAATATTGTAAGATGTTTGGCATCTCAAGATTCTCGCACATCCTAGATCCCCTTTGTTTTTGTTTTGGATACCATCCTAGAACATATGTTTTTTAGATTCTCGAGTTGAAACATCTCTATTTTACTTTTTTGTCATTCCTTTTCTGTTTTTATATATTTCACTCTTCATTTGCATTATATAATTAAAATAAATATTGTCAACCATATATATCATCTATTTTTTGTCATATCATAGTTGTGTTTTTTTAAGCAAGATATTCAAATTTAAATTCAAATTAATATTTTTTTATTAAAAATATTAAATTAAGATATATTATTATGTTGAGAAAAATAACATGTAAAAATTAATATAAATTGTATTAATTTAAAAATAAATTCAAAATGATAAAAAATAAATATGTTATAAAAGTTCTAATTATATTAAATTAATAGTAAATTAATAAATATTCGAAAGACACTTTTGAAAGATTATGTAAATTTAAGACATTCATGAACAAAAATTTTACAAAAAGAGTTATCAAAACATTTTTAGATATCTACAAAAATATTCATAAAAATGACAAAGAAAAAAACAAATATCTTATTTGACAACAACAATTTTGTTTATGCGATTGCTTTCTCAAAGTAAAATTTATTATGTACAACATTTTTCAGTTAAAAAATTGTATAGACGATGATCAAACTATCGATCATTAAAATAATAATTGTTTTCTTATTCATTCCACTTAAATAATATATATATATATATGCATTAAGGGAAAAAATGGTAATTAATTTTGAATTGAGATTGAAGGATTTAAAAAGAAAAAGTATGGTTTCTATTGAATTTTAGGTGCCAGCAGACATGGTAGTAAATGCGACATTAGCGGCAATGGCAAGGCATGGAAGAGCTCCACGGCCAAGCATGAACATCTACCATGTTGCTTCCTCCGTTGTTAATCCATTAGTCTTTCATCATCTCGCCACCCTCCTCCACCAGCACTACGATTCTTCGCCTTGTCTCGACGTCGACGGTACCCCCATCCGTGTCCCCTCCATGAAGCTCTTCAACTCCGTTGACGACTTCTCCGACCACCTCTGGCGGGACGCTGCCCGACGTTGTGCCTTGACGACGCCCGACGGGAAACTCTCTAAGAAGCTTGAAGCTATTTGCAGAAAGACTGTTGAGCAACTTAAGTACTTGGCTCATATTTACCAGCCCTATACCTTCTTCAATGGAAGGTATGTGTCTTTCTTTTAAAACCTAAACCTACTTATAATTATTTGTTACATATTTTGATTAATTTAAAACATTTAAAACATTTTATTATGGGTTTCTACTGATCGTACTAAAATTCATTTTTAATATTAAAAAAACACACCTACACACTTAATTTACACAGCTTTCCTCACGAAAAATACTTCACTATATCATAAATCACTAACCCATATTTCACATTTGCTTTTTGTGCTTGTTTTATTTTGATGATTAAAGTTAGGAGTGTATACGGGTTTGGTTGGATTGAGTTGGGAGATTTTTTTGGACTAACCCAAAAATTCGGGCTAGTCGGGTTGGCTACCTGAATGATCCGAGTAAGGTCTCCAACCTACCCTTAAAACTGGAATTTTCGAGTTATTTATTTATTTTCCTTTTTTTATTAACTTAAAATACTTAAATTTGTGTATAACACATACTAATAATTAAAATTTAATCAAACTCAAATATAAAATATCAAAATCCAAGTTATCTATTACAAACTTCATACAAACATCATAAAAATATATATGAATTATAATATTTGTCGGATCACTTCAACACCTCTAATTAAACTTTTATTTTAAGGTGAATTTAGAGACAATAATTTATGAAACTTTTCTTAAATATACATATTAGCCCCTTGTAAAAAAGAAAAAAAATTAAATCTTAAATACATATTTGCCATAGTATGTATGTCTTTTAGGATTTTTTTTTTTTTTAAGAATTTAAATAGGTAACTTTGTAGTTGAAATTTTGTAGATGTTTATTTAAAAAAGAAAAACTGGAAGTAATTGATTTAAAAATATTATTCAATATAATAGTCAGAATATACTTTCTTGATTAATTTAGATATTGAGTACCTGTAATCATAAAATCACTAATTAAATTACATATTGATTACAGATAATATATAAAATGAATTACTGACATTATATATTATTTACTTTCTCTATAATATTTTGTTCTAACGTATTATGATAACCAACTTAATTGTAGTCTTACTTGTATTGAATTTGTAGATTTAAAACTATTATATTTGTAATTAATTTAAAGTAAATTTAAAACCTTGGTTGTGACTAAAAATAGTAAATAAATTTGTGCAGGTTTGACAACAGCAATGCTCAAGGGTTGATGGAAATTATGAGCGAAGAAGAGAAAAGGGAGTTTGGGTTTGACGTGGAGAGCATTGATTGGACGGATTACATTACTAATGTCCATATTCCTGGATTAAGGAGGCATGTTATGAAGGGCAAAAGAGGAATTAATTAATGTCTACCTAAACTAAATATTCCCCCAAATTGGCTAAGAAAAATTAATAACCTGTAATAAGAATAATGTCTATTTGGGTTCTCTTTTTTTCTTTTTTCATTAACTAATTCCAAAAAGTTGTGGTCATAACAAGTTTGACCCTTTCTTGTAATTAATGAATGTTTTTATGGAAAATTTCTTGTTTTGATTGTTCAATAATTAACCTACTTAGATATTATTGATCTAAACCTATTTTAATTTATTCATATATCGTAATTTAATTCATTCATATATCGTAATTTCAAATAAAATGTCAGAAGTTTAAATCTCTATCTTCACACGTTCTCAACTAACATAGAAAAAAAGTATATTAAAATTATTCAACATACTATAAAGAAATCAAAAGGTCTCTATCTAATGTCTCACTCTACATTTCAAAATTAAAAATTTTCTTGTTACAATATATAATCTCGTGTTTTAGTCCAATTTCCTATCTTCTCTTGATTACTATTATTTTAATCTTACTCTTAACATTTGGCTCTCTCAAGTTTGATGACTCTTGGTCTAAAATGATCTTGTTCGCACGAGGTTTGTAGAGAAACTTGTTTCATGGAGTTGAACTTGTGTTTGTGTTAATTTGATACAATGACTTCTTCTTCTTCAGGCATTTCATTTTTTACTATTCGATGACGGAAATGTGGTGACATGAAGCTTTACATTCCTTTTATTTTAAGCTTTCATTTTCAGAATTAGTAAAGATGACATCACTCCTTTTTACCTTTAGCGACCTTCGTTGTGTTGAGAGAAACGAAGATCTTTCTTTTCATTCACGAAGGTACAACACTATGAGTTTCTTCGTCGTCTCTTGTTTCACAAAATGACTTCTCAGCTGATTGACTTTCGGTGTCCTTATGCTTAAGACAGTGCCAAACTGACGTGTGAGATACTGATTTCTTATTTTTTATAGCTACATTAGGACATTGCTGTGAATCTCTCCTTAACTTTTTATCTCATTAGACCATTTTTTCTAGAGCAACTCTCAACACCTTCACACTTGAGACGATCGAAAATTGACACACGTGATGCTCCCCCATTTTTCTTTGTAGTCGTATTTCGAAGACTGATGGTCATGTTCCCTCTAGCATTTGACAAATGACCTCACCTACTTTTGAAGGCATGGTCAACCTTCGAAAGGCCGAGCATCAACCAAGGCTAAGCGTTAGGCGTTGAATTTTTTTCTCCTCTATCGTCATGCTTAATTTTTCAAAGACTAAAAGCATGTGCGACAAACAGTCTAATGCGGTCGAAGGCTGAGGTTCTTCGATTATTACTCTTTTTTTTTTTTTTTTTTGGCATCATCAACCTCTTCTGTAGTTATATTGTTGTTGTCGACCACCTTTCCCTTCAATCTTCTGGTTATACGAATTGACTTTGATGACTTGTACCCAAGTCCTTTTCTCAATGCAGGTATAACATGCCTATTTTGCAAAAGCTTCTTCTGGGTTGGAGAAAGCTCAGGCACGCTCATAGATCTTCAAGCTTTTAAACTCAGTATGACTTGCAAAATCATAACCTGCTTTCACCAGCAGCTTGTAAGCCTTAGGGTTGATAGGCTTGTAAAGAGCTATCTTATTAGTACTGATTCCCTCAATTATTCTTCAATTATTTGCTTAAAATGTCTATTTTGATAGTAAATTCCAATTCCGACTCAAACAAAGTTATTTTGAAAGATTTGTAGCTAATTCGAGCCAAACGACACCAAAGAATCACTTAACAAAAAAATCTAGGACAAATTACCACTATGCCCCTCAAGAGGAACAATTCAACACACTTCAACAGTGCTTGCAGCGTCACAGCGCTCCTCACAACACTGAGCCAGACGCTAGCCCGACGCTTGAAGATAGAATGCATCTATTTGCTGTAAAAACAGGGAGCGTCACAACACTTCACCCAGGGGCGCAATGCTTCGAAGATTGACGGAATCGTCTCCCGCGCCTTGAGCAACCAAGCGTCAGCGCAACGTCAAGATGCTAGCCCAATGCTTCTTGGCTATTTTACGATTTAGCATTGCAACACTAGCCTTGGTATTGTGACGCTACACCTGTAAATTTAAATTCATTTGTTTCATTTTCAACAAAGATGGGGAGAAAAATTCATGTTTTAGTTGATAGAGAGCTGAACAAAATTAGAGAGAAAATTACCCAACCTTGTGTTTGTATGAGAGATTTCTTGTAACTTTTACAATTCCCTAGTGAATTGATTGATGGAATTCATCATACTTTCAAGATATTCTTCAAGACTTCTTATCTCTATGGCTAGGTAATTCTTTTTCTTAGGAATTCTTAATTTTAGGTTTAATTCTTGAGTTCTTTTTTATATTTTCTTGAATTGTCTTCATCCTTGAATGTTCTTGGGCTAAATTTGAATAGAAATTAATGGAGAATAATTGACTCTTTGATTCCATTGAATTCTTGTATGTAATTCTTGCTTGGCACTATTGCATAATGGTGAGATAGGTTACAAAATTAAGTTTTCTTGTATTAATTAGGACTTTTCTCGTATGTAACTCTTGAAATTCTTGATTAGAACATTCATTCAATGGGCTTGTATAAGATCGGACCACGAAATAAGTCACTCTTACTTTCTAAAGTTGTTAATGTTTAAGACTGACTATTTCAAAGCGATGACCCAGGTAACTTAACCTTAATCCTAAGCTAACTATGGTTTGGGATTATCCTTAGATTTGCATAGGTGAGGGTTGGCTCAACAACGCTAGCTCAATAAACCTCCATTTCAGGGGTAAGATCGAGTAGATAGCTGAGGACATAGGGTGCAAGATGGAATTCACTCCTACCTACTAGGGATAGTAGAGAGGTTGTTCCCTTAAGTGTTGACTCCGGATTTTGAACAAGGGACCCCACTCTCTCATTGGCCCGAGAGGAACTCAATTTGTTGATCGGATCGCAAACTAATTGTTCATTAGAGGATTAGTAGGACTTAAGGAACAAGAGGTAATCTCGGGGATAAAACAACCATTTGACCCAGCCGTTATTACGAACAACCTGTGAAGGGTTAACTTATTAATCATAGATATATCGAGTGGATATAATTTATCTACAGTGAGGGGAGTGCAACTTTAGGCTTTAGTGAAGTGACCCAGTAGTTAACGAATGAGGGTTAATTTGGTGTAAAGAGTTCAACCAATTAATCTCGGATCGTTGGAGCCCATGATATGTAGGTCCACGAGGTCCCTCTACTAGCTCATAAATGGATTGGCCTTAGAGTAGCATGATAAATTAATTTGAAACGTTTAAATTAGAATTAGTAATTATCTGTGATATAATTACACGTTTAATTTTGGAATTAAACGAAATTGGTGAATCAATTAATATTTAAATATGATTTAAATATTAAATTCATGAATAGGGATTCATGATGGTAGAATTAGTGTTAAATTAATTAGAATTAATTAAATTGTTTAATTGATTATTTATTATTAATTTTATTAGAAAATTAATTATTGAATTAATTTTTTAAAATTAATAAAGATTTCAATTTTGAAAATAAAATTGATTTTGGAAATCAATTTAGAAAAACAAATTTGAAGAAAAGTTTGAAAATGGAAAATCCCAAAAATGGGATATCTCCACTTTCAAAACCAAGATGCTCACACATATTTCTACCATTGTTTTGATTCAATCTTTCAAGCATGAGGTGCAACTCATGCAGCCATCTTCTTTGCATGATAGTCTTGCAATAAATAGAGAAGATTTGGCTAAGAATCGAACATGCAACTAATGCAACATATGAGTTTTTGCTGAAAAACTTGAGGTTGAAGAAGGTCCTCTTCCATAGTGCAGTAGTGACTTCTTCTCCAAATTCCTTTTATTCAAGCTTATTTTGAGTCCCACAACTCAATCTAAGGCACCAAAAGAATAGTAAGGAAGGCCTTGAGGTGGTTCACAAGTTGATTTGGAGAAAATTTGCAACTGAATTTAAGATTCAAGTGGTTTTACGAAGGTATGTTATGAAACCCTCTTATTAGTTTATGAGCATGCTTAACTTAAAGCCAAAATTAATGAATTAGAATACTTATTGATCCGTTAACTTCCACTGTGTATTCTCTGACTCTAACATGTACAATTTCTTAGTAGAAGATGTTTTGTTACGAGTTGGAGAATTAATATTTCCCATTGATTTTTACATTTTAAAAATGGATGAACCATACTCTACTTCTTCCTCTAATATTTTACTTGGTAGACCCTTTATGAAAACTGCAAAAACTAGAATTGACGTAGATAAAGGGTCCTTATCAGTAGAATTTGATGGAGAGGTAAAATCCTTCAACATTTATGATGCCATGAAATTCCCTGAGGAATATTTGTCTCTTTGTTCCATAGATACATACAACGTGTTTGATGAATTATTGTTTTCTATTGATGAAAATTTGGATTTTGGCCCCTCCATTGATCTTGACGATGAAGACTCTTCGATTGACTCTTTCTTTACTTCAATTGATTTTGATTTGAATGATAATTCTTCTAATGATGATGTTGTAGAATCTCAGGTACAAGGGATCGAGCTTAAGGCTCTCCCTCTCACTTCACGTATGTTTTCTTAGGAGAAGAAAAAGCCTTTCCTGTAATCATATCTAAAGAACTCACATCTTCTCAGGAATGTTCACTAGTGGAAACATTGAAGGATCACAAGAAAGTAATTGGTTGGACTTTAGATGATATCAAACGGATAAGCCCTTCCCTTTGCATGCACAAAATTATTCTAGAGGATGGAGCTAAGGCAAATGTTCAACCTCAAAGAAGACTAAATTCAACCATGAAAGAAATTGTTCATAAGGAAATCCTCAAGCTACTTGAAGCGGAATAATATACTCAGTCCCAGATAGCCAATGGGTAAGTCCGATACACGTGGTACCGAAGAAAACCAGGATGACCATTGTGAAAGATGAAAAATGTGAGATGATCCCAATGAGAGTGCAAAATGGTTGGAGAATGTGTATCGACTTCAGAAAACTTAACGAGGTAATAAAAATACATCATTTTCCTATACCTTTTATTGACCAAATGGTTGAACGATTAGCCGGAAAACCATATTTTTTTTTTCTTAATGGTTTTTTTGGATTTTATCAAATACCAATAGCACAGGAAGATCAAGAAAAGACTATACAGAAGATTTTTCTTATACAGAAGAAGAATCGGCTAGTTCCGGGCGTAGTAGAAGTACCTCGTCGGTCAATCAACCGGAACAAGCTGGGCCTTCCAATGTCGTACCCGCCCCCCAACCCGCCGCTGCCCCAGCAGCTCAACAACGGAATCACCTGAATCAACCAAATGGTGAAGGTGGGAATCCATTAGATGCTGAAAGGGAGGCTAGGGCACAAGAAGAGGACGCCTGCATCTATGCCGCGATTGAGGCTTTCACGAACGCCTGCGAGAATGAGGATACTTTTACTTGCACTTATGATACATATGCATTTAGAAGAATTCCATTTGGGCTATGTAACACCCCAGGTACGTTTCAACGATGCATGATGAGCATTTTCTCTAACTATGTAGAAAAGTGCATAGAGATTTTCATGGATGACTTTACTGTGTATGGTAATTCTTTCTAAATTTGTTTGCACAATTTCAGTTTTATTTTGAAAAGATGCATACAAACAAATTTGGTTTTGAATTATGAAAAATGTCACTTCATGGCTTCTCATGGAATAGTTTCAGGACACCTTGTATCTTCTAAGGGCATAGAAGTTGACAAAGCAAAAATAAATGTCATAGCTAACCTTCCATATCCTAAAAACATCAGGGAAATGTGCTATTTTCTTGGTAGTGCAGGGTTCTACAGGAGGTTTATTAAGGACTTTTCAAAAATTGCACTCCCTTTGTCAATCCTACTTAAAAAAGATGTCGTATCTGATTTTAATAAAGAGTGCAAGGAAGCCTTTAATACAATCAAGGAGAAGTAGACATCAACTCCAATCCTTCAACCACCCCGATGGGACTTGCCATTTGAGATCATGTGTGATGCTAGCAATCTAGCAGTAGGGGTAATATTAGAACAAAGAGTTGACAAGAAGTGCTATGTGATCTGTTTCGGATCTAGAACGCTCAATTTATCTCAAATCAATTATTTGACAACAGAAAAAGAATTTCTTTCTATAATTTTTGCTTTCAATAAATTTAGATCTTATATTCTCGGTTTTCCAATAATTTTTTACACTGACCACGCTGCTCTTAGGTACCTTATGACGAATGTTAGCTCTAAAAAAGAGTTATTATTCCTAGCTTAATTCTGGCTCGTTATCGGATTTTACATGTTTATTTCCTTATTTTGTAGGTGTCAAGCAATCATAAGGTAGAATTCGCGATTTAGAGCCGAACGAGTCTAATTTGAAGCAATTAGTAGTTGATTTAAGCATCTGGGTTTCAAAGGAGTTGAGATTGACAAATTGCCATTGAGTATGGTCAGCTATTGAGTACCATCGAGTCAAATTCTACCAAGTAAACAAGCATTGAGCATCGAGAAAACAAGCAGCGAGTATCAAGTAAGAAAGCAGCGAGTAATGAGTTTCTGGTAGAACACTCAGTGTCGCAACGCTCTTCACAAGCCTTAGTCCAACTCTCATTCGACACGGGAAGGCAGTAGCATCAAGTGTAGTGTAGCGTTGCAACGCTGCCCCAAGCATCATGATGCTCCGAAATTGAATTAGCGCCAGTGTTGCAACGCTTCACAACGCTCGAGCTTCAATGCTGTAAGACAGAACACTCAGTGTTGCAATGCCCCTTCCAAGCGTTGCAACACTGCAACGGTTGACGAAAAATTGTTGAACACACGACGCAAGCAAGCATGGTAGACCAGTGGGTTCCAAAGATAAAAATCCTTGAAAACGAAAAATAATTAATAGTGAAAAAGACTTGGTTGAGGATGTAAATACTGAAAGATCTCTTGACGAAGAGCATCCATGAGCGCGTTCGGATCTTTCCGATTTCACCGTGACCGAAATATAACATATACATTCTCACATACAATTATGCAAACAAACAGTAATTAACGGCATGCTTTGAACACTAAAGAATATGGGAAAGAGTTCTCATACCAGTTGAAGACCCTCTTCAAGCTTTAGAACTCAGATGCAGCAGAAGAACCTCCACCCGTACTCTATCGCCCATCAAATATGTCGTCTGCAGCAACACGATCAACCATGAATAAGTGAATGCAGTGGGGATGACACCACCAAAATGGAGCCCTTGGAATTCTCGGAGTGAGAACCCAAAGTGTGGTCTTTGGTGAGTTTGGTAGAGGTTGGAGAATGAACTAATCGTGTAGACGATAAGCAATTGGGAGAGAAAAAGAAGCTATCGTATAGCTAAATGCTTATCGTTTAGAAGAAGCTAAACGATCGTGTAGGTTTTACTAAGCGATCGTTTAGAAGAAGGTAGACGATCCTTTAGAAAACACGGCACACTATGCGATCGTTTAAGGACTAGCATGCAATCGTTTAGGCGCGAGGTGTGTGATCATTTAGGCGTTGAGCGACTATCGTATAGGCACTCGACTTATGCGATTATTTACATTTCCACACCGATGCCAATTTTTTCGAACCTTTGTAAAATGAAACTAATTTTCATTTTATTCTTCGATTACCATAACCGAAGGGGCTGCTTCCACTAACGCACGTCCGAGAGGAATTTTAGGTCAATTATTATATAATTAATCAATTAAATAATTAATAAATATATGCATATTATATTCTTACCTTATAGTTTGATATCACATATCTACTATAGTAATTTATCCTCTACTTGATATAAATAATATTTATATCTAATTTCCTCCAAAATAATGTATCTCATACATTTAGTTAATTATATCATATATAATCAACCAGTTCAATTATATCATATATAATCGAACTCTTTCTTGTCAATTTGAACATTTCAAACTGACCCAAACACTGATTCTCGACTTTATCCAAGCTACCTAGGGGATCTAATGAAGGATCTCATAACGCAGAGTTTCATGAGCGCATTCAGATCGCTCTGATCTCGCCATGACTAAAATATAACATTATACATTTAACACATACAGTTATGCAATCAAAACTTATTTAATGGCATGCTACGAACAAAGATAAATAACAAGGAGACAGAGTTCCATGCCAGTTGAAGACTATCTTCAATCTCCGGAACTCCAACGCAGCGGACCCTCTAAATGTTCTACCAACGCTCAACGAAAAACGTTGATTGCAGCAGCACGATCAATGCTAACTCATGACCGCAACGGGGACGACACCACCACTAATGAGCCCCGAGTATTCTCGGAGTAAAAACCCAAAGGGTAGGCTTTGGTGAATTTGGTAGAGGACGGAGGAAAAACGAGTCATGTAGGCAATAAGCAAGTGGGAGAGAAAACAACGCTATTGCATAGCAGAAATGCTTATCGCATAGAGGAGCTACATGATCGTGTAGGATTTGTTGAACGATCGTTTAGGAAAAGGTATACGATCGTTTAGCTAAATCGGCACACTATACGATCATTTAGAGAAGTTATCCGATCGTGTAAGTGGAAGTGTGCGATCGTTTAGCGCGAGGTGGACGATCGTTTAGGAGAAGAAGCAACTATCATATAGGCTCTCGAGCGATCGTTTTCTTTCACCAGCGCGCTTTCACGAAATCTTTTGGGCGATTGAATGATTATGGATTGCATGATCCAAAAATGAAAACTTTTTTCATTTTTAACTCCTCGGTTACCATAACCGATTCTGTCCACTAACCCACGTCCGAACGTGGAAAAATGATTAATTATCATATAATTAATCAGTTAATTAATAAATAAATATAACCATATTATATTTATATCCTATAGTTTGATATCACATATCTACTATAGTATTTTCTCCTCTACTTGATATAAATCATATTTATATCTAATTTCCTCCAAAATAATATATCTCATACATTTAGCCAATTATATCATATATAATTAACCAGTCTAATTATATCATATATAATCGAACTTTCTCTTATCAATTTGAACATATTAAATTAACTCAAATACTGGTTCTCGACTTTATCCAAGCTGCCCAGGGGACCTAATGGACCTGCGGCTCGAAGCTCCAACGGTACGTGAATAGCTGACTAAACTCTTTAGCCACGAGATCCACCATCCGTTAACTGTCAGGCATTCCACTAAATACTAACAGCTAAACTCTTCTTACCACAGATATACTTCTGTGTCCATCGGATATAACCAATCATGAGTATGATGACCCTTCACAGATGCTCGTAAGTATAGCTGGGCCAATTTACCATTTTGCCCCTGTAGTTACATCCCACTCCTTACGTACCACTGATTCCTCTAATAAACAATACAACATAGCCCAACTATGTGTGAACATCTCTCGGGCCAAAAGAAGGTGTGTGGCGCCACATCGTTTAAGCCCCGGAATCAGCCCTTAAAGGAGTTATCTATCTACTTACCCCTACCTCGGGGAAGGAGTGAATTCCATCTTGTGCAGCTGAGTTCCCAACTCCCAAATCAGACGAATCTCCAAAATGGTAGGTTTGAATCAGCAACCTGGCCACTCGCACCCATACAAATCAAAGGACCACCCTCAATGGCACGATTCCCAACTCACTCAGGATTGAGGTCATGTTACCTATGGTCATCCTAGTGAAGTGAAGTTTCTGTCATGAATAGTGTTATATAACTAGACATTAACACTTCGTGGTCAGGACTTATACAAACTCTTTGTATAGGACGCCCCCGCTCGCATGTCCCCAACACGAATGATCAGGATCAGACCATCTGTGATAAGTCACAACACTTATGACCATTTCACAAAGCGGGTCGCATCCGTAGCGTTACCAGGATAAGGTTTCCCTCCTATATCCATATACTACAGACCATTTTGGTTATCACTCAAGACATGATCCACTTGTATGTCACCACATACATGCTTGAGTCACATACAGATAACCAGGAATTTTATGTTTATTAGTTTGTGGTAAAGCAAATAAAACAATTAACTAAGCAAAATACAAGATGTGAAGTAAATATTATATATTAACAACACAAGTGTTCGTACATGCTATTTACAAACTACAGGACACGAGACTTTAGGGCATCAACCCCAACACCTAATGGACTTGTGGCTCGAAGCTCCAACGGTAAGTGAATAGCTGACTAAAATCTTTAGTCACGAGATCCATCATCCGTTAACTGTCAGGAATTCTACTAAAGATAAACAGCTGAACTCTTCTTACCACAAATATATTTATGTGTCCATCAGATGTAACCAATCATGAGTACGATGACCCTTCATAGATGCTCGTAAGTAAAGCTGGGCCAATTTACCGTTTTGCCCCTGTAATTACATCTCATTTCTTAAGTACCACTGATTCCTCTAATGAACAATACAACATAGTCCAACTATGTGTGAACACCTCTCGGGCTTAGAGAAAGTGTGTGGCACCACATCATTCAAGCCCTAGATTCAGCTCTTAAGGGAGCTATCTATCTACTTGCCCCTACCTTGGGGAAGGAGTGAATTCTATCTTGTGTGGCTGAGTTTTCAACTCCCAAATCAGATGAATCCCCAAAATGGTAAGTTTGAATCGACGACCTGGCCACTCGCACCCATACAAATTAAAGGACCGCCCTCAATGGCAGAAGTTCCCAACTCACTCAAGATTGAGGTCATGTTAACTATGGTCATCCTAGTGAAGTGAAGTCTCTGTCATGAACGGTGTTATATAACGAGACGTTAATACTTCGTGGTCAGGTCTTATACAAACTCTTTGTATAGGACACCCCCGCTCGCATGTCTCCAACACGAATGATCAGGATCAGACCATATGTGACAAGTCACAACACTTGTGATCATTCCACAAAACGGGCCGCATTCGTAGCGTTACCAGGATAAGATTTCCCTCCTATATTCATATACCACAGACCATTTTGATTATTACTCAAGACATGATCCACTTGTATGTCACCACATACATGCTTAAGTTACATACAGATAACCAGGGATTTTATGTTTATTGGTTTGTGGTAAAGAAAATAAAACATGCAATTGAGTAAAAAACAAGATGTGAAGTAAATATCATATATTATACAACACAAGCGTTCGTACAAACTGTTTACAAACTACAGGATACGAGACTTTAGGGCATCAACCCTAACAAATACCCATAAAGAAATCCTCAACATGACTAGTGAGGAAGGTGAAATACCTAAAGATAATAATGAAATTTCAATAAACTACGTCATGATAGGAAAAAGATAAAAACGAACTAATGTAACTATTGACAATATTTTTACATATAATGTTGCTCTTGATATTATATCTGAAAATAAGGATCATGAAGCAAAATCTGTTGAAGAATGTTGACATAAAAAAGATTGACTTTAGTAGAAAGAAGCAATCGAGGCAGAATTAAACTCACTTTCAAAACGTCAGGTTTTTAGACTAGTAGTCCGAACATCAGAAGATGTTAAACTTGTGGGATACAAATGGGTATTTGTGAAGAAAATAAATGAAAATAATGAGGTCACAAGATATAAAGAAAGACTAGTTGCACAAGATTTTTCACAAAGTCCTGGTATTGATTTTGAGGAGACGTATTCTCTGGTGGTGAATACAACTACATTAAGATATTTAATTGGCTTGACTGTGTATAAAAGTCTGAATATGCATCTTATAGATGTAGTCACAACATATTTATATGGATCTCTTGATAATGATATTTATATGAGAATTCCAGAAAGATTTAAGGTACCTGAAACATATACATCAAATTCTCGGGAATGGTATTCAATAAAGTTAAATAGATTACCATGGATTGAAACAATCAGGATGGATGTGGTACAATCGCCTGAGTAGATATTTATTGAAAGAAAGATATCAAAATAATCCAATATGTCTGTGTGTTTTTATAAAGAAATCACAATCAGGATTTGCTATTATAACTGTATATATATGACTTGAATATAATTGGAACTCCTGAAGAGTTTTCAAAGGCAATAGAATATCTTAAGAAATAATTTGAGATGAAAGATCTCGGGAAAACAAAATTTTGCCTTGATTTGCAAATTGAGCATTTAGCAGATAGAATATTTATTCATCAGGCAACTTATACAGGAAAATTTTTGAAAAGATTTTATATGGACAAAACACATTCATTAAATATTCCAATGGAAGTCCGTTCATTGTGAAGGAAATCAGATTCGAGATTTCCATGAGCAGCGGAAATAGATTATTCCAAATCACAATCATGAATGAACAATACATTTACAGTCGACTTCAAACAAGCGGTTATACAATTCATACAGAAATTACAGCATGAAAAACTCAAATGAACAAAGAGAGAAACTCTACGAACATTTGAAGATGCGTCTCCACGTTCCGTTGCACACGATCGCTCGAACACCAGCAACTTCAAACGCTCGATCTACATGACCGCAACACCGCACGAACTCTTTGCACTCGTCCTCAACGATCGCCGCAGTAGCGCGAACGGCCTCTAGAAAACCTCGTCGGTGTCAAGTTGATCTAACACCACCAACAAGACGACCTTGGTATTCTCGGTGTGAGAATCCAGAGGGTGGGCTCTGTTCGGACTTGGTATGAGGCAGACGGAGGAGGAAATACCGGTCGTGTACTTTGGGCAAGCGATCGTCTAGCAAAAGTATGCGATCGTTTAGTAAATACTGCACGTTTAGCTTGCCACTGTATGATTGTTTAGCTCGTCAGCCATCGATAAATCCACATTTACTTGACGACTATTGTGAGATCCCTTTTACGTCAAGAGAGAATCTCAAAACTTTTATGAAAAACCTTTTGTAAATCTTCTTTTCAAAATAAGAAAACCACTTTCCTTTTAAACTCACGGTTACCATGAATTCGATAACCACTCATTCACTTGGTTATTAAAGAAAAAGAATAATTATCCAATAATTAATATTATTATAAATATAAATGATAACAAACTTATCACACTATATTTATAACCTATAGTTTTAATATTTCATCTCATGAAACATATAAACCATAGTTCTTTTTCTATTCCATGGTACTTAATGTAAATCTCATTTACATCAATCCTCCACTAGATGTATCTCATACATCATACCGATTATATCATATATAATCAAAATACCCCTTGTCAATTTGAACATTTCAAATCAACACCAAGAATTGATCCTCAACTGAATCCATTGAGCAACCAAGGGGACCTTATGGACCTGTAGCTCGAAGCTCCAACGGTACGTGAATAACCGATAAACTCTTTAGTCACGAGATCCACCATCCGTTAACTGCCAAGCACTCCACTAAAGACCGACAACTGAACTCTCCTTACCACAGATATATTATGTGTCCATCTTAACCAATCGGTTGTGCGACAACCCTTCACAGATCACTCGTAAGTACAACTAGGTCAATAACCGTTATGCCCCTGTAGTTACATCTGTCTCCTTAAGTACCACTGATCCCTCTAATAAACATAAATCATAGTCCTACTATGACCGAGTCTTCTCTTCCAAAGAGAAGTTATGGCCACTATGTTCAAGCCCCAGAATCAGCCCTTAAGGGAGCAATCTCTCTACTTATCCCTGCTTCGAGAAAGGAGTGAATTCCATCTTGTGGAATGAGTTCCCAAAAAGGTTGACATGTTGAGTTGGCAATCTGGCCATTCTCACCCATACTAATCAAAGGACCGCTCCTAAAGGCAGGAGTTCTCAAAACACTCAGGATTGAGGTCGTGTCACCTATGGTCGTTTCGGTGAGATTTAAGTCTCTTGTATCAATGGCGTTATATACAGAGTCTAGTCATCTCGTGGTCCAGGTATTATACAAACTCTTTGTATAGGACACCCCCGCTCGCACGTCTCGACATGAATGGTCAAGATCTACCATCTGTAGTAGTTCACAACACTTGCAAACCTTTACAAAGCAGACCGTATCCATGGTGTCACCAGGATCAGGTATCCCACCTTAATCCTTATACTACAGACCTATTTAGGTTATCACTTAAGGCATGATCCAATTGTATATCACATATACATGCTTAAGTTCACATAAGATAACCAAGGAACTTTATTTATTGGATACGAGTAAATTCCAGAATTAAATAACATTTATGTTGCGAAATCAACAATTAAAGAACACAAAAAGGGAACGTAGAGTAGGGAAGATCGACACAAAGATATACGTGGTTCACTAATAGTGTGTTAGCTACATCCACGGGCAGAGGGAGAACAATATTATTTGAGAGAATGTTTTTCAAAATTACATAAAAAAAATCGCGCTTCTAGGTTAGAGAGTTGATATATCGCACTGCTTTAAACCCTAGGGTCAAAATCATAAATAACTACAAAAAAATAAATATGTTGAATACAAGGCATTTCAATAACTTATTTTATTCATTAAAAATGTGTATCTTTACAAAACAACGAGACTCTGGGAGAATTAGGACACCAATCCCAACACATTGGATATAAAGAAAGATATATTTCAACCTTAAGAAGATAATGAAGAACTTATTGGTCCTGAAGTACCATATCTTAGTGCAATTGGTGCATTTATGTATCTTGCTAATAATACAAGACTAGATATTGCATTTTCAGTAAATTTATTAGCTAAATATATCCTACAAAAAGACATTGGAACGAAATTAAGCATATACTTCGTTATCTCCGAGGAACAATCGATATGAGTTTGTTTTATTCAAATAAATCAAATTTTGATCTAGTTGGTTATGCAGATTCTAGATATTTATCTGATCCACACAAAGCTAGATCTCAAATAGGTAATCTGTTCACAAGTGGAGGAACTGCTATATCATGATGATCGGTGACACAAATTATAACGACTACTTCCTCAAATCATGCTGAGATTCTTGCAATTCACGAGGCTAGTCGAGAATGTGTATGGCTAAGGTTAATGACTCAACACATTCATGAAACGTGTGGCTTGTCTTCTAATAAAAATCTTCCAACAATATTATACGAAGACAACACAATGTGCATAGCCCAAATCAAAGGAGGTTATATTAAAGGAGATAGAACAAAACATATTTCACCAAAGCTTTTCTATACTCATGATCTTGAAGAGAATGACAACATCACTGTACAACAAATTTGTTCGAAGGATAACCTGGCAAACTTATTTACAAAGGCATTACCAACCGCAACTTTTGAAAAATTGGTGCACAATATTGGAATGCGGTGACTTAGAGATCTTAACTGATGTTTTCATGAGAGGGAATAAATATATTGTATTCTTTTATGAGTATGTATTATATGAAATATGTACTTTTTTTTCTTCACTAGGGTTTTTTCCCATTGGATTTTTCCTAGTAAGGTTTTAATGAGACATATTATATAATAGGCATCTAAAAGGGAGTATGATGAATATTATAATAAAAAATAGATGTGCATTGCTTAGTGTCCTAAAAGCCATGTGTCACCATTCATGGTCCATGTGCCTTGTATTAATTCACGTTTGGTGTCCATGTAAGTCCACATCCTACTTGCCACTTTGTCAATAAATAGTGGTCTTTGGTAGATCTTAAAATGATATACCCATTAGTGAGAAATCCACACTAAATGGTGATATACCCATTTTATAATTTTAGTTTTTATTTATTTATTATTATCATATTATACTTTTCCATATTCGTATTCCTGTTATGCTCCTCAATTTCATAACATGTACTACTTTTTTCTATAATTTTCTTCGTTGATTACTTACCTTTCAAAACCGTTTCTAATCAAGCCAATTTTTCCAAAACTATTTTTTAAAAAGATGATTTTGTTATTGACGGAAAAAAAAAAAAAAGAAAGGAAAGAAAGTATATATATTTATATATTGGATTTTCTTATTTGTATTTGGCTTTACTTCTTTTATACATATGACATTTTGGTCCCTAAATTTTCATTGGAGTAACAATTTAGTCTATGAAATTTGAAACAATTTAGTCCCTATTATAAAGAAAATCTCTTTAAAATTAAGTTTCAACTTTATTATGTAACAACTTAATCCTTATACATTATAAAAAAAAAATTAATTTTAGATCACTTTATTGATCTACATATATAATAAATTTTATTAAATTTAATAATATTTTTTATGATAAGGATTAAATTGTTATAAGTTATAAAATCTATGGACTAAATTATTATATATTGTGAGGACTAAATTGATATAAATTTAAAAATACATATAAATTGCTACCAACTAGATTTACTTGTATGAAAGTTTTAACCTCTCAATATATGTTAGGGTTTAAGAAAAAGAAAGAAAGAAAGAAAGAAATCAGAGTAGACCCCTAGTATAAAAAGACTTTTTTATGGTTGTTGGCGAGCAAACCGGTATCTCGCCCAAAAAGCAGAGCAGGCCCCTACTTAAGTAAGTGTGAGAGGAAAAGGGGATCAAAATGTCCCATCAATTGAGGACTTTCCTTTCATTCCCCACCCCCCTTTCCATTCTTCCTTCCCCTTTCCTTCCCTTTTTTTCAATAAAGAAGCCCCGCTCCCTAAAGAAAGGGCCTATCTCTGATAAGGAAACGAAATGATCTCAATTTGACGACAAACCGGTTTGATGATTGTTCTCCACTAACCACAAGGATATAGGGACTCTATATTTCATCTTCGGTGCCATTGTTGGAGTGATGGGCACATGCTTCTCAGTACTGATTCATATAGAATTAGCACGACCTGACGATCAAATTCTTGGTGGGAACCATCAACTTTATATTGTTTTAATAATGACTCACACTTTTTTAATGATCTTTTTTATGGTTATGCCGACGATGATAGGTGGATCTGATAATTGGTCTGTTTCGATTCTGATAGGTGCATCTGACATGACATTTCCACGATTAAATAATATTTCATTCTGATTGTTGGCACCAAGTCTCTTGCTCCTATTAAACTCTAGTAGAAGTGGGTAGCAGCACTGGGTAGACGGTCTATCCACCCTTAAGTAGAATTACCAGACATTCTAGAGGAGCAATTGATTCATCAATTTCTAGTCTTCATCTACCTGATATTTCATCCATTTTAGATTTTATCAATTTTATAACGACTATTTTCAACATACATGCGTGGACTTGGAATGACTACGCATAGATCATCCCTCTTTGTGTGGTCCGTTTTAGTGACAGCATTCCCACTTTTATTACCATTTTTGGTACTGGCAGGGGTTATTACCATGTTATTAACGATGGAAACTTTAATACAACCTTTTTCGATCCCGCTGAGGACCCCATATGTTAGGGTTTAAGAAGAAAGAAAGAAAGAAGGAAATAAATCAGCCTTCAGCAACCTCCCTCGCGCACAGTCTCTCTCCCTCGCCTCCCTCCTCACGCAAACCACGGCCACCAGGGCAGACGTTCGCCGGTCGCCGTCGCACGCCGCTCGTCTCTGCCCAGCTGTGCGGTATGTTCCGGCCGTCTCCCTCTCTCTTTCTCTCCCGTTTTTCGCTCTCTCTAAGTTTTGACTCTCTTCCTACGTATTCAGATTCAGCCGCTGCTGTTAGTACCTTCATCGCGCCGCCCACCATTCGTTCGCAAATTCGGAATCTTCAAAATGAAGAACTTGTTCATTTCGACCCTAATTCTTCAATCGCGATACCAGAGCCCCAAGCTTTTTCTGTACCATCAATGGCGAGGAATAGCGAAGGTTCGTCTCAAATGGGTCAAGAATCGGAGTCTCGATCACATCATCGACACGGAGACCGATTTGAAGGCCGCTTGCCTTCTCAAGGACGCCATTAAGCGCTCCCCTACTGGCTTCATCACCGTCAAATCCATCGCCGATTGGCAAAAGCTGCTCGGCCTGACCATTCCTGTTATTCGATTCATTCGGAGGTATCCAACTCTTTTTCACGAATTTCCCCATTCTCGTTACGCTAATTTGCGTTGCTTTCGTTTGACGGATACCGCACTGTTTTTAGATCAGAAAGAGAGTAGTATACATCAAGTACACGAGAATGACACTGTCGAAAGACTTTGTAGAGTGCTTATGATGATGAAAACTAGGGCTGTTCCTCTTCAATCCTTGCGTCCCTTAGAATGGGATCTTGGTCTGCCATGTGATTTTGAGAGGTCATTGGTTCCAAGATATCCAGATCATTTTCGATTGGTGAAGGCCTCCAATGGGGATTGGTGTCTGCGGCTTATGGAATGGCGCGAGGAATTTGCAGTTTCAGCCTTGCAAAGGAGCAATCAGAGCTCTGAATTGGGAGATGCGTATAGGCAATTCAAAAGGGGGCATACCACATTGGCTTTTCCTATGAATTTTCCGAGGGGATATGGGGCACAAAAGAAGGTAAAAGCTTGGATGGAAGAGTTTCAGAAGTTACCTTACATTTCTCCATATGAGAGTTGTAGGCAAATCGATCCAAATAGTGATCTGATGGAGAAAAGAGTTGTTGGGGTTCTACATGAGCTTTTGAGTTTGACTCTTCACAAAAAAACTAAAAGAAACTATTTGAGAAGCTTGAGAGAGGAAATGAATCTCCCCCATAAGTTCACTCGAATCTTCACTCGGTATCCTGGAATCTTCTATCTCTCCTTGAAGTGTAAGACCACAACTGTGTCTCTCAAGGAAGGGTATCAGCGAGGAAAGTTGGTGAACCCACATCCTTTGACATGTCTAAGGGAGAGATTTTATCATGTCATGAAGACTGGACTGTTATACCGTGGGAAAGGTGCTGCATTGTTGGAAAAGGAGGGCATTTTGCTTAATAATACAGCCGAGGTGGTGGAGGATGGTTTGGATATTGAATCAGATGAGGCAGGTGACGATGAATGTTCTGAGGATGAAAACTCACAAGCTGAGGAATCTGATTCAGATTAATGGACAATGGACATTGGACTCAGATAAATGGATCCTTCCTTTGCTAGTTGCCAAAAAAGAGGAACAAAAATCAACGCCTCCTATGTATATATATGAGAAATGGGAGCTTACTCTTTTCCTTATATTTGTTTATGCATGTTGTTGTTCTTGCTTGAAAAAAATTGTGTTGACATGCAATCGTCTTCTTGTAGTTTTCTTTTCTTTTTTGACACAAGTTATTCCTTCATTTTTCGTTCAGCACTTGTTGGAGGACCCTAAAAGATTGGGAAGTTAGGGAGCAATTGATTTGATTGCAATTTAGGCAGATTGAGTTGAGTGATATCTTTTGTTTTTCTTGCAGTTTCATTGGTAGGTGACTCCATCTAAGGAATCGACATTGTCCCATGTAATAAAATGCCATGTAGTTTATGTAATAAATACATAAGCTATTGAGGAAAGAAATGCTTTCTGGTGAAGAGAGATTTGGAAAGATGGTATTATGCACTATTCCTGACTTGCGAAAAGAAATGCAGAAGGTTTTCTATGTAAGAAAAACATTTTTCATACTTTCATGATGTTCATACTCAAAACTCAAAACTTGATCCAGCAGAAAGCTCTGAAGAGAAGGACATGGCTGGTAAAGAAATTATTTATCTGCAACTCTGTATAGATTGGAGTAAGTTTAGTTTTATAATTTCTGGCCCTTCTTTGTCTCTGTTATACTTTCTGCATTAAAGGCTAAAAAAGAGTTATTCTGGCACTTGTTTTCAAGATGGTTAGTCATTGCAATGCATTTCGTTTGCTTTTTTCTGTTTGAAACCATATCTGGATTTATATTTGTTAGCTTGTAAGATTATGAACAATGTAGAGACAAGCTACCCTAAAGTATACATGTGACCTTTGATGTGCTGGTGTTGTATCAAACTAGTTGGATTCTTACTATAGTTGATTCAAATAAAGACTGATTCTGTTATATACTTCCTTTCGATTTCATTCTGTCTTAGCCTTTGCCTTTGTTGCTTGCATTTAGTGTATTCATTTATACGTCAACTTCATTTTTCTTTTGGATAATAAACTGTGCGCTATAAAATAAAAGGAAACTATGTAGCCTAGGGGTTGGGTGGGGTGGATAATCATCCAAAAAGAATAATCGTTGGTGGATAGAATATACTATGTACCCCTATGTAGCCTAGGGGTGGGGTGGATGATAGGATATACCATCCAAAAAGAATCCATCGAGGATCTCCTCTTAGAAAAATCCTACTTATTGTAGGAACAAGTGGTTCACTCTAGAAGGGAGGCATCTAGATCCACACCAACTTCTCAGACAACAGGATCTTGTTTCTTCATCCTTAATGTAAGGGAAGGGCCCCTCATACTAAGGGGGAAAGTGTCCAATGGAGGAACTTTCTTTGTAACCTCTTGACAGTATTTTGGCTTTCTATGGAAGAGAGATTAAGTAAGGACAGGATCTCTTTTATAGGGGAGGCTATATAGTTCTGGAAATTTACGAGAAAAGGGAACAGTGTTGGCTCTAGCGTCTCCCCTAAATCGGATTTGTCTTCTATTCGAAGCTTGGAGTTGGGGCAATGAGTGGAGTTGTGAGATTTGAGAACTTGTGAAATCCAGTCTAGGAACTCATAGTGTAAGGAGTTAATAAGACATATAATTGAATATATATAATTAAAGAAAAAAAATATATATGTAAAAGTGAGCTTTCCCTCATTTGTATTTGTACGTTAGATATGAGAAATTAAGTTGAAACTTTTTCAAAAAGATCATATACTTTATATATTGAATGCAATCTCCTCCCAAAATGAGGTAATTTAATATTCAATAATCACAATGGTCATTGATAATGAAATATTAGAGTGTTGTAAATTGTGCAAACATACAAGTATAACTAGCAGTTGAGACATTTTACATCTCTTCTCAATCTTTTTTTTCTCTCTTTCCATTAATGGGGGAATCCATTCTCTTCTCAATTCAATCTTTCCATTAAGATTTTTTACTTTTTCTTTTTTTTCCTTATTTCAAAGTTTGTTCAATTTTAGTCTTTGTATTTTCTATAATCTTAAATTTAGTTTTTCAAAGTTATTTTTTGCCAAAATTGAATAGATAATATAATAATTTTCATGCAAGAAAGTAAAATCTTTTTAAAATTTATAGTAAAAATGTTATAGATAATGAAAAGTTTTTTTTTTTTTTTTTTTTTAAAAAAAAATCTAGTATTGGAGATTAAATTTTAAAATTTATTGAAAGTATATGGCTTAAAATTGGATAATTGTAATTACGATAACTAAAATTAAACAAACTTCAAGTATAGGACTAAAAGGATATTTTAACATTAATTTTTTTTTTGGAAAAAAAGTACATACACCGAAATGTATGTGCAAATTTTTGTCAATTATATGAATGTGTAGATCATTTTAAAATATACTTTCAATTATTTAAAATTAATTTTGATGATATGAAAATTGTATTTAAGATGTGATTTTGAACATGCTAAAATTGATTGTAATATATCACTATGGAAAAGTAAATAAGTTTGAACGGCAAATAAAATGGAGAAGAAAATGGGAGGTAAAGAAATATTGGAACTATAGATTAGAAACTTTTAATTATGGTTTAAGATATTAAATATCACAATAAAACTCGGCCTAAAGAAAAAAAATTAGTTAGGATTACGATTTCCTTAAATCACATTTATAATGCACTGAAAATTCCTTATATGAAAAATATTTTGAGTGAAAGAAAGTTATATTAAACGTAGAATTTAAGGTTCGTTTAGATCGATTTGAAAAAAATATATTTTCAAAAAGTTCATTTTTATTTAAATATTTTTGAAAAAAATAGATGAAAATACACTTCAAAATTATTTTGAGTGATTGTTAAATATTTTAATTTTTCTCAAAATAATATATTTTTTAAAATTAGGTACTTGAAAATGTATTCAAAACGGTAAACACATCTTTAATTGATCCTCGAAGAACTCTTAATCACTTTATTTATTTGGGACATTTTTTAATATGGCTATCAAAACAACACATTGTTTTTTTTTTTTTTTTTAAATTATTAATATTGTTTTTTTCAAGCTTATTGGAAATGTGGTTGTTTTGAAAGTTAATTATAATTCAGATATTATTCATCCTGATGTGACTTTAATCAAATCTGATGTCTTCAGGACACGAGAATTATTACATTTATTAAAAGGGTATATAAAATGGGGCAATTTCCTTTCATTTTGCTGTGTGTTTCTTTCAAGTTTTCATTTTTTTTATAAATAAAATGACAGTTTGAGAGCTTGAACTCAAGCCCTCTAATTGTTAAGAGATAATTTTAAAATTATTAAAATCACATTTTTTTTCAGGTTTAGAATCACTTCAAAAGAGTCAAAACACATCTTTAAACACTCAAAATTAATTTAATATTTGATTTTATACTTTTAAATGCAATTTTGATACATCAAAATAAGCTTAGAAGGATTAAAACATGTTTTGAAATAATTTTGAAAATGAAAAAAGGGATCTTAACCATTTTAAATCGACTCCAAATGAGTAGTCGTAAACTAATTATCATTGTTTATCCGAAGCACCTATTAGATATAAACATAAAAATCTAGAGACTATCTCTAAATCCCTAAAAAAATTAGCATGTTTTAGAACCAGTTGAACTGAACAAGACTAGGGAAGAAGAAAGGAAAATTCATGAATTAACAAAACTAGACTTTAACGTTGAATATACGATTTTATTTTGTTTGATTTTAGCTCATAATTCTAAATTTGTCCGATACAAGATTAATTATTATTGGTAGAATTTGAGGTATTTATTAAACTTTGATTCTTACCAAAAGCAAAACGCTGTTAATGTAATCTATGAAGTAGCCCACATTTAAATTAAAATTAATATAGTCTAACATATATTTTACGTTTATATATATTTTCATCTTATAAACGCTCTAAAGGATGTCGTTTCTTACCGAGGAAGCTAAGCTAAGGTGCGGGGATGTTGCTTTCATGCACACCTCCTGCTACCATAACTACAAGGCATATTCTCTTGCAAAAAAGATGTTGAAAAATGGATGTCATTTCTTCTCTACACACCTTATCTTCAAGAATTGTCTTTTTTTGTTCTCTTTTGAAATATGAAAAAACAACCTTTTTACTTGAAATATGCACATTAAATTTTAATACCTAAGGTGATAACATTACAAAATTAAGGGAACAAAATCTCCAAGATATTTACTATTTATTACAATTTTTACTATACTTGTCATTTTCAAACGTGCCATTATGTTGAAATACTTCAAGAGTTAGAAGCCATTCACACTTAGTTAACTCCCTTCCTAGCCTTTTAAGCCTTGAGTATCCTTAGGCCAACGCACACTTCCTTCCTTCGTGACATAGTTGGTCTCATGGTGTCTACTTGGACGCATGGTAGGAGTTGATGTTCAATCTTGTAGCCACTGTTGCTTCAATGCCAACCCTTTCTACTTCCCTTTATTTTCCAAGACTTATAGCATCATTTACAACCCGAATTAGACAAAACTTTCTTCATGAAATTTGTTAAGAATTGTCTCAAGAAGCTCACTGTCAAATTGGAGCCTCTAGTTCCTCTTCTAGAGCTCAACATGCTCTAAATACCCCAATATGTTCTAGAGGCTTCGAATTCTGACCTTCATCTGGTTCCCTTCACTTTTGGGCATCTTTTTTACCAAAACTTATCATGGCAGCAACCTAGGTTTATATTCTAGGTTCAAAGAGCTTCAACATAGTTGAAAATCTTCCAAAATGCTTGCTTGCTTCTTTCAAGCCCAAGTCTGCTTGCTTCGTCATCACCTAAATCCCAAGTCCAATTCCCAGCCTATATAACTCGAAATATATTCATTAAAATTCAAAACTTCCTTCTATGAACTTCTTACATATTCTTTTACCTATCTTACCTCTCTTAACTCTTCTTAAATCGCCTAGAATTCACCAAATATCACGAACTACCCGATTGAACTTAGAATCTGTACTGCCTTTGTATCTTCTTTGAATTTCAGCATCATTTCGTGGGAGTTTCTTTTCAGCAGCCTCAGCTCTTCATCCTCTCTCATCTTATCAGCCCATATATATAGAAAACTCTGCATGAATTCTCAGCCTTCATACTTTGCCACATAGCCTCCCTAGCTGGACTTTTCCTCAATTTTGGCCAAGTCTCGTGAAGCCACCTCATGCTTCAGCCATGTTAGGTGTCTTTCACTGCCCAAAACTTTACTTCCAATGTACAAGGGTTTGCTTTAACACATGGATGTTCCTTTGCTCCATACTCCTCTGCTCCCAACGCATCACTAGGTTTCAAAGCTTCTCATCCATGACTATGTCTCCAAGCCAAATTTACCTCTATGGCAAGCCAACCAACACATGGATGTGCAAGTAGTCTGAAATTTGGGTAGTGATAGTAATAGTTCACATTGAATTCAAAAGTGTGGAGCAAAGGCTTATTGTTCTGTATTTTTCGCATTTATTTTCCTGTCTTTTTCTCGATGAAAAACTAAATACTAAATAGGCAAAAAAGAAAAACAAAAGTACTATATTGTGTAACTTGATTGATCAATCAAGAACAACAAGCTTCTGGTACTCGCTGCCGGACACAGCCTGCTCCATGATGGCTTCCGGTTGAATGACGCCGTCGTTATTCAAAAACAAGTTCATCAAGTTCTTTGAGTATCCACTGACCAAAGCCACCCCCTTCTCCCTGGCCGGCACTGGCGTTGCCCTCGAATTTCTCAAGTTCCAAAATACAATCTGTGGAACAGCTGATCCATACCCTTTTTCTGTAAACTTCCTAACTATAACTTGGTAATCAGTTTCCCACGAGTTGGATGATGCTTGATCGAACTCCATGTCACTGAACACGAACAATCTCTTTACCATCTGTTCTTCATTCAACTTTGCATCTACAGCCACTTTCAAGATTTGATCAAAAACCTTCTGAAAATCAGTATTATACCCCCATTCCATCTCCTTAATGAAATCCGTCTTTGATTTCAGACTATCCCCTTGGATCAAATGAAGTTTAGGGTCCGCACTGAATGTGATCACTTTCCCTTTCCATGGATCTTCGCTCAATTCAGAAACCAAAAGACCCAAAGCAACACAAACATCCATGGGAATCCCCGCCATACTCCCAGATACATCACAAACAGCAATACAGTTTCTCAATTTCCCTTTCTTCAACAAGTCATCCACCATTCTCTTCCATTGAAGCTCTGCCACTTCTCCGCCATCTTCCTCACCGTCGTACAAAGAATTTATGATCTCGTGAGGAAGCAATGCACCGGCGGCGATCTTGGTCTTACCATCCTTTACATCTTTCAAGTATTGGCCAAACCGCTCCCCATCGTGTTGCATGAACTTTTCCTTGTAGATTTTCATTGCAACAGAAGCTACTCTGTTGTAAGGGATCGAATCCCACCGATTGGCTCCCATGTAAACCTCCGGCAGTTCCAACACCTTCCGGAGCGGCACCAAAACTTGCTTCCTCAATCTGTCACGAACTCTGTACGCGTAATGCGCCTCTTCGATCCCTTCGTATTCTGGGTCAGATTCGCGAGGGAAAACCTTCCTCGCTATGCTCTCGCAGAGTAATGTCGATCGATCGAAGGACGAATCGACGGAAGGGCACCATTTCGCAGCGAGACTGATTTTCCTCAATTCTCCGGAATTCAGAAATTGAAGATCAGATTTCAAACAATCGGCAAAAAAGTCAGAGATTCGTTCGTACAAGAGTTGGAAATTTGGATCGGACTGAAAACGTTCCACAACCTTCTTCGCCATCGAAACCTTCTTTATCTTCCTGTCTGCGCTCGCCTTCTCTTTCTCTATCCTTGATGTCTCTATGGCCTTCGAAATATTGGCCTCTCTGTCGGTTGAAGATTGAATTTCTTTCTTCCTCGTCTTTGGCTTCACTTGCTTGAAGCTTCCATGCCTGATAGATAGCCCAAATCTCCCTCTCCGAGTCGTCGACGATCTCTTTGGTTTACGACTACGTTTTCTCTCAAGCCACTCGTTCTTCTGATTCTCCCTCACATCGGAACCCTCAAGAAGCCGGTAAAGTATCTCAGGAAGATCCTTGAAATAACCGAAATCAGCAATAGAAGGAATGTTACCTGCTAGGGTTTTGGGGTGAAATTTGTGGAGCCAGAGCGCAGCCGTGTAATATCCCTCTTTATCGGACTTTCCGGTACCACGAACTCCTCGCAAATTACAGATCAGCTTCAGCGTCATCAATGGATCGTGATTCCAAGCCAAACTCAATCTCTCGATCAAAGAATCAGCGGGCGTATCAGGAACCACATGGAAGAAGAAATCAAGGCAAGGATTACCGGTGGAGAGGAACGTCACCGACATATTCTCCGTGAAGCCCATGGGCGGCAGGTTGTCATGGGGGTTATCGATCTTGTTGAACTTTGCGACCAGTGAATCGACGAAGGGGTCTCCGGAGGCGGTTGATTCCGCTGGTTGAGGCTGAGATGATTGGAGTTCGACGGGGGCAGGGGCGGCGGCGTAGAGCTCCGGAGGACCGAGAAGGCTTGGAGGAGCCATCGGAGTCGGAATCGTATCTGGAAATGGTGAAATGAGAATCGATGAATAAAGATCTAAGGAAGGAAGGGGTTTAGCGAAGGGTTTTCGGTTGCATTTGCATTTGCATTTCGTTTATATACGAATTTTCATGCTTGGGGCCCAAGAAGGAATCACATAAGGTCAACTTTCCATGTACCAGATTTGAATACCAATTTTGGAATTAATTAATTTTCATTATTACCTGGAAATTAAAACAATTTATTAATGCTTTTTAATATCTGTCTAGATTTCGACTTTAGTTTTTCCTTTACGTTTATTTTGTTCTCATTTCATCCTAAGTTTTAAAATTTACACTATTTATATTTATTTTACATTATTACTTTAAATTAATTAAATTCAAATTAGTTTTTACTATTTTTTTTAACCTTATTAAAATTTATTAAATTTTTTGCACCATGTTTATTTTAAATCAATTAATTAAAAGTTAGCCAAATACCAAAATGGGCACCAATGTAAAATATTGATAGACACCAAATGAAAAAAAATTAAAATCAAAAGTAAAAGTGTTACAACTTTTTAATACTAGTATTTTAGCACATGCTTTTCATATATTCCATAAATATCTTTAAATTTAAAAAATTTTAATCATTGGCTTTTAGAGATAATTTTGGACAGATTTACCATTTTTATTATTTTATTTGCCTTTTTAGGTCATTAATGAGAGAGAATACACATTTTACAAAACATCATTAATGTTGAAGAGACGATGCATTTATTATATAGTATTGATTATTTGAGATTTTCTTCCTATTTTCAATTGAAGAGAGAAAATACATTTAATATAAGTTTAATTTTCATTTAAGGCATTTCATATATCAAGCGACTCGTTTTACTACCACATTCATGTTATTTTTAAATATATCTTTGAAAATTGTATTAGATTGTTGCAAATGTTCTAATCAATATATGAAATATACTGGTATATATATTTGATATTGTTGGGATTATGCCCTAAAGCCTCGTAGTTAATATGTTATTTGAAATAATGATTAATTATTTTATATATGCAATGATTCATTAAAGAAAGATTTGAGGTTATTTTATATAACTTAAATATGTATGTGGTTGACATAGAAGTGGATCACAATTAAGTAATAACCTAAATGGTTTGTAGTATATAGATAAGATTGAGTGTCTTATGCTGATGACACTATGGATAAGCCCACTTTGTAATTGTTACAAAAGTTGTAAAGTGTTATAAACCATTTAATCATAATTGTTCATGTGGAGATATGTGAATGAGGGTATCCTATACAAAGTGTTCGTATAAGACCAGACCGCGAAATGATTAATATCATTTTATAACACTATTGACTAAAGAGATTAACATTTCATAGGATGACCATAGGTAACTCGACCTCAATCTTAAGTGAGTTATGAACTCTTATCTATGAGGGCAGTCCTTTAATTTATATGGGTGAGAGTGGTCCGACTCGTCGAATCAATAAGCTTACTATTTTGAGGATTTTTCCAAGTAGGGAGTTAAGAATATAACTACACAAGATGGAACTTACTCCTTCCCGTCTTTAGGATAAGTAGATGAATTGCTCCCTTACGTGCTGACTCAAGGTCTTGAACAATGGGGCCCCTTCCTCGCACTGGTTGGTGAGGGTTTTGTTTATGGTAGGACAATAAACAAGTTGTTCATTAGAGGTTTAGTGAGACTTAAGGAGTTAGATGTAACTACAGGGAAAAAATGGTAATTTGATCCAGCCATAATTACGAGCGGTTCGTGAAGGGTCGATTTACTGTTAATTGATTATATCCATGGATAAAGAAATATATTTACAATGTGAAGAGTTAAACTGTGGGTCTTTAGTGGACTGACCTACAGTTCATGAATGTTGATTAATTTGATTAAAGAGTTTGATTAATTAATCAAGTATCATTATAGCTTCTAATATGTAGGTTCATTAAGTTCTCTTGCTTGCTCACAAAGGATAAAAACAAGGAAAAAATGGTTTTGTAATAATTTGAATTGTTCAAATTATTTAAATGATATATATGTGATTTATACTAATGTGCTTGATATAAAGTATAATGTATATTGATACACTATTGTTTATAGTTAATTATAAACATGTCTTATAATCAATACTATATATGAGAGAGAGATTAATTTGAATAAAATTCAAATTAATATAATGTATATGGATACATTATAATATATAAAGTTAACAATGAGATTAATCCTGAGCTAACTATGAACTTCTGATTATTCGGGATTATCCTTAGATTTGCATATGTGAGGTTTGACTCAACAGCGCCGACTCAATAAGCCTCCCATTTCAAGAGTAAGGCAAGGTAGATAGTTGGGGACTTAGGGTGCAAGATAGAATTCACGCCTACCCGATTTAAGGATAGGAGGAAGGTTGTTCTCAAGTACTGAATCCAGGTCTTGAATAAGGGGCCACACCCTCTTGTTGGCCCAAGAGGGATCCGATTTTGTGATTGGATCACAAACCAATTGTTCATTAGAGGATCAGTGCAACTTAAGAAGCAAGATGTAATTTTGGGGGTAGAACAACATTTGACCCAGCCATTATTACGAACAATCTGTGAAAGATCGACGTATCGATTATGGTTAAATTAAGTGGACACAAATATATTTACAGTGAGGATAGTGCAACTATCGAGCCATAGTGGTATGACTCGATAGTTAACAATTATTGATTAATTCGGTCTAAAGAGTTTTAGCCAATTAATATCAAATCGTCGGAGCTCATGATCTGTAGGTCCATAAGATCCCTCTACTAGCTCGTAAAACATGAATACCTTGGATTAGTATATTGAGTGAATTTGAAATGATTTCAATTTGAAGTGTTCAAATTGCAAATTAGAGTTTGAATTTGAATTGTACAATTTCAATTTTGGGTTTGTATAACTATATTCGATATAATTAATGTTTAATTTATTGAAATTAAACAAAATTGGAGAGTTTATAATATTTAAATATTGATTTAAATATTAACTGCATGAATATGATTCATGTTTAAAATTAGGTGTTTGATTAATTTAATATTAGTTATTAAATTATTGACTAAAATAATTAAAAAAAAATTAATTAATTGAAATCAAATTAATTTCAATTTTAATTTTCCAACTTTAGAAATCGAATTTTATATTAGATTAAATTTTGACTTTAAGCAACGAAATTGGAAATTAAAATAGGAGATAATGGAAACATCCAAGGTTTTGGATGATTTGATGGATTCAGCTCCATCCAAACACCTAGCTGAAGGAACTCTTATACAAGAGTACCTACGAGCGGAAGTAGATCTTTCTAATTCATTGTGATAGAATTACCACATATACATTCAAACATACTAATATGTATTCATAACGCTAAGGAGATCAAGAGATCATACCAGATGAAGGTTTCTTCTTCACAGCGAGTCTAAAACCCAACCGTCTACCTCGAACAATCACCACTTAGATAGAAGGAAATGGAGATGACACCACCACTCAGAGTCCTTAGTATTCTTGGAGTGAGAATCCAAAGTGTGGGCTTTGTTCGGATTTGGTAGAGGGAAGGAGGAAGAGAGAACGTAATCAACGATCAAGCAAGTGGGAGATGAGGTCGTCTATCGCATAGACAAGATGCTTAATCGTTCAGGTGAAGTATATGATCGGGTAGGAAAAAGTAAGCGATCGTCTAAACGATCGTGTAGGAAAAGGGTAAGCGATCATGTAGGAAAAACTAAGCGATCGTCTATACGATTTTGTAGTAAATACCGGAAGCTAAACGATTACTTAGGAAAAGGTAAACGACTGTTTTGTAAACAGCTCACAAAGGTGTAATCGTTAAGCGATCGTTTAGCAATATCGTATATGTAAGCGATCGTTCAAGCACTATCGTATAGGCATTGATTTTCTAAATGATGATACACTCATTAACACAATGTCCGCGCATCTCATTCTTAACACACCGTCAGCTATTTATGCATCTCAAAGTGATCTTTCAATACACTCATCCATTATTAGAACAGAAGAAATGACATCTCATTTCCTTTATAACCATCCAATGAATGTGATCTCATCATATTCATAACATATAAATTAATATCATATATTAATTATAATATTTTCCTCTACTAGATATAAATCATATTTATATCCAATTTCCTCAAAGTTAATGTATCTCATACATAAAGTTAATTATATCATATTTAATTAACTCGTTCAATTATATCATATATAATCGAACTCCCTCGTGTCAATTTGAACATTTCAAACTGACCCAAAAACTGACTCTCAACTTATATCCAAGCTACCAAGGGGACCTTATGGACCTATGGCTTGAAGCTTCAATGGTACGTGAATAGTTGACTAAATTTTTTAGTCACGATATCCGCCATCCGTTAACTACCAGACATTCCACTAAAGACCGACAGTTGAACTCTTCTTGCCATAGATATATTTCTATGTCCATTGGATATAACCAATCATCAGTACGATGACCTTTCACAAATGCTCGTAATTACAACAGGCCAATTTACTGTTTTGCCCCTGTAATTACATCTTTCTCTTTAAGTACCACTGATCCCTCTAATGAACAATACAACATAGTCCTACTATGTGTGAACACCTCTATGGTCATGAAAATGTGTGTGGCGCCACATCGTTTAAGCCTTAGGATCAGCCTTTAAGAGAGAAATCTATCTACTTATCCCTACTTTGGGGAAGGAGTGAACTCCATCTTATGAAGTTGAGTTCCCAGCTCCTAAATCAGATGAATCTCCAAAATGGTAGGTTTGAGTCGGCGCTTTGGCCATTCACACCCATGCAAATCAAAGGACTTCCCTCAATGGCAGAGGTTCCCAACTCACTCAGGATTGAGGTCATGTTACCTATGGTCATCCTAGTGAAGTGAAGTCTCAGTCATGAACGGAGTTATATGACAAGACATTAACACTTCGAGGTCAGGTCTTATACAAACTCTTTGTATAGGACGCCTCCGCTCGCATGTCCACTACGCGAATAATCAGGATCAGACCATCTGTGACAACTCATGACATTTGTAATAATTCCAAAAAGTGGGTCGCGTCCGTAGTGTTACCAGGATAAAGTTTCCCTCCTATATCCATATACTACAGATTATTTTGGTTGTCACTTAAGACATGATCCACTTGTATGTCACTACATACATGCTTAAGTTACATAAAGACAACCAGGAATATTAAGTTTATTGGTTGTGGTAAAATAAAAAACATCTAAATGTGCAAAGTCAAAAAGTGAAGTAAATATCATGTATATTATACATCACAAGTGTTCGTACAAAGTTGTTTACAAACTATAGGACACGAGACTTTAGAGCACAAACCCCAACACTAGCCCACTACCAAGCACAAATTGAGCTGGCCAAGACTGAGATTCCTTAGTGCTTGCATGCATGAGATGCATAAAAGCTTCAATTTTATGAGATGAAGTTTAGAGAGTTGCTGGAAATCTGAGAAATTCTGAAAATCTCTCTCTTCTCTCAAACCCTCTCTAATTCCATTCACACAATTCAGCTCAATTGAGAGTTTCACCACTCAAATTCAAGGCTGAGAATAGTAGAGAAGATCTTTTGGTTGTTCATTAAGGTGTTGAAGCTAAGAATTCGTGGAGAGCAGCTTGGATTTGGAGAATTCTTTAAAGGTATCAATTCTGAAACCCTCTTTGTTTAAAAACCTGTTTTACATGCTTTTAGAACTCAAATTAAGTATAATTAGAGTGCTTATTGAATCTGATTGCTTCCGTTGCATGCTTCTACATTCCATCAATTGGTATTAGAGCATGATTTAAGCACTCAATTAACATTAATTTGAGTATGGTGGGTGAATTTCTTTATATGCATTTTTTGGCACTGATATGGTGTTTTAATCAGCTTTGGCATTAGATTTTTTTTATTCCCAAGTTAAATTTATAATTGGCTCTTATTTGATGAACTTATATATGTGCTCTAGAGTCTGTAATTTATTTGGATTCAATAAAGTTGAAATTAGGTTGTAATTGACGTGAGAAGCAAACGTGATCGAGGTGCAGATTTCTGGACTGAATCTTCTGTTCATCAACGTCGTGACACTATTCATCAAACATTGCAATGCTTCGAGCCTAATGATGAACAACATTGCAACACTGGGATGCAATGTCACGACGTTGTTCCTCCCAACCAAGAAAGTGCACGTCCGTGAGCCGGTTTATGCGGGAGGTGATCGGTTCGACCAGTCTGGTTTCTTCTTGTCTGGTTCAGCCTGGCTTTGTCTGTTTCAACATCTTTTGAAGCTTTGGAGGTCCGGTTTGGGTTGGTTCATGCGATCCAGATCAGAATTAAAGTTGTTTTTGTACCTTTTTTTTTGTAATTATTTAGTTATTATTGCTTGCTTAGGATGCTAAAGTTGAACCATATCAGTATTGTTTAAATATTTATACATGTGATGTATGTTATATTTAAATGAAAACATGTTTGTGCATATTGTATACCATGTAGATTTAAAATCTCACCATAAGAAGCATGTTACATGTATTAGATATAAGTTATAAAGAGTTATAATATATAGTATGCATGTTTAGGGTTTCTTTTGTTTAATATAAGTGTTATATTAAATTATAAATGCCTTTGTTAAATATTATGGATGCAAAGCATGTCTATTTTTATAGGTTGTTATAAAATTAAATTAGACATTAAAATCCATAATGAAGATAAGTTGCATGCTCACATAGGTTAAACACTTGTTTTAATAGTTAAAATAGGTCGTTATCTTATAAAACACGGTTACAAACTCAACCGGTATAATCTTGTCTAAGGCTTGAGGTTTTTAAGTTGACGGTCTATGGAACACCTCCTACCTGGGGATTATGGCCGAATAATTGAGCTTTTTTAACCGGTTTTATAAGCGTACTGAGCGATATGAGGTAATAGAATAGTTTATCACCTAGACATCGTAGGTTAAAATCCATTTATAAGCGTTATACTTGGATAAACCATTTAAACTTAGGGTTGTTTAATTAGCCAAAATAAACCTGAATATAAATATACCCAAACAATTAGTAGAACACTTCAGTGGGAGTTTAATAACATATATGATATGTTATTAGAACGCTTTAGTGGGAATTTAATAACGTATGCGATATGTTGTTAGAACGCTTCAATGAGAGATTGATAACATATATGATATGTTATTTTTAGCTATCGCGTCCCTAAGAATTCACATCGAGATTCATGCTTCGCTTCGTGTCACCCTGGGAGTGACCTCCATTCAGAAAGTATTCGCATGAATTAAGATCTAGGTGAATAGGGGAAGTTGTTCATAGTAAAATCAAATATACAATGTTTTGATTTTAATTCTCGCGTCCCTTAAAAATTCACACTGTGAGGTTCATGCGACACTTCGTGTCACCTTGGGAATGACCTCATTCGGAAAGTGTTTACATGAGTCAATATCAAGGTGAATAAGTGAAAGTTGTTCATTGTAAAATCAAATATGTGATATATTGATTTCAACTCTCACATCCCTAGAAAGTTCACACCATGAGATTCATATAACGCTTCATGTCACCCTAGGAGTGACCTCCATTCGGAAAATATTTGTATGGGTCAAGATCAAGGTGAAAGGGGAAGTAGTTCATAGTGGGTGAAGGATATGCGTTAACATATCCTGCGGTCTCTTCCGTTGGTTTGAACGGTGAGATTCTTATGTTGCGCCTGCTGG
This sequence comes from Benincasa hispida, assembly GCF_027475165.1. NCBI lineage: Eukaryota > Viridiplantae > Streptophyta > Magnoliopsida > Cucurbitales > Cucurbitaceae > Benincasa > Benincasa hispida. The sequence continues at coordinate 73,876,265 of NC_143480.1, forward strand.
TTAGCTTTAGGTGGCGCTTGCTAGTTGTTTAATGATAACTATCCCTTCAAAGGGTTGTAACATAGGATTCGGAACAACTCAAACTCTAGAAATGGATAGGATTTCTTAGGTCCATTCCCAACCTTGACTTTTCAATTCGGTAGCAACGTTAGGGCCGACCTTTGAAGTCTGAAAATGGAGGGTTATACTTACAGAATTACTAAGTGTTAGTAATTTCTGACCAAAAACGATAACTAAATGACTATAGGAATAAGAGTTATTCTAGAGATAGTATTTAGCCAAGAATCTCTTGCTTTAGTGAAAGAGTATTTCACTGCCCTCGGTAGTACTTATTCTGACTCACTATAGTATCGTTGCAAACAAATAATGATTATGGGTGCATTATTATTTTTTTGCTAAAACTTGATTTGGATTTGGTTGCTTTTTACTAAATAAAATTTGTTTAAATTTTCAGCATGTCGAATTCTTCTAAAATACTCACTTCCACTTTAGTTAACAGTACTAACAAATCAACATGAAAATTACTAGTAAATGATGATTCAAAACAAGTTTTAACAGAGGAATGTCCTCTATCTCCCAACTCATCTAAAGTTTTGAGCTATATAAATGAGAATATGAAAATCGAACGACAAAGTAAATACGATTTACATGTCATCGAAACATGCTTAATGAAAAACGATAAAAAAAAAAGACATGGATAATAGATTCAAATGCCACTAATCATATCTGTATTTTCTCTCAGGAAACAAGTTCCCGGAGACAATTTACAGAAGACGAAGCAACATTTAAGGTAGGGATTAGGGAGATTGTTTCAGCTAAAGCAATGGGAGATATGAAGTTATTTATAGGAGATAGGCACATTTTACTTGAAAATGTTTATTACATTCCTTCTATGAAATGGAATTTAATATCTGTCTCATGTTTACTGGAACAAAATTACAAAGTTTCTTTTGAAAATAATGAAGTGTTCACTACTTCAAAAGATATCAAAATTTGTTCTGCAAAACTAGAAAATAACTTGTACATGTTAAAACTGACTGAGGTAAAAGCCATTCTGAACATAAAGATGTTAAAATAGTCGAGACTCAAAAAAAGAAAGGAAAAGGGTTTATAGTATAAGGATTAAGGAGGGATACCTGATCCTTGTGACACTACGGATACGACCCGCTTTGTAGAGGTTTTCAAGTGTTGTGAACTACTACAGATGGTAGATCCTGACCATTCATGTGGAGACATGCGAGCGTGGGTGTCCTATACAAAGAGTTCGTATAAGACCAGACCACGAGATGATTCGTCTCTGTATATAACATCGTTGATACAGGAGATTTACATCTTACCTAAACGACTATAGGTGACATGACCTCAATCCTGAGTGTTTTGGGAACTCATGTCTTTGAGGGCGGTTCTTTGATTAGTATGGGTAAGAGTGGCCAGATTACCAACTCAACATGCCTACCTTTTTGGGGATTTGTCTGATTTAGGATTTGGGAACTCAGTTACACAAGATGGAATTCACTCCTTCCCCAAAGCAGGGGTAAGTAGATAGATTGTTCCCTTAAGTGCTGATTCCGCGGCTTGAACATAGTGGCCACAGCTTCTCTTTCGAAGAGAGGACCTAGTCATAGTAGGACTATGACTAATGTTCATTAGAGAGATCAGTGGTACTTAAGGAGTTAGATGTAACTACAGGGGCATGACGGTTATTGGCCCAGCTGTACTTACGAGTGATCTGTGAAGGGTTATTGCACTGTTGATTTGTTGATATGGACACATAATATATATGTGATAAGGAGAGTTCAGGTGTCTATCTTTAGTGGAGTGCCTGGCAGTTAACAGATGGCGGATCCCGTGACTAAAGAGTTTAGTCAGTTATTCACGTACCATTGGAGTTTCAAGCTACAAGTCTATAAGGTCCTCTTGATAGCTCAATGGATTCAAATTGAGGATCAGTTCTTGGTGTTGATTTGAAATGTGCAAATAGACAAGAGGAAATTTGATTATATATGATATGATCGGTGTGATGATTAAAATACATCAAGTGGAGGATTAATGTAAATGAGATTTACGTTAAGTACCATGAAATAGAAAAAAAGTTATGGTTTATATGTTTCATGAGATGAAATATTAAAACTATAGGTTATAAATATACTATAGTATGTTGGTTATCATATATATTTATAATAATATTAATTATTGAATAATTATCTCTTTTTCTCTAATAACCAATTGAGTGGGACATTATTGGTGGTTTCATAGTAACCGTGAGATAAAAGGAAAAATGTTTTCCTAAATTTAGTATGATTTGTGAGAGTTTCGATTCTCGGAATTACTAACGATTGGTTGTCAAGTGAATGAGATTCACTAAACGATAGCTAAAGAGAGACTATATGATCGTGGAGTGACACTACACGATAGTTCACTCAGTTGGTCGATAGCTAAACGATCGAGGAGCTTTTGCTAAACGATCACATGGCATTTGTTAAACAATTGGGCATTCGTCTATACGATAGACTGTCATCTCCCACTTGCTCAATCATTTACACGCTTGTTCTTCTTCCGATCTCGTCCTCTAACCAAGTCCACACAAAGCCCACACTTCTGGATTCTCACATTAAGAATACCAAGATAGCCATTGTGGTGGTATCGTACTCAACTCGACATATATCGAGGTTTTTGGATGTCGTTCGCTGTGTTTGGGATCTTAGAGATTACTGTGTTCGTGGTCGCTGTGATCATGTTGTGTTGCGGTCAAAGTGTTCAAGTGGTCGTGATTGCTGTCTTGCTGTTTGAACGAGCATTCGTGATCAAGGGAGATTGAAAATGAGTCTTCAAAGGTATGTGTAATTTATCCCTTGATCTTATAGTAAAGCATGCTATAATTTTGTTTTGTGCATAGCCTGGATGTTGCCGTTTCTTGATTGTAATTGTGTATGTTCAAATATGATTGAATTTTGGAACGATCATTTTGCTGCTCATGGAAATCCTCATGTCTGATTTCCTTCAATTAGTATCAAAGCCAGGTTGTTCTGATATTCCAAATTTCACTTCTGTTTTGAACTTCTTTTACAGTCGTGGTGGGTTTTCTGCATTGCATTTAATTGTTAAATACATTTATGGATGGCGATGAATGTTTACGGGTTAATTGCCTTTGTTTAAACTTTCTTTAAATTACGAAGTGTTAATTTGTAAGGGCCCCTGTGTTTTTGGGCATAATTAACATGCATTCGAGTCTATAATTCAAAGTGTTTGAGTTAGTTGAGTCGTTCGTGATGAAGTTTCGAAGCATAGAGATGTGGTTCTTAGGGAAGAAGAAGACCAAGAGTTGGTCGTATCATGTAGCCTCAGGTAAACGATTGTTGGGATTTAAGTAAACTATCGTGTAGATTTTTCTATGCGATCGTGTAATATTTACTAAATGATCGTTTAGCTAATGCTAAAGATGGGGTAAATTGTTTACTCTATCACATGGCGTTGGTTGCCCGATCACGGAGATGCTGGAGGTAGACGATCGAGTGGGAGCATATGATGCTCATCATTTAGTTTAAGGCGCGCGTTAAACGATCGTGTAGTTGGCATGCTCATTTCATAGTTACTTACTACACGATCATGCGGTATACAATATGAAGGCGCTCGCTCAGTGATCGTTTAGACGATAATGCTTTACCACATCGTTGTCGTTTAGATGATCGTATAAGGCTTGCATTGCAGAGCGCGTTACACGATCGCGTACCTCATGCTTCATCGCATAGTAAAAGATACACGATCGTTTAGCTCTGGAAGCATAGGTAAACGATTGAGTAAAACGTTTACTCTTTCGTATAGACGATCGTGGGGAAGTTTGGTACACGATCAGTGGAGACGCGGACTTCGACCGAACGGTTCAAAACCCGGCTCGCCTATTTGAACCAGAGACTTTTTATTTTTGTAATAGTTAGCTTTTGTTTTTGAGGATTTGAGGCAATTTTTCTTGGTTCATCAACTTTTTGTTTATTATACATGAGATGTATGATGTTTATATGGCAAAGTGTTTGACATATAGTTTTGAAACCCACCTTAGGTTGTACAATTATTCATGCATCATGTGTTATAAGTGTTATAATATGGCATGATGAATTTACAAGAGAGCATGTGTATGCATCATGAAAATATAAGAGTTATACCTGTGCATGCAGTGAGCATATTCATACATCATCTTTATATTATAAGCGTTATAGTATAAGGGTGAATGAAAGCATGTTTGTTTGGTTCGTTGTTATTTTGTATGAGTGTTATATAAAAAGTAGCAATGAATGAACAATGCATGGAGCATGACATTAGGCTGTTTATAAATGTTATGAATGCCTTGTATGTGTTAGCTTTGCATTGTGTTTTGTTTCTGTTTTAAGTGTTATAATAGAAATTAGAACTAAAATCGATATGAAAGAGTTGCATGCGGACTTAAGGTGAACTCATGTTTTTTAAAAGGGTTTTAAAATTGGATTGAGATAGACCTAAGTTCAAAGGTTCTAATAGGATTAGCAACCTAGTTTAATCTTTTTAAATCGGTTTAATAGAATTAAATTGATTACCATAAAAGATTAAAATTGTGTTAAATCTATCTAGAAGGGACCTTTTGTTTAAGGCGGGTTCTGTCTAGGTTGGGGTACTTAAGCTGATAGAAATGGAACACCCCTACCTGGGAACCTACTTGGAAAGGTGAATTAGATAGATTTTCTGCAAGCATGTGACAGTTGGTCAAAGACTCCGTTAAAGAGTTTAATGGATGAGGATAAAAATTTGTTTCAACTATCCAAGGTAAATGTTACTCTTGGGCAAACCTAAACAGTCACTTAGTTAAAATCTTTAGCTGTGTTTTTTCTAAGTAAACTAAACCCTAGGTTATAAAATACTCAGTGGGAGGAAGAGATGTATCTGATATGTCAATGATTCTACTCACGTTTCTCCCTTCATGTTCATGTCGTGAGATTCATGTTTAGTCTCGTGGTGCCTTGGGAGCATCCCTCTTCGGATGGTGTTTGCATGAGTCAATATCAAGTGGACGAAGAGAGTGTTTATAGTAAGTGGTTGAAAGGTGTGTGTCAACACGTCCTACGATCTCTATCATTGGTTCGGACCGTTAGATCATTTTGTACTCCCTCGTGGTGCCTTGGGAGCGTCCCACTTCGGATGGGTTTTATGCAATTGGTCAAGATCAAGGTGAACTCCAGAAATGGATAGGATCGCTTTAGTTTTTTCCCCAATCGGATTTTTTCCCTTCGAATTGGCTGCTTGGGGCGGAACTCTAGGGCCTAAAATGGCAGGTCACACTTAGGGGAAATTGTTAAGCAAGTTAACGATTTCTTGACCAAATCAATGATGGCTAGTCGTTATAGGAGCAAGAGTTGTTCTGGTATTAATGACTGGTTGAGAATTTCTCAATTCATGGGAGGGATAATTGACCTCCCTTTCAGCGGATTTTGTCTTAAACCTTTGAATGTCATTGCAAAACTAGATATCACACGGGGTTCATGTTAGTTTTGCTAAACCGTACTGGATGTTGTATGTTTTTCAACAGGTATTTGCTTAAAACCTAACGTAGGTCAATGTGTTTTTTATTTCAGCAACTTGTTTGTATTTCCATTTAATGCCTCTAATTTGACCAATTACATACAGTGGAAAGAGTCTTGTAAAACGTATTTCGTGGTAAACGACCTCGAATTTATCATGGTTAAGGAATATCCTCAAGTCTCGACCCTTGATGCACCGTGAAGTGTTCGTAATAAATATAAGGTGTGGATGAAGACTAATTCATTGGCCCGACTTCACATTTTGGCCAAAAGGGTTGAGAACATGGTCATTGCAGGTGAGATCATGGACTCGTTGCAAGATTTATTTGAACATCAGTTCTTACTTTTCGACCACAAAGGGGTGGATGAAAAAACCAGTAGTGTCAGGTCCCAAGTTAAACTCTAGGAAGAGGACGCAAGTGTTGCTGACTCTGTTGAAGTTCATAGAAGAGAAGTGTTCTCTAAAATGGAACTTGGAGCTTATTTAAGTTTTGATACTGATCCCACTCTTCTCTAAAAGAGGAGGATGTCTAAAGACAGTAAATCTGATTTATTGGTTTTGGAGACCTGTTTGGTAGAGAATGATGATTCTGCCTAGATCCTTGATTCAGGTGCTACCAACCATGTCAGTTCCTCTTACCAAGGATTCAGTTCCTGGCAAACGTTGCCACAGGGAGAGATGACTTTTCGAGTTGGTACTGTAAGGTTGTTTCAGCTGTTGTTGTAGGTAGGTTGAAGTTATTTTTAGATAAGAAATGTTATTTACTACTGGATAATGTTTTCGTAGTTCCTCATATTAAAAGGAACTTAATCTTGATTTCTTGTCTCATTAAACAAGGTTATATCGTCTTCTTTTCTGAGAATAAAGTATTTATTTTCAAGAATGGAATGGAGATTGGTTTTGGTTCAATGGAAAGTAACTTATATATACTAAGACTGTTAGTCATAAAAGCCTTGTTTAATACTAAAATGTTTAGTACAGCGACAACAGCTAAAAGACAAGGTTTCTCCTAAGGAAAACGCCCATCTTTGGCATCTAAAGTTAGGTCACATCAACCTCAATAGGATTGAGCAGTTGGTGAAAAGTGGACTTCTAAAGAGTTTAGAAGAAAACTTCTTGCCAGTGCGTGAATCATGCCTCAAAGGCAAGATGCCAAACAACCTTTTACTGGAAAAGGTTACAAAGCCAAGGAAGCCTTAGAACTTGTACATTCTGACCTTTGTGGTCTGATGAGTGTTAGAGCTCGAGGTGGACATAAATATTTCATCTCTTTCATATATGATTATTCAAAGTACGGGTATCTCTACCTAATGTAATATAAGTCTGAAGCCCTTGACAAGTTCAAGGAGTATAAGGCTGAAGTTAAAAACTTGTTAGGTAAGAAAATAAAAACACTACGATCTGATTGTGGTGGAGAGTATATGAACCTCCAATTCCAAAACTATATGATAAAACATGGGATTACATCCCAATTCTCGGCCCCAGGTACACCTCAGTAGAATAGTGTATCATAAAGAAGAAACAGAACCTTGTTGGACATGGTTCGGTCTATGATGAATTATGCTCATCAACCAGACTCGTTTTAGGGTTTTGTAGTGGAGACTGCATGCTACATTCTGAACAATGTTCCTTCGAAAAGTGTTTCTGAAACACCTTTTGAGTTGTGGAAAGGCCGTAAAGGTAGTTTACACCACTTTAGGATTTGGGAGTGTCTGGCCCATACGCTTGTTACTAACCTGAAGAAGTTGGAACCGCGTTCGAAAGTTTGCCTCTTTGTAGGCTACCCCAGGGAAACGAGGAGTGTATACTTTTATGATCCGAGTGAGAACAAAGTATTTGTTTTTACAAATGCTATATTCTTGGAAGAAGACCACATAAGGGATCATAAACCACGAAGTAAGCTTATTTTACATGAGATTTCTAGTGAGATTGATTACTGAGGGTTCAACAAGAGTTGTTGAACAGACTAACAGATCAACAAGAGTTGTTGAGGTCGGTACATCTAGTCAACCAACTCAAGAGTTGAGACTGCCTCGACGTAGTGGGAGGGTTATGAACCCACCGAATCGCTATAGGGGTTTGACTGAAGCCCAGAATGTCATTTCTAATGACAAGATTGAGGATCCATTGTCTTTTAAGAAAGCAATGAAGGATGTTAACAAGGATGAATGGATTAAAGCCATTAACTAGAAGATGAATTCTATGTACTTTAATAACGTCTGGGAGCTTGTGGATCCGTTTGATAGGGTAAGATCTATAGAGTGTAAGTGGATCTACAAACGAAAGAGATATGTAGATGGAAAGGTGCAAACCTTTAAGGCTAGACTCGTGGCAAAGTGTTATACCCAGGTCGAGGGAGTTGACTACGAGGAAACTTTCTCACTTGTTGACATGCTTAAGTCTATCAGGATACTCCTGTCCATAGCCACATTTTATGATTATGAGATATGGAAAATGGACGTCAAGACTGCCTTTTTAAATGGAATCTTGAGGAGACCATCTACATGGCTCAACCAGAGGGATTTGCAAGCTTAATAGGTCCATTTATGGGCTGAAACAAACATCTAGATCATGGAACATTAGATTTGACAGTGCAGTCAAGTCGTTTGGCTTTGACAGAACATTGATGAGCCTTGTGTTTACAAGAAGATCATCAACAGCTCAGTAGCTTTCCTGGTACTGTATGTGGATGATATTCTACTCATTGGGAATGATGCAGGGTTTCTGACTGACATAAAAAAGTGGCTAGCTATCCAGTTCCAAATGAAAGATTTGGGTGAGGCACGATATGTTCTAGAGATTCAGATCACTCGGGATCGTAAAAACAAGAGGTTAGCCTTGTCTCAGGCATCGTACATTGATCAAATGTTGATCAGGTACAGGATACAGGATTCCAAGAGAGGTTTATTACCCTTCAGGTATGGAATCGTTTTGTCTAAGGATCAATGTCCTAAGACACCTCTAGAGGTTGAGGAGATGAGACAAATTCCCTATGCTTCAACTGTTGGAAGCTTAATGTATGCAATGTTGTGTACAATACCCAACATTTTCTATGCAATAGGGATTGTCAGCCGTTATCAGCCCAATCCAGGATTTGATCACTGGACGGCGGTTAAGACGATCCTCAAGTATCTTTGGAGAACGAGGGACTACATGCTCGTGTATGGAGATAAGGATTTGATATTTACAGGATACACAAACTCTGACTTTCAGACTGATAGAGATTCTCGTAAATCGACTTTGGGTTCAGTATTCACTCTGAATGGAGGGGCTGTAGTGTGGCGAAGCATCAAGCAAGGATGCATCGCGGACTCCACTATGGAAGCCGAATACGTAGCCACTTGTGAAGCAGTTCAAGAAGCTGTTTGGCTGAGAAAATTCCTTACAGATTTGGAAGTTGTTCCAAATATGGATTTGCCTATCACTCTTTATCGTGATAACAGCGGGGCTGTGGAAAATTCGAAGGAATCTCGGAATCATCATCGGGGCAAGCATATAAAGCGAAAATACCACTTGATCAGGGAGATTGTGCATCACAGTGATGTGATAGTCATAAAGATCGTGTCGGAGCACAACGTTGCCGATCCATTTACAAAGGCTCTCACGGCTAAAGTGTTCGAGGGTTACCTGGAGAGTCTGGGTTTGCGGGACATGCGACATCTTGTCTAGGGCAAGTGGAAGATGATACTGGGGTATGTCCTAGTTTATTATATATTATACATGTTTTTATCTTGTATTGTACATTAGTCTCCCGAGGCATTAGAACAAGTGGGAGATTGTTGGGATTGGTGTCCTAATACTCTCAGAGTCTTGTAGTTTGTAATATATACACATTGTTATGAATGAAATAAGAGTTATTTTATCTAGCATTTACACATATCCAATAAACAAATCTCCATGGTTATTGTATGTAAACTTAAGTATGTATATGAGATATACAAGTGGATCATGCCTTAAGTGATAACCTAAATAAGTCTATAGTATAAGGATTAAGAAGGGATACCTGATCCTGGTGACACTACGGATACAACTCGCTTTGTAGAGGTTTGCAAGTGTTGTGAACTACTACAGATGGTAGATCCTGACCATTCATGAGAAGACATGCGAGCGTGGGTGTCCTATACAAAGAGTTTGTATAAGACTAGACCACGAGATGATTCGTCTCTGTATAAAACATCGTTGATATTGGAGACTTACATCTCACCTAAACGACTATAGGTGACATGACCTCAATCCTGAGTGTTTTGGGAACTCCTACCTTTGAAGGCGGTCTTTTGATTATTATAGGTGAGAGTGGCCAGATTGCCAACTCAACATGCCTATCTTTTTGGGGATTTTTCTGATTTAGGAGTTGGGAACTTAGTTACACAAAATGGAATTCACTCATTCCCCAAAGCATGGGTAAGTAGATAGATTGTTCCCTTAAGGGCTTATTCCGAGGCTTGAACATAGTGGCCATAACTTCTCTTTGGAAGAGAGGACTCAGTCATAGTAGGATTATGACTTATTTTCATTAGAGGGATCAGTGGTACTTAAGAAGTTAGATGTAACTACAGAGTCATAACGGTTATTGGCCAAGGGTTATTGCACTGTTGATTGGTTGATATGGACACATAATATATCTGTGGTACGGAGAGTTCAGCTGTCGGTCTTAAGTGGAGTGTCTAGCAGTTAACGGATGGTGGATGCCGTGACTAAAGAGTTTAGTCAGTTATTCACGTACCATTAGAGTTTCAAGCTACAGGTCCATAAGGTCCCATTGGTAGCTCAATGGATTCAAGTTGAGGATTAGTTCTTGGTGTTGATTTGAAAAGTGCAAATGGACAAGAGGAAATTCGATTGTATATGATATGATCGGTGTGATGTATGAGATACATCAAGTGGAGGATTAATGTAAATGAGATTTACATTAAGTACCATGAAATAGAAAAAGAGTTATGGTTTATATGTTTCATGAGATGATATATTAAAACTATAGGTTATAAATATACTATGGTATGTTGGTTATCATATATATTTATATAATATTAATTATTGGATAATTATCTCTTTTTCTCTAATAACCAATTGAATGGGACATTATTGGTGGTTTCATGGTAACCGTGAAATAAAAGGAAAAATATTTTCCTAAATATAGTATGATTTGTGAGAGTTTCGATTCTTGGAATTACTCATGGTTGGTTGTCAAGTGAATGAGATTCACTAAACGATAGCTAAAGAGAGACTATACGATCGTGGAGTGACACTACACGATAGTTCATTCAGTTGGCCGATAGCTAAACGATCGCGGAGCTGTTGCTAAACGATCGCATAGCATTTGTTAAACGATTAGGCATTCGTCTATACAATAGACTTTGTCATCTCCCACTTGCTCAATCATTTACACGATTGTTCTTCCTCCGGTCTCATCCTTTAACCAAGTCCACACAAAGCCCACACTTCTGGATTCTCACATTGAGAATACCAAGGTAGCCATTGTGGTGGTGTCGTACTCAACTTGACATAGATCGAGGTTTCTGGACGTCGTTCGCTGTGTTCGGGATCTTGGAGATTGTTGTGTTCGTGGTCGCTGTGATTGTGCTGTGTTACGGTCGAAGTGTTCGAGCGTTCATAATTATTGTCTTGCTGTTTGAACGAGAATTCGTGATCAAGGGAGATTGAATATGAGTCTTCAAAGGTATGTATAATTTATCCCTTGATCTTATAGTAAAGCATGCTGTAATTTCGTTTTGTGCATAGCCTGTATGTTGTCGTTTTATATTGTAATTGTGTATTTTCAAATACGATCTAATTTTGGAACGATCATTCCGCTGCTCGTGGAAATCCTCATATCTAATTTCCTTTACCAAGAAATGAATGTTACCTTTCAGACACTAAATTCATTTGTCTAAGGAACAAAGTCCTAAGACACTCTTAGAGGTTGAGGTTATGAAATGAATTCCATATGCATCAACAGTAGGTAGTTTAATATATGCAATGTTGTGTACTCGTCCTAATATATGCTATGTAGTTAGAATAGTTAGCAGATTTCAGTCCAATCCAGGATATGATCATTGGACTTCCGTTAAGAACATCCTCAAGTATCTTCAGAGAACGAAAAACTATATGCTCGTGTATAGAGCTAAGGATCTAATCCTTACTAGATACACTGATTCTGACTTCCAGATCGATATTGGTTCTAGGAAATCAACTTCGAGATAAGTATTCACTCTAAATTGAGGAGCAGTAGTGTGGAGAAGTATCAAGCAAAGTTGTATTGTTGATTTCACAATGGAAGCGAAGTATGGAGCTGCAAGTGAAGTAGAAAAATAAGCATTAAGACTCATAAAGTTCCTGACTGATTTAGAAGTAGTTCCAAATATGTACATGCCGATCACCCTATATTGTAATAACAGTGGAGCGGTTGCAAACACAAAAGAACCTAGAAGCCATAAACATTGAAACATATCGAGCGAAAATACCATCTCATCAGGGAGATTATACACAAAGGAGACGTGATTGTCACGCAGATAGCCTCACAAGAAAACTTTGTTGATCCTTTTACAAAGGCCCTCTCAGCTAAAGTGTTTGAGTGTTGCCTAGTAGGACTAGGACTACGAGATACTTAGAACTAGAGGCAAATGGGAGAAATAATGGGTATCTGATGCCTTAGTTTATTGTATTTATTCTATTTGTCCTCTCTTTGAACTCAACATTGTATATATTTGTATATATTTATCCACTAGAGTTTTAGTCTAAGTGGGAGTTTATTGAGTTGAATGTTCTAAAACTTGCAGTTTGTAAATTTATTCTCTCTTTGAACTCAACATTGTATATATTTGTATATATTTATCCGCTGAAGTTTTAGTCCAAGTGGGAGTTTGTTGGATTGAATGTCCTAAAACTCGCAGTTTGTAAAGTTAAACATATTCTATTATCAATAAAGATATTATTCGATATTTATTCAATAAAATTGTTATTGAATTTTGTAAATTGCATTTATAAAGACTAGATCTAATAAATTAAGATCCATGGCTATTATATGAATAATTGAACTTTATGTGGAAACATAAAGATAGATCAAGTTCGAGTAAATTGCCAAAACGGTCTATAGTATATGAATAAGGTTGAGTGCCTTATTCTGGTAACACTATCGGATGTGGCCTACTCTATAGTCATTAAAATATGTTGTAAGGTGCTACAAACGAAGTGATCCTGATTCGTTCATGTATTGACATGAGGAGTGGGGGTGTCCGATGCAATGAGTTTGCGTAAGATCGGACCAAGAAATAAGTCACTCTTACTTTATAACGTTGTTTACTAATTAAGACTAACTATTTCACTTAGATGACCTAGGTGATTCGATCTTAATCCTGAACTAACTATGAATTCCTATTTATTCAGAATTATCCTTAGATTTGCATAGGTGAGGGTTGGCTCAACAGTGCCGACTCAAGAAGTCTCCTATTTCAGGGGTAAGACCAGATAGATAGCTGAGGACATAGGGTGCAAGATGGAATTCACGCCTAACTGATTTTGGGATAGGAGGAAGGTTGTTCTCAAGTGGTGAATCCAGGTCTTGAACAAGAGGCCTTACCCTCTCGTTAACCCAAGAGGGATCCGGTTTTGTGATTAGATAACAAACCAATTGTTCATTAGAGGATCAGTGCAACTTAAGGAGCAAGATCTAATTTCAGGGGTAAAACAACATTTGGCCCAGCCGTTATTACGAACAACCTATGAAAGATCGACGTACCGATTATGGTTAAATTAAGTGGACATAAATATATTTATAGTGAGGATAGTGCAACTATCGAGCCATAGTGGTATGACTCGATAGTTAACGATTATTGATTAATTCGGTCTAAAGAGTTTTAGCAAATTAATCTCAAATTGTCGGAGCACATGATCTATAGGTCCATAAGGTCCCTTTACTAGCTCGTAAAACATGAACACCTTGGATTACTATATTGAGTGAATTTGAAATGATTTCAATTTGAAGTATTCAAATTGAATTTCAATTTGAAATGTTCAAATTGAATTTAGGGTTTCAATTTGAAGTGTTTGAATTGCAAATTAGGGTTTGAATTTGAATTATACAATTTCAAATTTGGGTTTGTATAATTATGTTCGATATAATTAACGTTTAATTTATTGAAATTAAACAAAATTGGAGTGTTTATAATATTTAAATATTGATTTAAATATTAACTGCATGAATAGGATTCATGTTTAAAACTAGGTGTTTGATTAATTTAATATTTGTTATTAAATTATTGATTAAATTAATTAATTTTTAATTAATTGAAATCAAATTAATTTCAATTTCAATTTTCAACTTTAGAAATTGAATTTTATATTAGATTAAATTTTTACTTTAATCAACGAAATTGAAAATTAAAATAGGAGATAATGGAAACATCCAAGGTTTTGGATGATTTGGTGGATTCATCTCCATCCAAACACCTAGCCCACTACCAAGCACAAATTGAGCTGGCCATGGCTTAGATTCCTTAGTGGTTGCATGCATGAGACATATAAGAGCTTCAATTTTATGAGGTGAATCTGAGAGAGTTGCTGGAAATCTGAGAAATTCTTAAGAACTCTCTCTTCTCTCAAACCCTCTCTAATTCCATTCACATAATTCACCTCAATTGAGAGTTCCACCACTCAAATTCAAGGTTGAGAATAGTAGAGAAGATCTCTTGGTGGGTCACTAAAGTGTTGAAGTTGAGAATTCGTGGAGAGCAGCTTGGATTTGGAGAATTATTCAAAGGTATCAATTCTAAAACTCTCTTTGTTGAAAAACCCGTTTTACATGCTTTTAGAACTCAAATTAAGTGTAATTAAAGTGCTTATTGATTCTGATTGCTTCTGTTGCATGCTTCTATATTCCATCATCTGTGTTCATTGGATATAACCAGTCAACAGTATGATGACCCTTCACAAATTGCTCGCAAGTACAATTGGGCCAAAATTATCATTTTGCCCCTGTTGTTACATCTAACTCCTTAAATACCACAGATCTCTCTAATGAATAATAAATCATAGTCCAACTTGATGGAAAAGTAGGTATGCGCAGCGGAATTGAGGATCAATTTTACTCTAATTGCATAAATTAAACATACAACCCTAAATTAGTTAATTAGGGTTTTTTAGAAACATTATCTTTGAAGCTCCCGAAACTCATCTATCTCCGCTCAAACACGAATCGGGCAACTACTAGAACTGACTTACTATCCTTTGGACTCAGAACCGAGTTGTGGGACCCGATGGATGAAGAACCTTAGAGAGAGAAAAAGAGAAGGAAATAGTATAGTGAAATTTGGGTTGGGTTTGGATTTTTTCAGCCTAATTTTTAAAAACTAATTTTTGCAAAATGTCCAAAAAAAAAAAATCTTTAATCTAAAATGACAAGCCCATATTTATAGAAAAGGGTCATGCAAAATTACATGAAATAACTTTATAAAAACCCAACACCTAGAATCCACTATCTAAGTGGGCTTAATGTCTCCACTATAAGCCAACACCTAGCCCACTATTTTGTTAGTGGAATTATCCAACAAAAGTTTGAATTTTTCCACTAACTTTAGTCAAAAGGCAAAATAGTCATTTGGTCAAAGTCAAACTTTGATCGAAAAGTCAACATTTTGACCTTTTATGATTTTTCCCATGTTGACTAATTTTGACCTCCCGAGTATAAATCCACATTCATTTTCTCGAAATTCAAATCACATTTGAATATAAGGTCGGTCAAAGTTTGACTTTTCAAAGTCAAAAGTCAACTCTTTGACTTTTTACATCTTTGACCATTTCCATTATTTCCGAGCTTCCGAATATGAACATATTCATATTCTTGATATTTAAATCACATTTAAATATTAAAGTTTTATCTCTAAACTAGAAAACCAACCACTATATCACATATACTTGTCGGTTTCTCTCTCTTCACCTAATTCGAACAATTTGAATTATTCTATCATACCGTTCTAAGTTTATTCTATATGAGCTAGTAGGGGAACCTAATGAACCTATAGATCATGAACTCCAACAATCCGAGATTAGCTGGCTAAACTCTTTAGATGGAGCTAATCAACATTCGTTAACTTATGGGTCATTCCACTATAGTCCCGTAGTTGCACTCCCCTCACTATAGATATATTTGTGTCCATATGATATAACCATGATTAGTAAGCTAATCCTTCATAGGTTGTTCGTAATCTCGGCTGGGTCATAAAAACCGTTTTACCCCCGAGACTACATCTTATTCCTTAAGTTCTACTGATCCTCTAATGAACAATTGGTTTAAGGTCCAACCTATTAACCGAACCTCTCTAGAGCCAATGAGAAGGTGGGGCCCCTTGTTCAAGACCTGGATTCAGTACTAAAGGGAACAACCTATCAACTATCCCTATAACTGGTAAGAGTGAATTCCGTCTTGCACCCTATGTTCCCAACTATCCACATGATCTTACCCTTAAAATGGGAGGCTTATTGAGCCAGCGATAATGAGCTGCCCTCATCTATGCAAATCTAAGGATAATTCCGAGTGAACTGGAGTTCATAGTTAGCTCAGGATTAAGTTTAAGTTACCTAGGTTGTCAATGAATGAAATAGTCAGTTTTATACATTAAACGGCATTTAGAATGTAAAAAGTGACTATTTTATGGTTCAATCTTATGTAAACTCTTTACATAGGATGCCCCCATTTTCATGTCTCCACATGAACGATTTAGGATTACATCGTTTGTACTAACTACAAAATGGGCCGCATCCATTTTCAATAACAGCTTTATTAAACAAGAATATGATATTACAAACTACGAGTTTTAGGACATAAAATCCAACACAACTATGACCAAATCTCTCTTAGGCCAAGAGAGGGTGTGGCACCACATTGTTCAAGCCTCTATTTACCTCGACATTGAGGAAGGGGTGAATTTCGTCTTGTGTAGCTGTGTTCCCAGCTTCCCAATCAAATGAATCTCTAAAATGGTAGGTTGAGTCGAAAATCTGGCCACTCTCACCCATACAAATCAAAGAACCGCCTTCATAGGCAAGAGTTCACAACTCATTCAGGATTCGGGTCGTGTCACCTATGGTCATCCTGGTGAAATGTAAGTCTTTATTATCAACGATGTTATATGATGAAACTAACCATTTCTTGGTCCGGTCTTATACAAACCCCTTTGTATAGAACATACCCGCTCACATGTCTCTACATGAATGATCAGGATCAGATCATTTGTAGCACTTTACAACAATTGTAACATCTACAAAGCGGGCCATATTCGTAGTATCATCAGGATAAGGTATCCAGCTTTATCCATATATTACGGACCATTTAGGTTATCACTTAACAAGATCCACCTGCATGTCTCTACATACATCTTTAAGCAACAGAAGATAACTTTGGATGTTAGTTTATTGGTTATGTGGGTTAATGCTACTAAATATCAAATAAAATATCTCATATTTTATTAAATAAATAAATCATTTATACATAACAATTACAAACTACAAGACCCAAGAGATTTACGGCCCACTTTATAGTTGTTACAATTGTTGTAAAGTACTACAAAATCTGATCCTGATTGATTAAAACTATTTATTTAAAATACACTTTGAAAATTTTTCAAAAACTATTTTGAGTGATTGTCAAACACTTCAATTTTTTCAAAATGACTTATTTTCAAAATTAAACACTTGAAACGTTAAAACAAACACACTCTAAGTTGATTGAGGTAAGGTTTGGTAACCAAATATATAAAAAATGTAAAAATTATATCGAAGGATTAAAACAAATTGTTTTTGTTTTATTCAAACATATGCTCCAATATATTTGAAAAGTTAGAAGTTCAACATGGTTAGTTTTTTAATTTAGAATTTAAAATTTAAAATTTTTACACATTTGGAAAGTTATGTGAACAAGTAGAGAAAGATATAAAAATTAATGTTCAAATAGTGAAATGGAATTGGAAGGAGACATGTGAGTGAGGATATCTTATACAAAAGTGTTTGTATAAAGACCGGACCAAGAAATGTTAAGTCTTTCTTTATAATATCATTGCTAGAAGAGGCTTACATTTCACTAGGATGAACATAGGTGACTTGACCTTAATCCTATGTGAGTTGTGAACTCCTACCTATGAGGGCGATCCTTTGATTTATATATGTGAGAGTGGCCAGATTCGCCGACTCAATAAGCCTATCATTTTGAAAATTCGTCTGATTGAGGAGCTAGAAACACAGGAATTTACCCCTTTCCTTTAGGGCTGATTCGGGGGCTTGAACAATGAGGTGTCTCATCCTCTTTTGGCCCGAAAGGGGTGGTCATAGTTGAACTATGACTAATTGTGCATTAGAGGGATCAATGGTACTTAAGGAGTTAGATGTAACTACATTAGTAAAAGGGTAATTTGATGCAACTATACTTACAAGCAATTTGTGAAGGGTCAACGCACTGTTGATTGGTTATATCTAATGGACACGTAAATATACCTATAATGCAAAGAATTCAATTGTCGATCTTTAGTCGAGTGGCCGACAGTTAATGAATGTTAATTAATTTGATTAAAATAGTTTAATCAATTAATCTCGTATCATTGGAGCTTCAATTTATACATCCATAAGGTCCCCTCATTAGCTCAATGAAGACTGATGGAAATCAAATTAATTTTGGTGTGATTTGAGTTGTTCAAATTAATTATAGGGAATTAATTGTATAAGACACAATTAAATAATGTATATTGTTAATACATTTTTATGAGAGAAGAAAAGATTTGAATATGACTCAAATATTAATTATATGAATATGATTCATATAAAAACTATATGTTAAAATTTAATGTGAATATAATTCATATTAATTTTATATAGTTTTATGAGAGAAATAAATGTTCGAATATGATTCAATTATTAATTATATGAATATGATTCATATTAAATTTATATATTTTATTGAGAAGTATTTTGTAACAACTCGACTTTCTATTATACTTTACGGACGCTACTACATGCATGCATAAGGTTGACAATATATTTCTTGAAGAAAAATTAAATAAAAGAAATAAATTTTTTCCTTTCATGAAATAAAGCTCAATGATGATAAAATCATATAAGAAAACACTGTTTGGGGTACCCCTAAACTATTTTAGAATAGATTTAATAAACAACTGACTAATACAATCAAATGATTTAAATGTTTGACTCTAAACAAAAAAATAACATTTTGAAAAAATCATGTGCGAAAGCGATGTCAAGTCCCAATGGCCCTGTCATGGATTCCTCTTGTCATTCATCGGTCTATCTTTACCTTAACTTGAAAAACATGAAGAGAAAAAAAAGAGAGTATATAAATACCCAATAAACGACCCACTGTTGGGCCCACTAGGTGAGTTGTTAACCTTCCTATCGGGACTCAAGTGCACATTACGCATCGTAGGCATAGCATAGGCATAAAGGCGGACCTGGCACGCTTTCATAATTAATGACCCGGAGGGACACAGTCATAGGCATAAGTGGTGATCCCAAGGGAGCACTGTAACATAAGCATAAGATATGAGCCTCAAGGCTCACTGCATGCGATGTGCATAGCCTAATAAGAATGCAAACAACCACTATAGTTCAACTTAGGCATAAGCATACAGTCATAGTCATACAACATGCTTAATAGATTTCAAAATAGTCTCTAAATCCATCCAACAATCAAACATGCATCAAAACATAATATCAAGATTTTCATGGCATAAACATGAGCTTCCACAATTCCAACTGACTAACAAGTATGTCATAATATTCCAAGCCAACATAGGAATTAATCTTAACAACATACTTGAGTTCGAAGGTGAACCGGCAGTAGGTAATTTACTTCAATAATCGAGCATAAGTACTTTAATCTCCACTTTAGCTTGAGAGACCTTAAGTCAACACTACTACCCCATAAAATGTCCCGAAAACGCCCCAATTTCACTGTCGAAGTTGTTGGACAATGTCCCTCGAAACTCTGATTCAAAAATCTAAGGTTCTGGTGATCGGAGGCGTTAAACAAATGGCAGTGATGGGCTTTACAGCGATCCACGCGCGGACCTGTAGGGCTTGCAAACCGCCGTGGTGAACAGTGCCTGGAGGAAACGCGCGACTGGAGAAAACACACGAGTGAAGGAAACCCACGGCTGAAGCTGAGCGAACGAATAGCTGGGCTGCATCGTAGACGTCCGGTGGCTTTGCGTGCAGTTGGCGTGGGTTCGACGATGGGCGGTTAGAGACGAGAGCGGCAACGGATGGCTGGGCTCGAGCCGACGCGGTGCACAGGTCTGACCGGTGAGAAGAGAAAACGCAAAAAGAGGGGGAGGGGTCTGCTGCGCGGTCGAAAGGAAGAAAAAGAGGGAAAAAAAAGTTTTCTTTTCTCTCATGCAAATCGATGTCACTTAAAAACCCTTATTTAACAACTTCTCTCCCAAACAAACCCAAATTTTTTTACCTAAACAAATTCCTAAACAAAAATATTTATAACTTTATATATATTTTTCTTAAAACTCCCTAATACTCTCATTAAATTAAATAACCCACAATAAGGTAAATCCAAAAATTAACTTAATTTCAGATCTCCAAACCACTTATCACATATTTTGAAATCAAAAATAAAATTCATTTTTTTTTCAACAACAAAATCTTCAATTGACCCAAAATAAAACAAAATTAAATTACCTTAAAAAATTTTAGGTTGTCACATATTATAATTTGAATATGATTCAATTATCATTTATATGAATGTGATTCATATAAAAACTATAGGTTAAAATTAATATTAATCACAAAATTAATATGAGTGTAATTCATATTAATACCTTAGATGATTTGAGAGAATAATAAACTATGGATTACGTTATATCACATATAACATTAATTATAGGTTATATATATTATATATGATATAACATATAGTTCGTAAAGGGGAGTGAGTTATAACTTCCTCATCCATTATTTTCTCAATCTTACTCTCACGTGAAAAACTAGGAAAACAAAAATGGAGAGGAGTTCTCTCTCTTTTTCTTTTTCTCCTCTTGCTCTCTGTGTTATGCAGATGAGCTTTTACAAAGAAGAAAATTTCTCTCAATTCTCTTCTCCTTCATGCCAATTTTAAGTGCAAGCTCACACCTCTGTACGATTCTCGTCCCTGAGAATAAGGAGAAGACCCCATGGTGGTGTCCGGTTGCAGTGTTCGTGAGATCGAGAGAAGACGATGTGAATTAGAGAGGAACGTGAATAATTGATCTTCAAGGGTATGTGATTACCTTTATATCTTTCTTCTCTGTTTAATTAACATAGTAGATAGCATGCTTAAGTTAATATTGTTTATCATTTTCGTATCTCTATATTTTTCTATTTTGTATGGCGAAGTTTAGAGATCAATGCATTCAATTGCTTCCACTGTGGGGAATTTCAATCCATTCACATCTCCCGTCGCTAGTCACCTGCAACTCACATTGCTGGAAAGAAAAAAAAGGGAGGAGGAAGAAAGGGTTTAATTAGAAGAAAAAAGGACACGAACAAGGGATTCCACAATTTTTTTTCTTTTTAAAGAAGGAACTTCAACGTGCACAAAGCCCTAGGCTATGCATGGAGAGAGATACACAAAACAAGGGTATTTTTTTCTATTTTTTTATTTTATAAAAATCATGGATGAGGCTTAATGGTAAATAGATACCAATATTAGTGAAAATTTATAGCCTAGTGGACTATTTCTGAAATAAATTGAAGGTAGAAGACAATAGTATAATATAGATCTATACTTAAGGCTATCTATATAGAAAATCCTATATATATATTTTTAAAAATTATATATATATAAGAACTTATAAGAAAAAGCAAGCAATCCAACCAAAAGTTATAAGTAAAAGTAAGAAAATTATTAAAGTAGGATTTTAGTATTTAAATAAGTTTTAAAAATAAAAGTGCCTGAACTTTCTAAGTTGGGTATTGGATTGTTACTACTTGCATGCATAACTTTAATTTAAAATAAATTAAATAAAAAATTGAATGAAATATTCAAAGAATTTAAAGATTTAATTACAAAGCTAAAACTTGCAAATATAAGAAAAATATATACGAAAGCGTTATCAAGTCCCAAGGCTTGGTCATGGATTCTTCCTGTCATTCGCCATTTTGTCCTTTCTTTACCTAAAAGACATAAAGAAAAAAGGGTGAGCATAAAATACTTAGTAAATGATCCACTACTGGACCCATTAGGTGATCATTTTAGCTTTTCTATCAAGATACAGGTGTACATCACGTATCATAGGCATAAGCATAAGGGAAAACCTGAAGGCACGTTTTCATTGGTAGTGATCCCGGAAGGTCACAATCATAAACATAAGTGGTGGTCCCATAGGGACACCGAAACATGAACATAAGAAGTGAACTTGAAGGTTCACAAACATGAGAAGTACACAGCCTAATAAGAGTACTAATAATCACCATCAATCTCAAATGCATCATACGACATCCAAATTTTCTAACTAAACATGTTATCATGATCTTAGTAACATAACTCACAAGTATCTAGAACACCCTCAAAAGTCCATTCATTAGCATACCATAGCAAATCATTCAATCACAATAATATCATGTTCTCACGTGCATACACAGTCTTAACATCAACTTGGTTAGGGTGCCTCGTTCATGGGCGAACCAGTAGTAAACCACTTACCTCAATATGAAGCCAAAATAATAATTATGCAAACAAATAACCTCCTCTATCTATCTTCACAACATTTGAATTGAAACCTAAGGAATGCCAAAAGTTATATTAAATCTTTAGGGTCTAGTCCCAAATCACAAATTAACCAAATAGCTCAAAATAATATTTTTACCCACAATGTGATTTGATCGAATCCACCTTCAATCCTCCAAATCAACCCGATCCTAAGCCAAATATAAATATTTTACGATTAAAACCCAATTTGCAGCACCCATGAATCAATCTAATTAGGTTAGAAACCTTAAACATTACTAAAAGTTGCTGGAAACACTTGGACTTCATTGAACAACATGCCAACGACCCTTGCAAGAACCTGAATCTACCAACAAATTTTATGAGTAAATTAATTTTGCATCAAACACTTAGTGGGTATCAAAAATTGAGTTTATGGCGGTTGAAAGGCTTTGCTCCTTAAAAAAAAAAAAAAAAAAACTTTTTATATATATTTCAAAACTCTCAAAACCCTAATTCTTATATATATGTGTGTTTATAAAAGTATTGTTTTCCTTTTCGTTTTTAAACCTCCATAACCCACCAAATTAAATTCACACTCCAAAATAATTTAACTAACCTTGTTTCTAAATCTCAGTCCACACATTAACTTTCACCAATTAACTTCATATCTCCCTCGTCAACTTAATTTAAATTATTATCTCCTCAAATTTTATTTATTTATTTATTTATTTATTTATTATTATTATTATTATTATTATTATTATTATTATTATTATTTGCTCCAAAACTAGAAGAAAAGAAATATAGAATTTAATCTATTGAAGATAATTAATTTAAATTTACTTGAAATTCGGTACGTTACAAAAAGTGTAATTATAAGTCTCCACTCAACTTATTATTAATAAAGAAACTCAAATAAACTTTGTACTTAAAAAGAAAGGAACGAATAGAGAAAAACTTAAGCAATGTAATTAGGAGAGAACATATAAGGTTGTACAAATCATTTACATTATGTAGAGGAGTTTAAATAAAGATCGAAAATTTAAAATTTAAAATTTATAAAAATAAACAAAACCATTTATAATAAAAATGTATACACCAATAGAAAAGTGTAATTGTAAAAATATAAAAGTAGAACTAATTATTATTAAATAAAAGATAAGTTAATATTATAAAGTATCCAACTATTTCAAATTATTTTTGTTTTCTATAAATAGTTATGCAACTTTTTTAATAATAATGGAAATGATATCTATATTAATTTATATATTTTCATTAAAGAGCCTTAATAATTATTAGCATATAACTTTTTTTAAAATTATTTTCTTACAACAAAGTTTTCAAATCATTGTGAAAATAAATAGAATCGACATATTTAAAGTTGAATGGAATGCAAAAAATTATAGAACTTTTGACATTCCAATTTTTTATATAATTAGAAAATTTGTAATTTTAGAATAATTTATGTAGAATTCCATTCACTTAACCTATATGGATGTATTAAAATTGCATTAATTATTTTCTACAAAAGCGTAGTTCAATTGACATAATATTCATACTATCCCTATACTTTTTATAATACTTTTAAAATTGTATTAATTATATGGTTTGAGATTCGATTCCCCCACCCTATACTTTAATTACAATACCTCTTAAAAAAAATTACTTTTTATAATTTTTAATATTCAACTTAAGAAAAGGAAAATTATTATAAATGGAAAAAATATGAAACTTTTTACATATAGCAAAAACAATAATGCATTTGGTAAATTCTGTTGACCTTAACAAAATAGTTTTTTTTAAGTATATATTATATTGAAGTATTTGTTTTTAAAATATTATTTTTGGTCTATCATTAACTTTTGCTTTGTGATCTAATAAACTTTTCAATCTAACTCAATAAAGATGTAACAAATTTATCCCTTTGAGAAATATGCAATTAGTTTAGTTAAAATCAATTTTATTTTACAAATCTTATGGTAATATTCCAACTTTTTATTATTATTATTATTATTATTTTACAAAAGTATTGTAATTAAAGTGTGGAGATGAAACTTCAAAGTGGATAGTAAAATACTATGCCAGTTAAACTTTTTAATTTTAATAATCTATTCAATAGACTCATATTTCAAAACAAACATTTCTAAAACACTGACTTTTAATTATCTCAAAATCATTTTATTACTCCCAAACATGCAAAGCTGTAATTTAAAGTGAAGGGAAAAAAGGGCTTTCACAAGCAGCAGCTTGGGAATGAAAATTACTTCAAACTAACCAACATGAGCATCATAGTTTTTATACCTGAAATCATTTCTACAACCATAAAAAGAAAACAGTAATAAAAGGATAATGCCTATACAATTTGATTCACACCTATAAATCAACTGAAGAAAACAAAATGAAATTCTTATAACCAGCTAAAAGTAAAAAGGTTCAACATCCGAAAAGCATATATTATTGCTTTGATCAACAAAAGAATAGTTGAACAATATGCAAAGTTAAGAAAACAAATGGGAATTGGAAGAAAAGATTTATATCATAATACGTAAATATAATCTACAATTAACCACACCGAAAATCAGATCTCGTTGCTCGTGATGAAATGTGCAACAATTTGCTAACCATGTTCATAATACAATCAACACATTAGACTTACCAGCAACCAAAAGAAACGATCTCACCAAGATCCCATGCCTAAGCGACCAGTCAAACATTTTGCTTCGACAAGAAATAGATATTTTCCAAAATAAAAAGCTTTACAGAGCACTCCAAGTAGTTGATCAACTTTTCAAAACTGACTTTTATCTGACAGAATTTGGAGATGAATAATCAGGTTGTCTCTTGAAGCCTATATATAGTGATCTCCTGCTGCTTGAAATAGCGTCTGTCTTCTTCATCAACAAGAACAAGATTTAAATAGTACTTCACACTGAATTTATTGTTGATGTTACGATGCGTAGGCGTCAGCTCGTAAGGGCTAAGAAACAGTCTGACTGGAATAGATTCACCTACAGAAGCAAGCACAAGTTATATATTAAGCTTTCAGGTTCATTGACAAATAAACTTTCGATCCAGACTATCTTTGTCACATTTCCACATTCATTCTTATGAAGCAACCAAACTATGTATCAAATGGAAGAATTCAAGAGAATACAACAAAAACCAAACCCCAAAAGGAGACATAACATGTGCTCCATCAAGTAAAATAAAACCTACATTTCCACATTCTATGTTAGCAACAAGGTTTAATATCTTGTGCTTTTGAAGGTTGTTATGAGTAGTCTTTTATTTTTGGATTACGGCTTGTTAGGCTTTGTTTTAGGTGTTTAGTACCTTGCTACTTTTAAAATATCAACGAAAAGTTTGTTTCTAGGGAAAAATTAAACCAGGCTTGTCGTTTGGTAACACAGATATGCTACTTTCACTGCATTAGATAATTAAAAAAAGATAAGTATTTGGAGCGCACCTCTTACTGGAGCTCCATCCATCAGCTCGTACTTAGCTAATGTCTCTGTCTCGACATGAGTGTTAGCTCCAGATCCAGTTGACTCTCGACGCCTGATCTCCAGATCCATATTCTTTATCTTAATTCTCACCAGCAGGAAATAAATCTTGCCAATGATAACATCTTTCAGATGGTACCTGTATGTACCAATTTTTTTCACTAAGAAACTAATTTTATAACCTTCCATCTCTTAGAAATTGGAAAAAATCCGTTGCTTCCAGGTTCAAAATAATTAAAAAAATTTAAAGATAAAGTGATGAAACAACCAATAAGCCTGCTTCTGAAAACGCCAATAGAAGTTTGATCTTGTAGGTAACAAAAGGATCAATACTTCAACTAAGATTAATAAATTCTTCTTTTTTTTCTTGTTTTAGATTTTATTTTAAGAAATGGACATGAAGTTGAGGTAGATTTCGTAAGAGCATAATTCAAACCCAGCCAGAAAATCTATACCACTTACTTGCTTTTGTTATACTCAAACTCGATGTGCAGGCAATCTTCAATTCCAACTTCCATCTACAAAGAGCATATACAATCAATTGATTCATTTGGGCTTTCGTTTGGTTGATTTGTATTGAAAGAAATCATAAGATTTTTTAGTTGAAGGAAAAAAGTCTCTGGTCTTTTTTTTTTTTTATAGTGTTCTTCTCCATGCTTTATCTTGGTGTAAAATGAGTGTTCTTTTTTACCCTATAGTTTATCCCCTGTTTTGTCCAGTAGGAAATGTTTATTGTAACTCCCTTGCATTGGGGCTCTTATCCCATCTTTTTTCTTTTTTGGGTAAATTTTATACCTCAATGAAATTGTTTATTATCCAAAAACAAAACGATCCACAAAAAAGTCTGAAATAAGTAAACTGCACTCAATCCAGTGTTAAAAAGAAGTGCATTCCATGATGAGTCAACAGCCATACTAAATGCTTGTCCATTGTGAAAAGAAGTGAACGGCAGAAGACATAATAGTTGTGCAAAAATGTTCAGGGTATGGGGTATTTTACTGTACTGACCTTGATACCGTTATTAATTGATGGAAGTGGAGAATAGTTGCGAACCTGATGCAAATCAATAATTACAAGCTCAAATGTAACAGTATCCACATAGGCCAGATAGATTAGTGGCAATTAACATGTAGACAAAGAAACAACTATGATAAACAAGAGTTCAGACTTCTTGTACCACCAACCTCCGTAATTTATATAAAATGGAACTTCCCATGCTAGAGATACAAGTACAAACATGACAGCATAAACTAGAAAAGAGACGGAGCAGGCAAAAAATAATAATTAAAAAATAAAAAAATAAACAAACCCTGGGGGAGGGGGGTAAAAAAGCAAAGAATTAAACAGCCAAGAATCTTTTTTTTTTTTTTAAACGAAAAGAATTTCATTGAAATAATGAGTCTAATGCTCAAAGTACATGAGAGGAAACCATAATAAAAATCTTCAAATTTGCCAATACGGTGCAAGAATCATAATACCAAACATAGACTAAAGCTCTGAAGAATAAGTAAAAACAATTTAGTTGAACAGAAATCTCAAGGTGAATATTCATCAAAGTGCTAAGAATCACAAGAAATCACAAAAGAAATAATCTAACATCCGGTAGCAGTAGAAGTCCATAAAATGAAACAAGGTGAATGAAACTCCAATAGCTCACTGTTTTGAGAGGATTATTGGGTGGGCTCGCTCCCATATGTGTTGTTCCCGCAACTTTACACTTTTCTGAAATGAGGTTGTACTTTGTGGACAATATTTAGGCCTCCCCATAGTTGTCTTCTTCGCTCTCTACGAGCTCACATCATCCTCTCACTAATAGAGAGACTATAGAGGAGGTGGGCCTTTGAAAGGTATCCTATACTATTCTACTGCAACAATAAGATCTGCCCCATACTAATACTCTTGTCCCTCATGAACAAACAGACACGTTCCACTTACCACCAGTTTGTGAATTCTCACTTTTACCTTTCATTGCATGAGTCTTCACAATGGAAGGCCTCACAGCCTTCTCTCTTATTTCAGATTAAGGGCTTAATTATTGAGCGCTTCCTTTTGGTAAAAGAAACAACTCATTAATATGTATAAGGAGAAAACCCCAAGCAAAGAAATTACAATAGGGATCGTCAATTACTGACTAAAAATGATAAACTGAAATGAGTGAAAGGGTGCTTTAATTTACACCAAGAAAAAACAGAAGACAAAACAAACTAAAAAACCGAGCACTAGAAGAACAAGCATCATTAAAAAGCCTTTTGTTCCTTTCATCTCATAAGCACCAAAGGAACGCACGGATAAAGGCCAACCAAATCACCTTCTTAGTATCACCAAAAGGATGACCCACTAACACTGAGGCAAAAGCATCATAAATGTTATTAGGACAAGTGAAAGACCAACCAAAACCAGGCAAAACCCTAAACCCTAAATAAGCATTGGAAATGTTATTTCCTCTCGTGTACTTTGAGCTTTTGACTCTTTCATTAATTCAATGAATAGTCTTGTTAAAAAAGGCAAGAGAAGATCCCAAAAATGGTAGCAAAAGAACCATGGAAAAATAAATGAACCAACGACTCAGCATGCTTGTGACACATATGACACCAAGAGGGAGAAAGAGACTAAGGCATACGGCGGTGCAAACAATCAACAATATTGATGGCACCCCAGCTGAGCTCCCAAAGAAAGACTTTAATCTTCTTGAGATATCTATCCTTTCAAATTGCCAAATAAAGGTCAATCAAACCCAAATCCAAATCACCCACCAGATAAGCCATAAGAGATTTAATAGTAAAGCCCATAGAAGGATCAAGCGGCCATAGCCAAGTATCAGGGGAGGAGTGCAATCGGATGGATACCAAATGAAGGGATAATAAAGCCTATTCAGCAATCTCCAACTCAATAAGATTATGACATAAGTTCAAATTCCAAGCAGACATAGAAGAGATCCAAGCATTAGCAATAGAAACCTCAAGTTGCTGCACAAGATGAAAGAGTCATGGATAAGCATTGGCAAGGACACCAAAACTAAGCCAAGAGTCGTGCCAAAAAGACATAGAAGAACCATCACCAATACGGCATCTTATCCGATTGACAATCAAATCGGTAAATTGACAAATGCACCTCCAAGGAGCTCTAGAAGAACCACCAGAGATAGGAGAGAGCCAAACACAATCAAAGGAATAATACTTAGCAACAATAAGCTTCCTCCATAAAGTGTCATGCTCAAATAAAAATTGGCAAGTCCATTTTGCAAGAAGAGCAGGATTTCGATGTTCAAAATTTCTAATGCCAAGGCCTCCCAATAATTGAGGGCGATGAAAAGCCACCCAATTCACATTATGCAAGGCACCACCACCACGAGAACCTTCCCAAAAGAAATCTCGAACCAACTTATCAAGGCAACTAATAATAGAGGAAGGAACCTGAAACAAAGATAAATAATAAGTTGGGAGGCTAGAAAGCGTGGCTTGAATGAGCATGTGACGGGCCCCTTTCGATATATATGCGTACTTCCAATTATGGAGTTTAGGCTGAAATCTTTCAATCACAGGCTACCAAAATAAAATAGACAAGTTGTCACCCAAAGGAAGCCCCAAATATGATGCAAGCCAGAAACCTCAAAAGAACACAACCAGTGAAAATCAAAGTCAGAAACATGAATCCCAAGGAGCTCACTCTTAGTAAGATTGATTTTAAGCCCAAAACACATTAAAAAGTATGGACAACGTCAAACAAGTTCTATATGGCAGATCTCTCAACAATAGAGAACAACAAAGTGTCATCAACAAACTGTAAATAGTTCAGTGAAAAATCCAAATGATCAATAGGATGAGCAACAATAAGATCCAATGCGGAGTTGTGGTCAATAAAACAACTAAGACAATCAACAACTAAAATAAATAAGGGAGAGAGAGAGGGTCTCTCTATCTTATGCCACATGAGGCAATAATCTTGCCGGGGGCGGCCATTAATAGTGATGGAATAATTTGCACTAGTGATGCATCCTCTGATCCAAGTGCACCAACGACAACCAAAACCTTTTATCTGGAGAATGGAGTTCTCTTCCTTTTGAGCGCTTCCTTTTGAGAAGTTCTCTTGTCGTTCATATTTCTATATTCTTTGTTCCCCTTCTCAATCAAGGAGCCTTTGTTTTCATCCTTCATTGGAAGGTTAAAATCCCTACGAAAGTAAGTATTTTTGCCTGAAAAGCCTTGCATCGGAGAGTAAACACTCAAGACCGTTTCCAACAACACTCCTCCCTTGTGACACACCTGCAATGGTGCGTTCTTTGTGGATATCCGAGTACAATAATCTCATCTTTTGTGGAGCTCTCAGTTCACTCATTTTCTTTGGACTTTGGAGTCATTGCTTCCATGTGTTTGAGGTTGCTTGGGTGCGGAACAAGGATTGGTGTTCTCTGATTGAGGAGATCAAAATGAATTCTCCCGAAAAGAGAAGAGTGTTGCAGCCAAGCTTTTTCTTTCGCTATTTTGTGGGGTGTGGCTAGAAAGGAATAGTATAAACTTTAAAGAGGTTGGAGGTCTTTGGAGGAGATGTACGAGGTGGTGAGGTTAAATGCTGCTTTACGGGCATCCGCAATCCGAACTTTTTGTAATCATCAATTTATTAGCAGGGACTTATTCTTTTCAATTGAAGTCTTTTCTTGTTGATAGTGTAGGGCTCCTATGGTGGGCTTGTTCTTTTTATTCCCTCGTACATCCTTTCATATTCCTCAATAAAACTTGATTTCATATTAAAGAAATCAATAATACTAATAAAGCAAAAAAAATCCAGTACATATACTAAATGAGGAAAATAAAACAATTTGTCAAACACTCTGGAATGTTTTATATAACGCCACAAGCAATTTTTTTATGTGTTGTTGAAAAATGTGTTCAGAAATGGTCTTTATAGGCAACATTCATTCCACGTACAATGGCGAACAGGTTCTTGAGATAGTTGACAAAAGCACCATAACAACGGTTCAAAGAGGGCTTCTTCTAGAACCTTATACAGACTAGAGGCCAAACTAAATGTGCAGAAATATCCTAACTTCAACAGTTGGGAATTTAGGTATGAGGCACACAAACATTTCATCGATCAAGAGCTAATCATACCATTTTCAAACTAATAATAATAATAATAAATAAACTGAAACATTTTTTTTCTTGAAATTCAAAATGATCTTATGATTTTTTGAGAACTCAATGAAGAACACGTAAGACCAAAAGACTACAATAAAGAGAAGACTATGCCTCATGCAATGCACGTGAGGAAATATTAATCTAAGATGTTCATGCATGATCAACATGTCCGTCTGCTGCCATTATTAAAACCAGCATGCTATGCCAGAGGAAAAAGAGGTAAGTGTTACCACAAAGTCTTGATATTCCACTATGCTACCAGCGTAACCACGACTGATGGTAACTTTCAGAACATACCTAGGAAAGGAAATTCAGAAAAGAACGGCCCAAAAAATCTTCATTAACAAAATTGAAATGTTAAAGGTAGAAAATGTTCTAATGTCATGATGCATCGTCTATGTCCAAAATATATAAATAACAATCAAACAAGTAATTGAGCATCAATAACAACCAGTGTGAAGCTGTAAACATTTAAAAGAGTCGCCAGCAGAAAAGATGATAGCCACATTATTAAAGAAATATCTTAATTGCAAAAGCCTGTGTACCTCAGCCTCACATTCACCCCATTATATGTCTCATAAGGCATTTCAACCGTAGAAAATTCGAATGGGTATGTTTTCCTTTCATATATTTCTCCCGGAACATCCAATTCACGAACTGGAAAAATTAATTGAAGTTAAATACTGAAGAACATGTCCCACATGTACAATAACAATGAAGCAAAAAACATCATAATATACCAAAAATAATGAAATTTTAATTTTCCTCCCCTTGCAGTCCCATAATATTTTTTCCTTGTAATGAGTGAAGTTCAAACAGTGACAGAATGAAAGACATAATACTTACCAAGAGAAGTAAAGTCATAAAAGTTGCCTCTATCAAAATACATCTCTGCAAAAAAATTAAAATAAATAAAAGACAAATTTAATATCAAATACTCAAAAGTAAGAAAGACTGTATCGATGTAACAAAGTTTGATGCTCAGAAAGCAAGGTTTTTGAATTGGATTGTAGCACGAGGAGGATGGTAAAAAGGAAAAAAGGACAAGAAAGCAAAAAATACACGAGGAAATGTAGCAACATCGTCAGTAACGTATCTATACACACAAATATAAAGCCAATAAGAATAACTTCTAAGCTAGAAGATAAAAGGGAATGATTTGATGCTAAAGAAAAACTTGCTGATGTTATAAATGTATATATTGCTCTATATAGGAAAATTATCATGATGTGAAAGCAGCAGAAGTGCACACCGATTTGACCAAGAAGCTCAATTTTAACACCATTGTGATCAACTTTCTTTCCTTGTAGAGGATCTATAGTTATCTGAAGCACAATATGAAAAATGAAAATTGAAATCTAACAGTCTCCAATAGAAGAAACAAAGTTCATAAAGATTGATAAAGAAAATGGTAACATCACAAAATAAATATACCTTCCCAGTAATATTCTCTTGACTTTGGAAGAGGGGAACCAAAACTGTCTGACCATTTTCCTTCTTTAGTGGAACCTAAAAAACTAATGTGTTAAGAAAAATAATGAAATAAAATAACTATATTCTGCAAAGTATCAAGTCTGAGCAAAAAGCTTTGCAAAACTCAATGGCTTACAAAGACAGTAAGCTTACATAGATACTACCTGTTGTTATTTCAAAAACCCGGCTGAAATGAGAATTAGAACAAACATTTTTTTCTCATTCATCCAATATCTAATTACTGTAAGGGTATACCTGCTTGCGTGTTTTTCCATCCGAAAATGCAATTGATACGTTGCAAGATGGCTTAAAAGCTCCAAGCAGGTAATTCTGAAAATAAAAAATAATTCTTTTTAAAAGTATGACCCCATCTCATCACAATACTCATGCAAGAAATATTGTGAATAAATCAAATAAATATCAGGAAACTCCACTTGTGATAAATGCCAAGTGGTGTACTTTTCTGCAACTCTTTTTGGCAGTTGGATCAATGCCTTCTTTTATACTTGTCATTTTTTTTTAACAAGAAACAAAAATTTTTATCGATGTAATGGAAAAAGACTAATAATCTAAAGATACAAACTCCACAATGGAGTAAATAGAAATAGATCTTTTATACTTATCATATGCATACATGGAATAATTTCCTCCTAAAAAATAATAAAGAAATTGGCATGTGTAATCACCATTGTAAGTACTTTAATATATATTACCATAATGGATGGCAGTGATATTGAGCTCCCAAACCTGGCACAACAAGCCTGCATATGTCAAGTACAACATAATGACTTTCATTATACAATCACAAGCCAAGTATATATTACAATCATTCCTAATGGAGACCAAAATTCATAAGCCAATATTAACTTAACACTTTTAATAAAAGAAACCGAGGTTTAATTGAGAAAACTGAAATAATACAAAAGGCCCACAAAAAATTACCACCCCAGGAGAAGCCAAAAAAACAACCAAAAGTGGTTGTTGAAGATCGGTCCAAAGCATCTTTTGTCATTGGAAAATTTTGTCTAGCTGCGGAAGATTGTTCTAGAGTGTCTTCATGGGTTTACAATACATGAAGGAATGAGCAGCGAGAGAAAAATGGGGTTCCTTTGACATTTTTAACTTTTATCTATTTTAATTTTTAACATAATAATTTTAATTTAAACAATATCAGAGTAAAGACTGATATGTAAGCAAGTCCACATAAGCATTTAATAGCCTAACCGACAATCCATTAAGTCACCTAACGGTCAAATGGGTCCAGTGACCATTTAAAACTATTTTTCAAACCATATGAACTAAAAGTACAAATTTTGAAACCTTTGGAATCAAATAAATGTCTCTTCAAACTTCAGGGAGCTAATTCTATTCCTTAATTAACTATCTAGCTTCTTGCCATTCCAACAACAAGAAAAATGACTCAAACTTTCTTTCTTCCTGCCTAAGTTAGCTCCCATCTATTTCATTACCTCCATTGGAACATGGAAACCACTCCCAGTCTATTTGTTAACTCAAGGACTCCATTTGACCTAAAGGTCGATGGTTTTTATTGACGAGGAGTGCAAGAGAGAAATAGCTTATGGGACCGTCCCTTCTCAAATTGTGTAGAGGTTGGGGGAAGCAAGTTTTTTTATTGACGAGGAGTGCAAGAGAGAAATAGCTTATGGGACCGTCCCTTCTCAAATTGTGTAGAGGTTGGGGGAAGCAAGTTATCTGTATTATTCAGATACTAATGATTTATCACATGATCTTTGATGTATATGATTGTATCTATGCATATAAACCATTAAGCTCCTAAATTTGGGTTAAACTTTGAAACTGTTGGCATCTATCTCGGTCTATCTGTGATAGTTAGAGATAGGCATCTATCTCGGTCAATCTATGATAGTTAGCATCTATCTCCGTCTATCTGTGACCGATACATCCAATCACAATGATGAGTGATAGACAAAAATAATATCGGTATCTATCAATGAATAGTTCTATCTCACTAATACAATAAAATGCAAAGTAGTGAATTAAATTCAAAACAAAACAAGGAAAAAAGAAAGAGATGGAGATAGACAAAGATAGGTATCTATCTCTGTCTATCGGCAATAGACAAAGATAGGCATCTATCTCTGTCTATTTGTGATAGTCAGAGATAGAGTTCTATCTCTGTATATCATTGATAGACAAAGATAGAATTATATGTCTGTCTATCATTGATAGACAAAGATAGAATTATATGTCTGTCTATCATTGATAGACAAAGATAGAATTATATGTCTGTCAATCTGTCTCTTTGGTAAACCTTCAAGTTCGTGAACTAAATATTAAATGAAGATTTGGGGGTAATTTTGGGTTGAAGCAAGCCAAAAAAAAAAAAAATTGCAAATCATTGTTTGTTTGTTTGTATTTTTTACGAGTTTTTATAAACATATCATGTGCCTATTAATTAAAATTTGATTTACTCATAGGATTCTGGTGCTAATTGGAACAAGGAGTTCATGTAAGCTGTGTTATAGATATGCATATCTTCTTTCTTATAACAGTTGAATAAGATGTGGATCGTGTCCAAATTTTAAGAATTGGATGTTCCAACCATATAAGCTTTTATAAATTGAGCGAAGATCTTTTATCTTTGTCTATCAGGAATAAACAGAGATAGTCACTATTTCTTTCTATCTGAGATAGACACATAATAATACAATACATCATCAAAATTATGCAGTTTCGATAATGTATTTTATGCTTTTATGAAACAATCATTTTCCGTTGCCTAGAAATTATGAAGAAGATTTTGAACATGATCAACAAAGACTACACTCGTAGGACATTACCAAGCAACGGAATGTGAAGAAGAAGAAGAAAAATAAGAAACAGAATCACAAAATCCAATTGAAAAAAAAAACAACTAAGAAAGTAATTTGTAGAGGAAGGAGAATAAGGAGGAGAAGAAGAACTCAACCAGAAATCAATGAAGAAGGATGTGAAGAAGAAGAAGAAAAACGATCATATCAATCAATGATGAAAAAGAAGTCAACGAGGAATTGAAGAAATTGTGAAGCGAAGAAGAAGAAGAAAAACAGGAAATCGCAGGAAAAAATCACAAGGGTAGATTTGGAATTTTATAAAAGTTTTCGTTGATATTAATTTCTGCTATAGTATATAAATAGTTTGTATTTTTTCCATTTTTGATAATGTCCCTAAGTTTAATAATATAAATTTAATTTATGAATAAAATTACTTTATCTAAATAAGCCAATTTATAAATTTACAAAAGTGGAGAGAGATAAAAATTGATAATGGTTAGCTTGATCCATTGGTATTAGCATGTACTCCGTTCTTAGAGGTCGAAAGTTCAATCCTCCATGTTTTGTACTAAACAAAAGTAATAATAATAATAATTGTTTTATATTAACCATATAAATTAAAATGTAGATTAAATTTAGATTAGATTTTGGTTTTTAGGTAACTAATTAATTTCCTTATAAAATAATCCTTAATAACTAAATTATATTACATTATAAACAATGAAACACGAGAGAAACGATAAATCTAAACATAAAAAACTTTAGGGCCTATTTCATAGAGAATTTTGGATTCTATTTTATGTTTTTAGATTCACTTAGTCCAAAATAATTTATTAGAACAATAAAGGCAACTTCCAAAATAATTTATAAAATTAATAGATAAACAAATAAATAAAACCTTCGTTCGAGACCTCTAAAATAGTTAAGAAAAATGACAATCAGACTGATAAAATTTTTTACCTGACATCGATTTCTAAATCAAAACATTCAAATAATTTTAAGACATAGACTGAGCGGAAGCGATTTTCTTATCCTATATGGCAAGGTCACGAGTCCCTCTTATCACTCATCGGTCTCACTATTGGGCCCTCTAGGTGAACATGTTAACCTTCCTATCTAGGAAATGGTATACATTCTATAATATATCAGGCGTGGTGATCCTAAAGGAGCACAAATCAATCATAAGCATGATCCCAAAGGAACAGATAACAGTCACAGGTATGATCCTAGAGGATCACAAATCAGTCACAGGTGTGAACTCGAAGGAACACAAATCAGTCATAATTGTGAACCCGAAGGAACAAAAATCAATCATAGGTGTGAACCCAAAGGAACAGAAATCATTCATAGATGTGAACCAGAAGGAACACTAATCAATCACGGGAGTGAATCCTACCATCAATACTAGCATGCATCAATCAACCAATAAACCTCATAATATAACCAGTCATATTAACATAATCATCACATAGCATGCATCAATCAACCAATAAACCTCATAATCAGTCATATTAACATAATCATCACATTCAATGAGCATATTACAAACGTAATATCCTGTATCATGTCCACAGCAACATAATTCGTGAAAATACCAGATCACCCACGGTCAATACATCATAGAAGCATAACCAAATCACTCCATAGAATTTTATATAAAGGCACATTTTTAACATAGTCATTTGGTTAGGACTGGTTCAAAGGCAAACCAATGGTAAGACACAAGTTCAAATAGTTATCCAAGCAAACTTATCTCTACTTTGTCTAAGGAGATATTGAGTCAGCCCTAAAATTTAAAGGTCAAATTCAAATTAATAACAAGGGCCTAATTCCAATCACCGAAATTCATCTCAAATCCATACTTATCCAATAACGATTAGTTGCCGGAAAATCCCCAACTCCACTAGACAGCAACCAAGAACCCGCTAAAAGACAAACCTAACATCCAAGAATTGGAACCAACAATTGATGGGCATTCAAAAGAAACCTCACATACCTACAAACTCTTAACAAAACTGATCCGAACCCGCTGAACAGAAACTCGACACCCTCCGAACTTCGAATTCAACCTCGAAAATTGGAAATAACTCCATTATTAGACCAAAACTTCAATGGGTAACAAAGATCTACAAGAACCACCAAAACTCACCAAATCCTTACCCTAAAATCCAAGATTCCGGCGAGACTTGACGGAAAACCCTACCCACGGCGGTGAAAAAGCTTGCATGACGACGGATCCGAAGGGGAGAGAGAGACTGCGGCGGCGGAGATAGCCGTCTGGGTGCAGGGAGAGAGATCCGACGCTGCCGGTGGCGGAGATTGGTGGACGCGAGCTGCTCGTCAACGGCTGGGCTGGCGGGCGGAGGACCACGGCGGCCGAGGCGCTTAATTTCGGCGGCGCTAGGTGTGGCTAGTCGTCGGCTGAGAGAAGAGAGGGAAGAGACGCCGACGCTGGGGGGTTACAAGAACAGATATAATTTTTTTTTTCTCTTTTTTGCACGCTTCACGAGACAACCCACTATTACATATATATATTTACTTTAACCTTAATTCGGTGTACAAAATATATTTTCCCTTTGCCTTTTTTTCTTTCCAAAACCAAAATCTCAAATTCCCCAATACTTTTATTAATCAAACTAATTAAATTAAGCTTAATATCTCAAATATTTTCCAATATCCAATATCTTCGATCTTTTCAATCTTGACCACAAAAACTAATGGTAACTCCAATTAGTTCAAAATAATTAAATTACAATTACAATTACAATTAAATTTTAAACTCCAAATTTATTTATCCAATTTCCTTCAAGTAAATTTCTAAATCGCCATAAATATTACTTAAATTACTTATCTTACCTCTCAAACTCAGTTTTAGCCTCAATTTAATACAATAACACCCAAAAAAAATGCAATATAATCCAATAAAAATTGCATGAAAAATTTAGGGTGTTTACATTGGCTTATATTTTTCATAATTAGGAGAATCAATATCATTATTCTCATTTTTTTCTTTATAAAAAGTCTGCAATATTTTTAAATGTTAATGCATAATTTTTACAATGGTGAGCTAAAATCTCCTAAATATTTAATTTCAACATTGTTAATGAAAACAAAATGGAAATATTTTGGCCATTTATTAATCATTTTGTTCTTTGTTTTTATTTTAAAAAATTAAGTCTATAAACACTACTTCCACCTCTAAATTTATTTTTTTGTTATCTGCTTTTTACCAGTAATTTAAAAAATACGT
Organism: Benincasa hispida; assembly: GCF_027475165.1. Lineage (NCBI taxonomy): Eukaryota > Viridiplantae > Streptophyta > Magnoliopsida > Cucurbitales > Cucurbitaceae > Benincasa > Benincasa hispida. Next base: position 73,914,664 of record NC_143480.1, read on the forward strand.
CAAATTTTAAAAACTTAAAAAAAAATAAAATAAAATAAGCCCTATTTGGTAACCATTTCATTTTTTGTTTTTTGTTTTTAAAAATTAAGCTTATTTTCTCCCAATTTCTTACAATGATTTACATCTTTACCAAGTATAATTGTTGAATTCTTAATCAAATTCAAAAACAAAAACAAGTTTTTAAAAATCTAATTTTTTTAGTTTTTAAATTTTGGTTTGGTTTTTTAAAGTATTGATAAAAAGTAGATAACGAATGAAGAAAATTGAAGATGAAAGGAATGTGTATAGGCTTAATTTTTAAAAACAAAAAACAAAAATCAAATAGTTATCAAACGGGGTCATAGCTTTTAAAATTTTGTTTTTTATTTTAGAATTTGGTTAAGAATTCAATCGTTATACTTAAGAGAGATGCAAATTATTGTAAGAAATAGGGAGAAAATAAACTTAATTTTTAAAAACAAAAAATAAAAAATAAAATGATTATTAAACGAGATTTTAGAAATTTGGAAGAAATAGGGTGCGAGGAAAATGTAAATTATTTTCTTGTAACATAAGTAAAATAACAACAAACAAATTAATTAGATGATGCAGGTAAAATGTTTTTATAATTATAATCTAATAATGTTTACTTTTAATTTACCGTTAATCATTACTTTAAATTATTTGATAGCAATTAAATTTCAAGATATTATTAAAACAACATACATTAAACCAAACATGAGAAATTGTGATTACAGTATAATTATTTTCAGAGTTGTTTTTAAATAAAAGAAAACAAGTCAACTTATTTTAGTGATAAATCGCGATAAAGCATAAACTGTGATAGATTTCTATCACTATATATAGTGTCAATAATAAAAGTCTATCGTCATTAATAGACAATAAAATTTTACTATACTTAAAAATATTTTCAGCCATTCTACAATTTTAAAAAAAAAATCGTTAACTTTAAATATAATACATTTGGATTATCACAAAAAATTATCTCTAGGCAAGAAAAAGAAAATATGTCAAATAAAAAGCCTCCTAATCAAGCAATTTCGAAAATTACATCAAGCAATTTGGAAAAATACACTTCCTCTCCGATAAAGTTGCAACTATTGACGTTTTCGTTAGAATTATATATATATATATATATATTTGTAAAGGTATTGTAATTAAAATATGGACAGTATGCCAATTGAACTAAGGTTGATATTTTTTTTTTCATTTTGAGGTTTTTTTGTGCATTAATTATTCTGATTCCTTCGATGAATGTTGTATTCTCATGTGGCATGCTCTTGGTCCTCTTTCCACATGTTCTTAATGGAATTCTAGTATTCGATAATTGTTGTTTTTGTGTGTATTATTGAATAATCAATTTAATCAGAATAATCTTTACGATGGTAGATGAAGGAAGAAATAGATACCAATAGACCCAGCAAAAGAAAGAAACATAAAAGGAAAAAAAAAAAAAAAATTGGAAAGGAAAACATGGATAAGGAAAGGATTTTGATGGAAGAGAAGAAAGAAGAAGAAGGAAGTCAAGAAACTTCTTGTTGGTTGGGCTTCTATTCATGTTTCCTCATCCTTTCTTCTTTTCTCTTACTCCAACATTTTTATGAATTTGTCTTTTATTTTGTTTTGTCTCATGGCTTGTAGTATGAACTAAATACTCTTTAGGTGAGGACTAGAAATGTTTTGATTTGAGATTGGATATTGGATCTCAAAATATATATTTTAATATAGGTTTACAATCTTTTTATACATTTGGCGAACCATTTTCATATACTTTTTTTTTTTTTTTTTTTTTTTTGGGAAAAACTTTATGAGAACAATTACTTAAACCCACACAAGCTCTTTAGAAAGTTAGAGCTTATTTGAATTGACTTGAGAAAAAAACGTTTTTTAAAAAACTCATTTCTATTTAAACACTTTTGACAAAAATCACTGAAAATACTCTTCAAAAGTTATTTTGAGTGATTGTCAAATACTCTTTTTTTTTTCCTAAAATGACTTATTTTTTAAATTAAACACTTGAAAATGTATTCCAAATATACCCTTAGTAGCCAGCTAAGTAGGTAGGTTAGAGACAATCACCCTGCCACCTAATGCATGAAAACAATAGTACTAAATTTGAAAGAATCGTGGAAATTGCTACATAACCAACAACTTTTGCTCTAGCTCTTCATTTTTTTTTAAAAAAAAGGTACAACAAACCTCATCTTTGAGCATGATCTTCCATACTTGATACAAGCATTTTGTTTCTCCCTTGTTTACTTCTTTTTTTTTTTTCTTATTTATTGTCATCTAAACTTTTTAAATATTGCTACACTAGAGGTAGTGATAACAAATATTTTGATGGTTACCAACTCTAGTTTGCTAAAGCTCAACTTAAATTTGAGAAAAACCTTGCATAGTCCCTAAAGGTTTGATAATATACTTTCTACTTGTTGCTAGATTGTATGCATTTGCACAGTAAATTGTGTGTGTCGATGGCAATTTTTTAGATGAGATAAATACCTACCTAATCCTCATATGGCAACAATCGTGATTTCGTAATTTAAGGATGATCGCTACCAGCAAGATAAGAAAGATCCATGCACTAGTGTGGTGCTTGCCACACAGGCTCCGATGCTTAAGTTAGAAAAGAAATCTATATAGCAAGAAGAAAAAAATTGTATGTGAATGGACTTACTTATTTTTGTACGTGAGTGGACTTACCTCTCTCCAAAGTTATTATGATGTGTTTATAGGTATAATTGACTTAGGACTTTCTCCCTAGGGTTTCGAAATTGCATTGGGATTATCCTTAGCTTTACGAGTCAGATCGTACGAGAGACATGCCCTGTTTGATATTTTCTAGGGTTAAGTCGAGGTAAAGCACCTTTTTTTAGCTACTTTTCAGGCCATGATGATCCCTTGGGTTAGGACATGCATGAGGCATGCCCCATTATAGGTTTTGTGAGGCACGACCTCAACCTTGGCTAAGACTGATCATGTTATCTTAGACCTTCCCTTTCTCTAGGCCCATTTTAGTCCTAAATTGCCACTTTCGGCCTGAATTATGCTATCTTCTTGTCTTTACTATCTTTGTTGTTTGACAAATGTCGATTATGCTCATTGGTCCAAAATCACCCATAATATTAGCCCCCACTCCCAAGTTAGTAATCGTGGATTGACTATTTGATAACTCGGTTCATCTTGATGCAAACTTGGGAGTATATCTTTGAACCTTGTAGCTTGGGTAAGGGGTGTTCAAATGAACCGAATAGCCAAGACTATCCAATCTAAATTGTAAAGATTGGGTTGGGTTAGATTTATTTTTGGTTTAGGTTGGTAAAAAAAAATTTTTTTTTTTAAATTCTTGTTGGGTCTCAGGTTAGGATATAAAAAATTTGGGTTGATCAAAGTCCTAGTAAAGTTTTTAAATATATATTATAAGTTAGCCTATTTTAATTTTTGGGTTTAGGTTTGTTTTTTTTTCTAAATTTCCCAGGAGTGTCGCTACCTAATTTCCCTCCCTTGTTGATGTTCATCGATCTCCCTCTTCACCGTCAGGCATTGATCTCCCCCACTTTCACCGTCGATTTCCCTCAAGCCCCACAATCGATGTTCTCTCTCTTTCTCAAGTTCATGGTGTTCTCTCTTTCATCTCTCTTATGCCTTACAATCGATATTCTCTCTCTCCGTTGACTCAATGGGTCTTCTCTCTTTCTTCTAGCTCATGCCTCACAGTCAGCATTCTCTCTCTTTATTGAGTTCATTAACATCCTCTTAGTCAAATTCGATTGATGAATTTCTTTGATATTTTTCTATATTCAGACTTTTCACGAGTACAAGTTTATATATGGAAAACGTCTTTGATTTAGGGTTTCCAACTATTCACAAGGAACAAAATAATTGAATAAAAAACTAAATACAAAGTCAATGTTGATTATGGGAGAAATCTATTAGGGAAGATTTTTCTAGAACCTTGGTAACGTGTCTGTTGGGGTTGATGCCCTAAATCTCGTGGGTTTCGTAGTTTGTAATTTTTTGCACACAAATTATTTATTTAATGAAATAAAGTGTTATTTTATTCGATATGTAGGCTACATTAACCCAGTCCGATAAACTTATATCTAAGGTTATTTAATGTAACCTAAACATGTATGTAGTTGACATACAAGTGAATCATATTTAAGCAATAACCTAAACAACTTGTAGTATATAGATAAGATCGAGTACCTTATCTTGGTAACATTACGGATACGACCCATTTTGTAATTGTTATAATAGTTGTAAAGTATTACAATTGATCTCATCCTAAGTGTTCATGTGGAGACAGTGAATGGAAGTATCCCATACAAAAAGTTTGTATAACACCAGACCGCGAAATAATTAGTCTTTCTTTATCATGTCATTACTTGAAAAGACTTATGTTTTGTTAGGATATCCCCAAATCTTGTGGATTTTGTAGTTTGTAAATTATTGTATACAAATTATTTATTTAATAAAATAAAGTGTTACTTTATTTGACATTTAGTCTGCATTAACCCAAATCCAATAAACTAAGATCCAAGATTATTTTATGTAACTTAAACATCTAAGTAGTTGACATACAAATGGATCATATTTAAGTAATAACCTGAACGATCTGTAGTATATGGATAAGGGTGGGTACCCTTATCCTAGTGATACTATGAATACGACTAGGGGTGTTCGTGGGTTGGGTTGAAGAATTTTTTAGACCCAACCCAATTGTTCGGGTTGTAAATTTCTTCAACCCAAATAGTCCTCATTAAAACATGAACCCATCCATGAGATATTTGGGTTGGGTTAGTTCGGGTTACTCGAGTCATTTATTTAAAATATTGTTCTAAAAGGAAGTAAAAAATTAATTTAACTATTTCCATATATTAAATTAAGATTAACAACTCAATTTCAATTTATATAATGTAAAATCTATTTCCAAATTGCTAAAAAAAAACTATTTTTATGAGTTGTTGGAGAATAAATTATCCAAAAAACTAATGACATTAAATAAAACTAAAATAAATATATGTATATCTAATTGTATCATAAGCAAAAAAATATATATATACATTTTAAAGTTAATAATAAGTTCGAGTTGGTTTAGGTTATTTTACATGGCCCATGAACCAACTCAACCTATAAAATATTCATTTATTTGAACCCAACCAAACCCAAAAGAGTTGATAACCCAACTCAAATAGCACAGGTTGAGTTGGGTTGATCGGTTTTTTTTGGGTCATCAGGTTTTTTGAACACTCTTAGATATGACCCACTTTATAATTGTTACAATAGTTGTAAAGTATTACAAATGATCTAATCCTGATCGTTCATATGGAGACATGGAGTGGGGTATCCTATACACAGAGTTTATATGAGATCGAACCGCGAAATGATTAGTCTCTCTTTATAACACTGTTACTTGAAGAGACTAACATTTCATTAGGATGACCATAAGTGACTTGACCTTAATCCTGAGTGAGTAGTAAACTTCTGCCTATAAGGGCAATCATTTGATCTGTATAGATGAGAGTGGCCAGATTTACCGACTCAATATGCCTACCATTTTAAAGATTTTTCCAAATAGGGGGTTGGGGACACAACTACATAAGAGGGAATTCATTCCTTCACAATTGTAAGGTAAGTAGATGAATTGCTCCCTTAAGGGCTTATTATGAAAGGACCGAGATCGGATCCCATCCCCACAGTAGAAGCATCTCGTGAGATCACCTTACATCCCAAAATTCGATTTTGCCATAAACATAATCATTATACTAAAACAGAATATAAACATGTAAATTAACATACTTTAGGGAAAAGATTAGAACCATTCTTACCTTTGTATATTCCAAGTGCCATGAATAATCCTCTCCTAATTCCAATGAACGGATCCTCCAACGATCTTGATCACGAACAACATCTTGAACAATCTCGAGCATTACTATGAGAGTAACCTTGTTATTATCTAGGATTCCAATAGAGAAAAATGTGGTATCCAACTATTGGGAGAGGGAAAGAAGAAAAGGGTTTTTGGAGAGTAGAGATGATTCTCTTTTTGTGGTTTAGAAAATTCTGCACAATAACACGGGGTATTGTGTATTGTCACTCTTTCTTTGTCTGAAAGTGTGTGTTCCCAAAGGACCATAAGGAGATCTTTATATAGAGAAGGGTCAAACAATTTTCTTAATATTTTCCTTTTCCATAATTAATTATATAACACTTATTTAATTAATTAGCACATTTAATTAAATAACACTTATTTAATTAATTAGTTCAATTAAATAACACTTATTTAATTTTAATTTGTACAATAATTAAATAACTGTTTATACATTAAACTCAATTTAATGTATATATTTAATTATCATAAACATCACATATATATGTGCAAAACCTCTATATTAATTAATTCTTTATAAATCTAATTCACTTAAGTTAATTAATTTGTATCTTATTCAAATATTATTATATAGTTTCCTCAAATTAATTTGGAGGTCCTCTCGGTAGTTCAACGAGATTTAATGAGGATCAAGTTCTGGATTAATTTGAATTGTTCAAATTAGTTGAGAAAATTAATTATATGTGATATAATTAAGTTTATTTAATTATATATGATATAATTATTATAATATATTTGATACATTATATATAAAGTGTTTATGAGAGGAATTAAATGTTTGAATATGATTTAAATGTCAACTATATAAATTAGATTTATATAGTTAAAAATTCATGTAAATGTGATTTATATTGAATGTCATTAGTGAGAGAAAAGAAACTATAGGTTATATATTGTATATGATACAGTATTAAACTATATGTTATATGTTGTATATGATATAACATATGATCACATGAATATATAATAAATTGGCTATTATATATTTGTAATTTTAATTATTTTATTATTATTTAGTTTTAAAATTAATTAAGGGAAGGGAGTTACAACTCTCTTCCCTCTTATTTTTCTCCACCACATACGTGGTTTAGTGGGATATTGGTCTTCATCTTCTTCCTACAAAACAGAGAAGAGGGTGAGAAAACACAACATTCAACTCATAAATTTTTTTTCCTCTCTCAGAGAAAAAAATTCTTCTTCCCTCTTCCCAAAATCATTCAGAGCCTACCACTCCTGGATTCTTCATCCAGAGGATACCGAGGTTTCCAAGTGGAAGTGTCTTTTGGGATTCCAAGGGTTTCATAAGTGAAGAAAAGTCTTCAAAGGTAGGTTTTCTGAAAACCCTTTTTCTTTTATTTTCAGCATGCTATATAATTTTTACAAATGCATGTTTTTCCTATCTTCTCTGTAAAATTTGTTTTTTAGAAGAATTATGATCTGGGACAATCTTGCTTCCGCTTAAAGTCCCCTCACAGGAGTTCTTTCAAAGGATGCAGGGTAGTGTCACAACGTTACCTTTAACATTACAATGCTGCAATGATTAACAGAACGCCAACCATCCGCGCGCGCACGCCTATCACAAGGGAGAGTCACAACATCATTGCAATGCATGCCCAACGCCTAAGGGCTGGATCGACAAGAGCATTGCAATGCTCTTTTTAGCGTTGCAACGTTGTGATTGTATTATAAATTTGTTCTTTCCGAATTAGGTAAGGAGAAGGAGGACAGTTAGGCCTTTTTAGGGAGCATGTTGCTAGTTTTGGCCATTCAGGCCAAAACTCATGATATTTCCTTTTATTTTGAGTGGTAATTATCAACTTTGGCATCATGAGTCAGACTCGATGAATGTTTGAAGGCCACAACGTCGGTTTTTAGATTTGTAGGGATTTTCTTGAATTCTTTGAGATTTCTTATGGATTTTTTATAGAATGTTTCCGTTTCTTGTGATTTCCTTTCTTTGAATTAATTTCTACACAAGCATATAGGATTGATGAATTGACAACTCGATTTCTTATATGTTTATCTTTTTTTATGTCCGTAATTGCATTTAGAGCATGTTTAGTATAGTAGCAATAGATTTTAGTTTGATTTATGGCATAATTTCTAGGCTATCTAGGATTACCTAATTGATAACAAAACCTAAAGATTGGAAATGCATTAGGATAGAATTGGACATTCTTGCTTAATGTCGTAATCAATCCAAGAACGTAATACGATTAGCTATGTAAATTACCTTTGTAACGAGCTTATTTAATTTAGGGATTAATAACATGTTGATTCTCATTAGAGAGTTTGTATGGGTTGTCCTTACATTCGATTAGGCCTAGGAAATAGTTAATTCAAGCATGTCTTCATAGTTAATCAATGATTAGATTCATAGAAAACCCAACAATCTTGAAACTATCGAAGGTATTCTTGTGTTCGATCTCTCTCTTTCTTGGTCTATTTTACTTTTCCACATTTAATTTTCCTGTTAACCAAACAACAAAAACTTGTTTTTATTGCTTTCCAAAGTTAAATTTAGCTTAGGAGGGAATTAATTCTTGGCCTCTCTGCGGTTCGACCCCACACTTACCACTGTTGTTACGTTCTTGTAGTGATAGGAGTAGCTCGGTGTATTATAAATTTTCTTTTGATTCGTGGCTCTTTTTAGGAATTAAACGAAATCGGAAAGGGTTGCGATTAAAATGGCGCCATTGTCGGGGAGGCAAGCCAATTAATCTCTTTTAGTTGGATTTGACTTGTTAACTTTAAAAGCCCAATAATAATTTTTCTTTTCTTGTGTCTACATTTTTTTCTCATGGCAGATGATTTGAATATTTATTATGCGCTTTATATGAAGCAAGCAGCCCAACAACGAGAGTGAGAGGTAGGTGAATTTAATGAGGTTAAAAATAAAATATTTGAACTAACCTCTTTTGTTCAAGTTTAGGCTACTAGGCAACTATAAGAGCTTGAGACATGTCGAGCCTGTTTACTTAAAGGTCATCCATCTGAAGTATGTCCTCAGCTTTCGCGTGGTCCTAAGGGTGATTACTATTTCCTTTGGAAGATGTCTAACCCGAACTTGATGTCGATGGATTCTTCTTCTGCCAATTCAGGTATTTTGTTAGAAGATTTGGTTAGGGAACTTTCTATCAGCTCTGGTGAGTTTGTGTAGGAACCTCCCTAGAGTCATCAAGAATCCTCGATTTTCCAGCAGGATAGCTTCCATTCCGAATCTGAAGCTAGAACTAAATTTCAGAATATGAGTCACCTCATTTCTCAGATTACTGAATCAGTTGGGAGACTTGAAGTGTCTTTGATGGAACCATCTTCTAAGAGTACCGAACCGAGCAATGAAATGACTAGCACCAATCATTCCGTTGAGCAGATGATTCCTCATACTTTAGGTCAAGGTAAGACATTGGATTCTATAAGTGTAAGCTTGCTAATGGTTTTTCTAAGTGTGAACAGGATTCTATTGAGTCTCACCTGGAGACTTAAGCTCTCGTGCCAGTTAAGATCCATCCTAGCCCTCATCTTGCTTATTCCGTGCTGACATTGGATAATCATTCAAAGCTTTCCATCGTCTATGACATTAAGGCCGATCTTATTGAGGAATTCCCCTAGACTAATGATGATGACGATGTTTATCCTCCACCATGTCCTAAACAAATTAGTGAGGTTAAGTATGAGTATGAACTTCATTTCGAGGAGTCTCATGTAAAAGAGTTAGAGGCTACCAAGTCTCATCCTATTCTTTCCTTTAGCTCCTCCTTTAATTCTGAACATTGCTCATCTTACTTCACAAGTCTGAGTCTTTATTTTCTGTTGAGTCAGTCGAGCCTGCATTTATTTTTCCAAAAATGAAAAAAATTAAAAAATATTTCTCTCTCTGGAGCCCTTGAATGCTTCAAAAGCTCATTCCCATTGAGCAGCTTCGTGGATTCAAGGAAGAAAGGGCCCGAAAAATATTTATTAATATTTAAATAAAATTTAAATACCTTCAACTCTAAAAAATTGTTTAATTTTTTTAATTTAAACGTTAGTTATATCAAATATAATTATCCAAACCCTAATCCGAATTTGAACATTTCAAATTCACTCAACACGCTATTCTAAGGTTTAATCCTTTTATGAGCTAGTAGAGAGACCCAATGGACCTACAGATTATGAGCTCCAACGATTTGAGATTAATTGGCTAAACTCTTTAAACCAAATTAATTAATATTCGTTAACTACCGAGACATACCACTATAGCTCAATAGTTGCACTCTCCTCACTTTAGATATATTTTTGTCCACTTGATTTAACCATAATTAGTAAGTTGATCCTTCACAGGTCGTTCGTATTTATAGCTAGGTCAAAATTATCGTTTTACCCCTGTAATACATCTTGCTCCTTAAATCTCCACCAATCCTCTAATGAACAATTGGTTTATGGTCCTACCAATAAACCGAGTCCCTTTCAGCCAATAGAGGGCGGGGCCCTTATGTTCAAGATCAGAAGTTAGTAGTTAAGGGAACAACTTATTTGCTAACTCTAAGATGGGTAGGAGTGAATTTCGTCTTGCAAGACTATGTCCCCAATTATCTATCCAGTCTTACCCCTAAAATGAGAGGCTTATTGAGCGGCAATGTTGAATCACTCTCACCTGTGCAACTTAAAGGATAATTCTGAATAAATAGGAGTTCATAGTTAGCTCAGGATTAAGATCGAGTTATCTTAGGTCATCGAATTGAAATAGTCAGTTTTAACAATAAACGATTGTTATAAAGAAAAGTGACTATTTTGTGGTCCGGTCTTATACAAACATCCTTTGCATAGGATGCTTCCACTCGCATGTCTCTACAAGAACGACTTTGGATCACAACGTTTGTATCAATATACAAAGTGGGCCACATCCATAGTATCCCCAGAATAAGGTACCCAACCCTATACATATACTTATAGACCATTTTGGCTATATACTAAAACTTATAGACCACTTTGGATCTTCTTTTATGTCTCTACATAAAGTTTAGGTATTCATGTTATAGCCATGAGTTAGTTTATTGGTTTATAAATGTGATTCAATAACACCTGAAGGAAATCACAAACAGAGATGTCCATGAGCAACGGAAGTGCATCGTTCAGAATTCCATTCAGATTAAACACAACGATTATAGTCTTAAACAGAAACATACAGATTATGCATCAATAGAGATTATAGCATGTTATAAGAGATTCAAGGGATAAAGTATGCGTACTTTTGAAGAACCATTCTTTTAGTATCCCTCGATCAGAAATCCAATGCATCTAGAACAACAATCGAACAAAACGAATAGAACATGAACACCACAGACATTTGAATAAGCCTCGACCCCAATCGAGTCTAACTCGATCAACGAACTGAGCACGAAACACCACCACAAGTGTTACCTTGGTATTCTTAGTGTGAGAATCCAGGAATTGTGGACTCTATATGATCTTGGATTAAGAAAGAGAGGAGGTATGTGATCGAGTAGACGATCGAGTAAGTGAGAGAAAAGAACATTGTCTATCACATAGACGATATAATCGATTGTTTAGTAAACGGAAGCCTATCACATAGACTTTGCTACTCGATCTTATAACAACAATCAAAAGAGTAACTATCGTATAGTCAATTCTAAGCGATCGTTTAGACTCTCAACGACTATCGTTTAGTAAAAACTCTTTTTACTTAATAGCCTATTCCGTGAGAAATTTCCCGAATAGAATAACCACTAAATTTGGAAAACAATTTTCCTTTTATCTCACGGTTACCATAAAACTTCTAATAACCTCCCACTCAAATCGGTTATTAGAGAAAAAGAATTAATTATCATATAATTAACATATTATAAATAAATATGATAACCAACTTATCATATTATATTTATAACCTATGGTTTTAATATTTCATCATATGAAGCATATAAACCATAGTTCTTTTTCTATTTTATGGTACTTAATATAAATCATATTTATATTAATTCCTCCATTTAATGTATCTCATACATCACACCAATTATATCACATGTAATTGAATTTCCTCTTGTTAATTTGAACACTTCAAACTAACCCAAAATCTGATTCTCAACTTGAACTCATTGAGCTACCAAGGGGACCTTATGGACCTGTAACTTGAAGCTCCAACGGTACGTGAATAACTGACTAAACTCTTTAGTTACAAGATCCACCATCCGTTTGAAGGAAATCGAATATGAGATTTCCATGAGCAGCGAAAAATAGATCATTCCAAATTACAATCATGTATAAACATTACAATTACAGTCGTAAATAAAACATACAGTTATGCAATCAATACAAAAATTACAGCATGAACAATCAAATAAACAAGGAGAATGCTACGAACGTTTGTCGACTCGTCTCCACACTTCTTGCTCACGAATGCTCGAACATAGCAACCTTGAATGCTCAAACAACACGACCGCAACACTGCACAAACACTTCGCACACATCTTCAGCGATCGCCTCGGTCACGAACTCCCCATCAACATGAACGACCTCCACAGAACTTCGACGGTATCAAGTTGAGTATGACACCACCAAGAAGGTTACCTTGGTATTCTCGGTGTGAGAATCCAGAAGGTGGGTTCTGTTTGGACTTGGAATGAGGCAGGCGAAGGAAGAATGAATAATCGTGTACATGGAATGAGGTAGCCGAAGGAAGAATGAATAATCGTGTACACAATTGGGCAAGTGGGAGAAGACAGAAACCTATCGCATAGGTCAATGCCCAATCGTTTAGCTAAAGCTAAGCATCGTCTAGCAAAACCTAAGCAATCGTTTAACTCAGTGTTTGTTGCCTACAAAACACTACCCGATCGTTTACTTCGCTCAAGCTGTCGTTTAGTAAATCTATATTTACTTGACAAGCTTCCATTCTGTGAGATTCTTTTAGCGAGAGAGATCTCAAAATAATTTTTTTGCCAAAAATTTTCAATACTTCCAAAAATTAGGAAAACAATTTTCCTTTTATCTTACAATTACCATGAACTACTAATAACCTCCCACTCAATTGGTTATTAGAGAAAAAGATTTAATTATCCAATAATTAATATTATTATAAATATAAATGATAACCAACTTATCATATTATACTTATAACCTATAGCTTTAATATTTCATCTCATGAAACATATAAACCATAATTCTTTTTCTATTCGATGGTACTTAATGTAAATCTCATTTACATCAATCATCCACTAGATGTATCTCATACATCATACCGATTATATCATATATAATCAAAATACCTCTTGTCAATTTGAACACTTCAAATCAACACCAAGAACTGATCCTCAACTGAATTCATTGAGCTACTAAGGGGACCTTATGGACCTGTAGCTCGAAGCTCCAATGGTACGTGAATAACTAACTAAACTCTTTAGTCACAGGATCCACCATCCGTTAACTGCCGACACTCCACTAAAGACCGACAATTGAACTCTCCTTACCACAAATATATTATGTGTCCATCTTAACCAATCAGAAGTGCGACAATGCTTCACAGATCGCTCGTAAGTATAGCTCGGCCAATAATTGTTATGCCCCTATAGTTACATCTAACTCCTTAAGTACCACTGATCCCTCTAATGAACATAAGTTATAGTCCTACTATGACTAAGTCTTTTCTTCCAAAGAGAAGTTATGGCCACTATGTTTAAGCCCTGGAATCAGCCCTTAAGGGAGCAATGTCTCTACTTATCCCTGCTTCGGGAAAGGATTGAATTCCATTTTGTGGATTGAGTTTCCAGCTCCTAGATCAGACAAGTCCCCAAAAAGGTAGGCATGTTGAGTTGGAAATCTGGCCACTCTCAACCATACTAATCAAAGAACCGCCTTCAAAGGCCGGAGTTCCCAAAACACTCAGAATTGAGGTCGTATCACCTATGGTCGTTTAGGTGAGATGCAAGTCTCTTGTATCAACGACGTTATATACAGAGTCTAATCATCTTGTGATCCAGGTTTATACAAACTCTTTTTATAGGACATTCCCGCTCGCACTCTCCACATGAATAGTTTATAACACTTGCAAACTTCTACAAAACGGGTCGTATCCGTAGCGTCACCAGGATCGAGTATCCCACCTTAATCCTTATACTACAGACCTATTTAGGTTATCACTTAAGGCATGATCCACTTGTGTACCACATATACATACTTAAGTTCACTAAGATAACCAAAGAGCTTTGTTTATTGGATATGAGTAAATGGCATAATTAAATAACATTTATTTTATTCATTAAACAATGTGTATCTTTACAAAACAACGAGACTCTAGGAGAATTAGGACACCAATCCCAATACCATTAACTACTGGTCACTCCACTAAAGACCGACAGTTGCACTCTTCTCACTACAAATATATTTATGTATCCATTTAACCAATAACAGTGTGATAACCCTTCACAAATCGCTCGTAAGTATAGCTGGGCTAATTTATCATTTTGCCCCTGTAGTTCATCTAACTTCTTAAGTACCACTGATTTCTCTAATGAATAATAAGTCATAGTCCTACTATGACTGAGTCATCTCTTCCAAAGAGAAGGTGTGGGCACTATGTTCAAGACCCAGAATCAGCCCTTAAGGGAGCAATTTATCTACTTACCCTTACTTTAAGGAATGAGTGAATTCCGTCTTGTGTAACTGAGTTCCCAACTCCCCAATCAGACGAATTCCCAAAAACATAGGCTTGTTGAGTTTGCAATATTGCCACTCTCACCTATACTAATCAAAAGACCGCCCCTCATAGGCAGGAGTTCCCAAAACACTCAAGATTAAGGTCATGTCACCTATAGTCGTTTTAGTGAAATGTAAGTCTCAATTATCAATGGCGTTATATAAAGAGACTAATCATCTCGTGGTCCGGTCTTATACAAACTCTTTGTATAGGACACCCCCCCTCACATTCTTCACATGAATGGTTATGACCAGACTATTTGTAGCACTTTACAACACTTGTAAATATCTAGAAAGCGGGTCGTATCCGTAGTGTCACCAGGATAAGGTATCCCTCCTTTATCTTTATACTACAGACTATTTAGGTTATTACTTAAGGTATGATCCATTTGTATGTCTCACATACATGGTTAAGTTACATGAAATAACCACGAATCTTAGTTTATTGGATATGAATAAATGCAAATAAAATAACACTTATTTTATTAATAACAATGTGTTTATAGAGGTGTTTACAAACTACAAGACCACTGGGAGAATTAGGACACCAATCCCAACAATCTCCCACTTGTCATAATGCCTCGGGAGACTAATGTACAATAAATAAAGCAGTACAATATACAATAAACTAGAGCATACTCTATACCCCAGTATCATCTCCCACTTGCCCTAGACAAGGTGTTGCATGTTCCGACCCAGACTTTCCAGATAACCTTCGAACACTTTAGCCGTGAGAGCCTTTATAAACGGATCAGCAATGTTGTGCTCCGACACGATCTTTGTGACTATTACATCACTACGATGCACAATCTTCTTGATCAAATGATACTTCCGTTCAATATGCTTGCCTCTTCAGTGACTTCAAGGTTCCTTAGAATTTGCCACAATCCCATTGTTATCACAATAGAGTGTGATCGACAAAGACATATTTGGAACAACTTCCAAATCTGTAAGGAAATTCCTAAGCCAAACAACCTTTTTAGCAACTTCACAAGCGGCTATGTATTCGTCTTCCATAGTGGAGTTCGCAATGCATCCTTGCGATGCTTCGCCAAACTACAGCCCCTCCATTCAGAGTGAACACTGACCCTAATGTCGATTTATAAGAATCTCTATCAGTCTAAAAGTCAGAGTCTGTGTATCCTGTAAAGATCAAATCCTTATCTCCATACATGAGCATATAGTTCCTCATTCTCCGAAGATACTTGAGGATCATTTTGACCGTCGTCTAGTGTTCTAATCTTGGATTGGACTGATATCGACTGACAATCCCTACTGCATAACAAATGTCAGATCTAGTACACAAAATTGCATACATAAGACTTCCAACAGCCGAAGCATGGGGAATCCGTTTCATTTCTTTAACCTCTTGAGGTGTCTTAGGACACTGCTCCTTAGATTCCATGCCTGAAGGGTAATAAACCCCTCTTGGAATTCTGCATCGAGCACCTGATGAATATCTTCTCAATGTACAATGCCTGAGACAAGGCCAACCTTTTGTTCTTACGCTCCCGAATGATCTGGATCTCTAGAACATACTGCGCCTCTCCCAAATCTTTCATTTGGAATTGGGCGACTAGCCACTTTTTAATGTCAATTAGAAAACCTACATCATTCTCAATGAGTAGGATATCATCCACATATAGCACCAGGAAGGCTACTGAGTTTTTGATGATTTTCTTGTAAACACAAGGCTCATCAACATTTTGATCAAAGCCAAACGATTTGATCACACTATCAAATCTAATGTTTCACGATCTAGATGCTTGTTTCAGCCCATAAATGGACCTATTAAGCTTGCAAACTCTTTACTCTTGATCTAGAGGAACAATGAATCCCTCTAGTTGAGCCATGTAGATGGTATTCTCAAGATTACCGTTCAGAAAGGCAATCTTGACGTCTATTTATCATATCTCATAATCATAAAATGTGGCTATGAATAGAAGAATCCTGATAGACTTCAACATGACAACAAGTGAGAAAGTTTTCTCATAGTCCACTCCCTCGACCTGGGTATAACCCTTTGCCATGAGTTGAGCCTTAAAGGTTTGTGCCTTTCCATCTACACCTCGTTTTCTTTTAGATCCACTTACACCCTATAAGTATTACCCCATCAGGCTGATCCACTCCCAGAAAGAATTGAAGTACATAGACTCAATTTCCTGATTCATGGCTTTAATCCATTCATCTTTGTCAACATCCTCTATTGCTTACTTATAAGACAATGGATCCTCAACTCCATCATCAGACATGATGTTTTGGGCTTTAGCAAACCCATGTAGTGTTCCGGTGGGTTCGCAACCCCCCCGCTACGTCGAGGCAGTCTCAATTCTGGATATGGTTGACTAGATGAACCGTCAACAACTCTAGTTAATATATCAGTCTGTTCAACAACTCTTGTCGAACTCTTAGTAGTCTCACTAGAAATCTCATGTAAAACAAGCTTGCTTCGTGGCTTATGATCCCTGATATAGTTTTCTTCCAAGAAGATGGCATTCGTCGACACAAACACCTTATTCTCACTCGGATCATAGAAGTATCCACCCCTCGTTTCCTTGGGGTAGCCTACAAAGAGGAAACTTTCAAATGCGATTTAACTTTTTAGGGTTAGCCACTAGCACGTGGGCCGGACATCCCTAAATCCTGAAGTGGCGTAAACTACCGTTCGACCTCTCCACAACTTAAAAGGTGTTGCAGAAACACTTTTCGAAGGAATGTTATTCAAAATGTAACATGCAATCTACACTGTAAATCCCCAAAACGAGTTTGGAAGATGAGCATAACTCATCATAGACCAAACCATGTCCAACAGGGTTCTGTTTCTCCTTTCTTATACACCATTCTGCTGAGGTGTACCTGGGGCCGAGAGTTGGGATGTGATTCCATGTTCTATCACATAGTTTTGGAATTCGAGGTCCATATACTCTCCACCACGATCAGATCGTAGTGTTTTTATCTTCTTACCTAACAAGTTTTCAACTTTAGTCTTATACTCCTTGAACTTTTCAAGAGCGTCAGACTTATGTTGCATTAGGTATAGATACCCGTTTCTTGAATAATCATCTATTAAAGAGATGAAATATTCATACCCAACTCGAGCTCTAACACTCATCAAACCACAAAGGTTTGAATGTATAAGCTCCAAGATTTCCTTGGCTCTATAACCTTTTCCAGTAAAAGGTCGTTTGGTCATCTTGCTTTCAAGGCATGATTCACATACCGTTAAGGAGTTTTCTTCTAAACATTTTAGAAGTCCACAATTCACCAACTTCTCAATCCTATTGAGGTTGATATGACCTAATCTTAGATGCCAAAGATGAGCATTTTCCTTAGGAGAAACCTTTGGTCTTTTTGCAGTTGTCGTTGTTCTGAACGTTTCAGTATTAAGCAAGGCTTTTATGACTATTTCAGTATCAAGCAAGGCTTTTATGACTAACGGTCTTAGTACATATAAGTTATTTTTCATTGAACCAAAACCAATCTCCATACCATTCTTGAAAATAAACACTTTACTCTTAGAAAAGGAGATTTATAACCTTGCTCATTCAGACAAGAAACCGAGATTAAGTTCCTCTTGATATGAGGAACTACAAAAACATTATCCAGTAATAGATAACGTTTTTTATCCAAAAATAACTTCAGCCTACCTACAGTAATAGCTGAAACAACCTCACCAGTATCGACTCTAAGATTCATCTCTCCATCTTCCGACGTTTTCCAGGAACTAAATCTTTGGCAGGAAGAACCGACATGATTAGTAGTACTTGAATCTAGTATCCAGACAGAATCATCATTTTCTACCAAACACGTCTCTAAGACAAATAAATCACATTTACTGTCTTTAGACTTCTTTCTCTCTTGGAGAGTAGTGGGATTAGTATCAGAACCTAAATAAGCTCTAAGTTTCATTTCAGAGAACAATTCTTGTCGATGAACTTCATCTGAGTTAGCAACAATTGCTTTCTCTTTTAGTCCCTTGACATTCAAGAAAGACTGGAGATTAGCTTGGGAACTGACACTACTGGTTTCTTTGACATCTATCCCTTTGTGCTCAAAAAGTAAGAACTGACATTCAAACAATTCTTGCAATGAGTCCATGATTTGACGTGCCATGACCATGTTCTCAACCCTTTCGGATAATGCATCAGGTATGCTAGCCAAAATGTGAAGTCGGGCCAACAAGTTAGCCTTCATCCACACCTCATATGCATTACGCACATTTCGCGGTGCATCACGGGTTGGGATTTGAGAAAACTCCTCAACCATGACAAACTCGAGGTCATTTACCACGAAATATGTTTTAAGAGACTCTTTCCAATGTATGTAGTTGGTCAAATTAAAAGAGGCAACTAACAGAAAATCATACATGTTGCTGAAAAAAGATTTTAGCAAATACTCTTTAAAACAAAATCCAATTTGGTTTAGCAAAATCTAAATGAACCCCGTGTGACATCTAGTTTTGCAATGACGCTTTAGTGGTTCAGGACAAAAGCTACCAAAAGGTAGTCGATTTATCCCTCCTCTAAATTGAGACACTCTCAACCAGTCATTAACACCATAACAACTTTTGTTCCTATAACGACTAGCCATCATTGATTTGATCAAGAAATCATTATCTTGCTTAACAATTTTCCGTAAATGTAACTCTTCATTTTAGATCCTAGAGTTTCGCCTCAAGCAGCCAATCGGAAGGGAAAAAATCTGATCGGGGCAAAAACTAAAGTGACCCTATTCATTTCTGGAGTTCACCTTGATATTGACCAACCACACAAAATTATCCGAAGGGGGATGCTCCCAGGGCGCCACGAGGCCATGTAAGAAGACTGCAGGATATGTTGACACACATCCTGACACACATGCAAACCAATGAAAGAGACTGCAGGACATGTTGACACACATCCTTCACCCACTTATTATAAATACTCTCTCCGTCCATCTTGATATTGACTCATGCAAACACCATCCGAAGGGGGATGCTCCCAGGGCACCACGAGGCAAAACATGAATCTCATGGTATGAACATTAAGGGAGAAACATGAGTGGAATTGACATATTATATATATTTTTTCCTCCCACTGAGTATTTTATAACCTAGGGTTCAGTTTACTTAGAAAAAACACAACTAACGATTTTAACTAAGTGATTTTTTAGGTTTGCCCAAAAGTAACGCTTACTTTGGAAAATTGAACAACTTTTGATCATCATTCACTAAACTTTTTAATGAAGTCTTTGATCAACTGTTGCATGCCTGTAGCAAATCTATCTAATTCACCTTTTCAGGTAGGTTCCCAGGTAGGGGTGTTCCGTTTCCGTCAGCTTAAATACCCCAGCCTAGATAGAACTCCCTTAGACAAAAGGTCCCTTATAAATAGATTTAATATAAATTTAATCTTTTATGGAAATCAATTTAATCCTATTAAACCGATCCAAAAGATTAAACTTAGGTATCTAATCTCATTAGAACCATGAACTTAGGTCTATCTCAATCCAATTTTAAAACACTTTTAAAACATAAGTTCACCTAAGTTCGCATGCAACTCTTTCTTATTGATTTTAGTTCTAATTTCCATTATAACACTTATAACAGGAAACAACTAAAACCATCCACATCACGAAGCAACACATACAAGGCATTCAT
Organism: Benincasa hispida; assembly: GCF_027475165.1. Classification (NCBI taxonomy): domain Eukaryota; kingdom Viridiplantae; phylum Streptophyta; class Magnoliopsida; order Cucurbitales; family Cucurbitaceae; genus Benincasa; species Benincasa hispida. The sequence goes on from NC_143480.1 coordinate 73,934,886, forward strand.
AACTCTTATAAATAAGCCTAAGTACTATGCATTGTTCATTCATTACTACTGGTATATAATACTTATATAACAAAGCAATGATCCAAGCATACATGCTCTCATACACCCTTATACTATAACTTTTATAATATAAAGATGATGCTTGAATATGCTTAATACCTGCATAAATATAACTCTTATATTTCATGATGCATGAGCATGCTTTCTTGTAATTTCATCATGCTATTAACTATATTATAACACTTATAATATATGATGTATGAATAAAATGCATAACCTAAGGTGGGTTTTAAATTAATATGTCATACATTATGGCATATAAATAAAACATACATCTCATGTACATTAAGTAAAAGTTGATGAACCGAGATAATTAGCCTCAAATCCTCAAAAAAAAAAAAAAAAAAAAACAAAAACAAAAACAAAGCTAACTATTACGAAGAACAATGAGTCCACCGGTTCAAACAGGCGAACCAGGTCTTCAACTGTCTGGGTAAAGATCGTGTCTCCTTGATCGTGTAACAAATCCTTATGATTGTTTAGCAACGCTATAAGAGTATAAACGATCATTTAGCAACGATCAAGTACCTTTGACTATGCGATAAAGCATGAAGGCACGTGATCGTGCAGCGCACATCATGCAATGCAAGCCTTAAATGATCAAGTGAATGACAACGATACGATGAAGCATAATTGTCTAACTGATCGCTGAATAAGCGTAAGGTATCGTATACTGGGTGATCGTGTAGTCAGTGACTATGCGATGAAGCATGCTGGACTACACAATTATTTAGTGCGCGCACCTTTTATTAAACGATGAGTGTCAAAAACTTATGTGATTGTTTACCCTAAGTGTCCATGCGATCAAGAAACCAATGCTACGCAATAGAACTTTTCTACACGCCAAATCTCAACGATCGTTTAGCTTGGGCTACACGATGTGACCAACCTTTGGTCTTCTTCCTCGATGAGAACTGCATCTCCATGCTTCGAAACTTCTTCACGAACGACTAAAAAAACTTCAAACACTTTGAATACAGACTCGATTTCTTGTTAATTATGCCCAAAAACGTAGGGGCCCTTACAAATTAACACTTTGTAAACTTAAAGAAAGCTTTAAACAGAGGCAATCATCCCATAAACATCCATCAACACATCCGCAACCACATTTAACTCTTAAACACATTGTAGAAAACTTAAAATCCACCACGGCTGTAAAAGAAGTTCAATTCAGCAATGAAATTTGGAATATCAGAACAACCTAGCTCTGATACCAATTGAAGGAAATAACAAACAAAGATCTCTATGAGCAATGGAATTGGTTCGTTCTAAATTCCATTCAGATTGAACACAGCGATAACAGTCTTAAATGGAAACATACAGAGTATGCATCAATAGAAATTATAACATGGTATAAGAGATTCAAGGGATAGAGTATGCATACCTTTGAAGAACCATTCTTTAAGCATCCCTCGATCGAAAATCTAATGCGTCCAGAATAATACTCAAATGTAACGAACAGAACACGAACATCACAAATGTCTGAATAAACATCGACCCCAATCAAGTCTAACTCGATCCACAAACTGAGCAAGAATATCACCACAAGTGTTACCTTGATATTCTCAGTGTGAGAATCCAGGAGTTGTGGGCTCTGTATGATCTTGGATTGAGAAAGAGAGGAGGTATGTGATCGAGTAGACGATCGAGTAAGTGGGAGATAAGAACACTGTCTATCACATAAACGATGTACTTGATCGTTTAGTAAACGAAAGCCTATCGCATAGACTTTGCTACTCGATCGTACAGCAACAATCAAAAGAGTAACTATCGTATAGTCAACTCTAAGTGATCGTTTAAACTCTCAACGGCTATTGCTTAGTAAAACTCTTTTTACTTGATAGCCTATTCCGTGAGAAAATTCTCGAATGGATTAACCACTAAATTTGGAAAACAATTTTTCTTTTATCTCACAGTTATCATAAAACATCCAATAACCTCCCACTCAAGTCGGTTATTAGAGAAAAAGAATTAATTATCATATAATTAACATATTATAAATAAATATGATAACCAACTTATCATATTATATTTATAACCTATAGTTTTAATATTTCATCATATGAAACATATAAACCATAGTTCTTTTTCTACTTTATGGTACTTAATGTAAATCAAATTTATATTAATTCCTCTATTTAATGTATCTCATACATCACACCAATTATATCACATATAATTGAATTTTCTCTTGTAAAATTGAACACTTCAAACTAACCCAAAATATTATTCTCAACTTGAACTCATTGAGCTACTAAGGGGACCTTATAGACCTGTAGCTTGAAGTTCCAACGGTACGTGAATAACTGACTAAACTCTTTAACCACGAGATCCACTATCCGTTAACTGCCGGACACTCTACTAAAGACCGACAACAACACTCTTCTCACTACAGATATATTTTTGTGTCCATATAACCAATCAACAGTCGATAACCCTTCACAAATCGCTTGTACGTATAACTGGGCCAATTTATCGTTTTGCCTTTGTAGTTACATCTAACTCCTTAAGTACCATTGATTCCTCTAATGAACTCATAGTCTTACTATGATTGAGTTCTCTCTTCCAAAGAGAGGGTGTGGCCACTATGTTCAAGATTAGAATCAGGGAAGAAGTGAATTTCGTCTTGTGTAACTGAGTTCCTAGCTCCCCAATCAGACGAATCCTTAAAAAGGTAGGCTTGTTGAGTTAGCAACCTGACCACTCTCACCCATACTAATCAAAGGACCGCCCTCACAGGCAGGAGTTGCCAAAACACTCAGGATTAAGATCATGTCACCTATGGTCATTTTAGTGAAATGTAAGTCTCAATTATCAATAGTGTTATACAAAGAGACTAATCATCTTGTGGTCCGGTCTTATACAAACTCTTCGTATAGGATACCCCCGCTCGCATGTCTTCACTTAAATGGTTAGGATCAGACCTTTTGTAGCATTTTACAACACTTGTAAATATCTACAAAGTGGGTCGTATCCATAGTATCACTAGGATATGGTATCCATCTTTTACCTTTATACAACAGACCATTTAGGTTATTAATTAAAGCATAATCCAATTGTATGTCTCACATACATGCATAAGTTACATGAAATAACCACGGATCTTAGTTTTTTGGATATGAGTAAATGCAAATAAAATAATGCTTATTTTACTATCAATGTGTTCATAGAGGTGTTTACAAACTACGAGACCACCAGGAGAATTAGGACACCAATCCCAACAACACATTTATTGAAAGAAATCTTTATAATATCTTTATTATGAATAGAATATATTTAATGTTTACAAACTACGAGTTTTAGGACATTCCCAATAAACTCCCACTTGGACTAAAACTCCAATGGGTTTAATATTTATAAAATATACAATATTGAGTATGAGATAATACATATAATAAATTAGGACATCTATATACCCATGAATTTTCTCACTTGTCCTAGATTTATGAAGCTCGTAGTCCTAGTTCGACTAGGTGATCCTCGACCACTTTAGCCGTGAGGGCCTTAGTAAATAGATTAGTTAAATTATCTTCTGAGGTTATCTGCATAATGATCACATCTCTTCTGTGTACTATCTCCCTGATGAGATGGTACTTGCGCTCGATGTGCTTTCCTCGTTCATGGCTTCTTGGTTCTTTTGAGTTGACAATTGCTCCATTGTTATCACAATATAGGGTGATTGTCAGATGCATATTTAGAATCACTTTCAAATCGGTCAAGAAATTTCTAAGCCATACGGCTTCTTGGGCTGCTTCACATGCAGCTACGTATTCTGTTTCCATAGTGGAGTCTACGATATAACTCTGTTTGATACTCTTCTACACTATAGCTTCTCAGTTAAGAGTGAATATTGATCTTGAAGTAGATTTCCTAAAATATACATCGATTTGAAAATCAGAATCAGTGTATCCAGTATGGATCAAATCCTTAGAACCATACACGAGTATGTGGTCCCTCGTTCTCCGAAGATACTTGAAGATGTTCTTAACAGCAGTCCAATGACTATATCCAAGACTAGACTAGAACCTATTGACTATTCTGACTACAAAGCATATGTCTGGATGTGTACACAACATGGCATACATCAAGCTCCCGACTGTTGATACATAAGGAATTCTTTTCATATCCTCAACTTCTTGAGATTTCTTAGGACATTGTTCCTTAGACAAATGAATTCCATGTCTAAAAGGTAATAAACCTCTTTTGAAATTTTGCATTTTATATCTAGATAACATCTTGTCTGTATAAGATGCATGAGATAGTACTAGCGTTCTGTTCTTGTGATTCCGAACTATTTGGATTCCAAGACTGAAATACTTGTTTTAACCCATAAATGGATCTTTTAAGCTTCCAAACTTTTTGCTCTTGACCTTGTTCAATGAACACTTCTGGTTGAGACATGTAAATACTTTCTTCAAGATAACCATTTAAAAAGGCTGTCTTGATATCCATTTGTCATATTTCATAATAAAAAAAGGCGGAAATGGATAAAAGTATTCTAATAGACTTAATCATGGCAACAAGAGAGAAGGTTTCTTCATAGTCTACTCCCTCTCTTTGAGTAAAACCTTTTGCCACTAGTCTAGCTTTATAGGTTTGTACCTTACCAACTTGGTCTCATTTTTTCTTGTAGATCCACTTACAACCAATAGGTTTTACCCCATCTGGTTGATCTACAAGTTTCCAGACAAAATTCTGGTTGATCTACAAGTTTTCAGACAGAATTGAAGTACATAGACTCCATTTCAAGGTCCATGGCTTTTATCCATTGGTCTCTATATACATCTTCCATTGCCTATTTCAAGGTTAATGGATCCTCTAAGCTATCATTAGGTATGATGACCTGAATTTCTCTTAAACCCATGTATCGGTCAGGCCGTTGAACAATCCTCTCACTACATCGAGGCATTCTCAATTCTTGAAAAGGATGTGACAGACCAGTTCATTCAATAACTTTTGTTGAAGGACCACTTGATCAATAACTTTTGTTGATGTATCTGTAGTTTCTCTAGACATATCATTTAATACTAATTTACTGCAAGGTTGATTTCTTATATTGTCTTCCTCTAAGAATGTAGTGTTTGTTGATACAAACACTCTGTCATCTTGAAGATCATAAAATAGACCACATTTTGTTTCTTTGGGGTATCCTACAAATAGGCATACTTTAGAACGTCATTCCAATTTCTTCAAGTTTTGTACTAACACATGTGTTGGACATCCCCAAATACTGAAGTGATATAAACTGCCTTTACGTTCTCTCCATAACTCGTTTGGTGTTCATGAAACACTTTTTGAGGGAACCATGTTTAAAATATATACAGTAGTCTGTATTGTATGCCTCCAAAAGGACTGAGGCAACTGGGCATAACTCATCATTGAACAAACCATGTCTAACAGGTTCTCTTTCTCCTTTTTGTTACACCATTTTGTTATGGTGTATCAGGTGTAGTAAGTTGAGATTGAATTTCATGTTCTATCAAATAGTTCTGGAATTGTAAATCCCTATACTCACCACCTTGATCTGATCGAAGTGTTTAAATCCTTTTACCTAATAAGTTCTCAACCTCTACGTTGTACTCTTTGAACTTTTCAAGAGTTTCGGACTTATGGTGCATCAAGTAAACATAGCCGTATCTTGAATATTCATTAATAAAACTGATGAAATACTCAGATCCTTCTCAATCTTTAACATTCATTGGACCACAAAGACCTGAATGTACAAGCCCTAGAGGTTCTTTAGATCTAAGACCTTTTCCTAGAAAAGATCTTTTAGTCATTTTTCCTTCAAGACATGAATCACATGGAGGTAAAGAATTGTCTTCTAACTGATTTAGAAGTCCATTCTTTACTAACCTTTCAATCCTATTGAAATTTATGTGTCCAAGTCTTAAGTACCAAAGATAGGCGTTAGGAGAAATTTTTTGTTTCTTATTTTCAGTTTCAGCTGTTTTAAACATCTCTATATTTAAAATAGCTTTTTCCTCAGTTAGTTTTAACACATATAAGTTATTTTCAAGTTTAGCAGAACATATTTGTGATAGAGTAATCATGCAAAATGCAGAAGCAATCAAAATCAATAAGCATTCTAATTACACTTAATTTGAGATTAAAAGCATGAACGAAAACTATTTACAAAGAAAAGGGTTTCAAAATGTTATATCTTTGATGAATCTCATCAATTCCAGCTCCTCCCCACGAATTGGTTCTCCAAAATACCAGAAGACCACCACAATGATCTTCTCTACTATTCTCTAACTTGGATTGTGTAGTGAAAACACTGAATTGAGGGTAATTAAATTGGGAAGAATGAGGGTTTTTGGAGAGAAAATGCAGAAATCGGGATTCAGATTGCATGAAGTCTTCACATTGCAAAATCTCATCAATTTATCAATGAAAATCATGCGCATTAATGAGCTTCATCTCATTGACACGCCAAAGTGCTTGATCCATTTTTATGTGTTTACATAAAGTTCAAGTATTCATGTAATAACATGGATCTTAGTTTATTGGATTCAGTCTCTTTGAATGCAATTAATAGATTCAATACCTTTATTGAAGAAACGTTGAATAATATCTTTTATTGATAATAGAATATGTTTAACTTTTACGAACTGCGAGTTTTAGGACATAAAACCCAACAATACTCCCACTTGGACTAAACCTCCAGTGGATCATTATATACAAATATATACAATGTTGAGTTACATTGAGAGAACAAAAAATATAAATACAATAAACTAGGGCATTAAATACCCATATATTCTCCCACGTGCCCTAGTACTAAAAATCTCGTAGACCTAGTCCTACTAGATGACCCTCGTTTACTTTAGCCGATAAGGCCTTTGTAAATGGATAAGCAAAGTTGTCTTGTGAGGCTATTTGCGTGACGATTACGTCTCCTCTGTGTACAATCTTCCTGATGAGATGGTACTTCCGCTCGATGTGCTTTCCACATTTATGGCTTCGAGGTTCCTTTGAATTTGCAACTGCTCCATTGTTGTCACAGAGGGTGATAGGCAGGTGCATATTAGGAACGACAAAGTGTTGAATCCACCCCAAACTTGAAAAAGATTGGAAAATTCCACTAATGTGGAATTTCCAATTTTCAAATTTCATTTTTCAAAAAACTTAAATTTAATTTTCACAAAATTAAAGTTAATTAAATTCAAAATTGAATTTTGAATTTCAAAATTTTGAATTTTTTTTTATTTAAATAAATAATAATTTAATATCAAATATTAAATTAATTAAACACCTAATTTAAAAATGAATCTATTCATGTTAATCAATATTTAAATATTTTAATCTCTCCAATTATGTTTGATTTTGATAAATTAAACGTTTAATTATATCGAATATAACTTTACGAGCTAGTAGATGGATCTTATAGACCTACAAATCATGAGCACAAGCGATTTGAGATTAATTGGCTAAACTCTTTAGACCAAATTAATCAATATTCATTAACTAACGAGACACACCACTATAGCTCGATAGTTGCACTTTCCTCACTGTAGATATATTTTTGTCCACTTTCACCATAATCAGTAAGTCGATCCTTCACAGGTTGTTCGTTTTTACATCTAGGTCAAAATTACCATTTTACCTCTATAAATACATCTTGCTTCTTAAGCTCCCACTAAACCTCTATTGAACAATTGGTTTATAGTCCAACTAATAAACCATGACCCTCTCGATTATGAGAGGGCGGGGCCCTATTGTTCAAGACCAAGAATCAATACTTAAGAGAACAACCTATCTTGTAACCCAAAATTAGGTAATGAATTCCATCTTGTAGGACTATGTCCCCAGCTATCTATCTGGTCTTATCTCCAAAATGGGAGGCTTATTGAGTAGTGTTATTGTACTACTCTCACCTACATAGATCAAATAATAATTGATGACATGCAGAAATGCATGTCATCTCAGGTCTTGTACTTCGAATTATGAAGATTGTTAAGCAGAATATGCGTCGATCATGATAGGAATTCACAAGAATATGAGTTTGCGTTGATCAGCATAACGAATCTCAGCTAACCCGTTATCTTGCGTTAATTGTGCATTCAATGTTCTATTTTTGTAGTTAATGCAGGAAATGAACGCAAACGCGGAAACCGGAGCAACGCATAGACGACCGCATGCGGAGAAATACTCCATCGCAAGGCAAACGCATTCAATCAACGCATGGATGATGCGATAATCTTTCGTATGCGTCCATCGCATGGGAGTTGCGCTCGTCAAGCGATTGTGATCATCATGTAGAGTTGCGGTATTAAACGAATGAGGCCATTGAATGATTGTGACTACGTGCAACGCAAACTAATGGGATCAATGCAAGGTAGGTGGAATGAATGCATCAATGCATCTACCTCGAGAAAATCCAAAAGATGATGTTGACATTTCACCTACCACGCCGTTGGTGGTAGAGGTTCAGAAAAGGACTAACGCACCGAACGTTAGACTCAGAGTAGTCCAATTAATGCTGTCGGCGACCCAAGCTCTATAAATAGAAGCTGACGAGCTGAAATTCAAGTTATCCAGGGGAGGATTCTTGTGAACCGAGGAATTTCCCCACGATCCAGACAAAATGCATGAGAAGACGCTTGAGAGTTCTTCACCTCCTTCATCCATTCCGAGTGACGGTCAAAGCTAAATCTCAAGAGAGTCAGCTCCTCCGCCCATCCATGGCACCACCAGCAGCCTTGACGCATATCCGCTGGAAGCAAAGCCGGTCATTTCTTTTTCCTTTCTTTTCCTATATTGTATTGTATGACATTTTGTGATTAAGGAATTAATACAATCTGTTTTTCAATGCACTTCTCTGTTTCCTTCAACTTCATCTCCATCTTCTTTGCTTAGCATCTTTACTTTCATTGCAACACTTAGTGGAGTGCTTGGGTATTGCATACTTAGTCACGTGGATTAGGAATATGAAGCATGTAGCAACCTACCAAGAGGTGTGCGTTGCATGAGTGTGTGAGTAACCTTATTTGCTTAGTGTGAAGCTGCTGCAACGCCTGTCTATAGGCTAACACATTGCTTGTCTATAAGTAAAGTCAATAACAATCAACTGCCCAGGAGGGTAAGTGGTTGGACGCATTAAGCAATGTATGCATTGTTCACAAGGGATAGTAACAACCTTGCGTCAACCAAGTTCCTGCGATTGTCTTGTAGTATGTATGCTTCATTCGTCCATTAAGGATACTTGAGAGGGTAGTCTAAAGACAGGATTTAGGCTTGAAAAGGTCAGGTCAGAATCTAGGCTCAGGAGAGTCAGATTAGAACACATAATACAAGAGATAGGAGCTTAGAAATAAGCACTGTTTACTATTAACCCATCATATGCATCCTAGAGATAGGATACGATTGAGTACGGTTACCGCAGCGTTGTGTGCATTTTGCATCATCGCATAGGAAAAGAGTAGAGACTTAGGAATAAGCTCTATGGACACTTTGCATTCAACACATGCGTCCTAGACTTAGGAGCACCACATTTGCATTGGAAAATGATTTGTTGTGCATGATTGTAGCATGATCGCATTGGCTTGCGTTGACTAGGGTTGCCCTCGCAATCACTCTTAAGGGTTGCAATGAAAATATCTCCGCATTTTATCTATTTCCCACACATTTATTTCATGTCAAGGTTTGTCGTATCTCTACCTTTCATGCATATTCTCATTGTGTTGTCTGTTAGATAGGAATAGGAGTAGGATTAACTTAGTAACATCCCCTCCATTCTTTTATTTAAACCGCCGCATGCACATCACCATAAACATATAGCTACAAGTCCCTTTGTTCGACCTCAGATTACCCGAGAAACTTGCGTTGAAATTATACTTGGTTCCATCGCAAGAAAAATTGTGGCAGGACGCATGGTCATCGCATACATTCGTTAACACATTATCAGTCCAACGCATGACCATCGACGCATGACTATCAACGTATAACTTAGGAACATGCATCGTATACCGCATCCACGGGCTTTTGGTTGTCGAGTAAAATTGACTTCTAATTTCCCGCCATCAAGTTTTTAGCGCCGTTGTTGGGGACTTGGCAACTAAATATTTGTTAAGTTTTGTGTCTTTGCGAGCAAACTTTTTATCTTGGGAGTATTGTAGCTTGTGCAACCAGGTTGCAAACAATATTGAAGTGTAGGCGATGCACTGAAAACCAATGTTGACCCCAAGGTAGAAGGGCAATCAGTCGCAAAAGAGCTGAAGGTGATTCCAAGCACATGACGGCCGTATGCGCCCAACAATTGCCAGAAGTTCCAATGGTTAGGGCAACTTGACCCAAGCAGTTGAGAGCCATCTCCTGCATGGAAGACTCCTTGCGGTGACAACACTCTTATTTTTCCAGGGACGTCTTCTGCTCTATCTTTACTTTGCTCTCTAGTATAGGTTAATTTTATCTTATTTTTATTATTTTGGATATATGGCTGCTTCCTTGGTTGTGGTACGTTTGCTCTTGTAGGTGCAACAATAAGTCTCCTCGGTTCATAGTTCAATGGAAGAATTCCTTTCACCTTCAACGTATGATTTCAATCACATGGATTCCAACACATGAGCACATGTATTATTCCACCTAAGGTCTTTTATTGTTATCTTGTATGCCTTATCCTTTTAAAATTCTCTTTTTCCCGATTGCGTTGTTTTGCGATGCTTCTATGATGGTATGTATAGTTCAACGCATTTTCTAACTAATCAACGCAAGACATTCTTTACTTTCATTAGCTTCTTCAAATTTTGGAAGTCTTAAGTTTTATTTTGTGCAAACCTTTGTTCAAACATTTATTATACTTGGTTCCATCACAAGAAAACTTGTGGCAGGACACATAGTCATCGCATACATTCGTTAACGCATTATCAGTCCAACGCATGACCATCGACGCATGACTATCAACACATATTTTAGGAACATGCATTGCATACCGCGTCCACAGAATTTTGGTTGTCGAGTAAAATTGACTTCTAATTTCCCACCATCAATAATCCTGAATAAAGAGGAGTTCATAGTTAGCTCAGGATTAAGATCGAGTTAGCCTAGGTCATCAATTTTGAAATAGTCAGTTTTAACAGTAAACGGTCATCATAAGGAAAAGTGACTATTTCAAGGTTCGGTCTTATGCAAACACCCTTTGCATAGGATGCCCCCACTCACATGTCTCTACACGAATGATTTTTGGATCACATCATTTGTATCAGTATACAAAATGGCTCACATCCAATAGTGTTACCAAGATGAGGTATCTAATCTCGTCCATATACATAAGACCATTTTGGCTATATACTAAAACTTGATCCACTTTTATATCTCCACATAAAGTTAAAGTATTCATATTAAAGCCATGGATTTGTTTATTGGATTTTTATAACAGAATGCAATATCAATAACTATTTATTGAATGAAATACTCAATAATACCTTTATTAATAAATAGAATATGTTTCTAACATTTACGAACTGCGAGTTTTAGGATATTCCCAATAATTTGAACACCTCTTAAACTAATGAACATTCACTGATAACAAAAATAACTTTGTACATATGTTCTAATAAACAGGTGATAGAAATTAAGTTCTTTCATATCAGGTACATAGTATACATTTTCCAACAAAATGTAAGCATCTCCAAAAAATACCTTAAGATCTCCCACTGCACAAGCCGAAATGACTTCATCGGTTCCCACCTTGAAAGTCATCTTGTTCTTCATTAGCTATCCCCAGGGACTAGTTTCCTGAATAAAAGTGCAAATATGGTTAACGGTGCCTGAATCCAATATCCAGGTCAAACGAGAACTTTCCACTAAATATGTTTCAATTACAAGTAAATAAAATTTAACATGGTTTGCCTTTCAACCTTCTTTCTTGGCAAGATATTTAGGACAATTTCTTTTTCAATGCTCATCCTTATTGCAATGTAAACACTTTCCTTTTGCAACCTCTGTCTTGCTTTTCTTAGCAAGAGCTTTCTTTTTCCATTTTTCCTTCTTTTTCATTTGGATACTCTTATCCTTAGAAGGACCAAACTTCTTTTTAGAAGGTTTCGTACCAGATGTCGATCCCTTCTAAACTTTCTTCTGAGTTACAACATTTGCTTTCCCTTTCTGATTTTTATTTTTCATCAGTGATTAGTAAGTCTGAAGTTCATTTAAAAGAGTGGTCAGCTTGTATTCAATTTTATTCATCATAGCATTTACGAAAAGTTAGGAAACTCTTCGAAAGAGATTCCAAGATCATATTAACTTGATTCTTTTCGTCTATGATAGCTCTGTTCGATTATGTGATGTTGAAGTGGACCATCATATCTAGGACGTGTTTCATAATAGAAGTCTCTTCCTTCATACGAGAATTGTAAACGTATTTAATAGTATCGTGTCGAATTGATGAGGACGACTGTCCAAACATCGCTTGTAACTACTCCATGATCTCCCAAGCGGTGATCATATTTTCATGCTTTTTAGTAAGCACATCAGATATGCTCGCTAAAATGTAGGCTGAGCCTTTTCTTTAGCCTTAACCCACATGTCATATGTAAGAATATATAAGCATGCAACAGAAGCAAACAAAATCATTAAGCACTCTAATTACATTTAATTTGAGTTCTAATGCATGCATTTTCAAGTGGGTTTCAAGTTACATACCTTTTGTGATGAAATCTTCATATCCAAGCTGTTCTTCACTCCAATTCCGCTCCAAATCCGTCCGTAAACCACCAAGAGGTCTTCTCTACTATTCTCAACCTATGAATTTGAGTGAATTTGATGAGTGTTTTCTGGGTTTGAAGAGTGAAGAAGATGAATCAGCAAAAACTCTCTTTCAGCCTCAAAAAATTCAGTTCAACCCCTAACCTCTGAGCCATTTCAGAGTGTTTTTATCACTCTTAAGCATGCAAGCATTATCCATCTGAATCAAGGCCAGGAATTGCTTTCAATTGGAGTGGAATTGTGTGAGTAATCAAGAGAGATACCTCAATCTTCAAGATGAAAGTGGGAAAAACCCACTTTCATATTTTTTTCATTCAATTAATTCTATAATTAATCAAATTTTTATTTAATTAATTCTTAATTAATAAAATCCAAAAATTCAATTTCTCAAATTTAATTTAAAATTGGAAATAAATATTATTTTAATTAATTAAACATATTTAATTAATTAATTTTAATTTAATATCAAATATTAAATTAATCACACACTTAAGTTAAAAACATGAATCTAATTCATGTAATTAATATTTACATTAAAAATAAACTATTATCCACTCTCCAATTTTGTTTAATTTCAACAAATTAAACATTAATTATATCAAATATAATTTTGCAAACCCTAATTTGAATTTGAATTAATTCAAACTCAAAACCCTAATTTAAACTTGAACAATTCAAATTGATATCATACAAATTTACTCAATTTAATAATTCAAGGTGTTCATCTTTTACGAGCTAGTAGAGGGACCTTATGGACCTACAGATCATGAGTTTCAACGATATAAGATTAATTGGCTAAAACTCTTTAAACCGAATTATCAGTATTCGTTAACTATCAAGTCACACCACTATAGCTCGATAGCTGCACTCTCCTCACTGTAGATATATTTGTATCCACATGTTTTAATCATCATTAGTAAGTCGACCCTTCACAGGTTGTTCGTAATACGAATTGTGTCAATGTGTTGTTTTACCTTCGAAATTACGTCATATTCCTTAAGTTCCAACTGATCCTTTAATGAACAATTGGTTTATGATCCAATCACTAAACCGGATCCCTCTCGAGCTAGTAAGAGGGTGGGGCACTATATTCAAGACCTAGATTCAGTACTTAAGAGAACAACCTTTTTCAAGACCTAGATTCAGTACTTAAGAGAACAACCTTTCTCTTATCCTTAAATCGAGTAGGTGTGAATTTCATCTTGCACCCTATGTCCCCAGCTATCTACCCAGTCTTACCCTTGAAATGGGAGGCTTATTGAGCCAGCGCTGTTGAGCCAACCCTCGTCTATGCAAATCTAAGGATAATCTCAAATAAACAGGAGTTCATAGTTAGCTCAGGATTAAGATCGAGTTACCAAGATCATCTAAGCGAAGTAGTCAGTCTTAAACAATAAACAACGTTAGTAAGAGTGACTTATTTCTTGGTTCGATCTTATGCAAACTCATTGCTAGGATACCCCAATCCTCATGTTAATACATGAATGAATCTGGATCACTTCATTTATAGTATCTTTACAACAACTTGTAATAGCTATAGAGTAGGCCGCATCCAATAGTGTTACCAGAATAAGGTACCCAAACTTCATCATGTACTATTGACCGTTTTGGCTATTTACTCGAACTTGATCCATTTTTATGTCTTTACATAAAGTTCAAGTATTCATGTAATAACATGGATCTTAGTTTATTGGATTTAGTCTCTTTGAATGCAATTAATAGATTCAATACCTTTATTGAAGAAACGTTGAATAATATCTTTTATTGATAATAGAATATGTTTAACTTTTACGAACTATGAGTTTTATGACATAAAACCTAACAATACTCCCACTTGGACTAAAACTCCAGTGGATCATTATATACAAATATATACAATGTTGAGTTACATTGAGAGAACAAAAAGTATAAATACAATAAACTAGGGCATTAAATGCCCATATATTCTCTCACTTGCCCTAGTAGTAAAGATCTCGTAGACCTAGTACTACTAGATGACCCTCGACACTTTAGCCGAGAGGGCTTTCGTAAATGGATCAGCTAAGTTGTCTTGTGAGGCTATCTGCGTGACGATCACATCTCCTCTATGTACAATCTCCCTGATCAGATGGTACTTCCGCTCGATATGTTTTCCATGTTTATGGCTTCGAGGTTCCTTTGAATTTGTAACTACTCCATTGTCGTCACAATAGAGGGTGACAAGCAGGTGCATATTAGGGACGACTTCCAAGTCAGTCAGAAACTTTCTGAGCCATACTGCTTCTTTTTTTTTTGCTTCACTTGTAACTACATACTCCGCTTCCATTGTGGAGTCTGCAATACAACTCTACTTAATGCTTCTCCACACAACAGCTCCTCCATTCAGAGTGAATACTGACCTCGAAGTTGATTTCCTACAATCAATATCGGTTTGGAAGTCAGAATCAGTGTATCCAGTAAGGATTATATCCTTAGTACCATACATGAGCATGTAATTTCTCATTTTCCAAAGATACTTGAGAATTTTCTTAACGGCAGTCCAATGATCATATCTAAGATTGGACTGAAATCTGCTGACTATTCCAACTGCATAGCATATATTGGGTCATGTACACAACATGGCATACATCAAGCTCCTTAATGCTGATGCAAATGGAATTTGTTTCATATTCTCAATCTCTTGAGGTGTCTTAGGACTTTGTTCCTTAGATAGGTGAACTCCATGTCTGAAAGGCAACGTTCCTTTCTTGGAATTTTGTATTTTATATCTAGAAAACATCTTGTCTATATAAGATGCCTGAGACAATGCTAATGTTTTTCTCTTGCGATTCCGAACTATTTGGATCCCAAGAACATACTATGCTTCTCCCAAATCCTTCATTTGAAATTGCGTAGTCAACCATCTCTTAACGTCAACAAGAAATTCTACTTCATTCCCAATGAGTAAAATATCATCAACATACAACACCAGAAAAACGACAGTTTTGTTAATGATTTTCTTGTAAACACAAGGTTCGTCAACGTTTCGTTGAAAGCCATCAGATTTGATCGCAGTGTCAAATCTCATATTCCAAGATCTAGATGCTTGTTTCGACCCATAAATGGATCGATTAAGTTTGCAAACTTTTTGTTCTTGACCCTGTTCGATAAACCCTTCTGGTTGAGACATATAGATACTCTCTCCAAGATAGCCCTTCAGAAAGGCTGTCTTGACATCTATTTACCATATTTCATAATCATAAAATGTAGCTATTCTTGGGATTGATGCCCTAAACTCTTGTTGGGTCCTGTAGTTTGTAAACACTGTATTGAACAAACGGTTGTGATATAATAATATATGATATTTTTCTTCACTATTGTCTATGAAACATTTGATGTTTTATTTGCTTTACCACAAACCAATAAACTAAGATCTCTGGTTGTCGTTGTAACTTAAACATGTATGTGGGGACATACAGGTAGATCATGTCTTAAGTGATCACCAAAATGGTCTGTAGTATATGAATATAGGAGGGAAACTTTATCCTGGTGACGCTACGGATGCGACCCGCTTTATAAAATAGTTACAAGTGTTGTGACTTGCAACAGATGGTCTGATCCTGATCATTCATGTGGGGACATGCGAGCGGGGGCGTCCTATACAAAGGAGTTTGTATAAGACTGGACCAAGAAGTGTTATAGTCTCGTTATATAATGCCATTCATGACAGAGACTTCACTTCACTAAGATGACCATAAGTAACATGACCTCAATCCTGAGTAAGTTGGGAACTCCTGTCTTTGAGGGCGGTCCTTTGATTTGCATGGGTGTGAGTGGCCAGATTGCCGACTCAAACCTACCACTTTGGGGATTCGTCTGATTTGAGAGCTAAGAACGCAGCTACACAAGATGGAATTCACTCATTCCCCGAAGCAGGCGTAAGTAGATAGATTGCTTAAGGGCTGATCCTGGGGCTTGAACGATGTGGCACCACACACCTTCTCATGGCCTGAGAGGTGTCCACACATAGTAGGACTATGTTATATTATTCATTAGAGGGATCAGTGGTACTTAATGAGTTAGAAGTAACTACAAGGACAAAATGGTAAATTGGTCCAACTATACTTACGAGCATCTATGAAGGGTTATCATACTGTTGATTGGTTATATCCGATAGACACAAAAATATTTCTGTAGTGAGAAGAGTGTAGCTATCGATTTTTAGTAGAATGTCTAGTAGTTAACGGATGGTGGATCTTGTAGCTAAAGAGTTTAGTCAGCCATTCATGTATCGTTGGAGCTTCGAGCCATAGGTCCATAAGATCCCCTTGGTAGCTTAATGGATTCAAGTTGAGAATCAGTTTTTGGATCAATTTGAAGTGTTCAGATTGACAAGAGAGAATTTGATTATATATGATATAATTAAATGGGTTAATTATATATGATATGGTTGACATGATGTATAAGATACATTAATTGGAGGAAAGGATATAAATATGATTTATATCTAGTAGAGGAGAAAAGGACTATGGTTTATATGTTGCATATGATGTGATATTAAACTTGAGGTTATAAATATAATATGTTTATATTTATTTTTTTAATTAAAAAATTATGAGATAATTGTTAGTTTTTCTCCATAATTGCATGAGATAGTTGGAGGTTACATTCAGTTTTCGTAACTGAAGGATAAAATGAAAATAGTTTTCATTTTGCAAATAGATCAGATAATCACTCCACAATTTAGTACACTGCCCATCGTCTAGTAAATGAAAACCTACACGATAGCCCAAGTTGTCCTAAACGATTTTATACATGCGTGGACTACCTAAACGATCGCATAGTCTTTTCTAAACGATTGTGTGCCGAGCGATTTTATTAAACAATCAGCCCCTTTTTACTACATGATCGTGTACCTTTTGCTAAACGATCAAGCACCCGTTTATACGATAGACTCCATACCTCTCCCACTTATTTGGTCGTGGTAAATGATCACTGTTTCCTCCTCCCCTCTACCGAATCCAACAGAGCCCACACCTCCCGGATTCTAACTCCAAGAATATCGAGGTTTTCGAGTGGTTGTGTCCTCCTTTCTACCTATTCGTGAGAAGTCCGTTCGGTCGTAGACGACAATGAGATTTGGTGGGCGATCACAGTGACTATGTGAGTTGCTGTTCTAGATGAGATTATTTTAATCGACTTTATCATGGCAATGGGAGAGAAGATTTCTTCATAATCTACCCATCTCTTTAGGTAAATTCTTTTACCACAAGTCTTGCTTTGTAGGTCTATACCTTACGAGCTTCGTCTCTTTTTCTCTTGTAGATCCATTTGCAACCGATGGATTTTACCCCTTTAGGTTGATCTACAACATCAGACAAAATTGAAATACATAGATTCCATTTCAAGGTCCATGACTTTAATCGATTGGTTTTTATCCACATCATTTATTGTTTGTTTGAAAGATAATGGATCCTCTAAGCCGTCATCTAGTATGATGACTTAAGTTTCAACTAAACCCATGTATCGATCAAGCTGTTGCACAACCCTCTCACTACGACGAGGCATTCTCAACTCTTGAGAATGATGTGAAATACCAATTTCATCAACAATTCTTGTTGATGAACCTGCTCTGTGAACAACTATTGTTCATGTATTTGTCGTTTCTCTGGACATTTCTTCTATTACTAGCTTACTACGAGGTTGATGATTCTTCATGTGGTCTTCCTCCAGGAAGATTGCATTTATCGATACAAATACCTTGTCTTCCTGAGGAATGTAAAAGAAATCCTTTTCGTTTCTTTTGGGTAGCCTATAAATAGGCATACTTTTGATCGGTGTTTCAACTTTTTATGGTTTTGCACCAACACATGTGCCGGACAACCCCAAATTCTGAAGTGACGTAAATTTCCTTTACATCCTCTCCAGAGCTCATAAAGTGTTTCAGAAAAACCTTTTGAGGGAACCATGTTCAAAATATACACTACAGTTTCAATTGCGTGTCCCAAAAAAGAATTTGGTAACTGAGCATAACTCATCATGGAACGAACTATGTCCAACAATGTTCTGTTTCTCCTTTCTACCATACCATTTTGCTGAGTTGTGCTAGGGTTGTGAGTTGAGACTGGATTCCATGTTCTATCAAATAGTTTTGGAATTCTAAGTCCATACACTCACCACCTCGATTTGATCGAAGTGTTTGAATCTTTTTACCTAATTGATTTTCAACCTTAGTCTTATATTCTTTGAACTTTTTAAATGTTTCAGACTTTTGGTGCATTAGGTAAATATGCCCATACCTTGAATAGTCATCAATGAAACTGATGAAATATTCATACCCTCCTCTAGCTCTAACATTCATCGGACCGCAAAGGTCAGAATGTATGAGCTCTAAGGGTTCTTTGGCTCTAAGACCTTTTCCAGAAAAAGTTCTCTTAGTCATTTTACCCTCAAAATAGGATTCACATGGCGGTAATGAATTATCTTCTAACTTATTTAGATGATCATTCTTAACCACTTCTCAATCCTGTTGAGATTTATGTGACCCAACCTCAAGTGCCAAATATAGACATTTGGAGAGATTTTCCTTTTCTTATGAGCCTCAGCAGTTTCAAACATCTCTATGTTCAAAACGGTTTTTACTTCAGTTGGTTTTAACAAATATAAGTTATTTTCTAATTTTGTAGAACAAATATTGTTATTTCTTGAATTGATGAACACTTCATCATTTTCGAAAGAAACTCTATAATTGTGTTCCAACAAACAAGAGACAGATATCAAATTCCTTTTCATAGAAGGAATGTAATAAACATTTTTAAGAAAAATGTATCTATCTCCTACAAATAACTTCATATCTTCTATTGCTTTAGCTGAAACAACCTCCCCGGTCCCTACCTTAAAGATTGATTCACCTTCTATCAGTTGTCTCCAGGAACTTGTTTCCTGAGAAAAAGTACAGACATGATTAGCGACACCTGAATCAATTATCCATGTCTTATCGTTTTCCACTAAACATGTTTCGATAACAAATAAATCATATTCATTTTATTTTCGAATTTTGCATTCTCATCTATATAGTTCAAAACTTTAGATGAATTGGGAGATCAAGGACAATCTCTGTTAAAACTCTTTTAGAACCATTAACCGTTAGTAATTTGTATGTAGATTCGATTTTACTGTTAACTAATTCAAAAGCGAGTATTTTAAAAGAATTCGACATGCTGAAAATTTTAAACAAATTCTTATTAGCAAATTACAACCAAATACAAAGTCAAATTTTAGCAAAACAAGTAATAATGTACCCATAATCATGATCTATTTGCAACGATACTATAGTGAGTTAGAATACGTGCTATTGAGGGACGGTCAGATACTCCTTCACTAAAGCAAACAATTTTGACCAAACACTACCTCCAGAATAACTCTTATTCCAATAGCCGTTAGTTACCGTTTTTTGTCAGAAATTACTAACACTTCAGTAATTCTGTAAATGTAACCCTACATTTTTCAGACGTTAGAGGTCGGCCCCAGCTATGCTACCAAAATGGAGAGTCAAGGTTAGGAATGGACCTAAGAAATCTTATCCATTTCTAGAGTTTGTATTGTTTGAATCCTATGTTACAACCCTCCGAGGGGATAGCCGTCGTTAAACGACTAGCAAGGGCCGCCTCAGCAGGCGCAACATAGGAATCTCACGATCCAAACTAACGGAAGAGACCGTAGAATATGTTGACACAAATTCTTCACCTACTTACTATGAACTACTTCCCTCGTTCACCTTGTTATTGACTCATAAAAACACTTTCCTAATGGGGGTCACTCTCAGGGTGACACGAAGCGTCATATGAATCTCATAGTGTGAACTATGTGGGGGCGTGGAAGTTGGAATCTCTATATCATATATTTGATTTATATTTGAACGACTTCCCCTTTTCACCAAAATCTAGATTTCTATAAATACTTTCCGAATAGAGGTCACTCCTAGGGTAACACAAAGTACCGCTTAAATCTCGATTGTGAACTCTTAGGGACGTAAGAGCTAAACGTATTGTATATGTTATTAATCTCCCATTGAAGTGCTCTAATAACTTTATCATATATAAGTTATTGAACTACCATTGAAGTGTTCTAATTATTTGGGTAAATTTATACTTAGGTTCTTTTTCCAGCTAATTAAAACAACCCTAAGTCTATGTGGTTTATCCAAGTATAACGTTTATAATTGGATTTTAACCTACAATGTCTAGATGATAAACCATTTTATTACCTCACACCGCTCACGTATGCTTATAAAACCGGTTAACAATACTCAATTATTCGGACATAATCCCCAGGTAGGAGGTGTTCTGTAGACCATCAACCTAAATATCTCCAGCCTTAGATAGAATTATATAACAGTTGAGTTTGTAACCACGTTTTACAAGATGTCTACCTATTTTAACTTATTTAAAACGGGTGATCAACTTACATGAGCATGCAACTTATCTTTGTTATGGATTTTAATGTCTAATTCAATTTTATAACAACCTATAAAACTTTAGACATGCTTATACATCCACAACATGCATCAAATGCCTTCAAATTTAATATAACAATTATATCAAAAACAGAAACCCTAAACATGCATTCTATACATTATAATTATTTATAACATATACTTAATGCATGTAACATGCTTCCTATGGTGGGATTTTAAATCTAAATGGCATACGATATGCAAAAACATGTTTGAATTTAAATACAACATACATCACATGCATAATTATTTAAATAAACATGAATATGGTTCAACTTGGGCATCCTAAGCGAGCATAATAACTAAATTATTACAAAAACAAGTCCAAAATAGCTTCAATTTGGTGTAGAACCGCCCGAACCGACCCGAACCACTTGAATCAAACCTCCAAAGCATCAAAATTTGCTGAACTGGTCCAAATAGGGTTGAACCGAATCGGAGCCGAGCTGAACCGATCGAACCATGAGTCTCCCATGCGAACCGACTTAAATTGCACGTTGCACAGTTGGGTGAGCAGTGTTGAACACTTCAGTCTTCACCAAGAATAGCGTTGCAACGCTTGGTCGTAGCATTGCAATGTTGCTTGGGTAGTGGGCAATTCTGCAGCAGCTTTCTCACAACCTTGTGTGCTTCAATCTCCAAATTATAGCTTAAAACGGACTCTAATTACTCCAAATAAATTACAGACTCTAGAGCACACATATAAGCTCATCAATCAAGAGCCAATTACAAATTTAACTTGGAAATCAAAGAGAATTTTGATGCCAAAACTGAAAAATCCATGCATATCAGTCCAAACATACATTTTTCAGAAATTCACCCACCAAAACTCAAATTAACGTTAATTGAGTACTTAAATCATGCTCTGATACCAATTATAAGAATACATAAGCATGCAACAGAAGCAAATAGACACAATTTGAATTCTAAAGCATGCATTTTCAAGTGGGTTTCAAGTTACATACGTTTTGTGATGAAATCTTTAGATCAAAGCTGCTCTTCACTCCAATTCCGCTCCAAATCCATCCGTGAACCACCAAGAGGTCTTCTCTACTATTCTCAATCTATGAATTTGATTGGTGGAACTCTGATTTGAGTGAATTTGATGAGTGTTTTCTGGGTTTGAAGAGTGAAGAAGATGAATCAGCAGAAACTCTCTTTCAGCCTCAAAAAATTCAGTTCAACCCCTAACCTCTGAGCCATTTCAGAGTGTTTTTATCACTCTTAAGCATGCAGGCATTATCCATCTGAATCAAGGCCAGGAATTGCTTTCAAATTGGAGTGGAATTGTGTGTGTAATCAAGAGAGATACCTCAATCTTCAAGATGAAAGTGGGAAAAACCCACTTTCATATTTTTTCCATTTCTAATTTTTTTTCCATTTAATTAATTCTATAAATAATCAAATTTTTATTTAATTAATTCTTAATTAATCAAATCCAAAAATTCAATTTCTCAAATTTAATTTAAAATTAGAAATAAATATTATTTTAATTAATTAAACATATTTAATTAATTAATTTTAATTTAATATCAAATATTAAATTAATCACACACTTAATTTAAAAATATGAATTTAATTCATGTAATTAATATTTAAATCAACAATAAAATATTATACACTCTCCAATTTTGTTTAGTTTCAACAAATTAAACATTAATTATATCAAATATAATTATGCAAACCTTAATTTGAATTTGAACTAATTCAAACTCAAAACTCTAATTTCAATTTGAACAATTCAAATTGATATCATACAAATTCACTCAATTTAATAATTCAAGGTGTTCATGTTTTACGAGCTAATAGAGGGACATTATGGACCTACAGATCATGAGCTTCAACGATATAAGATTAATTGGCTAAAACTCTTTAGACCGAATTATCAGTATTCGTCAACTATCAAGTCACACCACTATAGCTCGATAACTGCACTCTCCTCACTGTAGATATATTTGTGTCCACAAGTTTTAATCATCATTAGTAAGTCGACTATTCACAGATTGTTCGTAATACCAATTGGGTCAATGTGTTGTTTTACCTTCGATATTACGTCTTGTTCCTTAAGTTCCAACTGATTCTCTAATGAACAATTGGTTTATGATCCAATCTCTAAACTAAATCCCTCTCGAGCCAGTGAGAGTGTGGGGCCCTTTGTTCAAGACTTGGATTCAGTACTTAAGAGAACAACTTTTCCTCTGTCCCTAAATCGGGTAGGCATGAATTTCATCTTGCACCCTATGTCCTTAGCTATGTACCCGATCTTACCCCTGAAATGAGAGGCTTATTGAGCCAGCGTTGTTGAGTCAACTCTCACCTATGCAAATATAAGGATACTCCCGAATAAACAGAAGTTCATAGTTAGCTCAGGATTAAGATCGAGTTACCTAGATCATCTAAGCGAAATAGTCAGTCTTAAAATAGTAAACAACGTTATAAAGCAGGAGTAATTTATTTCTTGGTCTGATCTCATGCAAACTCATTACATAGGATGCCCCCACTTCTTATATTAATACATGAACGAATCTGGATCACTTCGTTTGTAGTACAACAACTTGTAATAGCTACAGAGTAGGTCGCATCCAATAGTGTTACCAAAATAAGGTACCCAACCTTAATCATGCACTATAGACTATTTGGTTATTTACTCGAACTTGATCCATCTTTTATATTTCTACTAAAGTTCAAGTATTCATGTAATAGCCATGGATCTCAATTTATTGGATTTAGTCTCTTTAAATGCAATTAATAGATTCAATAACTTTATTGAAGAAACGTTGAATAATATCTTTTATTGATAATAGAATATGTTTAACTTTTACAAATTGCGAGTTTTAGGACATAAAACCCCACATCATAGGCATCCCGAAAACTTCCATTTGCAATTGAACTGGGAAGAGGAGGACATTCCTCCATTAAAACGAACCTCAAATCATCTACAACTAGTATTGTATTGATATTTGATTTCTAGTTTGAGTAATCCTTGACATTAAATTTATTGAAAGCTAATAATTGGATAATCTAATTCGACATTCTAAACTATAAACAAATTCTATCAGAAAATTGCATCTAAATCCAAATTTGTTTTAGCAAAAGTAATAATGTACCCAGATTTCATTATTTATTTGCCACGATACTTTAGTGAGTCAGAATAGATGCTACTGAGGGGCAGTCAAATACTCCTTCACTGAAACAAGAAATTTTTGACTAAATACTCATTCCAAAATAACTCTTTATTTCATTAGTTATTTAGTTACCGTTTTGGTCAAGAACTTACTTACACTTAGTAACTCTTGTAAGTGTGACCCTCCATTTTCAGATTTCATAGAACGGTATCAACAAACCTCCGAATTGGAAGAATTCTATTTATTTCTGAAGTTTGGGTTGTTCCGAATCCTATGTTACAACCCTCAGAGGGGATAGTCGCTAAAAATAACTAGCTAATACCGCCTAAAAATGACAGCAAGCGTAACATAAGAATCTCACGGTTCAAACTAATGGAAGAGATCGTAGGATGTGTTGATACATATCCTTCACCCACTTACTATGAACTACTTCTCCTATTCACCTTGTTATTGATCCATGCAAATACTTTCTGAATGGAGTATTCACGGTAAAAGGTACACGAAACCGAGCATGGATCTCACGGAGTGAACTTTTAAGGACATGAGAGCTAAAAAATAATATATCATATATATTATTAATCTCCTACTGAAGTGTTATGTTTGTTTGAGTATATTCTTTACTTAGGTATATTCCAGCTAAAAAACACCCTAAGTCTAGGTGGTTATCCAAGTATAACGATTATATTTGGATTTTAACCTACGATGTCTAAGTGATAAAACCATTTTATTACCTCACACCGCTCACGCATGCTCATAAAGTCGTGTTAACAATACTCAATAATTTGGCTATAATCCCCATGTAGCAAATGTTCCGTAAACCGTCAACTTAAGTATCTTCAGCCTTAGATAGAATTATAGTCCGATTGAGTTTGTAACCAAAGTTTTACAAGATAACAGCCTATTTTAACTATTAAAACAAGTTATTATTTGTTAATCCTAAATGAGTATGTTTCTTATCTTTGTTATAGATTTTAAAAGTCTAATCCATTTTATAACACTTTATAAAACTATATACATGCTATAACATACATCAAACATGCCACAATTTAGTATAACAATTATATTAAATACATGAAAACCTAAATCATGCATACTATATATTATAACATATTATAACATACTTTCAATGCATGATAAATTCTTCCTATGGTGGGATTTTAGATCTACATGACATACTTTATGCACATATAAGATTTAATTTAATTAAACATACATACATAATGCATAAATAATTAAACACACACTGAAATGGATTAGTTTTGGCATCCTAAGTAAGCAAAACCTAAATTATTACATAGAATTGCTCGTACCAACCCAAACCAGCTCCAAACGACTCGAACTGAACCTTAAAGGAAAAAATTTGAGCTGAACCCATCTAAATCATGTTGAACCGAACCTTCAAGACCTAAACCAGTCAAACCGATTTAGATGAATCACCAGACGTTTGGTACGCGCGTGAACTGGGCTGGGAAGAACAACGTTGCAATGCTTCATCCCAGTGTTGCAATGCCACAGGAAAACGCCTTCATTTTTGGGCTGGTTGAAAAATAGCTTTACAATGTTGTGTGATAGTAACTTCAATTTTGAGTTTCTGCAGCTGAATATGCTTCAGTTCTGCTTCAATTATAACCTAATTGCAACTTTATTGACTCTAATAAATTTATAGACTCTTAATCACACATTAGACCCATAAACAAATGGCCAATTATAACAATTACTTGAATATTGAAGAGAAATCTAATGCCAAATTCATAATATATCTATTTCAACAACCATTTCATGCAAATCATGAAAAACACCCATCATACTAAAATTAATGTAAATTGAGGCTTAAAACATACTCTGATACCAATTGATGGAGTTGACATTCAATATACAGAAGCAATTAAGGATCTAAGCACTCTAACTACATCAATTTTAATTAATTAGCATGCATGTTCATGATTTTCAGTACTTTAGGGTTTCAAAAAGTTACCTTTGAAGAACTCTTTAATTGCTCTAAATGACCACAAATTTCTTCTTGTAATCTTGAAGTAGACTACCACAAGATCTTCTTTACTAAACTTTTGACCTTAAATTGGAGTGTGGCCTCCAAATTGAGTGGGAATATGATAAATTTTGAGTTGAAGAAAGAAAACCAAAAAATTTCTCAAGTTGGAAAGTTTCTCTCAATTTTATGGAATTGCATGCACCTCAAATGCATTGAAACAAGTTTATTTTATGGAACCTATTCATCCATTTAAAAATTTACCACAAATTGACACATATTTTCCTCTAATTAAAGTGGATTAGGTTAATCAAAGTGGGAAAATCCCACTTTCAAATCATTATTCGATCTTTCTTTTTAATTTAATTTTCTAATAATAAAAATAAAATTAAACAAATTTCAAATTGAAAATAACCTATTTGAATTAAATAATTAATTAAATAACTTTAGTTAATTAATCTAACAATTATTTCAATATCAAATATTAAATTAATAAAACGCTTAATTCAACATGAATCCCTATTCATGTAATTAATATTTAAATCAAATTTAAACACCTTCAACTCTAAAAAACGGTTTAATTGGTTTAATTAAACGTTAATTATATCAAATATAATTATCCAAACCTTAATCTAAGCTTGAACATTTCAAATTTACTCAACATGCTATTCTAAGGTTTAATCCTTTTATGAGCTAATAAAGAGACCTAATGGACCTACAAATCATGAGCTCCAACGATTTGAGATTAAGTGGCTAAACTCTTTAAACTGAATTATATTAATATTCGTTAACTACCGAGACATACCACTATAGCTCAGTAGTTGCACTATCCTCACTGTAGATATATTTATGTCCACTTGATTTAACCATAATCAGTAAGTCGATCCTTCAAAGGTTGTTCATATTTACAACTAGGTCAAAATTACCGTTGTACCCCTGTAATACATCTTGCTTCTTAAGTCTCCACTGATCCTCTAATGAACAATTGATTTATGGTCCTACCATTATACCGAGTCTCTCTCATCCAAGAGAGGACGGGGTCCCTTTGTTCAAGACCAAGAGTCAGTACTTAAGGGAACAACCTATCTGCTAACCTTAAGATCGGTAGGAGTGAATTTCGTTTTGTAGGACTATGTTCCCAACTATTTATCAAGTCTTACCCCTAAAATGGGAGGCTTATTAAGCAACAATGTTGAAACACTCACACCTATGAAGGTTAAAAGATAATCCTGAATAAATAGAAGTTCATAGTTAGCTCAGGATTAAGATCGACTTATCTTAGGTCATCAAATTGAAATAGTTAGTTTTAATAGTAGACAGTTATTATAAAGAAAAGTAACCATTTTGTGGTCCGATCTTATGCAAACATCCTTTGCATAGGGTGCCTCCACTTGCATGTCTCTACATGAACTACTTTAGGATCGCATCGTTTGTATTAACATACAAAGCGATCCGCATCCATAGTGTCCCCAGGATAAGGTACGAACTCTATCCATATATTTATAGATCATTTTTGCTATATACTAAAACTTGATCTTCTTTTATGTCTCTACATAAAGGTTAAGTATTCATGTTATAGTCATGAATTAGTTTTTGGATTTATAAATGCGATTCAATAGCACCTTTATTGAAAGAAATCTTAATAATATCTTTATTATGAATAGTATGTGTTTAATATTTGCAAACTGCGAGTTTTAGGACATTCCCAACATCATGTACTTTGAATTTTTATTTAGTTTATGTTGTGTTATGCATGTTAATGGGAATTTATCATTGTAGGCATGGTAATGAAAAAAATGTGTGAATTTTTTTATGTGGAAAAATATGACCTTGAGAATTATATTTTGCCTAAACTAAGATGATGATTCAACTGGATATACAAGTGTTCTAAGAGTATGTATACACTCTTATTAGGATCACTAATGATATGCTTTAAATGTATGTTGAGCACATTATCACTTTTTAGAGTCGTTAGCTTAAGTTGGAATAAAACTTAGTTGATTTGGTTGTCATCTTGAAAGGTCTAGTCTCTGTTATTAAATGCTTGTGTGGATATGTGAGTAAAGATTTTGAGTTGTTGAATTCTGAAAAAAAAAAATAATAAGAGGAAAAAAAAAGGCTATTAAATCAAGGAGAGGTCTATTCCTCTTTCTTAGGATCGTGATTAACCTGGAGCAACTAGGTAACTCATAGTTTCCCTTTGAGCTAAGGTGACCTCAGGTATGAGTAAGCTTAGAGCCTTCTAAGGATGCATTATTCGTAATTGATGTCTTTTACATAACCCGTGTGGCTAAGTCAAAATGAAGATGGTGTTTCTAGAAAAGGCATTCTCTCTTTTGGGGAAAAATGATTGATTCAGAAAAAATTGGTGCATTAGAATAAAAAAAAATTGTGTGACAATTTGAGACCAAAAGAGGAAAAACTGGAATGATTCCTTTTCACCAACCTTGAGTTTGTAGGTTTTAAATTAAAGGTGACTGCACATAAACATGCATGGGATAAAAAGTTTTGGCCTCTGATAATGTTTGAATGTGTATGAATTTTCTGTGGATGAGGTTGAAGTCGAGAGCATGCATGCCTAGGATTCCATTTGTTTATAACTTTAACTTCTTTTCCTTCTGTATGCTTGGAACTAGTAAATTTCTAAGTTTATAGTGGTAAGAAACACCCAAAAAAGTGCTTTATTTTGCTTTTAGTTTAGGAATTTTTATTGTTAAATTATGTGTTTAACAAGTTAATTTGAAGTTATTTCAAGAATACCAAAAATTGTGCAAAACAACTTCAATTACGATGAAAAAATTTGAATATGAAGTCTTATGGGCCTTTAGTGCAATTAAAGGGGGAAAGAGAGGTCAAAGAAGGAGATAAGATAGAGTTGCAATGCTCCAAGGCCATCCCATGACGCTAAAACTCGAGAGGGTGTTTGTTAGGGTTGATGCCCTAAATCCCATGGTTTTGTAGTTTGTAATTATATTTACAAATATTTTATTTATCTAATAAAATTAGAGGTATTTTATTTGACATTTAGTTGTATTAACCCAAAAATCAATAAACTAAAATTCAAGGTTATTTGTTGTAACTTAAACATGTATGTGGAGACATACAGGTGGATCATGTTTAAATGATAACCAGAACAGTCTGTAGTAATTTGGATAAGGTTGAGTACCTTATCCTGGTAATACTACGAATACGTCCCGCTTTATAGTTATTATAATTGTTGTAAAGTGTTGCAAATGATCTGATCCTGATCATTCATGTGGAGACATGTGAGCGAGGGTATCCTATACAAAGAGTTTGTATAAGATCAGACTATAAAATGATTAGTCTCTCTTTATAACGTTGTTGCTAGAAAAAACTTGCATTTCACCAGGATAACCATAAGTGACTTGACATGAATCTTGAGTGAGTTGTGAACTCCTGCTTATGAAGGCGGTCCTTTGATCTGTATGGGTGAGAGTGGCCAGATTCGCCAACTCAATAAGCCTACCATTTTAGGGATTTGTATGATTGTGGAGTTAGGAACGCAGCTACACAAGAAGAAATTCACTCCTTCCCTTCTGTTAGGATTAGTAGAGAAATTGTCTTAAGGGTTGATTTTGGGGCTTGAACAATGTGGTGCCACGCCCTCCCCTGACCCGAGAGGGATTATGATTATAGTTGGACTATAAGTAATTGTTCATTAAAGAGATTAGTAGTACTTAAAGAGTTAGATGTAACTATAGGGGCAAAACAGTAACTTTGGCCCAACTATACTTACGAACAATTTGTGAAAAGTCAACGCACTATTGATTGATTATATCCAACGAACACAGAAATATAATGCGAAGAGTGCAGCTGTCAATCTTTAGTGGAGTAACCGACAGTTAATAAAAGTTGATTAATTTAATTAAAGAGTTTAATTAATTAATCAAGTATTATTGGAGCTTCAATCTATAGGTTCTAAAGTGTAAAACCCGCACCTTACTTTTCCTTTTTTAATTATGTTTATTGTTTAAGCTAAGCAAAGTGTTGGATTAAATATTTAAGTTAGATTGGATTTGTGCGCTTTGAGGTATAGAATAAGTTTGAAGAAGGAAAATGTTTAAGTATGAAAACTTAATTCTCGGTTACTTATTAATCTAGCCTTACAAAGAGGATTTCTAGCTAAGTGTTGGTCGTGTTGAAGGGTGATTGAGCGTCAAGTGAGCACAAGGCAGACATCAAGTAAATGCTGCCGAGCGTCAAGTACAAGTGATCGAGCAAGGATCGAGCGTCGAGGTAAGCGAGAAAGGGTCGCGCATCAGGTACGAGCGATCGAGTAAGGAGCGTGCATCGAGCAAGCTCCCAGCACCTCCCATCGAGTATCGAGTCTTTCCTATCGAGTATTCAACAGAGAGCCATGGAATTTTCCATCGAGTAAGGACCATTCTCCATTGAGTTTTTTCAACGAGGATCGAGTTGCTCGAAATGCTCAGTTTTAAACTTCTCTTTTAGTTACCCGGACATATGGCTTAATCTCGACCCTTAATCTCCACTAGTGGGTGAGGTGGCTTAAGGAGATTTCATGCAAAAGGGCTGAACGGTAGTATAAAAAAAGAAGAGAATTTCAAGAGCTCGTTTTAGACGATTTTCTCGAGCAAACCAGACGAACTTGATACCATTGGAAAGCTCTGTGAGTCTAGCTTCTGGAATCGAGCTTTGGAAGGGAGTTCTTGACGGAAAAAGGGCCGGAGAAGGAAGGAAGATTTGAAGGTTCATTTTCGGGCATTTCCAGGCACTCGACGAAGAAACGTAGATCTAGATTGAACCTCTTGGACTTTCAAGCCGAAACTTTAGGGTATTATTGTGAACACATTTTAAGTAAGTTTGTAGAAGGAACTTGACAAGAAAAGGTCTAGGGTTTGAGTTACATATTTTGAAAGTTAAACCTAGAATCTTTGCTCAAGTAGAGAGTTGTGATTAGGGCTTTCAGGAAAGATTTGAAGGCCCAAGTTAAATCACAATGAGTTTTATGCTGAAACTTTGAGGTAACATTGTTAACGAAATTCTGAACATGTTTGAAAAAGGAACTTTTTTAAAATGAGTTCTAGTTTTCGAGTTATTTACGTTAGAAGTTGAATCTGGAAATGTTGGACGAATAGGTAACCCCTTGCTAAGTATGAGCTTGGTTAAAAGAGTAGCCTCAAAAGGGATACCAAAGTGGCAACTAAACTCTGTGTAGGAAGTACGTCCATTGGGGAGGCCTATAAAGCTTAGGAAGAACCAAGCCTAAAGATCCATGAGTGACTAAATATTTTCAAATATGTACACAAAAAAGGACATGCGTTCCAAATGAATTTCATGCTAACATTCATGGGTTTTCCAAACAACTAAAGTTTATACTTATGTTTTAAAGGGTTCATGGCATTTCCTAAGCATGATGTTTTAAGTTATTTAAATGAGTTCTACTAATATTAGCATATGTTAAGATTGAATAAAAGAGTATTTCAACTACATGTTTGTAATTGTGAAGCATGCATGTTAAATGGTAATAATGCTCTTATGGTGAAAGTTAGGTAAGTGCTATGCCTAAAGCTTATGATGCTCGAATTTTCCATGAATATTACGTTTCTAATATACCGGGTACCAAAGGTATAAAAGGTATTCGAGGAAGTATCTAAGGTGTTGACGGTACTTAGTATACTCCACCTGCACGTAAGTAGTTCTTTATGAGAGGCTATAGTATGGGTCTTCTGACTACAGTCTTTATAACGGGATAGAAGTATGGGTCTCACGGCCATGAATGGACTTGGGAGCTTGAGCTATGAATGCTCATTCTCAACTAAGGTTTGACAATATGATTGATTATAACGCTATGAATAATGTATGATACTATGTAAGTTGCTTGAGATTATTTTCAGTGTGATTATTTATTTACATTAATGCATATGAAAGGCTTGAGAAGAAATGTATTTCTATGAGTCACTCATTGGGCAACCAATTCACCTTTTTCAAATGTTTTCCTTTTTCCCAGGTAGCGGTCAGTTCCCCCGTGGTTGAATCCATTGCAGCTTGCCACCCAACGTTTGGAGATCGAAGGAAGAAGCTTAGGTTAAGCTTGTTTTGTTGTACACATATTTGGAGAAGAGCCTGGAACTTGTGAAACTTATTTTCTTTTGGGACCCACGCTTATTCTTATCATTTTTTGTTGGACATATGTTTGTTTTTGGAACTGTAATTAAGTCTTTACACTAGTTAATATCATAGTTGTTTTATTACCAAGTCGTTTTGCATATTGAGGTTTTAAGCAGGTTTCACTTAAGTTAGACAGTAAGTGCTGGCAAGTAGGTCGGTAACTGTTGCCGTTACATCCTCTTTCGATTTTAGAGGGTAAACCGGGAGGGGGTGTGACATAAGGTCTCATCGTTAGCTCAATTAGGACTATTGAGAATCAAATTAATTTTCGAATTATTTGAATTGTTCAAATAAATTGAAGAGATTTAATTTATAAGATATAATTAATATAATGTATATGATACATTACAATATAAAATTTTAATGAGAGATATAATACTTGAATATGATTCAAATATTAGTTATATGAATATGATTCGTATAAAAACTATAGGTTAAAATTAATATGAATATGATTCATATTAATTCTATAGGTTAGATGAGAGATTAATAAATTATAGGTTATATTATATGCGATATAATAAATTATAGATTATATGTTACATGGGACAAAACATACAGTATGGTTTTAATTATATTAGATTTGGTTTATGTAATTAATTAATATAATTTATTTTATTTGTCATTTTGAATTTCAAATAATCGAGAGAGAGTTAGTTTAGTAACTTCCCATCACTTCCCCTTTGATCTCTCATCCATTTACGTAAAAATGGGTCTCACGTTTTTTTACAGAAAAAGAAAATCTTCTTCTTCCCAATCACTATGCTCTCTCAATGTAGCTAGAGAATAATGAGGAAGGGCTCGTGGTGGTGTCTGTGTTCTTCGTTACTGTCATTGCTGCGTTTTCGAACTGGGAAGACAAAAATCCGTTCGTGTTTGTGCAGTAGATCAGAGAGAAAATTGTGAAGAATTTGTTATAAGGGTAAGCTTTCTAATTCCCTTTATTTCCTCTCTAATTCACAATAGAAAGCATGCTAATTATTTATGAATGTTTATCCTATGAATTTTATTTTGCATCTTCTCTATATTTTCTGTCTTAAAATCAAATTGAAAATTGAATCGTATGGCGTTCATACGTTTCTGCACGGATTTAAATCCCTTCAGTGTTCAGCAATGGCGCCACGGCGCTTCGAACTTGAAGTGGAAAAAAGTTAGTATAGCATCGTGGCGTTATCCATAGTGTCGCAGTGCTACGACCGGCAAAAGGGTTCCAACTTAGTTGTAGTGCCGCAATGTTTCGACGATTCCAAACTTCTTAAATCATATTTTGTTCTTACGTTTCGGGATATCAGAGATCGGAGGCGTTTGGAGGCGATATAGAACGATAAATTTAGAGAGGATTGAAGGAAAATAGAGCCGAAAAGGATGATTGTGAGCTAATGGTCGAGAGACGAAGGGATCAATTTTTGAGACATTCCTGCCCTTTTTGTTTTTAATTTCTAGAAAAAATTACTATTGTGATGCATTTGTTTGTTCCAATCATGAGTAGTTAATTTAATTACTTAGGATGTTGAGGAGATTTTGAACAATTTTTGTCGATGTATTGATTTGCGATTGAATTCATTTTTAATTGCATTTCAAATTCTCAGATGTTTACTTGCCATTGATTAATTGCATTGAGGCTTAGTTTCTGCTCAAAGAGAGAATTTTTTTTCTATGGAATTGAGACTTTGAATCTTAATTAATTTATGCACGTGAGTGATAGATTGAGTATGAGAATTATAATTGGACAATCGTAATGTTGTATTTAATTATCTGATTGCATGAGAATGAGTTAGGAATTACAGTTAGGATAGATTGAGCTCTAGAGAGGAAATCCTGAATTTAGAATCCTAGGTTTATGCAATGATTATTCATTTAATTCTTTTATCAATACTAGATAAGTAATTCAAAATTGAATCAACACCCTAGCTTGTGTGTCCCTGAAATTTGTTAGTTTATTTAATTCAAGCTTACAATCTAAAATTATGAGATCATTGACATTTGCTTGTATAAAATCGGCAAGTAGTTAACAATATCTAGGAAATACTATAATCTAATCTTTATGGATGATACTCAGCATAACCAGGATATTTATTACTTTGACCCGTGCACTTGTGCTAGTGTCAATTCTCCCTTTTTCGTCTCATCCATCTCCAACTCTCTCGTTCCCATTCTCACAAGTGTCACCGTGTTTCCTATGATTTTTTAAAATACTGAAAAAGAAAACATAATCCGATGACCCCACCCAACCCACCCATATCTAAATGGTTGGTGTTGGGTAGCCAACCCAAAAATTCGAGTTCGTCTAGAAAACCCTAAATCCAATGATAATGCAAAAGCGCACGTGTTAAATTATAGTGTTAGTTAAAATAGCTTTAGTCAAGTTTCGTCTTCAAGAAATCAGTTATCTATTCTTTCAGCTATTAGAGAGACCATTCCAATTTTATTCAAGGGACTAACTGTGATACAAAACAAATTGAGTTAATCCTAAGAAAGCAAATAAAGTGATCAAGTATGCATAATTTAAACTCAGAGAACTCTAAGGGCATTGATTTCATCAACAGGTCTAATTGGAGCAATTAACACAATACCTAGATCTTGAAGTTTTTCATCTAGATTTTTCCCTTTCGAAGTCAACCTTTTTTTCACCTAGTTACTACTTCATAAATCACTTGGAACTAGTCAATTAAGCAAAACATTAAGGTTTTTCGTCATCAATCTCTATTGTTATCCTCTTACACGAGTATATTCAAACAATAGTATAGCATGCATAGTCTAATCTAAAACCTTCTCGTTATATCAAGATTATAGCTCAAAAAAATCAGCCAAATAACATAAGAGCATTCAACAACATTAAAAGTAATTATGCTAAAAAATATCAATGCTAATTGAAATTCAAGATTAGCGAAATTTTTTTGAAATAATCTATAACTACATTGAAAACCCTAGAACTATGAGAAAATCACCTAACATAAGTTCCATAGATAGAACCATAATCAAACTACTAAAATACAAGCAACAATTAAAGATAAGGGAAGAAGAGAAGGCATCATCCAACAATCTGATTCCATCTCCAAGATAGAATCGACTCTTCAACACTCTTCGGTCATATATGGCTCCAAAAGCACTTGCAAATAGCTCTAACCTCTCTCTCGGCCTCCAAACCTTGAGAACTTGATACCAAAAAAAAAAAGAGACGAAAGAATTAAATAAACTAAATTACATATCGTGACATCTGCAAAACTTCCCATGAGCGACATGACGTTGGGAGTTGTAAATTTCCTGTAGGATCGAGACACTGTCTTGTTTTGCAACCTCGGGTCTCTAGCACTGACCTTTGCATTGAGGGAACACTTGGATGCCTTTTTCAACTCCTTTTTTACTTTTTTGATGCCTTAAGATCATTTTGCCCTTCCTAAGGCTATTTTCTTCAATTAAACTTCGAATTACTTATAATTTCATCCAAATGCTCGATTCCTACATATCAATATAAAAATACATAGGAAAAACATATTTTAAGTATGAAAACTAAGAAAAACCAAAGCTAAAAAAGTAATTTTTGAGTATTTTTCATCCAATCCAATCCAACTCAATTCATGTATACCCTTAGGTTAGGTCTTGCATGGGAGAGTGGAAGCGAGATTGGGAGCTAGTTTTTATTTATTTCTTTCTATTTTGCTCTTTATTTTTCTTTCAAGAAAAAAAAAATGTAATCTAAGAGGAAATTGAAATTAAAGATCTAAACAAAAATACATTTTCTCAAAGTTTTCATTAGTTTAATTTTTCTACCTTATAAAGGACTATACTTAATAATTTTCTTACAATTAACACACTTTCAAACATCCAAGATTAAACCAAAGGGAAGAAATTCGAAAGTACTATGAAATAGATTAAATTATAGAAAATATCTTCAAACTTTGTTGTGTTAAAAATATTCCTAAACTTTCAAAATTTCAATAATATTTAACTTTACCATTAGGAAGAAAAATTGAGAGCAAAACAGACAAAGAAACGGACATGTGGGAATTTTGGGTCATAGTTTCAACTTATTATTGTTAATTTCCATCCCCTTCCGTACAAGAAATCTTTAAACGCAAAGCCACAACCTTAGCCAAAAGGCAGACTGAATATACTCAACAAACATGTATGAAGCACATATCAAGACAAGGCCTACATTTACATTGAAAATGAATTCTTTCTCATAAAACAAGCAATGAAGAAGAGAACAAAAGAAACAGCATCTCTTTCTGATGAATGAAAGCAACCCTACCTTGTTATACACAAATACACCAATCTGATGGCGCTGAACAATTCATTTTTTACATCTCACACTCTCTCTCTCTTTCACTCTCACCCTCTCTCACACACACACACAAACAGCAACATCGTCGATCATTTCCACCTATGATGTTTACAGTTGCTTCATATCAACCTTTCATCATCAAGCCGCAACGTGTCTATTTTGGAGTGATCATCAGTGTCGTTTCCATGTGATTTTTTCAATTTTGCAACTAGAACCCACATGTTAGCAAGTTCATTTTCTAGATAAGCTTCTCTCTGCTTTGATTCCTCAACCTTTCGATGAAGTTCGGCCTCTCTATGATCCTTTTCGAGAAGAGCAGCTTCATAGGAAAGTTCTCTCTCCTTACTAATTGCCAGATCCCTCTTCAGTTCTGCAGCAGATGGACCTATGTCTGTGCGCTTTGAAATAACCTCTCTCCGGCCATTCCGCATCCCAATAGTAGATTTTCTTTGTGAAGGGGAGCTCTTGGATGCAGCAAGTTCAGATGCTAGTCTCTCATTTTCATTCATGAGCTTGGCAACTTCTTCTGATAAGGCTTTGAGCTCAACAGCTGCAGCTGAGGCTAGACCCTTAGCATATGAACTCTCCTCCGCAAGTTTCTGGTTTCTTAGCTCGAGTTGCTCTTTTGAATCCGTTAGTTCAGCCAATTTATGCTTCAGATCATCAACCTCCTGTCATAGGGGAAAGAACAAAATCAATCTTTTCATTATTTATTTACTTCTACTTTTTAATATAAATTGTCTCGTAAGATTGATCAAATAAATTTAGATCATTCGGGGATAATAATCACAAAACTGAGCAGTAAAAAAACTGGAGTTTGGAACATCAGTTCTTTGATTTGAAAATGCAATAAAAAAAATTATTGGAAAAAGGTTCTTAACAGAGAAATAACTAGTAATATTTTCTTTTTCCACTACTGAATCTGCTAGAAAGTGAGTTGTGGTGATCACTCAATGAGGGAGATGTTGGGATATAGAAGATACCTGGGCTAATCTTTCATCTTTCGGTGCGTTCTGCAATTGAAGTGTATCAGCTAGCTGTTGCTTCAAGGAGGTTACAGTTTCCTGTAGTCCTTCACATTCAGAGATCTGATAGAAGAATGTTAGTCACAACCACTACATGAAAATCATGACTTTTGGAGCAGCTAGCTCAATAAAATGTGCGAAAGTAGTTATTTACCTTTTGGTTTAGCTGCTCCTGAATGATCCGGTTATCTGCAGCTTTAACCTATAGAGACAGAACCAGAAAGTTTAGCAAGAGAAGAATTACTATCTTGAGAAACACCTTGGAGAAATTGATGCCTTTTTTTTTTCATCATGACTCTTGAAAACTTTTTTTTGTAATGATGACCCAATTTATCAATACGAATGCAAGAAAGTTGGACTAAACTAAATACTAGTGGATGCGAAAACCCCACTGTGACCACCAAAGCAGAAAGCAAATACCATCAGTGCACTCAGATTTTTGATAAATGTTTTGCTTGTGGTCCATAGGCAGGAAAGTAAGTAATAACAATTTATGAGAAGCACCTTATATTTTTTTTAAATTAATTCATGATGCTTACTGTAAATTCAAATAAGAAACACATGTTTGAGATTATTCGTAATATTCAATTCATCAGTCACCTCAAGCTCAAATGACTTCTCATTCAACTGTGCAGTCAGTTCATCAATTTCCTGCAGCAATAAGACAAGCACGCAGGTTTGCATAAGCTGGACTGAGGTTGCTTTTAAAAGAAATTTGAATATACTAAAACTATTAAAGACCTTACATGCATTATTTCCAAGTCTGTCATTTTATTTGGTGAAGCATCTGCAATTTTCTTTTCGAGAAAAGCTATCTGTTGATTCTTGGCGTTGATATCATCTTTTAACCTTTTCATCTCAAACTTAATAGCAGAAGAACCATAAGACTAAAGTTCTCTGGCACATTGATAGAACGTAAACATCTAGCTTTAGGAAAATAAGCTCTTACATGAATTTGGTCTTTCTGTGGGTTTCTTGCAACCTCATCAGACAAACGCTTCAAAGCACTTGAATGAAGTGCTACCTCTCCAGACAAAATCTTTTGCTGTTCCCTTAGAAGGTCAATCTGATCGCTTGATTTTATGCTAGTCTGGCAAAACAGATTAAACAATTTTGACATAAGAAAAATATAGTTATATCATGGTATGAAGAATAATAAAAGTCTTTTTATTTTTTATCTTTTTTTTAAAAAAAAAGTATATGGTGAAGCAATTAAGTATGTTTTGCAGAAAAATGGTAATTACACTTAATTTAAAAATAAGGAAGGAATTTGTAATTCTTAGATATATAATCATACTCTCGAGAAAGATAATTCTTGATACACATTCTGAGAAAGTTATTGTTTAATTTTATTTATCTTCTTCCGCACTATGGAAGAAGCGCATCAAATTTAGAAGCAATATAGGCTCATAATTCACAGATTATTTTTTGAAATCTCTTTAAGAAATGGAAAAAAAAAAAAAAAAAAAAAAAAAAAAAAAAAAAAAAAAAAAAAAAAAAAAAAAAAAAAAACCCAAAAATAAGGGTTCAAGAAGAATCTGCACGCGAGAAGAGATGATATACTTGTTTGATTTATTTTAACAAAGAGAGTAGGACAAGAATATCATTTGTGCTTCTACTTCTATATCACTTACGTCTATACCTCTTTACTTTTTCTTTTAACAATCTAGCTAATTCGACTCTCTTGGTCACAAAAGTTGTGATTCCAAGAAAGAAATTCAACTCAAGCCAGAAACAAACAAGTTTTTATACTAAAATAGTTTTTTAATAACATTAAAACTTCTGCGGAAGAGCGTCATGGGCTAGCTGGTGTCTAAGGATTGCACTACTTTCCTGTGTTTCTCCAATGAAAGAGGTTCAAATTACTCCATTATGGATATCAGAGAAAGCAAACAAAGACAAGCGGCCGCTAACTCAGGTCTAATAGAACTTTCAAGAACTTTCAACATGAAATACAATCACATGCATACCAAAGGTGTCTCTGGATCAAAAATATTTTCCTCACGAGCTTCTTTCTCCTCTCTGGCGTCGGATAAGAGATCTGCAGATGGGGAGCTTTCTGTTTGTAAAGAATGGGATAATCTGGATTCTGTCGGAACATTATTCTGATCAGCTCGAGGTGTCGAAGGAATGCTTGTTGACTTCATTCCACTTGACCTATCACTTGTGTTTGTTAAAGTTCCCAAGCCACTATCTCGTTTCTGATCCATAGTAAATAAAAAACATTTATACTTC
Organism: Benincasa hispida; assembly: GCF_027475165.1. Lineage (NCBI taxonomy): Eukaryota > Viridiplantae > Streptophyta > Magnoliopsida > Cucurbitales > Cucurbitaceae > Benincasa > Benincasa hispida. The sequence goes on from NC_143480.1 coordinate 73,974,937, forward strand.
TACACAACAATCTATCATCATGAACACCATAAAGAAAATCCAACAAAACTAATATATTTGGCCAAGTAATATATATGTTCACTTTAAGCATACTCAGACATTTTTGTAGGTTGAGAATATATATATATATATATATATATATATTGAAAAGGATACTATACTTTTTATTAAGAAAATGAGAAGAGCTTAATACTCCAAAACACAAGGTACAAGAAAAAGAAAAAGAATAAAAAGAGAGGTAACAACATAAAAGAACATAAAATAGACGAAGTACAAAGTACATATATATTAAATGGGAGCTATGACACTCTTCCAATTACGATTAATATCTTGAATGGAAAACCCTTTGAATCTTTTGGAGAGACAACACCAAGAGGAGAACTTCAAATGAGCTTGAGATTTAGAATATAATCAGGACATAAAGGAATAATCAAACTTCAAGTAGCAGTAGATTCAAAAGCAAGAGTCAGGCACCAAGAAAATGAAGTTTTAGAAGGATTCGTGAGCTAAAATGTAGTAGGAGTCATGCAGGCTGTAAGAGAGTACTTGAGAAATTCCTAGGAAAGAGAAAACCAAAGTGAGTCTACAATCAATTTTCTTATACCATATTTAACTAATTCTAAAAACCACTTCGTATTAATATGCTTGATAAAACAAATAATTTGCACCTGATGCTTGACTCAGGTTTTCTTGATCTTTTATTTTGGTGAATAATTCACTTTTTAATATCTAGGAGTGATTGGATGAATAAATACAACTCTAGCTATTTAGATCTTGAGGCACAAAGTCAACGACCAAGATGAAGATATTAAGAGCCAAGTTTAGTTAGAAAGTTTATTTATAAAATTTGTATAGAAAAATATGTTGGAGCAGTAATACAAGTTGATAGCTTTTTCACTAAATGGCCTAAGAGACTCCCTACAATACCATCATATATGCCTGCATGCATGATGCATGTATGTATATAAAACATATTTTATTGGAACAGATATGATGCAGATCTATCAGAACAATCATTAACCAATGAATCTTAATAATCAATGCATGAGCACAAGACACGGACAAAATAATCTTAAGCAAAAAACTAAAAATGGTGATAATAACAGCAGAACTTGAGTATCCAAATACCACATACCCGCAATTTTAACCAGTTTAGTAGGCCATGCTTTCGGGTCTTCTTCTCCTCCTTAACCATATCCTCATTGGCTTCACTATTGCTCTCAATGGAAGCATACACATCAATGTTTTCATCATCTAAAATTAAGTCTCGCCTCTTGTATGGGAGGTAAGCTAGCTGCCCACACGTAGATAAGCACTCAGAGATAATAGATTCACCAAGTATAAAAAAATATTCAGAAGTCCACAGCATTTAAATGATATTGAGAGTAATAACCGTCAAAGTATTCATACTCATATCAATCGCTAATTAATGAACATCTCAAGGCAATAGGGTACATACTTCCTCCTCCCCAAAAGAATGCCTTCTCCTAAGACCAGGTCGGTGAGGAAACCGTGATGATTGTGATGCCTTTGTGGAAACCAAAATTAACTTAGTCAGACGCTGAATTCTGCCCAATAAAGCAGCTTTTGCTTCTTCCTCCTGTTCCAATCTTGACTGAAGTTTGAATTGACCATCTTCTAACTTTATCCATAGGATCACACGAAAATAAATAGTTTAAGTCAAACACCATATCTTTCTGGAGAAATGGAAGTACATTGATATTCTGTCAAACATCTTTGCACCATAAGCATGTATAACAATATACAATCAAATGACTCAAAGAATACAATACAAGCATGAAGCATACATATACATTATTATTATTCGATATCCATGATATCATACCCCCACCTCACTCCACAGGAAGACTAAAGCCCCAAGTCATCATCAGTGGTTTTTTATTTTGTTTATTTTAATTATGAAAGAGTCTTCAATCAATAGTAAATAGTAATTTCCCCATTATTAAGAACGTTCTCGTTTTGTTTTATCCTTGTGTAATTTTATTTTAGGTTTCCATTGGCGGGAATTGTTTGCTTATTATGTGTTTTATGTTACTGCTTGGTTGGCTAGTATATTACTATTCAGAATTCTGATAACTGGTTCTTTAGGTTATAGGTAACTGACCTTAGGACTTTAAATATGGGATATGATGTATTTTGGAGGTGAACTACATTCGAATAAAATTCTTTGGTCTACAACTCTACACCACAAAGAACAAATCCCAATGTTTATATCAGAAGAAGATTATAACTTTTACCATAATCCTCCTTTTGTAACTCCAGCCCCTTTTTCCCTCTCCAACCCTCTATACAGCATATTTCACCTATCGATGAAATAGTTAATTATTATCTAAAGAAGTACATGTAAAACTCTTAGGTTTGAGAGAATCAGAATACTCCATTTCATTCACCAAAGATATGAATATATACAAGTGTACAAGAGTGACCAAAGAAGAAAAGTATAAAAAAGGAAAATATAAGATATTTACAATAATGGAAAACCCCAACAATAGAACTATAACACTCCCCTCAAGTTGGAGCATATATATTAATCATGCCCAACTACAACATAGATAATCTATACTGTTCCATTCAATACTTTCGTGAAAATATCTCCTAATAGTTCTCTAGTCTTCACATATCCTATAGATACCAAACCTTGTTGAATTTTCTCACATACAAAATGGCAATCAACTTCAATATGTTTAGTCCTTTCATGAAATACTGGATAAGACGCGATATGAAGTGTTGCTTGATTATCACACCACAACTTTTTAGGTGTGATGATTTCAAATCCCAACTCAATAAGAAGTTGATATATCCAAATCAATTCACACACAGACTGTGTCATTGCTCTATATTTTGATTCCGTACTTGAACGTGACACCACATTTTGCTTCTTACTCTTCCAAGAAATCAAATTACCACCAACAAAAACACAGTATCTTAAAGTTGATCTTTTGTCTTCTTTAGATCCTGCCTAATCGACGTCTAAGAAATATTCAATATTAGTATGACCATAATCATTATATAATAAGCCACGTCGGGAGCAGCTTTTAGATAACACATAATTTGTTCCAATGCAGTCTAATGATTAACTTTAAGACATGACATGTACTGACTCACAATACTCGCTGAATAGGCTATATCGAGTCGAGTCACTGTAAGGTAATTAAGTTTTCCCACTAACCTCCTATATCTTTAAGGATCTTTTAGCAATTCTCCATCTTTTGTGAGCTGTAAGTTGGGCATCATTGATGTACTACATGGCATCATCAAGTTAAGTATATATTTTCTCTGTGATAGTAGTATTCCTTTCTTGCTTCTTATTACTTCAATTCCTAAGAATTATTTCAACATTGCCCAAATCTTTTGTATGGAATTGACCATGAAGAAGGTTCTTTGGGGACTGGATACCTAAAACACCATCACCAAAATCACAATATCATCAACATATACAACTAACAAGATGACACCACCCTCAGATCTCTTAAAAAAGACCGAATGATCTGACATGCTCTTTCGCATTCCAAAGCTTTTAATCACCTGACTAAATTTATCAAAGGTTAGAGAATAAACTGGAGTTACGTGTCATATGATCTGTAGCACCAGAGTCAATGACCCATTTCGACGTGGAGGAAAGAAGGCATTTAGAGATGTTACTTATCTCTGTGATGGTCATAATAGGAGTAGAAGATGATGTCGTTAATGACTCTTGATACTGTTGAAATTTAGCAAACTCCTCTGCATAAATCATAATTGACTTGTCAAGATTATCAGGAGTAGAAGCAACATCCGCAGATGGCACCCTCTGACCCTTATTCATTAATCTTCTGCATTTACGTTTCGTATGACCAGGTTTACAACAGTAATAGCAAATAACACTGATAACTTGTAGAAATACAAGTTATTGTGGCTCAAAAGTTGGAACAATTAGGGTCGTTAATGATAAAATCTCATCATTTTTAGAGAAAACGCATGGAATTACTCGAACACTATCAAACTCATGCAAAAGAATGTTTATTGCTAAAATACTGTGGCACTAACGCATGATATTGCAGGATCTCAACAAATATTCTAGTATCGCAGGAAAAGTCTAACGCATGGGGCATGCATCGGAGGGATTCAACGCAAGGAAGATTCATTGATTCAGGCTGTTTGTGTCAAATCACCACTTGCAAGAATGGGCATCTACAGCGGGCAGCGTCTGAAAAGCATCTGAGTGTCAGGCGGCTGACCGGGGTATGGAATTTAATGTTGTCCATCATCATGTTGGAGAAGACCGACGCCTATAAATAGAAGAAATCCCACAAGATGAACGGATCTTTTAGCTCATTGCATAATTCTGAAATTTTGAGACTTTTGAGCTGTGCTGTGGTGACGAGAAGAACAAGAGGGAAGAGAACTACCACCATCGCCGATCAAGGAGCGGAGAAAGCTGAGCTCGAGAGAGAACTTTCTTCCAATTCTTCCATAAGTGGTTGTACACGAACTAGAATTGAACCAAAGAGGGCAAGAGATTGTACTCTGCGGCTTGACTTCTTTCATTTCATCTTACTTATCATTTTCATCATCTCATTTGATTAAGTGTTGGTTTTGTAAAGACAATCAGTTTCTTTATAAATTCACATATTTGATCTATCTTACTTCGCCACTGTTTATTTCTTGTTTTATGTTGGATGCATCTATAACTTCATGCAAAACTCCATTTCAAAACGCTTAAGCCAACTAAATCAATTGGTAAAAGCAGCTTTAGCTTAAATTATTCGAGAGAATAAATAAGCCAGCATTAAGTTAGAAACGCTTAGTACATCTAGAAATAGACGCACTGGTGTTTTATTGCATCCTGTGACTGACGCATACATCCTAGAGATAGGTATTGTATGACATTTGCATTGAGAAGTGCCGAATAGAAGTCTAACGCATAAACAGAGATAAGCAAGTCATCTCATACGCATCATATTCTTGTTCGTGTACATATAACTTAGATCGACGCATATCACTTGCATCAAACTCCATTTTCACACGACCTCTTATTCTCTACTTGACCCTTTTGTATCTTCTTGCACGCACACAACAGCTTAGTGTAAATAACTCATTTCTACATTCACTAAGGATATTTCTACAACAGTTACAACGCAAGGTCTGTTGCGTTAGCTTTAATCTGAATCCCTGAGTTCGACCCTGGACTTACCAGGAACCCGAGTTGGATGTATACTTGGATCTGATTCAGGAAAACTTGAACGCCTATAGAGGAGTGTCATGCGTCCTGTTGCACATCATTAACGCATCAACGCGTCACTAACGCATCATAAACACATCAATGCATCATTCACTTTTACACTTATTTTTCCAATTACTTTATACAATACACTTCTAAGCTCGAATCACGAAACCAACGAACAAACACCTCCTGAATTTGATCTGGTTATTGGGATGACCTTTGTAGCTATTTGATTTAACCCCCTTATTACCTTTGTAATCATTTGAGTGCAATTAAAGCACTGCTAGAATCAGATGACATAATTGCTTGTGGCTTCTCTATACGAAGTATTCAAGTATAAACTTCTTCCAACGATGAGATGTTTGAGCTTGACAACACTTGATCTTTGGCCATCTCATATTTAGGTGCAAGACCAACTAAAAAACTCATGATAAAAAACTTTTCACGTTGAGCCATTAGAACTTTTGGATCCGTGCTAATTGGCATCAAGGCATTAAATTCTGTACATGTATTTTTGACCTCCATAAAGTAACTTGTAAGAGATTTTTCTCCTTGATCAAGTTGATATAGAGGCTTATAAACATCAAACACTCTATTAATGCTCTCTTTCCCAGAATAAAGGAAATCCAAATATTCCAATAGTTTCTTGATTGATTCGCAGTGATTTACTAATTCAACAATTTCATGGTCAATAGAATTCTTGATTTGTAGAAGCATTCTTAAATCGTCCCGCCACCAAATCTTTTTAGTAGCATCAGTCGGTGGCTCTTCCGTGATGTGATCATCCATCTCAATGGTCCTAATAAAGTGACGAACATTTGATCTCCATGAATAGTAATTGGATCCATTCAACTTGTGTTCAGTTACTTTTGACACCATAGGAACCATCTCAGACATGACTACTAGTTTCTTATCAGTCATTACCTCAAAAAAGAAACACCAGACAGAAGAGAAGCAAACCCTAATTTACTGAAGAGATGTTTGTTTCTTCAATGAACCACAAACAGTAAGTATACAGACCAAACAAAGAAACCACCAAGGAGAGTCAACAAAACCGAGGAAACCTACAGAAGATGAACCGAAATCGGTGGCGCACACGCCTACATGCGCCGACACATGGATCCACGGTAGAAGGAAAAGGGTGGCGCATGAGCCTCACGTGCTGGTCAAATGGATGAGGACTTTGGGGTTCTATAGATTGGTGGCTAGACTCCTTGATGGACTGGGTGGTGTCGAAAAATAGCGAAGAAAAACGACCCTCCCTTTCTCCAGCGGCAGCGGCAAACAAAAGTATAAACCCGCCCCTTTACAAAATCCTAGATGTAACACAAATGGGTTCTAAATTCTTAAACCCTAAGGTTTTTTTTTTTTTTTTAGAGCGCTCTGATACCATGTAAAACTCTTAGGTTTGAGAGAATAATAATACTCCATTCCATTCACCAAAGATATGAATATATACAAGTGTACACGAGTGATTAAAAAAGGAAAGCATAGAAAAGGAAAATATAATAAGATATTTACAATAATGGAAAACCCTAACAATAGAACTATAACAGTACACAATTGATTTGTTTTTTCGTATCACAAACTTAAACATACAATAGGGTTTTGATTCAACACTTCGAATATGATAGTACCTTTTGCTTGAGGAGCACAATGTCGTCTTCAGAATCTCTCAGTTGAGGAACGGTCATAATACCCCTCTTTAGTTGATCCAACTCTTCCTTTAAACATCGAATCTCATTTTGATATTTCTTGATCAGTGATTTCTCGTCAATAATCTGCAGGAATGAGGAATCAGCTACATTTTTTCCAAAATAAATCAGCTGGTTTACAATCAAACATGTAAGTAAGAAAAATAACTTTTCTATTAAAGAAAACACTCCTGCCTTATTTTGTGCTGCTTGAATTTCAATGTGTTTTGCTCGATGTGCAAATTTCAATGTATTATGCGTCTCTTCCGAACTACTTGATGCTGGAGTAACTGTGCATATAAGCTGTGAATACAAACATAGATAAGTGAACAAACCAATGTCTTCTTATGCTAATTAAATCTAGGTAACATCTTTAAATATTATTAAAATGAAATTCATTCCGATAATAAGGGATAAAAAGCCTTACAGACACGCGCCCATGACCACTAAGTGAAGACTGAAGAAGCCTGGTAAGTTTAGAGTCTCGATATGGTATATGATTCGCCTTTCCATCTGTTAGCTTTGATATTACCTGACACCAGAAATCAGCATCGACCAAGTTATGTCATTTACAACAAATGACAACTCATCATTGGTGGTAGAGTTAAGTAAACCCAACATGACAACCAGTGCTGTGAGAGTGCTACCAGCGGGTACCAATTGACTTAATTGGATATGATATAGTGCTCATAAGAAAATTAACGACTGATTGCTAGAACTATTTTCCACCATGGTTTGTTCTTTATGGACTTCCTCCAGTGTAGAGGATAAAAATTAGTACATGGAAGACTGATTTCGGGGGAAAATATTTAATAATAGTTTATTCGCAGGAAAGGGTATCATAAATAAGGTGCTCAAAAAGAGATTTAAAAAAATAAAAGAGAGTAAATAAGATCCCATGTTCCATGATCTGTGATTACTCTATAACCTTCTTTAGTTCTAACTTCTAATTTGAGGTTTTCCTTCTTTTAGTCCTCCTAATATTTGTTAGGGATGTAAGCTGGTTCAACTTGATATTTTATAGTGATGTAGGACTGGAATTCCTTTGCCTTTTTTCTTTCTTCATTTTTTTTTAATTGAGAAAATTCCCTTGCACCATATCCACATCCTACAAATGAACTACCTTTCCCTCCTTTGTAACAGAGATTTAGTAAGAGTCCTAGGAACTTGAATTTAAGAGGCCTAGTGTCACACTCGCACTCTCGTAAGGAGCTCAAGGCGATTGTGCGACACTTGGTCTCGCTCTCGAACAAGTCAACCGATCCAAATTTGAATAGCCAATGGCACAATGGGCATTTCTCACAACCTCCATCCCCGTTCTTGAGAAAATGTTTTAGAAAATGGGTTTAGAGAAAAAGGTTTTCGCAAACGTTTGAAAGCATGATTGAACAGTGAAGATTAGTCGTACAACTAGAAAGCAATAAAAGGGTCAACAACGCTCTATAGCATACAACTCTCGGATGTGAAGATAGGACAACTAGTCATACCCCCACATAGTACATTTTGAACAAAAGAACATCTACCACCCTTGCATATGGAAACAGGTAAGCAGTCATACACTAAGAAAAGTACATAGAAAGTAAACTAACTAGCAAAAATACATAGGATGAAAGCATGGTAAAAAGAGGTAGAGGAAGGAAGGGATTGCCTTAAGGTAATTTCTCTCTTATCTCCTCCCTCTTTCTTCTCTCTCTCCTCCTTCCCGTCAACTTCCTGACGTATTTTCTCCGGCAACTCTTTTCCAGTCAACCTCCCGGCGTGTTTTTCTCCCGTGATCCTCTTTCCTCCTAGGGACTCTTCTCGATTGTCCACAAGCATGGAAACTCAAAGTTGCAAGGTGAATGGGTCATATTATTGCATCTGGCACGACTCCAACAGATTTTGTGAAGGACATGGACATCAACAAGGTTCTCCTTCTGCCATTGCCTCATCTACAATGGTGTGTGGAATGACTTTCACAGCTAATTCAGGGACAATGTAACCGATTCTTCCTTCATAGATTTAAAGACAACTACGGAGGTATAAAACTTTCTAAGTTCAAGGGCTCCAGCGGCAAGTTTTTTCGATACATAGTTTCGCCTGTAACCCGTGGTCGATTCTTCATACACGTCCCTATGGGCCCTTGTAACAGGGATGGCTTTCTTTTATTGGAATGTTGAAAAGCTTTCTTCATAAAATCGTTAGTGATGTTCGACATAAGTCTTCAATTTCATAACTAAGTATTTTTTAGAGCAATGCGATTCTACCTACAATTCCCACTTTGAATCTCAAAGAGAAATATGTAGATGTTTTAAAAAGGAAAAAGTTCGCCCAGCCCTCTGCAACTCCTTCGCCATATAATGAGTGTCCATCCCCAGTTTTTTCATCAATAAAACACAGCAGAGCGTCTTTCTAGCTAAAGAAGAATCACCAAGTGTATGCCGAAGATTTTAGTAATCTTTGGATTGTTTCAAGGCTATTCACATTCAATGATTGGAATGAAATAGCTAAATCGTTGGAGGATTTCTTCCAAACCAAAGTTATAATTAATCCCCTGTTTATTGACAATGATCAAATTAAAACAAAGAAAGTTGGAAGATCTGATAGAGTCTCCAGGGAAATGGCAGTCGATCAGTCATTTCCATCTTTTATTTGAAAAATAGAATAGTATGAAACATAGCAGACCTGCATTTATTAAAGGGTATGGAGGCTGAATTTCTATCAAAAACATCCCACTGGATTATTGGAGTAGGACATTTAAAGCTATTGGTGCCTACTTTGGAAGTCTGGAAAGCATTGCACTTGAGACATTAAATTTTCTAAATTGCTCGGAAGCCAAAATTCAGGTAAGGAAAAATCTTTATGGACTCATGTTGGCTACGGTTGAAATCAAAGATGAAAATCGTGGGAATTTCTTTTTAAATTTGGGAGATTTTGAATTACTTGAAGAGCCTAAATTTGTTCATGTCAATCTTTTTCTTAAAGATTTTTCAAACCCAATTGACCTAATTAGATTAAATCAAGTTTCAACAGATGAAGGCTATGAGTTTAATGTTATGAATCCAGATTGGACATTCCTAATTTGGGCTTGAGCAATTGTTCTTACTTCCTCTAGTTGGGGGTCTCGAGTGTACTTAAGATTCGTCAGTTAAGTCAAATAATTGTTTAGCCGCTGCTTATGCGGCTGGGAGATCCTGTACTCTCTGTTCATATAGTTTTGTTTTCACCCACAGTTTCAGACCTTTGACAAAACAGAAAACTTCATCTTTTTCAAACATATCCCATATGTCCAACATCAGCTCGGAAAATTGTTTCACATAGTCCCTAATAGTGCCAATATGTACAAATTCTCGTAGCTTACGTCTTGCCAAAATTTCAACATTTTCAGGGAAGAACTGAGAACACGATTCTTGCTTCAATCTCTCCCACATGTCAATGGTGCATCGACCCCCTTGGATGTCCATGAAACGGGACTTCCACCATAACTTAGCATCCTCTACTAGATGCATAGTCATCAAAGTGATTTTTGACTCTTCAGTAGCTGCGTTTGTAGCCCTAAAATACTGCTCCATATAAAAGATAAAATTTTCTAGCGATTTTGCATCACGAGCCCCACAGAAGGGCTTAGGCTCGAGTACTTTTACCTATTGAATTGGACTGCATCGCCAGCTAGTGCTTGGTTTCCCACCGCTCTCATGGTGAGGTTAACTCTTGCACTGATGTCCGCGATCTCTACCTGGACGACATCGAGAATGACTCGAAAGTCTTCGGATAACTCGGTCACCATCTGAATTATCGTTTTCTGCAAGCTGTCTAGTTCTTCGACACGTTCTTCCATAGGGGCAACAGAGCCCATCGAGCCATCCCCACGCTCGAAATTACCAATTCTCATAGCTTTTGTTTCCATGGTCTCAACCCTTGTTAACAATTACTTGACGGGCATTCTGTCCAGGCGGCCAGACACCATGTCGATATCATCGGTCTTGTCAGAGACTTCTTGTAACCGAGTTTCTAGGAATCGAACCTGATCAGGCACTTCTATTAGATAGAGCATTTGCTCTTCTATCTCGACCAACCGGTCAACATGGGACTTGCCCAACTGTTTCGTAGAAAACATGATCACAACTTCTTAACTTCACGAGCCAACTTGGCTTTGATACCAACTCCCATAATCACAGTCTTGTAAGGGTCTCAAGGCGATTGTGCGGCACTTGTTCTCTCCCTCGAACAAGTCAACCGATCCAAATTCGAATAGTCAATAGCACAATGGGCGTTTCTCACAACCTTCATCCCCATTCTTGAGAAAATGTTTTAGAAAACGTGTTTAGAGAAAAAAATTTTCGCAAACGTTTGAAATCATGATTGAGCAATGAAGATTAGTCGTACAGCTAAGCCATAAAACGGTCAACAACACTTTATAGCATACAACTCTCGGATGTGAAGATAGGACAACTAGTCATACCCCCACATATTACATTCTGAACAAAAAAGACATCTGCCACCCTTGCATATGGAAACGGGCAAGCGGTCATACACTAGAAAAAGTACATAAAATGTAAACTAACTAACAAAACGAAATACATAGGATGAAAGTATAGTAAAAAAAGGTGGAGGCGAACATGCGGCCATGGGCAACATGCTCTGGACAAGCATGATCGTGACACCTAGCATCCACCAAAAATGAAGCTGGGGCTCAAAATCAGTAGATTTGGTCCGTCCTGATTCAAATGGCTGAAATTCCTTCTTCGAGATTCATCATTTATTTATATAGAGAGAGATGAATGGAGAGAGAGAGCGCTTTGGGGGAATAATCAACCTAAGTTGTGGATTTCTCTGAGCGAAAACAGTAAGAGGAAGGTTTTTGTTTTTTATTTTGGATCTGTTTTTGTTTTTCAAGGATTTCTGTAAGTGGTTTTTCTCTCCAATCTTCACATATCCTGTAAATATGTAAGAGTGAAAACAGTAAGAGCGAAAACAATTGTTCTCCACGTCTTCAGATATCTTGTAGATATCAACCCTTCTTGTATCTTCTCGCGAATAAAATGACAGTCCACTTCAATATGTTTAGTTCGTTCATGAAATACTGATTTGGATGCAATATGGAGAGCAGCTTGATTATCACACCATACTTTAGCTGGCACAGTAACACTGAAACCCATCTTAGATAAAAGTTGATGTATCCATACTATTTCACACACAGATTGTGACATAGCTCTATATTCTAACTCAGTACTCGAACGGAAAACTACATTACGTTTCTTACTTCTCCATGACACCAAGCTTCCTCCTGCAAAAACACAATATCCAAAGGTCGATCTCCTATCTTCTCGAGATCCAGCCCAATCAACATCTGAAAAACATTCAACCCTTGTATGATCATGATCTTTATATAAGATCCCATGTCCAGGTGCAACTTTTAGATAACATAGGATTTGTTCAACTGTAGCCCAATGATCCACAGTCGGGGAAGACATAAACTGACTCACAATACTCACAGAATAAGCAATGTCAGGTCGTGTCACTGTTAAATAGTTCAACTTTCCAACTACTCTTCTATATCTCTCAAGATCTTTAAACAATTCTCCTTCCTTAGCAAAAGTTGCAAATTTGGTATCATTAGAGTACAACATGGTTTGACTCCTAGTTTACTTGTCTCAAACAACAAATCAAGTATGTATTTCCGTTGGGACGGGTAAATACCTTTATTGCTTCTCATTACTTCAATACCCAAGAAATACTTCAATGGCCCCAAATCTTTGGTATGCAACTGACCCTGGAGAAAACTCTTGAGAGAGGATATACCTAATACATCATTTCCAGTGATAACGATATCATCAACATATACAAGCAAAGTAATATCATTGTTAGATCGTCGATAGAATACAGAATGATCGGCCGTACTTTTCTTCATACCAAAATATTCAAGTGCTTGACTAAAGTTACCAAACCATGCACGAGGACTTTGTTTCAGTCCATACAAAGATTTTCGAAGACGATATCATTCTCCCCCTAAGCAACAAACCCAGGTGGTTGCTCCATATATACTTTCTCTTGAAGATCACCATGAAGAAAAGTATTCTTATTGTCAAGTTGATGCAAAGGCCAATTGTGAGTAGCAGCCATCGATGATATAAATAGTCGAATAGAAGTTAATTTGGCAACAGAAGAAAGTGTATCAGAATAATCAGTCCTATAGATTTGTGCATAACCTTTGACAACAAGACGAGCTTTAAACCGAGCCACTGTTCCATCAGGATTGACCTTAATAGAAAACACCCATTTACACCCAATAGCCTTCTTTCCAACCGGACACGAAACGAGATCCTAAGTACCATAATCATCCAAAGCAGTTATCTCCTCAATCATTACACTACGCCACCCGGGATGAGATAAAGCTTCATGAACAAAGTTAGGGATAAAGGTGGAATCAAGAGATGTAATAAAGGAATAAGTAGGAGAAGACAACTGGTTATACGAAACAAATGAAGAAATAGAGTAAGTAAAAGTGCATTTACCTTTTCGAAGGTCAATGGGAAGATCATCACTTGGTCTCAGATCAAATATCGAAGAAGCCTATGGTGGAGGACATTCTGAAGGTGGCTGTGGAGGATGCCTGGAGTAGACTCGAGTAACCAAAAGGTCAAGAGAAAGAGACATAGAGGAAGGTGGAGGAGAGGATGACGTAGAAGAGGTAATCTCATAGATAAAAAGATCATCAACCTCCCTCTGACACGAACTCGACTGTGATGGACTAAAGGGTATATCTTCGAAAAATGTAACATCAGGAGATACGAGATGCCTGTTCAGAGTAGGACAATAACAACGATAACCTTTTTGAACACGCGAATAGTCTAAGAAAATGCATTTCAAAGATTTTGGATCTAATTTGGTACGATTTGGACAAATATCTCGAACAAAACAAACACAGCCAAAGATCTTAGGAGCAACAAGAAACAACGATTTCGTAGGAAAAAGAGTACGATAAGGAATCTCTCCATTGAAGACAGAGGAAGGCATTCAATTAATCAAGAAGCAAGCAGTAGACACGGCATCAGCCCAAAATTGCTTTCGAACATGCATTTGAAAGGATAAGGCGGAGGCGATTTCAAGGAGGTGTCTGTTCCTTCTTTCAGCAACTCCGATTTGAGATGGAATGTCTGTATTGAAAGACAAGGATAAAGAAAAGTGACAAGACAAGGCTTACGTGGAAAACCCTAACACAAGGAGAAAAAACCACAATAGATAAGTTTTTTTATTTAATGTCATGCTTACAAGATACCCCAACCTCAGATATAAATAGAACGAGGAGAAACCTTAATTTAGTAGGCATAAAGTAAAAATATGTCCTTAGGGCTAAAGAACCATATTTCAACATTCCCCGCAAAAGGATTTGGTGAATAATGCCATGACCACATAAGTAAGATCCAAGTACATGAGAGAAATATTCACCAGCATTATCGGTTTGCAAGGTTTTGATAGAGACATTAAATTGATTTCAAATCTCAACATAAAAAGTACAAAAATGAGACAATAACTCAGAACGATTTTCCATTAAATATAACCAAATCACACAAGAATAATCATCAACAAAAGTAACATAGTAGCGAAAACCTGTTTGGGACACGACTGGACAAGGACCCCAAATATCATAATGGACTAACTCAAAAGGCGCACTAGCTCGTTTATGAACTCTAGGACTAGAACTAAGACGACGAAATTTAGAAAACTGACACGAATCACAATTCAAAGACAACAAGGAACAAAATTCTGGATAAAGTTTCTTCAAAACGAACAACGATAGATGACCCAAATGACAATGAACTTCAAACGGGGATGTAACTCTAGAGCAAGCCACAACATTCAATATCTGATGGTCAAAAATTTAAAGGCCCCCCGACTCATGTCCTCTACCAATAATCTTCTTCATCATACAATTATGAAACAAGCAATAACTAGGAAAAAAACGAGATAAAACAATTAACGTCATGAATAAGCTGGCTAATAGAAATTAAATTAAAAGACAATTGAGGCAAATGTAATATAGAGGACAAAGAAAGTGATGGAGTGAGAGAAATGGTGTCGGATCCAAGAACAGAGGAAATTGATCCATCTACCAAAATAACAGACGGAGATGAAACAGGGGACAAAAGCGTAGAAACTAAGTTAGAATTACCTGTCATATGAGCGGTGGCACCAGAGTCTATGACCCATTTGGTAGATGATGTAAGAAGACATTTTGTATTACCTGTATCGGCAATGGTGGCAATAGGATTTGATGAAGAAGATGCCTACAAGGATTCCTCGAATACTTGAAATTTAGCAAAGTCGTTAGCAGAGATGGTAACAGACTTCTTAGCCATATCATTGGTGGAAGCTATCTGAGCATGTTGAGATTATACAACAACTTTCGACAATCACGTTTCATATGTCCTGGCTTACGACAATAGTGACAGACGATCTCCTAAAAATCTGATCTTCGATTATCATAATTAGATTTCTGAAAATTGTTAATCATCCCTGAAGTACCCCGGGAGTTATTATTATTCTTACTCATAAGAGCATTGTTAGGTTGAGAAACAGGCGAATCGGATTGAAAACTCCCAATACGAAGAACATGACTGAAGGTTTCCTCTAATGACGGTATTTCAGGATCAGAAAGGATCTGCTTTTTAGCCATTCCAAACTCAGGTAAAAGTCCATTCAAAAATATCATAACAGCCATCTTTTCTCACTGAGCTTGTTGAACTTTGACATCGGGACTAAACAACAATAGTAAAGCAAGTTCAGAAGCTGTCTTCTTAAGTCTCATAAAGTAACTTGTAACAGATTTTGCTTTCTGTTCAGCTCGAAAGAATTGCATACAGACATCAAACATTCGATGAACATGTTCTTTTCCAGAGTATAAAAATTCTAAGAATTCTAAGAGTTCCGTCACAGAATCACAATGATCTAACAAATCAACAACCTCACTTTCAATAGAATTCTTAATTTGAAGATAAAGTCGAGCGTCATCGCGAAGCCAAACCTTTTTCTTATCATCTTTTGGTGGCTCCTCAGTCACATGATCATCCATATCCGTACTAAGCAAATAAAATTGAATTGTCCGACGCTAATCATATTAATTCGATCCATTTAACTTGTGTTCAGTTATCTTCGATGCTAGGGGAATTACATTAGATACTACCATATGCTTCACTTCATCCATTATGAGCTAATACACAGTTTGTAGATCTCACGAGCGGAAAGAGCAAATCAGAATTGAAATCAAAGGTGAACCAAAGAACAGACCAGCTCCAAATTGAAACAAAATAGCAACAAACCATAAGCACAAAAGGGTATTTTTCCAAATAACTCACAACCGAGTAGATTTCAATAGAACCAAATGTACAGAACAATCAAAATAGAGGAGTCAAGAAGAACCCAACTGATGGATCGTGGAGAGGTGGCTCCACACGCTCCCACGCGCCGGTGCATGGCAACGGAGAAGAATCCTTGTGGCGGCACGTGAGCCTCATGCGTGGACGTTTCCGACGACTGACGACAGCAGACTTAAGGGACGGCGATGGCGCTTCTCTTGGGATGGGTGGTGTAGACAAACGGCCACTCAAACGTGATGAATCAACTGAAACCCTAACCTTGTGAGAGGCATAAACCCTAACGTAACGAATATTCTAAACCCTAAACTGCTCTGATACCATGTTCTCAATAGGTTTAGAGAGAATAATGATCTTATTAACTTAATCAGGTTAAAGATATATATATATATAGGCAACTAAGAAATCCTAATCTAGGAGATAATAAAATTACAATAAAGGACAACTAATCATAATTACAAGATAAATACATAACAATGTATTTAAGCAACTCTCCCTAAGCATCAAAATTTCCTCCCAACTGCAAGCAAAGGTAATCCAGCTAAAAAGGTTTTCTTGATCCGTAAGTTAAAGAGGTCAACGTTGAGTTCCAGCCAAAAGAGTTATTCTACAGTCAAACATGGCTATTAAGATGTATAGCCTAGAAAAACCCAGACAGAAAGTGTCCTGCCTCCTGAAAATGACTTCCAAAATTTAATTCAATTCCAATTCTTTTTTGTCTTTTCTTTTTTTTAAAGAAATATATATATTGATAGAATGTACAAAGCCATAAAAAAATGAATCCAACAAGAAAAAAGAACTCCAATCCAACAGAATGAAACCTAGCTCATAATTACAAAAAGGTCAGCTAACCAATGGCCATAAAGAAGCATTAAACCTAACAACCTCTCAAACCTCTTTAAAGATACTATTATTCCTCTCAAATCACGTCCCACAAGACATCAAAAAAGCGAGCGTGCAAAATGATTTGTATAAGTATCTAATAGCATTCATAAGATTTTTTTAGAACTCAAGGGCATAGTTGTGCAACCTATAGAATAGATTCTATTCAAATAAGGTCGTAACAGCATTTAGAAAACTACAACAGAATAAGATTATAATTAGTAATGAGAATCTCGTACAAACAAACGGCAGTATGAAGATACCAAAAGTTCGATTTAAAAAGTTAATGTTTGAGAGGCCTCACTGTTCCAAGAGTTAGCAGGCTTTTATTAATATATGATCCCTCTTTTCGCCTTATACCAGTAGTTTCAGCTTTTGAGCTCTCAGAACCTGCCAGATCGATGAGGTTCTGCAGGTATAAGTAATGTAGGAAAAGTTACAAAAAAAATTGCAGAGAATTGATACACTACAAGATGATCACGTAAATAGTCAAATGTAAAACGAAATGTTGAAAGAGTTGGTGTCCTATTACCAGTTGAGACAGGTTTACAGCTTCTCCTTCACTGCTTTCACCACATGGACTGCTCTCTATCGTCTGTTCACAAGAGTGAAAATACTATTTCAGCAATAAATCAACCATGTCTCCTATTCTTGTTAGTTGTTACAAAAAAATTTTTAAAAAAATTATCTATTCAAACAAATAAATAAAATCAAAAAATTTAAAAAATAAAATTAAAAAGTAATAAATAAAAATTATCGAGGTGTCATAACCACAACAAGAACAAGGAAAAAGAAAGTAACTTAAAGCGAAGGTTTAATCAATGATATTACTTATTTTACCTATATGTTAGCAAATTCTGTTATTCCGATAAAAAATATTCAATTATAGAAATTGCGATAAAAATATATCAAGTTTAATCATCTCGAATACTATAAGTTTTAGGTTGGTTAATACATTTATTCATATTAGTTATTGAATTTTCGCTCATGTTTAGATTCATATTTTTATTTAATTAACAGAAACAAATACAGTGAACCATAATTTTCATATTCCTAGGTAGCTAGCCCTCTGACCGAAAGATGCCTATAGAAGATACATCACACATCTGTACTCCAAGCCAAATCCCTATGAAGGTCAAAGTATTTCTTTACGCTCAAAAAGGGGTCCAAAAAGTGACCATGGTTTTTTGTTCTCTTTTTCTTTTTTATAAGAATAATTAAGGAAAGAACAAAAGAAAGCCACCAAAATAATAGGCGACGAAATGAAAACAATTACAAGAAAGTGCCCACTTGGTAAGTTTAAAAAAAAAAAAATACAAGTATAATTACAACTTACAAAAATGTATAGAAGCATGAGAAACCAAGGTATTCATATATCAAACCTATAAGCCCTTGATCAATTAGGCTGCCCCTTTGAACAACATACATGACCCATTAATCTTTATTCTTAAGATATGGGAAGTAAACAGTAAGTTTCAGAATTAACAAGCCCCTCTCTATAGATTACCAAACAAGTAAAACAGATCCAAGTGTTATCATGGCTGGACATCACTCCATGCCTAGGAGGCTATACATATTCAAAGGCATTACTATTCTTTCAGCCTCTTAGACATAATGTGATGCTTCCAACCAGAATATAGTTAAAAAGATAGAAAATAGAGAACACTAGGTTTACATGGAAAACCCTAGAACAGGGAGAAAAAACAACGATAGAAAGTCTCTTTTTTCTTATTTTAACACACAATGAAAGTTACAATAGAAGTTATATTTATAGGCTCTAGCAAGCCCTAAAATAAAAAAAGAAAATAAACCTAGGGTAAAGTAAAATACTAAAACACCCTTGGGGCTATAAACTATCAACAAAGCCCCTTATTTCTAACACTCCACCTTAAGTTGGAGCGTAGATGTCAATCAGACTCAACTTGCTAACACATGAGTCAAAACTTTGCCTGAGTAACCCTTTGGTGAGAACATCAACAACTTGTTGACTAGATGGAATATACGGAATACAGATACTGTCATTGTCCAGTTTCTTTTCTATAAAGTGTGTCAATCTCCACATGTTACGTTCTATCATGTTGTACAGGATTATTGGCTATGCTTATAGCCGCTTTATTATCACAATAGAGCTTTAGAGGTAGAACACTATCTTGGTGTAGATCAGACAGAACTTTCTTCAACCATATTTCTTCACAGATTCCCAAACTCATAGCTCTGTATTCAACTTAAGCACTGCTTCTAGCAATAACACTTTGCTTCTTACTTCTCCAAATAACTAGGTTACCCCACATAAAAGTACAATATCCAGAGGTAGACTTTCTGTCACTAACTGATCCTGCCCAATCAAAGTCAGTATAAGCCTCAATGCATTTCCTTTACCTAGAGAGTTTTTCAAATATCTCAAAGTCCGATTTAGAGCTTCCATATGTTCTTCGTAGGGTACCTACATAAACTAACTAACAACACTGACGGCATAGGAAATATCTGGTCTAGTATGAGATAAGTAAATCAACTTTTCCACTAGACGTTGATACCTCTCTTTATCAATAAGAACTTTGTCAACGGAATCTCCAAGTTTCGAATTGAATTCTATCGAAGTGTCGACAGATCTACATCTAGTCATACCTGTTTCTTTTAACAGGTCAAGAGCGTATTTCCATTGTGAGACAAAGATCCCTTCCCTTGATCTTGTCACCTCCATTCCAAGAAAATACTTTAGATTCCCTAGATCGTTGATCTCAAACTCATCAGCCATTTTTTTTTCCAACCTGGTGATCTCAATAGCATCATCTTCTGACAGGACAATATCATCAACATACATAATTAGAACAGTATTTTTCTCAGATACTGACCTTTTTGTAAACAACGTATAATCAGAATGTCTCTGAGTAAAACCTTGGGACTTAACAAAGGTAGTAAACCTGTCGAACCACGCTCTCGGGGACTGTTTCAAACCATACAAAGACTTCCTGAGTTTACAAACTTGATGATCAAACTGAGCTTCAAAGCCTGGAGGGGCTCATATACACCTCTTTTTCTAATTCACCATGCAAAAATGCATTTTCCACATCAAGTTGATGGAGAGGCCAGTCTTTATTAATTGCAACAAAAAGGACCTGGACCATGTTTAACTTCGCTATAGGGGAGAAAGTCACAAAATAATCTATCTCATACGTTTGAGTAAACCCTTTTGCTACAAGTCTGGCCTTGTACCTATCTAGAGTTCCATTTGATTTATACTTCATAGTGAACACCCACTTGCACCCAACTGTTTCATGCCCTTTAGGAAGAGCAACAAGGTCCCACATATTATTCTTTTCAAGAGCTCTCATTTCTTCCATGATGCCAGTCTTCCACTCAAGAATTTCCATAGCCATATATGTTTTTTTCGATATTGTTACTGTATCAAGGTTGGCAATGAACGCCCTGAACCTAGAAGACAGATTACTATAAGACATACAGCTATACATGGGGTACTTGGTGCAGGATTTGGTGCCCTTTCTCAATGCAATAAGTATGTCAAGAGAGATATTATAATCCTCTGGTTTGCTTGATTCCTCATCTGTAATGGGATTTTGATTACATTTTCCAGCCTGATGAAGAATCTCACCCTCTTGTATTTTTGTTGAAGTCTCATCACTGCTTGCAACTTTGTTATTCTCTAGAACTAACATATCATTCCTGTCATTCTCGGCCAAATCAATGATATCATCCTCAACACACAAGTTAGTATTATCAAGGCCAGTAGTACCTTGAGCTTGCGTTGGTTCAGATTCATGGACCGAAGCCGGTGGAGCAGTAGGGGATACCATTTTCTTTCTGAGATTCTACCTGTAGTAGGTTATCCGAGGGACTTGTTTAGTGGGTAGAACGGTGTCATGGACACTCAGGATGGGTTCAGTAAGGAGTTCAGGAAGGTCAGTAGGGACTGAAGATGTGGACCAATTAGTCTCTTCACTAGTACTCTCCCCCTGAAGATGACTAACAGGAAAGAAAGGTTTATCCTCAAGGAACATTACATCCATGGAGATGAAGTATTCTGGGAAGAAGAGTGGAAGCATTTATAACCTCGCTAGTGAAGGGGATACCCAACAAAGACACATTTCTAAGCACGAGGAGTAAACTTATTTTGGTTAGGGCCATGACTATGGACAAAGACAGTGTGTCACAATCTAACTTTGAGATAATAGATTGTGAACCCACTTGTGCAAACAGTGAAGTGGCGACACGTGAGTGTCGACAAATCTGGCAAAGACAGAGAGTCAAGAGAAATGCCATGATGCAACAAAGAAGGACGGTGCATCATCCAACACACCAACATGAGTAGGCAAACATGCCATGTTGAACACTAAGTAGAAAGACAAGTAACCATGTCATCGGTGGTGTCAATAACAAGCTTAGTAGGGCCAGAGGGGGCCCGGGCCATGACCTTGGAAGGTGAGGTTCCGTCGTGAGTTTGGACGAGTGGCTCTAGAGTTAGATGCATATTGATAAGATATGCAAGCACGTCGAATTTCATGTCAATCAAAGTCCAGAGGGGCGCTCTACATTGGTGAGTGACCGTTCGCCACATGTCATATGCATGGGTGGGAAAGAGGAAAACGTTCAGAATGTACTATACGGGGAGGCATGGTGTCAGCTCTCCACCACCCTTTAGCCCGTGGCCTAAATGAGCTACCCCATGGCACATGCGTGCCATGGCGTGAGCGAGCGTTACAAGATAAGTGTCTTGGACGTCTTCCATCAAGAATGGAATCTCATGGACAATGTCGGACAGCACGGGTGTGCCGGCATTGCGCCCCCTCCCATGGGCCAGAGGTTTGATGTAGCACCTGATATGCTGTTTCGATTCAACAAGGACCCAGAAGGGTCTAATTCTCCATTATGTCCGGATGGATAGATGTCCGAAAAGCCCCGAGTTGGATTGTTGCCCATGGGTTGATTGACGATGGTTCTCGATAAGCATGCCCGAGCAGAAGAGAGAAAGTTGATGACATCCCGACACTCGGGATGGCATCCTGAAGCTTCAATGGGACCCGATAGTTCCCGATTGACCTGATACTTACCCGAGTTGTCCCCGTAAGCATTGTAATGGCCGGCTAAAGCCCGATAGGTGACCATTAGGCCGGTAGAAGCCCAGTAGGCACCGAAGTAGACCGGTAGAGCCCGGTAAGCATTGTTATGTCTCGGAAAGCCCCAGTGTCTGAATCACCAGGTAAACCCCGATAAAGGGTTATAAGCCTATTTTGGACCAACGAAAGGTCATAACTCATCCCGGTGAAATTCTGAAGCGATGTATAAGTATGGGGGACGTGGGGAACCAAGATGATGAAGAGAGATACGACGTTGCATTATGATGACCTTAGCCTCATATATGGGCAAGATCAAGCCTCAGGACTTGGCCTAGAGTAAAGGTAAGTCGGTTAGAATCGCACATAAGGGAAAATACACGTACAGGCGATGTATATGGCCGAATGAAGTTCAATTATGCATGATTCAATTTGGTTGAGGATGAAAGAACCTCACCTAAGGTCCGATGAAGCTTCAAAGAGTCGAGCAAAAAGTGAATTGGGACTTGAGCATCCAGAACCTCGCCTAAGGTCCGATGAAGCTTCAAAGAGTTGAGCAAAAAGTGAATTGGGACTTGAGCATCCCTTAAGGCTGACCATGATCACGGGTGAATCATGGTGCCGCTTGGTTGGAGAAGTACAACTGTGACGCAGTGCACCCAAAATCTCAAAGAGGAACATTAGAAATAAGCCGCGTGGTAGGGTATGACTCCTTGAGGTATTCAAGAGGAATTTGGAATGGAAGGACACGAGAAGGCATTCAATTAATAAGATGAGTTGCAATTAGAACTGCATCCCCCCATAAGCAAGAAGAAAATGAAGTAGACAGCATGAGAGACCGTGCAACCTCAAGAAGGTGACGACTTTTCCTTTCAGCCACCTCGTTCTGTTGAGGTGTATAGGCACACGAGTTTTGGTGGACAATGCCTTTAGAAGATAGAAAATCACGAAGAGTATTATTAAGGAACTCACAACCATTATCACTACAAAGAATAGCAATTTTGGTGTTGAACTGAGTCTCAACAATAGTGTAAAATTGTTGAAATACCGATGAAACCTCAGATTTATCAGTGAGGAGAAAAACTCATGTAAGACGGGTATGATCATCAATAAAGGTCACAAACCACCGTTTTCCCGAGGAGGTGGTAATACTTGAGGGACCCCAAACATCACTATGAATAAGGGTGAAGGGCTGAGAAGGTTTGTAAGGTTGAGACGGAAAGGTGACTCTACTGTTTTGCATGAATGCACACATCACAAGATAGAGAAAAGATATCAATTTTATTGAATAAATGAGGAAATAAATATTTCATATATTTGAAATTTGGATGATCAAGGCGAAAATGCCACAACATACAATATTTTTCTGAAGTTGAAAAATAAGAAGATAACAACTAGTCCTATAACAGTTCCTAAAGAAAGCATCATCATCAAGAGTCCCCTATTGTGCCAGGCAGTACCAATCGTCTTCCCCGAACTCAAGTCCTGAAAGAAAACATTATCTAGTGAGAAAGCAACTTGACAGATCATATCTCTAGTTATCTTGCTAATAGATAGTAAATTGTAAGATATTTGGGTACATGCAGCACATTCTGTAAAGTTAAACCATCAAAACGAGAAATATGACCCTTGCCCGCAATAGGAGCAAAGGTCCCATCTACAATCTGAATCTTTTCATTACCAACACTGGGAAGATATGATAGAAAATTATCAGAAGATCCAGTCAAATGATCTGTAGCCCTTAAATTAAGTATTCATGGTTTCTTTCCATTTGTGTTGAGGAGACTTAAGGATTGAGAGGTACCTAACTGAGCAACAGCCCCAAGGGAAGAGACGCCAGGGTCACTTTGGCAATTCACCTGAGGTTGTGACTAGGGAGGCACTCACAGATTCGCTCATAAGAGCCCACCAGGATTGGACCTGTCATTTGGAGGACGTCTTCTGCCATTCGATGGTCTACCATGTAACTTCCAACACCGATCTTTCATATGCCAAGGTTTCTTGCAATGTTCACACACTGGGGTCTGTTTCCCATTTTGCTTATCACTATCAGAACCAGATAATTTCGTACTGAAAGCAGCAGAATCAATAGCAGATACAGTCGTGATGTTCATAGTACTGGCTCTATCTTCCTCTAGAAGAACTTCAAAACACACTTCCAAAAAAGAAGGTATAGGCCTCTGTCCAAGTATATGGCCTCGCACTGCATCGAACTTGGAGTTCAAACCAGCTAGGAAATCATAGACACGATCAACTTCCTAAATCTTGGAATACTGAACACCTCCACAAGGGCAATCCCAGATAATTTCACAACACAGGTCCATCTTCTGCCAGATTAAGGACAATTTGTTAAAGTATGAAGTGACATCCATTGTCCCATGTTTGCACTCGTGAGCCTGTTTACGCATAGTGTAAAGCGAGACGCATTCTGCCTCTTAGAATATAAGTTCTGAAATACATCCCAGATATCTCGAGCAATCGCAGCATACAACAACGGTTTCCCTATCTGAGGTTCCATACTATTAATCAGCAGTGATCGAAGCAGGGAGAAGACTCCTTTCCAAATGCGCTCCTGAGGATCCCCTGGCCTTGGTCTTGGTATCTCACCAGTTAGATACCCAAACTTGTGACACTCCTCAAGAGTCATTTTAATGAACTGAGTCCAGGAGAAATAATTTTGACCATTCAACTTTTCTCCTGCAATTAACCCTATGGAATTTCCCATAGATCCAGACAAATAGTTTGCAGTAGTTAAAGCAAGGAAAGAGGTTACCAGATTCTCTAGAAACATCAGTAGACCGGAAGGAATATCAGAATTCACTATACTAGAATTTAAGTTTGTGGAAGCACCTAGGGCTGCCCCAAGAGCAACGATTTGTTGTTGAAAACTTGCTTGAAGATTAGCCAACTGTTGTTGAACCATTATCGGAGATAAACCAATCGAACCTTGATGTTCATAACTAGGCAGCTCATGATGAGAAAGGCTCGACAACTGCAGATAGGTTTCTTGCGGCTGAAAGGGAAAGAAGCTAGGGATTCCCGATGTTGCCGCGGCAAGGGATTTACCTCTGTGGTAAGCGAACGACTCACCAATCTCGACTTCAAGGTGTAGGTTTCAACTACTGGCAGTGAAGTTAGAGGGATAGGCAGCGGCAGCTCTCGGTAACAAGGGAGGAACACCGGCAGCATTGTGAAAAAGAGCGGCGGCACTAGGGTTTCCATCAAAGGGTTGCAGCGGCACTAGAGTTGGACAGATATGCAAGGACTGAAGGGACCGATTAATTGCGGCTTGGATAGCAGTAACAATGACGGTATCGGCGGCGACAGAATTAGCTTCGGCGACGTCTCCGACGGCAGTAGCGTTGATGGTCAAAATCAACAGTAGCGAGGCTGGTGCAGAACTAAGATTATCTTGCAATGGTTGGTTTTTGCCGATGGTGGTTAGGGTTTCATTACCACGCTCTGATACCATGTTAAATGATAGAAAATAGAGAACACTAGGTTATGTGGAAAACCCTAGAACAAGGAGAAAAAACCACGATAGAGTCTTTTTTTTATTATTTTAACACACAATGAAATTTACAATAGAAGTCATATTTATAAGCTCTAGCAAGACCTAAAATAGAAAAGGAAATAAACCTAGGGTAAAGTAAAATACTAAAATATCCTGGGGCTATAAACTATCAACAAAGCCCCTTATTTCCAACAAATACTTAAAGTGAATAAGGCACGAACCAAAAATTGGACAATGAAAAAATGGAATGGAACAAAAATTTTGACATGTAGGTGGTCCGACATTTCTTGAGAATTTAACAGCAGAAATGTCAATTATAAAAACAAAGCTAGGAGTTTAAAATGTCGAAGGATTGAATTGAAGGCCAAAAAAATTGCTGTGCAGATGGCCATTTTAAACTTGAGTTTCTTGAATATGCCCAAGTATGTTCAATAACATGAAAGTATTACAATTCTTGGATAAAACAAGCACCGAAATAAAAATGATGTGTATAACACCATTAGAATGTATAAATAAGAAAGAAGACCAGGCATTCTTTAATACCAAGAGAAGCATCTCAAGGAAGAGGTCCAACGCCCAATTGAAAACTCTTTACCAAGAGATCATAGCTACCGGTTATTAAAAGGTCTTCACCAATGGAGGAAAAAGAAAAAAGAAAAAGAAAAAGGGTCACTCAATACAGGAATGATATTCACCATGATAATATATCACCGACTGCAGATGTAATTCTGCAAGCAATAATAAGAGAGGGTATGGTGAAATCAAGTCTAAATTCATCAAGTAGAAGTTGGTGAAGAATTACACTTGATTACCCAACCAGAAAAGAGACTAAAATCAATCAAAGTAGCGTTATGCTTTCGTTAAGATATAGATTTACCAATGTAAATATTGTATGGCTTCTGCTGCTTAACAAATTGAAATTTGTAGACCCAACATGTCTGTGTTCTGTTCGCAAGAATTAAAATTTTATCAGAAAGTGAAACTGTCATAATGTAATATCATCAAAATAACAAACAGATGCAATTACAATATACAACTTCCGAAAAAATTAACAGTCATGCTTGTGAGACAATAGATTAAAGAGGTTAAAGGATTAAACTTCATAAAATAAACATATATTAATAAGAAAATGCCTGAAAGTAAAATATAAAGACAACTTAATGTAATCATCAGCGAACTATACAAGGCAGATCTATTCGATAGTCATCCATAATAGCCAAGAAAACAGAAGAGCAGGGACGGTCGGTAACCTTACAAAATAACTTTCAAGAAACGTGATCAAGTAGTTTGTGGAAGTAAGAATTTAAATGCCTCCGGTAGATTTGTATAGTTATATTTGAATTAGTCATTTACATCTTTTAATTATTTTTAGATGTTCTTTCCTTTTATAACTAGTTCTCTTTGTTAGAATTTCTCTTCTATTATATTTACCCCATTATTAGGTCCTTTTTTGAAAAATATGAGAAAATTATTATTTTTCCAGAAATAACATGGTATGAAAATAGAAAAACTAAACCCTAACCATAATCCTAGCCATCAGACATCATCAGCAGTCTAAGTCATCGCTGCTTATCCTCACCATCATTCATCAATGCCGCCATCAATATCTGCCATAGAAATTGTCATGGAGGTGGCGAGATCTAAAGATATCATTGTCATTTCTCAACAAAAATATATTCTAGACTTGTTAAAGGAGACTGGAAATCTTGAGTGTAGACTTGCAGAAACACCTATGGATCCAAATCTAGGCCAAGACCAAAGTGAAGAGATTAGTACAGTTGACAAGGGCATGTATCAAAGGCGGGTGGGAAAGTTGATTTATTTATCATAAACTAAACTAGACATATCATATATATATATAGAACACACACACATATGTGGTTTTTCTTTTTAAATGAAACAGTCTCGTATGATTGATGGAGGACAAAAATTATCCGCCCATTTGGGTCAATGAAACCAATTTTGAGAGGATATTTCCATAACCTATTCAAATACAACAATCCAAAATCTATCTCCCGGCTATAAAAGCACCTTCTGTTTCCGAGTTTGTCAACGGGAGCACCCTTCTCAGGCGGTTAGCCAACACTTTTTCAGTAATTTTATACATACTTGGTCTAAATCCTTCACCTAGTCATGTTATCCTTTTTAGGAATGAGACAAACGTACGTTTCAGTCATCGATCTATCCAAAATACCCCTTTCAAAGAATTCCTGAAAGACCTTGAACAAATCCGCTTTGACCACATCCCAATTATCTTGATGAAAAGCTAAAGAAAAGCCACCAGGACCTGGGGATTTAGACCTATCGCTAGCAAAAACAGCCTGCTTGATTTCTTCCATAGAAAAGAGGATCGTCAACCCCTCCCTTTCCCTAGGAGAGATTGGATTCCAGCCGATCCCTCAAATAAACGGTTTAGGAGTAACCTCTGGCCCATAGATACTCGCAAAGAGAGAAACCACCTCCTCCTCAACATCGATGTCCTTCCTAATTGTCTCCCTAGAATCCTTAACTAAGGGACCGATCATATTCCTACTATGCTTGCCACTAACAATCCTATGGAAAAAAGCAGTGTTACAATCGCCATCTTTAGTCCAAGCAACTTTCATCTTTTGCCTCCAAGAGCAGGCCTCTTTTCTAATTACCTCGGCAAATTGACATTTGTAGGAATCTCTTTCCACCTTTAAGGCTTCCCCAAGAGGACCATCCATCTCCCCCTCGTCTATCTCTTTTATTCGAGCCACAAGCTCACTTTTCTTCACCCAAATGTCTTCAAATACTTCTCCGTTCCACACCTTTAGCTTCCCTTCTAAAGCTTTCAACTTACTTCCAAATATGAACCCTTCCCACTTCCCTTGAACAGGAGGATATGTGGGTTCTAAAGGACGGATGTTGAAGCCACATATTTTCAAACTGGAAAAAACTAGGCCCCCACCTCTGAAAACCCGAGGACGGGATGATAGGCCAATGATCAGAAGTAATCCTTGGGCCAACCACCTGACGAATCTCCCCAAATAACTCAATCCAATCCGGAGAGAGCAGAAACCAATCAATTTTGCTTCTAGCTCTGCTATTGGCTCACGTAAACCTCCGGTTCAGCAACGGAGGATCCATCAACCTCCCACCTCTGTAAACCGATTAAAATTTCGCATTGATCTATTGGCTCTCCCCACAGGAGCCCTTTCATCATCGGCCCAAGTTAAAGTCACCAACGATACATCAGTTCAAATTACAAAGACCAAACAGATCTCCCAAATCATTTGAGAAAGGTGGTCCTAATTGTTGAACGTTTAATGAGGAATTTCTTTTAGGAAGGACATAAAGGGGGCAAACTAAATCACATAGTCAAATGGGATTCTATCACTCGAACCCAAGCAGATGGTGATCTCGATATTGGAGGCCTGAAAACAAAGAATTTAGCCCTCCTAGCTAAGTGGGGGTGGAGATTTATCAATGACGAAAATTCTTTATGGAGCCCAGTAGTAAAAAGTATCCATGGCAGAAGCTTGTTTGGGTGGCACACTAGTGGAAAAGTCACTTGCAGCCTTCGTAGTCCTTGGATCAGCATATCAAGGACTTGGTTAAAAATTGAAACATTGACTGCCTTCAAAATTGGTAACGGAAGAAGAATTGCTTTCTGGCTTGACTCTTGGGTGGACAAAATACCTCTAAAAGACTCCTTTCCAAGACTATATAGAATCTCCTCGAATCCAAATGGTGCTGTCTACGAATTATGGGACTCCTCACTCGACTCTTGGTCCATTAATTTTAGAAGGCTATTAAAGGAGGAAGAGTGTGCTGATTTTCAAATCCTCATTGGCCTTGTTGCAGCAAAAACAATCACACCAAATCTGGATAAACGAAGTTGTGAACTTGAAGCTAATGGAAATTTCTCGGTAAAATCCCTTATAACACATCTTTCCACGGCTTCCCCCATTGGGAAACGTTTGGAAACTTCATTGTGGAAAACTAAAAGCCCCCAGAGGAATTAATATCATAATTTGGATAATGCTTAATGGGCTTCTCAATTGTGCTGCTGTAATGAAAATTAAACTTCCCTCTCACAGCCCATCTCCACAAGTTTGTCCTCTATACTTGGCAGATTCAGAAGACCTACAGCATTTGGTCTTCAATAGCGGTTATGCTGAAATTTTTAGCACCACCTGTTTGAATGTTTCAACCCCAGTTGCAGTTTTGGTAATGAGTTCAAGGACAATGTTTTGCAGCTGCTGATCAGTCCTAAATTTAAAGGAAAACCAAGATTGATTTGGTCCAATGCAGTGAAAGCCTTGCTAGCAGAACTATAGTTTGAAAGAAATCAACGTGTTTTTCATGATAAAGCTTCCCCTTGGATGATCCGTTTCAAGATAGCTTGGCTCAATGCTTCCTCGTGGTGTTCCCTTTCCAAAGCCTTTGAAGATATCTCCATCCAAGACATCGGTCTCAATTGGAAGGCCTTCATTTTCCTTCCATTGTAGTCTTGTTTATTTAGTTTTGTTTAATCTTTTTGTTGCTGGTTGTTCTCAGTTGTAGTTGTCTTGTATTAGTTTCAAGCTCTTGTAATGTTTTGTTCTTGGCTTTGTACTGGCTTTGTATTGGTTCCTAGTTGTTCTTGGAACCTCGGTCTTGGTTAGTTTTTTACTTTACTGGATATGATGAGAGTGTTAAGGAGGTGACAACCTAGTTGAGATGTCCAAGTACACTCACTGATCATTTGGCTTTAGATTTGTCTCTTCATTGTATTATTATTTACTCTGTTTTGTCTCATTTTATTATCTCAATGAAGAGGCTCGTTTCCTTTTTCAAAAAAAAAAAAATACTTATACTATATTTGTTCGTTATTGGGTCCTTTTTGAATAATAAGAGAATTATTATTCTCCAAAAATAACAGCCAATCAGCTGAAACATTAGGCGATTTGAACAGCCAGATGAAATGTTGACCCAAGGATTTCTAAGACCAGCCAATCAGCTGAAACATTGATCTTAGACATGTTAAATATTGTACAGGATTCAGAAAAAGTTTCCTGGCTCAGCTTTGTCTCTGAACTTTTGCGTTCTGCTGTGCACATGAAGTTCAGAGGATCAAAGCTAATCCTCTGTTCTCTTGCCCATCTAGTTCATCTTGTCGGCACATATTATTAGCAACTTTTGATGTACTGTTGTGCTTCCAAAATACAGTCAAACAGGTCATTCTTCAACTTCTTTGTGCGTAGAATTTCAAAGACAGAATGCTAAGAAGGCATGAGATAATGCTAATAACCAATTCTGTGGGAGCTATGAGAGGTGAGAAACAGAAGAAACTTTGAAATCAGTCCAGAAGAAACTTTTTTTTCTACAGATTTCTGGGGATTAACTAGATTCTCAGCTTCAAATTGGTGAACTCTTTCAAATAGTTCTTTTGTATTTAAAATGCCTCCTCTATTATATCCTCGTGAAGTTTTCAAACGTTTTGGTAGATTGGAGGATTGCTCATTTTCTTTTTTGGATAATAACTTTTCTTGATTATTGAATTTGGTTTCTTTGCACAACAATAATCATCCATAAACCATGTGATTATGACATGATGTAAGCCTCTCAATTTTATATATATTTAATTTTCATATTTTGCCTATACCTACTTTTCTAGCAACTCCTGACTGGGGATGGCAATGGAGGTGCGGTCCCAGGCTCAACTTTCAGTTTATAAATTAACTACCTAGTAAATAAAAATTGATCAAATATACAAAAGAGTGAAAGACTTTACATGTAAATGCATAAAGTGTTACGAGTAGAGAAAAGTTTTACCATTTATTGGTTCAACTAATTAGGTATATATATATATATATATATATATATATATATATATATATATATATATATATATATATGTAGTTTATGTACATTTGTATTATTTAAATAGATTATTATTTTGTTTACATTAGATATTAGTCAGTTATTTTTAATTATAGGTCATTATTTTCCTTTCCTAGTTAGTTTCCTTATTTGTAAATTGTTGTATTATATATGCCCATTATTGGGTCCTTTGAAAATAAGAATTTAATTTCTCCAAAAACCAAACTTTATCGACTAACATAGAAATAGTTAATAAATAAATAGAATTATGACTAGAGGTTTGAATTCAAGGCCAGAGTTGGGTCCCAGAAACGGAAAACAAATTATCCATCCTTATGCCTCAAGTTAAATTGGACTAAATTCTTCTCCACTCTCAAACTCATCCTCGTTTCAAATGAAGATTTCCCAACCCACTCACCAGTTACCTGTAAGGGATTTTATCATCCCTGCCCTTAAATTAACCATAATGAGCATCTGAAAATCTAATAAAGAAAAAATAATCTTGACTCACTTTCAAATAACAATCAGCATTTAAAATGAATGTTGCAAGAGAAATAAATCATCATAGAAATATTCAGATCCTTTTTCTTTTCCATAAAACCAAAGACTCTCTCGAGTATTCTTACCTTCCCCCGCTGCAATAAGTGAAAGTGCATGAGCTGGAGATAGTACAACTTCTTCCTTAATTCCTTCCACAAAGGTGCCCTAAAATCATCAATGTAAAAGTAAATGCACATAGTTTCAACACTCTTATAATGCTTGACAAAATCTCTTTATAGCTGGAATAAATATCATGGCTGCAAGCAAGTAGAATATGAATATACTGAAAACTGGCAAGAAATTAAGGTCCATAATTAGTCCTCCTTGACTCAGATAATGCAAAAGCTAAATGAATCCAGAAATGTAGTAGGTTAGCCATATGGTAAAACAAAAAACATTTGCATTTAGTTTTCTCTTTTTTTCCCCTAATAGAACCAAGGCCTTCATAGAGAAAACATGCAAGAGAACAAAGGTGCATACAAAAGCAATTATTCATACAAAAAAAGGCTCTAATTAAATACTGTGCCTAACCCAAAAAAAAATAAAAAACTTTCAACCCCTCTAAAACTCTTCTTATTTCTTTCAAGTTAAATGCCCCATAAAACTACCAAGAACCAACATGCCAAAGAAACCACACCTTGTCACAAAACAGTGGGTGCAGAGAAAAACCTCCTGCCAAATGGAACATTCCCTATTACAAGCAAAACAAACCCCAAATACTCCCAAGAAGCTATCCCAAATCAAACAAGCAAATTGACAGCTCCAAAGGATATGATTGAGACCCTTAGATGCATTTCTTCAAAGAATGCACTACTTGGAAAGAAAGAAATATCAGGATTTTGAAGAAAAGTCAAATTCTTATTGTGGGGATTTTTGTAACCTTGTACAAATTACTTCCTCTTCTTGGACTCTTAGGCACAAGGTTTTTTCTTGGCGTTTCTTGCCCATTATTCTTTGTTCTTCTTTGTTTCTTGTGAAGTCTTAGCTGGGTGGTAGTTTTAGTTCTTTAAGTTCGGTCAAGTTCTTGTATTTTGGTGGGGTATGTTTTAAACCACCAACCAGCTACCTTTACTGCCAGTTCATTCCTTGTTTTACCAATTTATTTCTACCATGTCTATAAATATTGCAGCATGTTGTACATTTGAGGTATTGAATAAAACTTTGACGTATTTCATTCACTTGTGTCCATCATTGAGATTTCCTGTCTAAGCTTGAGAACAAGTCAAACCTTTGGGCCAAGGGTATTTCAGAGAGTGCAAAGCATCCATAGTACTTCAGTTTTGTCGGGAGGAATAACTATGAGTCTAAGCAGAGGTAGGGGTGTGAGTTTGTACGAGAGTTGAGGGATTATATGAGCAAGTGGGCCTCAGTCTATGATATTCACTATAAGGACAGTAGAGAGAGAAGGGGGACTTAAAGTAACTAGGGGCTTCCAAGGAGAAAATCAAACCTCTTGAAAGTCTAAATGGTTTTGGTGTAATGCCTTCTCCTTGCATCTTAATATACTACAGAGAGCGGAAGTATGTCATAATTCCATTTAACTATTACTTTAACCTCCCCCTGAGCATCCTCTCTGATTCTCCTAGCAAGGAGAGACTCAAACCTCTTGAACTGGCATTTGTTGACATATAAGACATTGAATAAAGAATAAGAAAACAAGTACATTACCTGAGCATCCTCTCTGATTCTTAGATTTTGTCCAGCAGGATTCAACAAATCATTAACGACCTGGAATGAAAGAAACATTTTAGTGCCATTAAAACTACTCAAGTAGAAACCTGATTTTGCACTATTTTACTTTGGTTGTTGCGTTGGAAATCTAAAAGCTCATAAAAGTTTGCAAATGAAGTGACAATAAAATCAAGCATCAGAAACTAAAAGCCTAAATGGAAAGGATCGTACCTCGTTGTATATTTCTAGGTATGACACCCGAAGAAGAAACTCCCGATTAGGAGTCTGGATGTAGAAAGACATTAAAAAAAGTATTACTTTCAAGATGATGTATTTAAACCATAGATAGTTTCCTCGCATTTACCTCTTGGATGATGCTAAATGCATCCTTCACAGCCAGTGGTATTATTCCTGGCGACCTCTGATCACCCTACAAATGGGGTATGACCTATGTAAGTTCATTGACAATGTCACTAATCCAACTATGTACCTATACAAAACACATTTTTCATAGTCTAATAAGAAGCACACTAGGTCAAGTTTATAACAGCCTGCCCGCCTCCTTTGAATATAAATTCATAAAATTGTGCCCTCTTACATGACAAGTCAAATGCCATGCCCCTGAAATGTCTTTAGACCATAAACAAGCCATCAAAAGTTCATCCAAGAATATGTAATATCTTAACTCCAAGTCAAAGGCATCCTTTTCCTATTTAAATCTAAGAACTTATGAGTATGAAATATTTAAATGTAAGAAATAATAATGTTTTGTTTTATAAGAAACCAAGTTTCATTGAGAGAAATGAAAGAATATCCAAGAGAGTACAAAAAGAGCAAGCCCACCAACAAAAAAGACCCCTAAACTAGTTTTATAAAAACCAGATCTCAATCCAAAAGAACGATGCCAAGCTAATAATTGCCAAAATATAATCATAATAAAAATAAATAAATATATAAAAACAATTAACGAACACCCACAACGAAGAGTCAAGTCTAGTCACCTTCCAAGGCTCTTCACCGAATCCCTCCACCCCTTTAAAGATTCTGCTATTATTTATCTCAAGCCAAATGCCCCACACCCCAATAATAATGTATTAATGTATTAAAATGTGAATAACTACCAATTTGATTTATGTTTAAAAATAATCTAGGAAGGTCTGATTTTATATTAACCTTGAATAAAATACGACAATTACATCAATAAGTCCAATTATTTAAAAAATAAATAAATGAAAAGAGTCTAGTGCTCAAGATAAAAGGAAACCAAAAGAAAAACTTTCCAAAATTACCAAAACAAGTACATACAGAAGAAAATGAGAAAAGGACTACGCAGAAGGGCAAAAAAAGTCGATCCAGATCTATCATGAAGAGACTTGAACCCATACTAAACCAAAGCGACCAATCCAATGAAGAGGCTTATCCTATAAAGACCGTTGAACTTTTTCAAACCAAAGCTTTAACAGAAAACTTGAATGCCAACTAAGCTTGAGAATAGGCACACAAAGAGAGGTTGCAATGCTATACAAACAACCAAACAAAAAGGGCATGATACCGAAGGAATAAGAACCCAACATATGCAGCAACAACCTTTGACCATCTCTAGAAAAGAGTTAAAAGCCTAGAGCCTGGAGAGTGTAGCTTCAATTTCAACCCAAAGGACTACCACCGAAACAAAGTGCAAAAGAACATTCCATAAGATTGAGGACAGATTTAACCCACTTTACACAATTAAAGACCACAAGCTTCTACAATTGAAGAAAATGTGGATGGTATCTAAGAGGGAGACAAAGGAGAAGCACTCAACCTTGTATCTTGAACACGCTGCTTTTTCTCATTCCTATGGAACAATAAATCAAAAGCTTCCCCTATATGTTCTCCTAAAAACGGTTCCTCGGGAACTAGGTCCAAATGATGAAAATCAGATTCTTCATTACTCACATTAACAACCAAGTCCTCATCAGAATCATAGGAACAAGGGAGATCCTTGAAAGGAGAGTGACAAGCAACACCTCTAGTAAACCGAATCTTCAAACCAAGGATCAAAAAAGTCAACTGACTGAAAACCTTTGAAGAACAATGACTCCTTGTTGAACTGTGTAGACAATTTTTCTCAGACAACGAAGGAACTTGAGATCATACACACTTCTCCTCTTACAAGTCAAAATTAACTACTTGATTCTCTCTTTCGAGCCCCAGGTAAAGTGTGCAAGCATTTGGAAAGATTGATGTGTGATTTCCTTTGGGAAGGGATTGATGAAGGTAAAGGAAAAGGCTCGCACCTTATTAGATGGGAGGTTATCGAAAAACCGGTTTCTTTGGGGGATTAGAAATTGGGAATCTCAAGGGTCGAAACAAAGCCCTTTTAGCCAAATGGCTATGGCACTTTCCGCTGAGCTCAATTATCTTTGGCGTAGGATTATTGCTAGTAAGCATGGTCCTCATACTTATGAGTGGTTGGATAAAGGGTTTAAAGGCACCTACCGGAATCTTTGGATAGATATCTCAAAAGAGTTCCCTGTCTTTACTCGTTAGGTTCGGTGTGTGGTGGGGGAAGGGAAAGAGACGTATTTTTGGAAAGATCACTAAGTGGGGGACAGACCTCTCTATGGGTTATTTCCCCCTGTTATATCATCAGTCTTCTTTTAAAAACCATTTTGTGACAAATTTTCTTATTTGGAATGGGAGCTCTTGTACGTTTTCCTTCGGGTTACATCGGACTCTTTCTGATAGAGAAACGATGGACATGGTGGCTCTCCTTTCTCTTCTTGAGAGCCATCCCTTTTGTCGTGGGAGGAGAGATGTGAGAGTTTGGAGCCCTGATCCTTTGGAAGGGTTCTCGTGTAAGTCCTTTTTCCAGTGTTTGGTTAACCCTTCTCCTCTTGGTCAGTCTGTCTTTTTGTCGTTGTAGAGGATTAAAGTTCCTAGAAATGTGAGGCTATTTACTTGGCAAGTTCTTCAGGGTCGTCTTAATACGTTGGATAAGCTTGTGAGGAAGATGTCACCGATGGTTGGCCTTTTTGCTATATTCTTTGTTGGAAGGCAGAGGAAGACTTGGACCATATTCTTTGGCATTATGATTTTGCGAGCTATGTTTGGGATTCTTTTTTTCCAGGCATTCGGCATGTTGAGTGCCCGACACAGAGATGTTAGAGATATGATCGAGGAGTTCCTCCTCAATCCGTCGTATAGGGAGAGAGGCCAGTTTCTTTGGTATGTTTGTGTTTGTGCTATTATTTGGGTACTGTGGGGTAGGGTGTTCAGAGGGTTTGAAAGGGATGCTAGAGAAATTTGATCTCTTGTTCGGTTTCATGTTTCTCATTGGGCTTCTATTTCAAAGGCTTTTGTAACAATCCTTTAGACTCAATTTTGTATAGTTGGGGTCCCTTCTTGTAGGGGGAGCCCTCTTTTTGTGGGCTTGGTTTTTGGATGCCCGTATATTCTTTCATTATTTTCTCAACGAAAGTTGTTGTTTTCATATTAAAAAGAAAAGAAAAAAAAAAAACTACATGAAACTTGGAAGAAGAATGATCGACTCTCTGGGTATAATGCAAGGGAAAAGCCAGAATAAACCTCCCAAAAGCCGGAAATTTTTATTAAAGTCTTTAAATTATCATTTACTTCCTTTTTAAAGGCTTCCTCATAGGCATTCACTTCCTCAATAATTCAAAATATTAAAAATGGATCAGCCATATGTAGAATTAGGAGTAATCAAATGATCCAACTATGAAAGGCTACACAACTTTGTACCGAATAATCAAGCTAAAAATGACTAATCTTCCATAATGTCATACTTTGAATTCTAATCCTCTATTTGAATGGTAATATTCTAAAAAAAATTTCCCTTTTGCCTCCTTTAGTATCTCTCTTGAAAACTCTTTAATTACTTTATTTTTATGTAAATATTTTATTTGGTTACCTTAGTGTCAATACCTAATTCCTCACCGAGGTTTCTTTGTTTTCCTTTAAAGGTTTTTTTTTATCATTAAAACTTCCTTCTTTTAGAAGTAAACATCTTATATATTGTAAAACTCTTAGGTTTGAGAAAAAATCATAATACTTTATTCATTCACCAAAGATATGAATATATACAAGTGTACAAAGCATAGAAAAGGAAAATATCACAAAATATTTACAAGAATGGAAAACCCTAACTATAGAATTATAACACTCCCCCTCAAGTTGGAGCATATATGTTAATCATGCCCAACTTGTTATATAGATAATCTATACGTCTTCCATCCAATGTTTTCGTGAAGATATCTCCTAATTGTTCTCCAATCTTCACATATCCTGTAGATACCAACTCTTGTTGAATTTTCTCACATATAAAATGGCAATCAACTTCAATATGTTTAGTTCTTTCATGAAATACTGGATTAGACGCAATATAAAGTGTTGCTTGATTATCACACCACAACTTTGTCGGTGTGGTGATATCAAATCCAAACTCAACAAGTTCATATATCCAAATTAATTCACACACAAATTGTGTCATTACTCTATATTTTGATTCCGCACTTGAACGTGACACCACATTTTACTTCTTACTCTTCCAAGAAATCAAATTACCACCAATAAAAATACAATACCCTGAAGTTGATCTTCTGTCTTCTTTAGATCCTGCTCAGTCAACGTCTGAGAAACATTCAATATTAGTATGACCATAATCCTTATATAATAAACCACGCCCGGAGCAGCCTTCAGATAACAAAGAATTTGTTCCAATGCAGCCCAATGATCAACTGTAGGGCATGACATGTACTGACTCACAATACTTACTGAATAGGCTATGTCGGGTCGAGTCACTGTAAGGTAATTAAGTCTTCCCACTAACCTCCTATATCTTTCAGGATCTTTTAGCAATTCTCTATCTTTTGTGAGCTATAAGTTGGGCATCATTGGGGTACTACATGGCTTAGACCCTAGCTTTCCTGTTTCAGTCAACAAATCAAATACATATTTTCTCTGCGATAATAGAATTCCTTTCTTACTTCTTATTATCTCAATTCCTAAGAAGTATTTCAACATGCCCAAATCTTTTGTATGGAATTGACTATGAAGAAAGGTCTTTAGAGAATGGATATCTAAAGCATCATCACCAGTAATCACAATATCATCCATATATACGACTAACAAGATGACACTACCCTCAAATCTCTTAAAAAAGACCGAATGATCTAACGTGCTCTTCCGCATTCCAAAGCTTTCAATCACCTGACTAAATTTTCCAAACCAAGCTCCTGGGCTCTGCTTTAATCCATACAAGGATTTACGAAGACGACACACCATTGCATTCTCCCCCTGAGCAACAAACCCTGGTGGTTGCTCCATATACACCTCTTCTTGAAGATCACCATGAAGAAATGCATTTTTAATATCAAGCTGATGTAAAGGCCAATGATTGATTGAAGCTAATGAAATAAACAACCTTACAAATGCCATTTTTGCTACAGGAGGAAAAGTATTAGCATAGTCAACGCCATAAGTTTGTGCGTAGCCTTTCGCTGCAAGGCGCACTTTCAACCGAGCAACAGAATCATCAGGATTGATTTTAACTGCAAACACCCATTTGCAACCGATAGTCTTCTTTCCTGTAGGGAGAGAAACTAAATCCCAAGTACAATTATCATCTAAGGCAGTCATCTCCTCCACCATTGCGGCACACCAATTAGGATGAGACAAAGCCTTATGAACAGTTTTAGGGATGGATACAGACTCTAAGGATGTAATGAATGAACATATGGAAGGCGACAAATGGCTATATGAAACAAAAGAGGAAATAGGAAGAGCACATGTACGCTTACCTTTACGAAGAGCAATAGGAAGATCATCACTCGTTTCTGGATCCAATGACGAAGAAGACTCTGGTACAGGGCATGGAACTAAAGGAGGTTGTCGTCGAGTATAGACCTTAACGATGGGTGGAAGAGTAGAGGTAGCCACAGGTAGAGATGAATCAGGAAGAGGATCGGAAGGAGAAATAACTGTATGGACAAGGAAATCATCCTCTAATTCCTTATGCTCCCCTTGACTCTTATTCGAAGAGAAAGATGGTGATGAAAAAAATGGGGTATGTTAAAAAAAAGTGATATCAGGAGAGACGAAATATTTATTTAGACTAGGACAATAACACCGATACCCCTTTTGGACATGGGAATAACCAAGGAAAATACATTTTAAGGACTTTGGATCCAGCTTGGTATGCTGAGGCCGAACATCCCGAACAAAGCAGGTACAACCAAATATTTTAGGTGGAATGGGAAACAAATGTTGCTTGGGGCATAAAGTACGAAAAGGTATCTCACCCTTAAGAATGGAAGAGGG
Organism: Benincasa hispida; assembly: GCF_027475165.1. Taxonomy (NCBI): domain Eukaryota; kingdom Viridiplantae; phylum Streptophyta; class Magnoliopsida; order Cucurbitales; family Cucurbitaceae; genus Benincasa; species Benincasa hispida. The sequence goes on from NC_143480.1 coordinate 74,015,037, forward strand.
CATGCGATTTATTAAGAAACAAGCTGTGGAAACAACATCAGCCCAAAAGGATTTTGGAACATGCATCTGAAACATCAAAGCTCTGGTTGTCTCAAGGAGATGACAATTCTTTCGTTCTACAACCCCATTTTGAGATGGAGTATCGATACAAGAAGATTGATGAAGAATGCCATGGGCATCTAAATAAGACTTGAGTGTATGAGAGAAATATTCCTTAGCATTATCACTCCGTAGGATTTTAAGAGCACCACTAAACTGAGTTTGAATTTCAATATACTGAGTTTGAATTTCAGCATGGAAGTTATGAAAATGAGAAAGTAACTCAGAACGACTTTTCATTAAATATAACCACGTAACACGAGAATAGTCATCGACAAATGTAACAAAATACCTAAACCCTCCTTTGGACTCAATAGGACATGGACCCCAAACATCAAAATGGACTAATTCAAAAGGAGCACTAGCTCATTTATATTTGAGGATACAAACTCAAACGATGAAATTTAGCAAACTGTTGAAGTTGTGGACGAAGACTCTTCAACACAGAGATAGACGGATGACCCAAACGACAATGCTCTTCAAACGACACGCTTGAGCATGTGATGGCCGTAGGTGTTTGTGGTTCAAAGATGTAAAGACCTCCAAATTCACGCCCTTTACCAATGGTCTGTTTCGTCGTAAGATCCTGAAATAAGCAATAACAAGGAAAAAAGGAGACACAACAATGAAGATCATGAGTAAGTTTACTGACCGAAATCAAATTAAACGAGAAATGTGGTAAATTTAAAACTGATGACAAAGAAATTGATTCAGTAAGATGGACGGTTCCTGATCCTAAAACAGGAGTGGAGGTTCCATCAGTTATAGTGACATTAGGTGAAGAGGTAGATGTACAAAGGTTAGAGAATAAACTAGGGTTACCTGTCATATGGTCTGTAGCACCAGAGTTAATGACCCATTTTGACGTGGAGGAAAGAAGGCATTTAGAAATATTACCTGTCTCTGCGATGGCCGTAATGGGAGTAAAAGATGATGCCCTCAATAACTCTTGATACTGCTAAAATTTAGCAAACTCCTCTGCGGAAATCGTAATTGACTTGTCAAGATTATCAGGAGTCGAGGCGACATGTGCAAAGGGTGATGGCATCCTCTGACCCTTATTCAGCAATCTTCTACATTCACGCTTCGTATGACGATAATAGCAAACAAAACTTCCTGGATTTGATCTTTGGTTATTGGGATGACCTTTAGAGCTATTTAATTCAACCCCCTTATTACCTCTATAATCATTTGTGCGCCCAATCAAAGTACTACTAGAATCAAATGACGTAACTGCTTGTGTCTTTTCAGTACGAAGTATTCGAGTGTAAGCTTCTTCCAACGATAAGATATTTAAGCTTGACAACATTTGATCTTTGGCCATTTCATATTTAGGTGCAAGACCTACTAAAAAGCTCATGATAAACAACTTTTCACATCGAGCCATTAGAACTTTTGGATCTGTGCTGATTGGCATCAAGGCATTGAATTCCGCGCATGTATTTTTAACCTCCATAAAGTAGCTTGTAAGAGATTTTTCTCCTTGATCGGGTTGATATAGAGTCTTACAAACATCAAACACTCTATTAATATTCTCTTTCCCTGAATAAAGGAAATCCAAATATTCCAATAGTTTCTTGACTGATTCGCAGTGATTTACTAGTTCAACAATTTCACGGTCAATAGAATTCTTGATTTGTAGAAGCATTCTTGAATCGTCCCGCCACCAAATCTTCTTATTAGCATCAATCGGTGACTCTTCTGTGATGTGATCATCCATCTCCATGCTCCTAATAAAGTGGCGAACATTTGATCTCCATGAAGAGTAGTTGGATCCATTCAACTTGTGTTCAATTACTTTTGACACCATAGGAACAATCTCAGACATGACTGTTGGTTTCTTATCAGCCATTACCTCAAAAAATAGACATCGGACAGCAAAGAATCAAACCCTAATTTACCGAAGAGAAATCTTTACAAGCAGTGAGTATATCTATATATCCCAAACAAACACACCACCAAGAAGAGTCAACAAAACTGAGGAAACCCACAGAAGACGAACCAAAACAATGGCACACGCGCCTACATGCGTCGGCGCGTGGACGGACAGCATAGAGGAACGATCGGCGCGTGAGCCTCACGCGCTAGTCAGATGGGATCCGGACTTTAAGGTTTGGTAGATCAATGGCTGGGCTCCTCGACAGACTGGGCGGTGTCGAAAAAATAGGTTTTCTTTTTCCCCGCGACGGTGGCTGATGGTTGCGACGGCAACAGCGAACGACAGCGAACGAACCAAAGACGGCGATTGTGAGCAAAAGTGTAAACTCACCTCTCCACAAAACCCTAAATATATCACAAACGGGTTCTAAATTCTCAAACCCTAAGGTTCAAAAAACCCTAAGTTTGTTTAGAGGGCTCTGATGCCATGTAAAACTCTTAGATTTAAGAAAGAATCATAATGCTCTATTCATTCACCAAAGATATGAATATATACAAGTGTACAAAGCATAGAAAAGGAAAATATCACAAAATATTTACAAGAATGAAAAACCCGAACTATAGAATTATAACATATATCAACTGTAATGCCGACAAAGGAAATAACCGAAGATTAATCCTAGACTAGAAACCATAACCAGTTTATAGCAATGGCTGGGAGGGGAATTAGAATCAATGTAGTTGACACGTTTAACACCATGAAACAACATTACAATCTAGCACCAGTGACATAATAATACACTACTGGTCCTATTTTCTTTATAACAAACAGAGAAATAATGACAATCAGAGACTGTAATGACCCGAGTTCAGGAAGGGTACATGAATGAACCGATATCACATCCGAATGAGAGGGATCCTAAGGACGTAGATGTATAGTTAAGAAAGACTTAAAAGAATTGAAAGTTACTACCTATACCAACAAGGTGCACCTTCCTTTTCAGTGGCTCAATCATAAAAACTCCAAAGTTAAGCGTGTTTAGCTTTGAGCAATCCTATGTTGGGTGACCTGGAAATTTTCCTAGGATGTATGTGAGTGAGGACAAAGCATGCTGAAAGAACGTGTGTTGGTTTGTGGAGACAACTTTCACCTCTAGAAGCATTCAAGATATGTAAGGACGACGTAGCCAGGTCGCAGAGAACGTAGGGGAATGCCAGGACCATCAGGTATCGATCCAAATTCCAAATCCTGGTCCGAATCCTGGGCCTGGGGCATTACAGAGACATTGCCAAAAGATTGGGTTCCAACCAACTTAGGACCACCTAAAATGATATTCTCTCTGTTTGTTGATAAAGATGGGTGAGTCTATAAGTTATTGAGACTATCATTTTATAAGCATTCATTTATTAAGTTGTATGTTTTCTACATGCTGAGGTCAAGTCTTCTTTTTTCCCCTCATCTCCTGTTAAATAAAACGTTCAAGTTCATGGCAAAATACTGATCATAAGAAATGCGGAGGGAAATAAAATTTTGCATCTTACATGCATGGTGTGAGTCTTCCCACTGCTTGTCACCCCATATGCAAATATTGTACCTGGGAAGGTGGGGACATGATTTAAACTAAACAGCATATCATATATTTCAAACAGCAAATCATGGTCATAAACATGCATAATGCAGAGGTTAACAATGATAAAAAACAGTATTAATCAGCAGTTTTACTGCGCAGACTGCTCTTAGTAAAGCCAGCAGATGTCAAGTGTACTGATCAGGAACATTCTCATCAATGGCATTCAGGGCCCAAGCATGAATATGTACCGCAGAAAAATGAATATAAGCTATATTGCACAGTTGCAGACACGAGGGAACCCTTTTCCTATCTGGTCTACTAGGGAGGCATACCACCCAACACCCCCCACCCCCCCCTCCCTCAAAGGACCAGTAAGAGTTATACTTGTTGTATGGGCCCACTCTTTGTAAATATCGTTAGTAAAACGTGGCTGAGGGGTGGTGAACCAGTCTTTGGTGAGTGAAGAGAATAAGGGCTCTAGTATTGTAGTGCTTTTCCATCCTCAGTAATGTAATTGATAATTCTTATAAAGGCTCTATTATATCAGTATCAGCGCACTTTCAGGGGCATGCTATGAAGGGAGAAAATTTAACTATCATAAAGAATTGTGAAACAATGTCAAGGAACCATGGCGATGGAGGATTTTTAGGAGCTTGTTGCCATTAGGACTGCCACCAAGAGGGGGAGGGGGGGCGCCGGTGGGGATGTTGAACTTATGGTTGCAGCTTTAAGTAATCAGAAGTTCAGCTGTTACTAAGGTCCAAAGGCAAGCCCTTTTTTTTTTTTACTCTTACTCTACTGGTCCTTCATCACAATGTATCCTTCTCGCTTTTCATGTTTAAAACAAAGCAAAATGAGGGCAACTATTGTAACTAGAAAGAACTTAATAAATCAATTAATTATCAAGATATGACGCAAACTATTCACTCAAACTTAACTTTGATGCAAAATATTACCAAATCAAATACCAGTACTACTTACCATTAACGCCCTCCATAGCACCACTAACAACATGTTGAGCGGCAATATCATAGACATGACGAGTAGTTGTTGTAGGACCAAAAACTCGATCTAAAAGCATGAAGAAAAATATTTTTGGGTGAGACAACACTACTTTTGACATGATAACAAAATTAGAACCATGATCTCTTCCAACAGATAAATTGATTACAAATTTAAAAGTAATCACAAAAATAATTAATACACCTTGCATAACTATTTGGACGCCTTACCAAATAAGATACAAAAAATGAGGGTAAAAGAAGAGTGAAACAGTGTTTTTTAAAGCTCAAGGGGCAATAAAGTGCAATAGTCTTATGGGGCTTAAGCGCAAAGCGCAAAAGAACCCCAAAACACAAGGTCCAATGAAGAAAAAGACCCCTAGTTGAGATGTTCGGGTGCGTCTCCTGATCCTTAGGCCTCTTGTTGTATGCTCTTTGTATAATCCTCTTATACTTTGAGCATTTGTCTCATTTTTAATAATAAAGTGACTTATTTCCTTTTAAAATAAAAAAGACCCCTAAAACATAAGAAAGTTTGCATTTAACCTTAGTAAATCTGATTTAGTTAATAAAGAATGAAAAACCCTAATTATTACTATTTTTTAAAAATAATGAAAAATCCCCCAAGGCCCAGGGTACTAAGCTTTGAGGTTCCACAAAAGGCGCGCCTTATTTTGTGAGTCTCGCCTTGAAAGGCGAGGTGCCAAACCTGCGCTTTGAGCCTAGGTGCGCATCCAAGAGGGCTTTTTAAAATAAAACGAATCTAAATACTGAATATGATATGCAATGGCATATAAAACATTAAGTACAAGTACAAATACCAATAAAACTTAAACTTTAGATTTTAACATGCAATTTTGACAATTTAATAGCACGATCAGAAGGATAATCGCATTAGATGAAGGAATATAGAATAGAAGTGTAGGCTTAACTCTTGAGACATTTCATCACTGTGGCCTTTAACTCAACAAATGAAGAATTATTTGCAGTAACACCAATATCATTTTTCTCCATTAATAGGGCCTAGAGGTATGATTCATGCATATTTGGTGATACATCTTTTAATCTAAGAGGTGAGCAAACTAATAAGTTATTATTGCAATCTTTTTATTTCAATCAAGTACAAATGTCTTACATCAGAAGGCATCAAATACACTTCAAAAAATTACCGTAAGCATATGCTGTAGTCGGATTATGCTCATTCCGCACAATTGTTTCACCATCTGCATACCATGCAATATCCTCTCCTTGACGAATCTCCCTCGGACTTCTCAAAGATAAAACAGTCACGTTCATTAGAACTTGGGCAGGAAACCTACTCGTTGAAGCTATACATAAATTTGTAAAAACAAAATGCACCTGAGCGGACGAAAGCGAACCGTGACTGTGACATTTTCTTTGGATCTTTCCACATCTAAGTGCACATTTTCTGAGTAAAAATACTGTGGCTTACTTCGAGCTGAAGAAGATGCAGGAGAGCTCTGCCCATCAATAGAAGTTTCCAGGTACTGTTTTGATGATGAGGTAGTAGAAGATGACGGCGATTTGGCAACCCTTGTACTAACAGGACCCAATTTTTTTGACTTTGGACCTTGTCTGGATGCCATTATCACTTCCAATGGATCCTAAAAAGTGATGTAGAACAGCATCAAATATCTTCTAGGAACAATTTTGGTATCTCAGTATCCTAAGAATTGCACTTCCTTAAACGTAGGGTCAGATGGAGAGAAAACCTAGTAGGGTAATTAGCAACAAAAATGGGGATCATAAATTCCTAATTCAAGGCCATCCTTCAGCATGTTGAGAACATGTAATAACTTTGCGAACAGTCTAAAATTGAATCAGTTGACTAGAATAAGTAATGTACTCAATAAAGAACTGTAACCCCCCATTTTCGGTTACTAAAAAACTTCAACGAAAATTTGCATACGTGGGTTCTCATTGCAAAGCCAAATTTCACGCTCACCGAACTTCAAAACCCCACCAGTAAGGGTTGAATTAAACCAGTCCTCCGTTTCTCAAACCTCAGTCAACATTTCTCAGCAACTCCGAAGCAAAGAAGAAGAAAAAGTCCAAAATTCCTCAAACGTTGAAGAAAGAAAAGCAGCTAAAACGCTGTTCAAAGTCGAATTCTCCACTACTTTCTCCTGAAGCTCAATCAGAGCAGTACCCTTTTCCCCTTTGGACCCCAACCCATTTCTGCCAAACCCAAATGGATAAGATTCAAGAAAGTAAAATACCTGGAACAAAGCTAAATCAGAGGAGCATTGCAGGCAGAACCGAGCTTTTCAAACAAAAAGGAGGAAATTGAACAGGGGGATCTTCTTCGAACAGTGGGAAACACAGATCTAAGAGTGAGGAAGTAAAGAGTAAATTAATCAACCAACAAATAAAGCAAATAAATCATAATCAAAGTCATCATTATCATGCATCAGTAAAAAGAGAGGGAGATTAAAGAAACATACTAGAATTTGTTAATTGTAATCGTAGCTTTCCTTACTTGCCTTGGAAGCGATGCCCTCCATCAAAGACAAACCGCATTCCCAATCCAACTTTAAAGAGAGAAAAGGAAACTCATAAACTTGCAATTTCAGGCATAGATATAGAGAGAGAGAAATGGAAAAGTAAGAGAGGGAAAAGGAAAAACAAAAAGGTAGAAAAAAAGAAAATGGCGTCAAACAAGTCTATGTCTATAGTGGCACTGTGTAAGAAAGAGTTGTTGGAAAAGAGTGTGTGATTTATTCTCACTGTCCCATTTTTACATGGTAAAATTACTTTTTTAGCCTTCCTATTTTATATTTCATTTTTTTAAATATCATTTTTACTCTTTATACTTAAAAGTTTGTTCGATGGTTGAGTTATGTTCATTCATTTTTGTAATTGGTTTAATAATAATAACAAATTTTAGGCTAGATAATACAATATATGTAGATATGTTTTTAAAATTTATAGTAAAATAAATTTAAGATTTGTTGAAAGTAATATTACTAAAATTAGACAATTTATAGTGTAGGTAAGGTTTAAAATGTCGATTTTGACAAAAAAAAATATCGATGTCTTATTTTTAAGAAAACTTTGATAGAAATATCGATAAATTATCAATTTCAATAGATATTTCTAGAAAAAAATATAGAAACATAAAATTCAAAAAAAAAAGATAAAGTTAAATTAATAAATAAACATTGGATTATTTTTAAACAATTTAACATGTCTATTATTTATGTTATATTTACATTAATAATATTTTATTGTTTAATTTTTTTAATTTCATAATTTTTTCTAAAATACAGTAAAAATATCGATTCACCTTTTAGGTTAATGTCAAACTCCTAGAAACGTATAAATATCGATGGAAATTTAATATTATGAATATAAGGGTTAAAATTGAACAAATTTCGAAGTATTTGGACTAGAATAATATTTTAACATATTTATTACACCAACGCGTGGACATTGGAAAATTTGAAATTCTGACTTCATGTAAAGAAGTATCTTTGGCCTTTTTTTTTTTTTTTTTTTTGAAGTAATTCTAAATTATTTAAATCATAAATCACTCTTTCTTCCAAATTTATGATTAAAAAATATATATACTAAAATAGTTGACTTTATTAAAAGCACTTTATAAAATGGGAAGGGTTTCGTGGTTAAAATCTACCAAAAAGGTGAAAAAGGCAAAAAAAAAAAAAAAAAAAAAAAAAAAAAAAAAAAAAAAAAAAACTTTGTATTATAAATATGTTAAATTAACTGTAATAATGTTCATTATTAGTATCTATTGGTCATGTGTCACTTATCTATTATCTTATGTGTTGTCCACATATTTCAAGATTATACACTATTAGTGTCCATGTAATCCACCTCTTACTTACCAAATTGCCTATAAATAGTGGCATTTTGTGGGTTTTGGAAGACACACATATTGGTAATCAATCAAAAAAGATTGGAGAAAGTGGAGAAATTCATCTTTTGTTATTTTATTTATTTTAATATGTTTCTATTTTATTATTATTATTATATTATTTTATTTTAATATTATGTTTTATTGGTATTCATATTCCCATTATGCTCCTTAAGTTCACAACACGTTATCAGCACGAGCTCCTATTGTTTTCCTCGCTAAAGATAGGTCCTAAAGGTATGTTAGTGTTTTCCTCTTCGTTATAATAATAAATTTAATGTTATTTTTCATATTTAATATTTATTAAATTTCTAACATAACAATCATCTGGCCACCTCCTGAGCAGATTAGTGGATGGAGCATATCGGTTCATACCATCAATCCTTCTTTACTTTTCACCCGCCTTAGGCGGGGCCGATCCCTTGACTAAGATAATCGCGCTAGAGGTCGCGCAGCAGCTTCCCGTGGAGCCTTCTGCAGATCATCAGGTCCGCCCGGTTGCGAAAAAGAAATAAAAAAGATAGTGAATAGGAGCTCTCACAAATAAAATTTGAGTACCACGGAGAAAAACTAATTGGATAAACAGGCTTGTCGCTCCTTCAACTGATTGTTCGCATCGAATCTCAGGTTCTCTATTGCACTCCCTAAATAGGGTTATTTTCACCTTTATGCATGCACCCCCGTACAAGTGTTGCGTACAAGTTCCGGCCAGAATAATTGGGAAAATTTCTGTTAAGGTGTCTATTAGGTGATGAAGCGATAGGGATCATGCACCAATCACATGCTGGCATCTTGGCGAGCACCAAGGAGGGCGAAAGATGATTCAGTATTTGTTGCAATCAGAAAAAAAAAAAGGAAATATAAATACAATATTTTATGATAATATTGCCGTGAAAAATCTCACGGATTTAGAATTTATCGTCCTTGATATTAAAGGCAGTAATTATTTATCATGGGTACTTGATGCCGAAATCCAACTGGATGCTATGAATCTTGGAAAGACTATTAAAGAAGGAAATACGACATCCAGTCGGACAAAGCAAAGGCTATGATTTTTCTTCGTTGTCGTCTTCACAAGAGACTGAAAATGAAGTATCTTACAATAAAATATCCTCATATCTTGTGAAAAAATCTGAAAGAGAGGCGTGCTCATAAAAAAAACAATTATTCTTCTCAAAGCTCGTTATGAGTTGATACATTTCAGGCTACAAGATTTTAAATCAATAAATGATTACAACCCTACATTATTTAGAATCAGCTCGAAACTATTGTTATACAGAGAGAAAATGACTGGTGATAATATGTTAGAGAAGAAATTTTCTACATTTCATATCTCTAATATACTTCTGTAATAGTAATATTGAGAGAAAGGTTTTAAATAATATTCTGAACTAATTTCATGCTTCTCGTGGCCGAATAAAATAACGAGTTATTAATGAAAATCATGAATCTCGACCAACCGGAACGACACCATTCCCTAGAGTGAATGTTGTGAATTTTAATAATAATCATGGTCAAAGTCGTGATCGTGGCTGAGGTCATGGCTGTGCAGAGGAATAAATGATTATTATTTCTGTGGTGGTCGTTCCAATCATTCAAATTTCAAAAGAACCATACAAAATGATGATCACCGAGTAAAAACTCCACAAGATAAGAGTTCAAAAAGTGTTGAAAATAAATACTTCTGATATGGAATGACTGGTCATTGGTCACGTACCTGTCGCACGTCAAAACACTTAGTTGATCTTTATCAAGCATCACAAAAAAAAAGGAGAGAGAGAGAAAGAAAGATGTGGAAGAAAATTTTGTATACCAGAATAATGACATATTTTACCCCATCAAATATGAAAAATTTAGATGTGGTTGACTTATTTGAATCTCCTAAAGAGAAAATCGGCAGAATTGATGGAACATCAAGTATTTCCTTTGACTTTGAAAATATCTAGACTTAATGTTTTTTTTAATTAATTTTCATGTTTTTTCCTTTCAGTATACGTTAACATTTGTATATTCCAAATGTTGTTTTTCTTGTTGTAATTATTTTCTTTTAATGAAGAAACTTGGATCATTCTCGTATGTTGGGTGACTCAAAAATGAGTAAAGAAGATCTATGTCTAGCAGACAGTACAACTACATATACAATACTTACAAGTAGGAAATATTTTTCCAAACTGATAATGCTAGAAGCAAAAGTCAATATAATGTCAAGTTCTGCAAACCTAATTGAAGGGTTTGGAAAAACAAATATTATTTTGCCTAGAGAAACAAATTTTACAATTGACAATGCATTGTTCTCTAGTCAATCAAAGAGAAATCTACTTAGATTTAAAGATATATGTTGCAATCGTTATCACATTGAGACTAATAGAAAGAATAATATAGAGTATTTTTATATCATATCTACCGTCTCATATGAAAAACGTATATTGGAAGAGTTGTTTGCTTTATCTTCTGGATTATATTATACTCATATACGAGTAATTGAAACATATGCAACAATGAACCTAAAGTTCATGAATCCATACATATTTACAATTTGACATAACAGATTAGGTCATTCAGGGTCTATAATGATGAGAATAACTATTGAGAATTCAAATGAACATACAAACTAATCATTAAACCATCACCAGTTAAAGTGGAGATTGGATCACCTACATTTTTAGAATGAATCCATGGTAATATATGTGGACCTATTAACCCAGCAAGTAGACCATTCAAATATTTTATGGTATTAATAGACGCATCCAGCAGATGGTCACACGTGTGCTTATTATCAAGTCGAAATATTGTAATTGCAATATTACTTGTTCAAATACTTAAGTTAAGAGCACAATTTTCTGATTATATAATTAAGACCATTCATTTTGATAATGCCGATGAATTTACATCCCAAACTTTTGATATTATTGTATATCAATTGGATAAATGTTGAACATCCTATAACTCATGTTCATACGCAAAATGATTTAGTATAATCATTTATAAAACCTTTGCAATTAATTGCAAGACCATTACTCATGAGTTTTCTTCGTCTATATGGGGACATGTTGTTTTGCATGCAGCGTCACGTGTACGCGTTAGGCCAGTAACTTATCACAAGTACTCATCATTACAATTAGCTTATGATCATAAGCCAAAGATTTCCCATCTGAGAATTTTTAGATGTGCAGTATATGTTCCAATTGCTCCACCACAGTGCACTAAGATGGGTCCCTAAAAGAGGTTAGGAATATATGTTGGATGTGATTCCCTATCAATTATTAAATATCTCGAACCCTTGACGAGTGATGTATTTACTGCAGATTTGCTGATTGTCATTTTAATGAGACAAATTTTCCAACATTAGGGGGAGGAATTAAGAAATTGGAAAAATAAATTACATGAAATGCATCGTTATTGTCTCATTTAAAATCTCATACAGATCAATGTGAAATTAAAGTCCAGAAGATAATTCATTTGCAAAATATAGCAAACCAATAACAATATGCATTTATAGATGCAAAGAAAGTAATATATACCAACTGCAAATGTTTCATCGAAAATTGATATCCCAACACAACAAGTTGTTACTAATGAGTCTGGAACACGGCAGAAGCGTGGCAGACTAGTGAGTTCCAAAGATAAAAATTCTCGAAAAAGAAAAATAATTAATAGCCAATAGGACTTGGTTGAGGATGTAAATATCCAAGAAGAAATTCATGACGTGACTAATGAGAAAAGTGGAATACATAAAGATAATAATGAGATTTCAGTAAACTATGTCATGACAAGAAAAAGATGGAATCGAACTCATGTAATTGTTGACAACATTTTTGCGTATAATGTTGCTCTTAATATTATATCTAAAAATGAGAATTCTGAACCAAAATCTATTGAAGAATGTCGACATAAGAAATATTGGCTTTAGTAGAAAGAAGCAATCGAGGCAAAATTAAACTCACTTTCAAAACGTCGGGTTTTTTTACCAGTAGTCTGAGCATCAGGAGGTGTCAAAACTGTGGGATACAGTGAATATTTGTGCGGAAAAAAATAAAAATAATGTGGTCACAAGATATAAAGCAGGACTAGTTGCACAAGTTTTCTCACAAATACTTGGTATTGATTATGAGGAGACATATTCTCCACAGTTACACTAAGATATTTAATCGGTCTAACTGTGTTGAAAATCTGGACATGCATCTTATGGATGTAATCACAACATATTTATATGTATCTCTTGGTAATGATATTTATATGAGAATCCCAAAATGATTTAAGATACCTAAAACATATAAATCAAATTCCTGGAAATTATATTCAATACAGTTATAGAAATTGCTATATGGACTGAAACAATCAAGACAAATGTGGTATAATTACCTGAGTGGATATTTGTTGAAAGAATGATATCAAAATAATCCAATATGTCCGTGTATTTTATAAAGAATTCACGGTTAGGATTTGTTATTATAACTGTATATGTTGATGATTTAAATATAATTGGAACTTTTAGAGAGCTTTCAAAAGCAATAGAATATCTTAAGAACGTATTTGAGATTAAATATCTTGGAAGAATAAAATTTTGCCTTGGTTTGCAAATTGAGCATTTAACAAATGGAATATTTGTTCATCAATCAACCTATACAGAAAAAGTTTTGAAAATGTTCTATATGGACAAAGCACATCCATTAAATATGCAAATGGAAGTTCGTTCACTAGAAGTGAAGAAAGATATATTTCGACCTCAAGATGATAATGAATAACTTCTCCACATCTTAGTGCAATTGGTGCACTTATGTATCTTGCTAATAATACAAGACCAGATGTTGCATTTTCAGTAAATTTATTAGCAAGATATAGTTCGTCTCCGACAAAAAGACGATGGAATGGAATTAAGCATATACTCCATTATCTCCGAGGAAAGATCGACATGGAATATCTGTTCACATGTGGAAGAACTGCTATATCATGGCGATCAGTAAAACATACCATAATAGCCACTTCCTCAAATCATGCTAAAATTTTTGCAATTCACGAGGTTAGTCGAGAATGTGTATGGCTAAGATCAATAACACATCACATTCGTGGAACATGTAGTTTGTCTTCTAGTAAAAATCTTCGATGATATTATACGAAGACAACACAACATGCATATCTCAAATCAAATGAGGATATATTAAAGGAAATAGAACAAAACATATTTCACCGAAGCTTTTTTATACTCATGATCTTGAAGAAAATGTTGACATCACTGTACAACAAATTTGTTAGAAGGATAACCTGACAGACTTATTTGCAAAATCATTACCAACTGCAACCTTTGAAATTTTGGTACACAACATTGGAATGCGGAAACTCGGAGATCTCAAGTGATGTTTCCATGAGGGGGAGTAAATATATTGTATTCTTTTTAATAGTATCAAATTATATGAAATATGTGCTTTTTTTCCTTCACTAGGATTTTTTCCCCATGAGTTTTTTCTTAGTGAGGTTTTAACGAGACATATTTCATATATGATGGGCATTTAAAGGGAATTATTATAAATATGTTAAATTAGGTGTAATATATATGCCCATTATTAGTGCCAATTGGCCATGTGTCACTAACCCATTATCTATGTATTGTCCATGTGTCTCAAGATTACACACTATCGGTGTCCATGTAATCCACCTCATAATTGCCAAATTGCCTATAAATAGTGACATTTGGTGGGTTTTGGAAGACATATATGGGTGATCAAACCAAAAAGATTGGAGAAAGTGGAGAAATTCATCTTTTGTTGTTTTATTTATTTTATTATTATATTATATTTATTTTAATATTATATTCTTTACTGGTATTTGTGTTTCTGTTGTACTCTCAAGTTCACAATAGTTTTCTTATAATGATATTTTTTTTTACAACTATATATTAAGTGCTATATATAATTATGTAAACACGCTTAAAATTATTAAAAAAAAATATAATATCTAAAGTGAGCATAACTCAACTATAACGTAAGTGATAATACTACTTTTTTTAAGAAACTTCCAACCCTATTTGTTGTACTAGAATTTTTTTTAAAAAAATGAAATCAAAACCATATTTTACTAACGGGCAATATTTTTAGAGCCCAATTGGAATGACTTGAGAAAAAATGTTTTTCAAAAAACTCATTTTTATTTAAACACTTTCGACAAAAAAAAACTATTGAAAATACAGTTTAAAAACTATTTTGAATGATTGTCAAACATTTTTTTTTTTAAAATGACTTAATTTTTAAATTAAACACTTGAAAACATACTATTAATTATGTACATGCATTCGTTTAATTTTGATAATTAAGTGCCTAAGAACGTTCCAACTTTTTCACGTAACATAAAAATGGTAGATTTAAAATTATCGATTGTTCTTTAAAAGAACAAGTAGAATAAAACCCACCTTTTTTTATGCACAATTTTTTTTAGAGCCAGCCAAAACAAATAATGATCATAACAAAAATTTTAAAATTATAACGAAAAAAAGACTAGAATAAATTTCAGGTGGATTGAAATAGTAATTTAACTGAAATAAAAAGAGTATGTAATTTTATAGTTAAAATACTATTTTGATCCTCATATTTTGAGTTTCGTTTATTTTTATCTATATATTTTTAAATGTCTAATTTTAATTCATATACTTTCACTAAATTTAAGTTTGTTGTTGATGTTTTTCCAAAAGATTTAGTCTCTTTGCGAACTATTTATAAGTAGCTTTTAAAAAATATTATTTTTTTATGAAAATTAATTTTAAATGACTAAATTAAATAATAATTTAACCTAACCTTAACCATTTTATTTAATGCATTTATTTAGAACTTACTTATTTGATGACATTTTCTGAATTTTCTAGTCGGAGAAGTGGGACTTCAGAAATCAAAGGGGGCGGAATGAGAATATTTGTATATATATATATATATATTTTTTTCTGTATGTTTGAATTTAATATATTTAGAAAAAAAAGAATAAACAAATAAACTATGCAAATAATGGAGTTGGCAACCCAACCCCATAGACCAGCAGTTTTGACCTATATGACAGATGTCCGGTGGCTTAGAACCTTCCATGTATTTTGTATGTATATATTTTATCCTAATAATTGTTTGATGTTTTATATATTTAGAAAATTGCATTGTATGACAAATACATTTTAAGAAATCAAAGTCATGACTTCAACTTTTTTGTAATTGCAGGTGTGATAATCACATAACAATCACTTACAAATCAGATAACAATCACATAAAAATCATATAACAATCAAATTGTTAGGCGGAAGTTTTTTGTCATGTTTTCAAAAAAAGCAAAATCTAGAGACAAGTGCCCAATTTTCAATTTATCTTTTATTAAAGTTGCAATTGCCCCTATATATTTTCTATTCATTTTTTTACAAGTATACATATTACTTTTTTTTTAAAAAAAAAAAAATTTACTTCTTTCATATATTTATGACATATGATCATATATATATATGATCGTTATTAGAAATTTTTGAACAACCTGCAAACGTGAGAATTGCAACATGACAAATGTGAAAATATAAATGAATTGAGCTTTGGTGATGTTATGACGGGACATGAAAAATAAAAGTACAAATTTACATGGTTCATTAACAATGTGTTAACTATGTCTACGAACAAAGGGAGAATCAATTTTATCATTTTGAGGAGAACAGAATACAAAGATCATATACAAAACATTATAAATTGATCAAAGCCATCGAGTTATTTTATGTATTTTAACTAATTACTTTCCTACCTCTTTTATATGTAGGAATTTATTCTTATTTATAGATCTAGGAACGCATAACTTCCATATTCCTTATGTGAGATAACACATGCAAGGCATTCAGTAGGTGAGAATGAACATTTTAGTCAAAAAAATATGTTACCAATTGATATCTTATATTGACAATGAAAAACAATCTTCAAATAATCGGTTTATATGTCAAAATAAACATATAACTTAACCTAGTACAAAACATGCTATGCCAACTTTGAATTTAAAGGTTTGATTCCCTATCTTCTATATTGTCTCACACACACTCACAAAAAAAAAAAAAAAAAAAAAAAAAAAAAACCATCAATCTATTCATAATGCAATTTTTAAAGTTGTGTTAGTTGGTTGCTTGGGAAGAATTATTGATATCTAGGTGTACAACCAAATTTCAAATTATGAATTATGGAGGCGAGAGGTTATGTGATATTATTTGATAGGTATGACCAAAAAGATCGTAGATTCCATAACGATAATAAAAATCTTGTGATGAACTGAAGTTTTATTTATTTTATTTTGTTGTTTTTGTTATCATCATCATCATTATTTGAGTTCAATACGTACAGATTTGGACCTTAATTATTATTTTTTTATCGAAGATACATACTTTATGTCAATTGAGTTTTAGTCAATCACATTCTAGTGGAGACGAGCATTTTGTGAGTAGCGAAGATATAACTCTAACCCTTTATTGAGTTGAAGAAGATCATGGTGGAATATTGTGAACTAGACTTGCTTTATGTAGTATTGGGCCAAACTATGTACAACACGCGTGAAGAATTATTGTCACTAGATGGAATTGGTTTGATAAAATTGTCTTTACAATGATTCTACTATGTGCGAAAGCAAGAAAACAAATTTAAGCACAAATGTCAATTTATATTCTTCAACTTTCGAGTATGTATTGTCATAATGAGCATAGCCTAATTAACATAAAAATTATACTATGAATTTCAAAGTTATAGGTTCAATTCCCTTCTTTCAATACTACTCGACAATCTTTGTTTTTCCAAATATTTTTTCAAATCCATTTTTTTAATATAGAAGTGCGCTTTTCTAGAACTGATGTTAAAAAATTATAATTGATTATTCATTGTTATAGTTGAATGTGAAAGACATCTATTGTTCAAAACAAATTGTTCTTTATTATTTATTATCCGTTTATTAATGAAATTATAGTATGCTCTCCTAATATAGTTATCGAAAATGAAAATTTATTTGATTAGAGAAAAAGAAAAAACAATGTTAATTAAAAAGAACAAACTTTGGAGTTGTAATTGTTAAGAACATGAATTAATAATTATATCAATTTAAACTATTGAATGTTAGATTTTTTTTTTTTTAAGTCATTCCTATATCAATTTTAATTGTCCATTTTATTGATCCGATATTTAAAGAAGTTTGTTGTTGATTTTCAATGATAACCTTAAAAATATTCTCATTTGATTTATCTATCTTAATTTAAAAGTTTAATTTATACAATTCTCATTCGAATTTTCTCAAACGAAATTTGAACGAAAATTTAAATGGATATACTTGACAAATGTTTAATACAATAATTGATTTAATAGTTTTATTTATGATACAACACTCAAATTTAACGATAGAAACTGTTTTTTTCCCCCAAATTGTATTGAACAAGTTTTTGTGTCAAATTTTCTTGATGATCATAAAGTTTCATTTATTATTTTAAGACATAATGACATATGAAAAAAGCAATAAATAGACCTCTAATAAAATGTTTGTTTTTAAATTTAAATTAAAACACAATTTTTCGAGATAAAATCAACTCAATTTCCTAAGAATATCCTTTCGTTATGACTCCAACTATCTTATGTTTAATTTTAGTTTAAATTCAATCTCTCTTTCATGTTTTGTCGATAAAATTAAGTGGTAGTATTTTAATATTTATTTAACTGGAAGCTTAATCATGAGATTATTTTCAAAACTAATATCACGATATTAAAATTTGACATTAATCAAGTAATATATTTTTTTTAAAAAAATCATTTTGAATGGTTGTCAAGTATTACAAATTTTACTAAAATGATATTTAAAAAAAATAATTAAACACGTGAAAAATTGATCCAAACACACTCTTAGGCAAAGTACATTTAACCGACTGTAACTAAAAAGTCAATCCAAATACGCCTAAAAAAAATTGCGATTATAATAACTTTTGAGTATATTTATGAGTAAACTATCTAGGTTTTTAGAAAAATAAATGGTACATCTTCAATTCAATTAATACAAAGATATTTTATAAGATGTTGATCAATATGTATTTTTCAAAATTTCATAGTTTAACCTTCTCATCTCTGGACAAACAAAAGTAACACTAATAGATTTAACATTTAGTAACTACTAAAATTTTATTGATACATTATAATCTAATATTGTGAAAATAAAATTTAAATTATATTTAAAAATTTAAAAACAATGGAAAAATTGTATTTTATACACAAAATTTATTATCAATTTTCACTTTAAAATTTTAATTTCATCAAATTTTAGTATATAGTTGGTTAAATATTGCAATTTGTACCATCTAATAGCATTCAATTCATTCATATATTATTTTATTTTTTTTAAAAAAAAGCAACGTGAAAATCTACGTAAACTCGCTAATTTTAGTAATATCAAATTCTGCGTAAATTTATGTTCGATTAATGCACAAGCACAAATTAAATATTTATATATAATATCATTTTTTTTTAAATCTCATCAGTTTTACTTCATACATACATATGTTTTATAATTTATTGAAAGTATATGAAAATACATTATATAACGATTATTAGGGAGTAAAAATTGCAACACCATTTCAAATTTAAAACGAAGATAGTAACATTTATCTACGGGATCTTTTTAAATATAAAAAAATATTTAAAATTATTTATACTTTATAGCAAAAAGTTTCACAAGTACATTTTATTATAAAAGGTAAATATTTTTGGTATTTTTTTATTTATTTATAAGAACTTTCCTTTTAGTTTCCTACCATTGAAATTGAATATTTAACGGCAAGCTCACAAGTGTCACGTGAAGTTGGACAATCTCAGCCAAAAGGAGTGTGCCGAGTGGACGTTGTTCGAATTTCATTCCTTTTGTCATTTAATAAGGCATCAAATTGTTTACCATCTTTTTTTTCCTTCTCCTATTTTGAGGTTCATTTTGAATCTTTTTTTTTTTTTTTTTTTTTTTTTTTTTTTTTTTTTTAAATTATTACAATAAACAACGAGAATGGATATCAAATTTTTAAATTTTATAAAGAAAAATCGTGTCAATTATCGTTGAATTAAGTTCATTTTAACTTAAACTGCGATTTTTTGGTCCAAGAGGAACATCTTAATTAATTAAGTTATGTTCAAGTTAAAAAATTGTCCACAATCTTTTAAGTAACATACAAAGTTTAAATAATACTTTGATTCCTGATGGGGGAATTTTTCAAATAACAGAGGAAAATGAAGTTGATATTGAGAAAACAAATACGTTAACAATTAGGTTGAGGCGCGAATATATCAATCTCTTTAAGGAGATTCAAGACCTATGCAGTGTGTGTTGTATCTCTTTATATCGACCACCGGTGTAATAGATATTCATCTGGCATGTCCCCTCAAAGATACAACAACCCAATTGAAACATTGAGTAACTCAAACCACTATGCACTGAAAGGTTGAGCTCAAAGCTCCACAACTAAAAATAATCTTCTTTTGATCAATTGCTATTAAAGAGTTAATGAGAGAAAGATAAGATATATATATATATATATATAATATATATATATATATATATATATTATATATATATATATACACTATTGAAGATGTATGACTTGAGGAAAGATATTACCACTATTTATACTCAAATCTGGATCTTGATTTTTAATATTCATAATAAATGACATCTAAATTCAAGTGTAATTAAGTTTTCTATTCAAGTAACCAAATCAAGTACGTTAAACTCTCTTTATTTAACTCAATTAAAACTTTAAAAGAAAGTTGTTAAATATTGAAAATGTAACAACATTACCTCTTTCATTTTATTATTTAAAATAAGCATAAAAATAATATTGGCCAAAAGAAAGATAATCATGCATCATAAAAGGTGTGGCTCTATATCGAACTTTTACTAGTGAAATATAATTTCTATTCTAGTATTAATAGTAGTCTTTGACGTGAACTATAATGCTAACGGGAAAATAGAAAATTTACTATCCTCATATAATTATCCAAGTGTTGACATAGGATTTATTGGGTAACACTTTAAAGCTTTGTGCTTATCCGGTATTTCATGAATGTATTTGAGAATAAACCTCATATTCTTAGAGAGCAACCCTACTCCCACACCCATATAGGTAAAATTTGTCAAGGGTTCTCCTATAACATAACACACCCCACTCATAAGAGTAGGGGTGATATTAGTTCGATTTTCTTCAGTTTTAAGCTAATCCAAGAACCAAACCGAACAGGTTAGTTTAGCTAAAATAGGAACCAAACTGATATCTAATAAAAATTATGTTTTTGTCCATTTTCCTATTTTTTTCCCCAAAGTTACTTCCATAGATCATTCAAATTTTCCATAGCAATTATTCAAAGTTATCATATAATCAAAGATATCGGCAAAATTTCAACACAATTGGCAACAAATCATAATTCAAACAATCTGAATGAATTGTTTGTCTTTTTCCCTTCATACCTCTCTTGACATAATAGGTATAAAGATCTCATTTTAATTTTAAAATTTATATATGACATTATCTTTGAATTCTTATATTTTGCAGTTGGTTTTTGAATTCTTATATCTTGACATAATGTGTACGTATATATTGTTGGGATTGGTGTCCTAATTCTCTCGGAATCTCGTTGTTTTGTAAAAATACACATTGTTTGATGAATAAAATAATTGTTATTTAATTATGGCACTTACTCATATCCAATAAACAAAACTCCTTGGTTATCTTATGTGAACTTAAGCATGTATATGTGATATACAAGTGGATCATGTGTTAAGTGATAACCTAAATAGGTCTGTAGTATAAGGCTTAAGGTGTGATACCCTATCTTGGTGATACTACGGATACGGTCCGCTTTGTAGAGGTTTGTAAGTGTTGTAAACTACTACAAATGGTACATCTTGACCACTCATGTGGAGATGTGCAAGCGGGGGTGTCCTAGACAAAGAGTTTGTATAAGACCTGGACCATGAGATGATTATACTCTATATAATGTTGTTGATACTGAGACTTACATCTCACCTAAACGACCATAGGTGACACGACCTCAATCCTGAGTGTTTTAGGAACTTCTGTCTTTGAGGGCGTTCCTTTGATTAGTATGGGCAAGAGTAGCCAGATTGCCAACTCAACATGCCTACCTTTTTGGACTTGTCTGATTTGGGAGTTGGGAACTCAATCCACAAGATGGAATTCACTTCTTTCCCGAAGCAGGGATAAGTAGAGAGATTGCTCCCTTAAGGGTTGATTCTGGGGCTTGAACATAGTGGCCACAGCTTTGGAAGAGAGGACTCAGTCATAGTAGGACTATGACTTATGTTCATTAAAGGGATTAGTGGTACTTAAGGAGTTAGATGTAACTATAGGGGCATAACGGTTATTGGCCCAACTATACTTACGAGCGATCTGTGAAAGATTGTCGTACTATTGATTGGTTAAGATGGACACATAATATATATGTAGTAAGGAGAGTTCAGTTATCGGTCTTTAATGGAGTGCCTGGCAGTTAACAGATGGTGGATCCCGTGACTAAAGAGTTTAGTGAGTTATTCACGTACCGTTGGAGCTTTGAGCTACAAGTCCATAAGGTCCCCTTGGTAGCTCAATGGATGCAGTTGAGAATCAATTCCTGGTGTTGATTTGAAATGTTCAAATTGACAAGAGGTAATTATATTATTTATGATATGATCGGTATGATGTATGAGACATTTAGTGGAGAATTAATGTAAATGAGATTTACATTAAGTGCCATGGAATAGAAAAAGAACTATAGTTTATATGTTTCATGAGATGAAATATTAAAACTATAGGTTATAAATATAGTATGATAAGTTGGTTATCATTTATATTTATAATAATATTAATTATTGGATAATTAATTATTTTTCTCTAATAATCAATTGAGTGGGAGGTTATTGGTGGTTCATGGAAACCGTGAGATAAAAGAAAAATTGTTTACCTAAATTTAGTAAGTTTTTTTTTTGTCAAAAATTTGTTTTGAGATTTTTCTCTCGAAAAGAAAAAGAATCTCATGGAGTTTGTCAAGTAAATACGGATATATTAAACGACAGCTTGAGAAAAGGTAAACGATCGTGTAGTATTTGTAGGTGACAGACACGTTGCTAAACGATGAGCTAAACGATCGCTTAGCTTTTACTAGATGATCACTTAGCTTTTGCTAAACGATTGGGCATTGACCTATATGATAGGTCCAGTCTTCTCCCACTTGTCCAATCGTGTACACGATTATTTTCTCCACCATTCTTCTGCCTCAATCCAAGTCCAAACAGAGCCCACCCTCTAGATTCTCACACCGAGAATACCAAGATACCCTTCTTGGTGGTGTCATACTCAACTCGACGCCATCGAGGTTCTGTGGAGGCTGTTCGTGACCGAGGCGATTGTTGAGGACGAGTGCATGGTATTCGTGTCATGTAGCGGTCGTGTTGTTCAAGCGTTCGAGGTTGCTGTGTTCGAGCATTCATGATCAAGGAGTGTAGAGACGAGTCTACAAATGTGTGTAGAGATTTCTCTTCTTGATCATTTGTAGTTTCATGCTGTAATTTCTGGATTTATTGCATAACTATTTGTTTCTGTGTATGACTGTAATTTGTAATGTCATATATGATTGTAATTTGGAATGATCCATTTCGTTGCTCATGAAAATCCTCGTGTTCGATTTCCTTCATATATGTATGTACGTATGTATGAGACTGAGAGAGATGAAGAATCCAAGCTTAAACAAAGGAAATATGAGGAATTTTGGGTTTATTTATGTATATTCATATCTCTTGGGTCAGTTTAGTTTTTTATTGGATTTGTCAAAAAAAAAAAAAAAAAAAAAAAAACCAAAACTGATAAATTTTTTTTTTATTGGTTTCTCCAAATTCAAACCAACCTATCCAATGTTTTGCTAAAAAATTGAACTAATCTATTGGATCGGTTTGATTTAGTTTGGTTTTCTTGCCTTTTGGTTATTTGCATCACTCCTACATGAGAGCTACAAATTTTATTAAAAGTTTATTGAAAAAACTCAACCATCCATATCGTTATAAGATCATGCACTCACATCATAAGGATGGATCAAAATATAAAGATAGTGCATTTCTCGGCCACCTTATAATTCGTTTTTCCCTTTGAACCTAGTTCTCAGGATCTCTGATCACTAGGTAGGTGTCACACCCTCTCCTAAAGACCCTTTCTAACCTAGGAAAAGATACAAAGACAGCAAATGTCAACCCTCTTATGACACCTACTGCCCATCCCAACTCTCATA
The DNA here is from genome assembly GCF_027475165.1 of Benincasa hispida. Classification (NCBI taxonomy): domain Eukaryota; kingdom Viridiplantae; phylum Streptophyta; class Magnoliopsida; order Cucurbitales; family Cucurbitaceae; genus Benincasa; species Benincasa hispida. Next base: position 74,038,765 of record NC_143480.1, read on the forward strand.
ACCTGTTCTACATAGCCTTTCATCCCTGATAAACAATTATAAACATTCACTTTCTAAGACATTCCCAAACCAGAACAACTAAAACGAATGCACAACTTATATTTACATAACAGAACATGCATGCTGATACAACCAGTGGTCCCATCTCCATCTATCCATAGTCCCGAATATGTACATGGTGGGAACTATTAAACAAACCAACGTAACAACCTAAGTTTCACTTCAACTCAACTTGCACCATGAGTGGCAGCAGAACAACTATCTTCTGGGGAGTTGACCGCTACTTAGGGATAATAAAACATTGGAAAATGTGAGCTACTAGCCCAATTAGTGACTTTCTTCTAAAACATTATTATTAAGCATCAAGTAGAACATCGAGATTAGGAATAACAACGTTTCTAAAATGAAGGGTTTAGAAATACTTGAAATCATAAGTATATAAAACATGTAGAACATTTTAAAAACCCTGAAAACTCAATCATCAATATTTTCCTTCAAAATCATCGTCATTCAGCCTTAGTTGAGAGAGAGTCTTTTTGCTCAATACCTCAACGTTAAATCCTTAGCTGATGTAGAGTAATCTCAATACAATCAACATCGATAGTACAGTACCTATGTGCACGTGGTAATACCTTGAGTACCGTCATACCTTAAGTATCAGGGGGCCCAGATGAAGGAACTCTTAACGAGGAGCATCCATGAGCGCATTCGGATCTTTCCGATTTCATTGTGACCGAAATACAACATATATATTCTAACAGATAGTTATGCAATTTAACACTAATTAACGACATGCTTTGATAAATAAAATCCAAGGGACTGAGTTTACATACCAGTTGAAGACTCTCTTCACTTCGAACTCAACGCAACAGAAGTAACCTCTACGTTCTTTATCGCTCAGCAAAATAGTCAGCTACGGTAGCACGATTGTCTACACGAATGACAGCAACACGAACAAGCACGAGCAAGCAGAAGCGGGGACGACACTACCACTTAGAGCCCTTGGTATTCTCGGAGTGAGAATCCAAAGAGTGGTCTTTATTGAATTTGGTAGAGGTAGGATGAACGGGTTGATCGTGTAGATGATAAGCAAGTGGGAGAGAAGGCTATCGTATAGCGATGATGCGTATCATTTAGATAAAGCTACACCATTGTGCAGGTTTTACTAAGCGAGCGTCTAGTAATAGATAAACGAACGTTTAGAAAATACGGCATGCTAGGCGATCGTTTAGAGAAAAAATGTGCGATCGTTTAGATGCGAGGTGTGCGATCGTTTAGACGATAAAGCTCTATTGTATAGGCTCTCAGCCAAGCGACCGAAATGTTTTCACACCATTTGCGATTTTTTTGAACTCTTTGCAAAATGAAACAAATTTTCATTCTATTCTTCGGTTACAATAACCGAATACTGAATCTCCCACTAATGCACGACCGAGGAGAAGATTTCGGCCAATTATCACATAATTAACCAATTTAATTAATAAATGAATATAATCATATTATATTCTTACCCTATAGTTTGATATCATATATCTACTATAGTAATTTATCCTCTACTTGATATAAATCATATTTATATCTAATTTCCTCCAAAATAATGTATCTCATAAATTTAGTCAATTATATCATATATAATTAACCAGTTCAATTATATCATATATAATCGAACTTTCTCTTGTCAATTTGAACATTTCAAACTGACCCAAAAACTAATTATCGACTTTATCCAAGCTACCTAGGGGACCTTATAGACCTATGGCTCGATAGACCTATGGCTCGAAGCTCCAACGTATGTGAATAACTGATTAAACTCTTTAGCCACGAAATCCACCATCCGTTAACTGCCAAGCATTCCACTAAAGACCAACAGTTGAACTCTTCTTACCACATATATATTTTTGTGTCCATCGAATATAACCAATCATGAGTATGATGACCCTTCACAGATGCTCGTAAGTACAGTTGGGCCAATTTACCATTTTTCCCTATAGTTACATTTCACTCCTTAAGTACCACCGATTTCTCTAATGAACAATACAACATAGTCCAACTATGTGTGAACACCTCTCGGGCTAAGAGAAGGTGTGTGGCGCCAATCGTTTAAGCCCTAGAATCAGCCTTTAAGGGAGCTATCTATCTACTTGCCCTTGCTTCGGGGAAGAAGTGAATTCTATTTTGTGTAGCTAAGTTCTCAACTCCCAAATCAGACGAATCCTCAAAATGGTAGGTTTGAATCGGCGACCTGGCCACTCGCACCCATACAAGTCAAAGGACCGCCCTTAATGGCAGAAGTTCCTAACTTACTCAGGATATAGGTCATGTTACCTATGGTTATCTTAGTGAAGTGAAGTATTTGTCATGAACAATGTTATATAACGAGACGTTATCACTTCATGGTTAGGTCTTATATAAACTCTTTGTATAGGACGCCCCGCTCATATGTCCTTGATGCTTGATTTTATGAAGTGGAAATGTAGGGGATATGCGTCGAAAGAATTGCATTATACATTCAAGTTTCCCCAGCGGAATCCAAGTGTAAATTCCTCTAAGTTTCCTGGTAAGTCCAGGGTCGAACACAGGGACTTGTGAAAATAGATTGCGTTGGTAATTTTTATGAAGAACTTTGCGGTAACCGGGTAAATAAATAAATTGTTGGGTTTGTTGTTTGCGTTGATGAAAAATAAATAAATGCGGCGGAGTTTGAAAGAGTTGGTAAACGGAAAATGCGATGAGTATGCGGTGAACAGGTTGAGAAGAGTTCAGCTAACACTTCCTAGGATGCGTTCATGCTTTGCGATCATGCAACATGCATACAATAGTAAACCACCTCTTGATGCGAATGCTATGGCATCTAATGTGAGAACGCATGTGATATATGCGATAAGTCTATAGGACCTACACATAAGCCTCTATTCTTATTTATGCGATGACATGATAACACACACAAATAAGGCGACCACATAATATCATTCCCATCTCTAAGATGCATGCGATGCAAGTTGACAAACAAAGCTTATCTCTAAGTCCCTATCTCTTGTTTATGCAAGTCTAATCTTGCCCTTTCGAGTCTAGATTCTAACCTAGCTCTCTCGAGTCATTAGATTCTTTCTTTAGACTCTCTCTCGAGTAACTCTAAAGGGTATTTTGCACAGCATAAAACAAGACAATCGCAAGCAATGAACTTCCTAGGTCATGTTAGCTTAGTTCTTCTCAACCCATTCGACTAGTTTAGCTACTCATGCGTGCTAAGATAGTGAACAGATGTAGAAATAGAACTTCCATTGTATAAATATAAAGATGAAGTACACAATAACAATGCAAGTATAGAATAAAGAGCCTGGTAGCAATCTCTTGCTGCCAGACGTTTACACTGTTTTTTACTCGTGCTCAAAAGATAATCTCGCTCTCGCGAGAGTCGGCCCGCTCTCTGCTTCTTCGCTGCAAGGTTCTCTCTCGAGTTGCCTTGAGCGATCTCTGGTGCCACCACTCTTCTCTTGCTCCGCCTTAAAATGAAAAGGAAAAGTATGGACAGAGGTGTGAACTTGTGGAATAAAAGATCATTAAAACGGTGAACCCCTTTTCTGAAGAATGCCCTTGGTATTTATAGAACATCCATGGTGAAAGGCGGATTCTCTCTCATGGTTGTACAGATGGGATGACTTTAATTCCTGACTGATGTGCCGAATAATTGTCACCGAAAAGCTGAATGTACTTTGTGACCGTTATCGACTGTCAACTTAATTCGGATTCGACTGTCATTAGCTTTCTGTCCCATCGCGCTTAATTAGCCTTTCACCTAGATGCGCCCACCATGTTGCGCTGACCAAGTTGCGGTGATCCTTCTTGGGTGAATGTTTGCGAACATAATCATCGCAAAGCCTTGCGTGAAGTCACGCTCAACCAATGATTTCCTATGATCGCCATTCTTGCATTGCATCAACGCATATTCTGTACAAAAAAATACAAAAATCAACTGTTCTAATGCGATAAACGCATGCGACCACAATATTATGAAATTGATGCTTAATTGACGCAAATTAACATATTTCAATAATACAATCCAACATTGTTTAAGAACTTAGCACTATGATAACGTGCATTCTGCCCGTTATCAGTCTTCTACACGAATGATCAGGATCAGACCATCTGTGACAAGTCACAACACTTGTGACCATTCCATAAATTGGGCCGCATCCGTAGCATTACCAGGATAAGGTTTCCCTCCTATATCCATATACTATAGACCATTTCGGTTATCACTTAAGATATGATCCACTTGTATGTCACCACAAACATGCTTAAGTTACATATAGATAACCAGGGATTTTATATTTATTGGTTTGTGGTAAAGCAAACAAAACAAACAACTGAGCAAAACAATATGTGAAGTAAATATCATATATTATACAACACAAACGTTCGTACAAACTGTTTACAAACTACAGGACACGAGACTTTAGGGCATCAACCCCAACACCAGATACCTTCATACCTACAATATCGAGTTTTCTCATTAAATCATCATAACACCTCCTTTGGAAAGAACTCAACTTTAAAACAACTCTCTCCCCCTCTTTTCTCTTCACCCACTTAAGTGGGTGCTTGTGGTATTTAATTTTTTGAAAGATAGGAGAGAGTCTTCCTATTCCACAATTTGTCCTTCGATTTTGACATTGTGAGAAAGACAGAAAAGTTCTGTGACTTTTGAATTGTTGGTGAGCAATCTCAGCTCTTCCTCATCTCTACTCAAATCTAATTCCCTCAATCCAAAATAGTCAAAGCCCACCACTCCAGGGTTCTCTACTTGAGAATACCTAGGAAGCCTTTGTAGTAGTGTTCATGTATTTGATCGAGGTTTTCTTTAAGAAAGTCTTCAAGGTGTACGTGTACTATTCGAAGGATTCTTGAAGAAAAGTCTCAAAGTTAAGGTTTCTAAAACCTAATTATATAGCATGTTGTAATTTATGTAAATATATATCTTGTTCTTGATTTACTATAAAATTTTCATTCAATGAAAAATGGGATTTGGGACAATCTTTCTTCTGCTCACGGTTCCCTTCAATTTGGGATCCTTCATGAAGGAACTCTTAATAGAAAGAGTACCTTGAGCAGAACTAAGATCGTTCCAAACTCATTGTGACAAAACTACCGCATTCATAATCAAACATACTAGTTATGCAATGACAACAAATTACGACATGCTTTGAACTTTAAACAACAAAGGAATGAGATACATACCAATTGAAGAACTTTTCTTTGCCTTTAAATCTCGCTCTTGTCAAGGAACTAAATCTCGCTGTCGCTGAGATCGTCAAAGCAATCATCCACCAAATCTCGCTGTTATCTACCCACGAACGGACTCCTCACGAACAAAGCAACAGGGAAGACACCACCACTCGAAACCCTCGGTATTCTTGGAGTGAGAATCCATGAGGTGTGGGCTCTGTTGAATTTGGTAGAGAGAAGGAGGAAGGAATAATCGTTTACCACGACCAAGAAAGTGGGAGATATCGGGAGTCTATCGTATAGACAGATGCTTGATCTTTAGGTAAAGGTACAATATCGTGTAGTAAAAGAGGCTTAATCGTATAGAAGATCGTTTAGTAAGATGCTCGGGCGCACGATCGCTTAGAAAAAGTTAGACGGTCGTTTAGGTAATTCTACGCAATGTACCCAATCGGTGAACGAATATCTGATCCCTTGCAAAATGAAAACCATTTTCATTTTATCCTTCAGTTACAAAAATTGAATGCAATCTCCCACTATCTCATTCAGTTACGGAGAAAAAATCGCCACAATTATCCCATAATTGTTTAAATTAAAAAATAAATATAATCATATTATATTTATAACCTATGGTTTAATATCGCATCATATGCAACATATGAACCATAATCCTTTTCTCCTCCACTAGATATAAATCATATATATATATATATATCATATTCCTCCAATTAATGTATCTTATACATCATGTCAAATATATCATATATAATTGACCAATTTAATCATATCATATGTAATCGAACTCCCTCTTGTCAATTTGAACACTTCAAACTGACCCAAAAACTGATTCTCAACTTGAATCCATTAAGCGACCAAGGGGAACTTATGGACCTATGGCTCGAAGCTCCAACGGTAAGTGAATAACTGACTAAACTATTTAGCCGCGAGATCAACCATCTGTTAACTGCTAGACATTGAACAAAAGACCGACAACTGCACTATTTTCACCACAGATATATTTCAGTGTCCATCGAATATAACTTATCAATAGTACGATAACCTTTCACAGATGCTCATAAGTATAGCTAGGCCAATTTACGTTAAGCCCCTATAGTTATAACTAACTTCTTAAGTACCACCGATCCTTCTAATGAACAATACAACATAGTCCTACTATGTGTGGACACCTATTGGGCCATGAGAAGGTGTGTGGCGCCACATCGTTCAAGCCCTAGAATCAGCCCTTAAGGGAGCAATCTATCTACTTACCTCTGCTTCGGGGAAGGAGTGAATTCCATCTTGTGTAGCTAAGTTCCCAGCTCCCAAATTAGACGAATCCTCAAAGTGGTAGGTTTGAGTCGGCGAATTGGCCACTTGTAGCTGTGCAAATCAAAGGACCGCCCTCAAAGGTAGGAGTTCCAAACTCACTCAAGATTGAGGTCATGTTACCTATGGTCATTATAGTGAAGTGAAGTCTCTGTTATGAACGACGTTATACAACAAGACTACAACACTTCGTGGTCCGGTCTTATACAAACTCCTTTGTATAGAACGCCCCCGGTCTTATACAAACTTCTTTGTGGGTACAAACAACTAGTACAAAATAGTAAACTAGGGCACTAAGGCCTAGTACAAGAATCTCCCACTTGCCCTAGTCCAGCCGCGGGCGGTCCCATAGACCCATGCTCTGAAGGTGACCCTAAAAAACTATAGCTGTAAGAACCTTCGTAAACGGGTTAGCAACTTTGTGCTCTGAAGTGATCTTCATGATTATCACGTCCCCTTGATGCACTATCTCACAGATGAGATAATACTTACTCTCTATATGTCTGTCGCGCTTGTGACTCCTAGGCTCCCTGGAGTTTGCCACAATACCACTATTGTCACAATAGAGAGTGATGGACCTAGACATGTCTGGAATAACTTTCAGATCTGTCAGGAACTTCCTGAGCCAAAGGCCTCCTTAGCAACTTCATAAGCCACTACGTACTCAGCCTCTATCAGGGAGTCAGCGATGTACCCCTACTTAGTGTTTCGCCACACTACTGCTCTTCCGATAAGAGTAAAAACTGACCTTGAAGTGGACATTCTAGAGTCCTTATTAGTTTGCAAGTCAAAATTTGTGTATCTAGTAAGGATCAAATCCCTAGTTCCATACATGAGCATGTAGTCCCTTGTTCTCCAAAGATACTTGAGGATATTCTTGACTGCGGTCCAGTGACCCTGTCCTGGATTAAACTGATGCCTACTGACTATTTCCACAGTATAGCAGATATCTAGTCTAGTACAGAGCATCACATATATAAAACTGCCAACGGCAGATGCATATGGGACCCGTCTCATCTCCTCAACCTCTTGAGGTTCTTAGAACACATTTTCTTAGACAAAGTAACTCCATGACTGAAAGGAAGTAGGTCCCTTTTGGAGTTCTTCATCGAGTACTTGAGCATTGTCAATGTACGATGCCTGAGATAGCGTTAGAACTTTTTTCTTACGATCCTGAAAGATCTGTATACCAAGAACAAACTGAGCCTCTCCCATATCTTTTATTTGGAATTAGGTCGCTAGCCAATTCTTAACTGTAGTGAATAGTCTTACATCATTGCCAACGAGTAGGATATTGTTTGCATACAACACTAGAAAAACTACTGAATTGTTGATGATTTTCTTGTAGACACAAGGCTCATCGACGTTTTGGTCAAAGCCATACGTTTTGATCGCAGTATCAAACTGAATATTCCAAGATCGAGACGCCTGTTTTAGCCCGTCAATGGACCGATTCAGTTTGCAAACTTTTTACTCTTGGCCTTGGGCTATGAATCCCTCGGGCTGCACCATATAAATGGTCTCCTCAAGATTGCCATTCAGAAAGGCAATCTTGACGTCCATTTGCGAAATATCATAATCATAAAAATGGCAATGGACACAAGGATGCAGATCGACTTCAACATGGAAACATGCAAGAAATTCTCCTCATTGTCGACTCCCTCCAACTGGGTATAACCCTTTGCCACAAGTCGAGCCTTGAAGATTTTCACCTTCCCATCAGCACCTCGTTTCCTCTTGTAAATCCATTTTCAACCTATAGGTCTTACCCCATCGGGCTGATCTACAAAATCTCACATTGAGTTTAAGTACATCGACTCCATCTCGAGATCCATGGCTTTGACCTATTCATCCATGTCAACATCCTCCATTGCCTTCTGATAAGTCAATGTATCCTCAACGTCATCATCGGCTACCATAGCCAGGGTTTCCGCGAAACTTATATAGCAAACAGGTGGGTTCGTAAATCCCTACTGCGTCGAGGTTCCCTCAACTCTTAAGATGGAATCGACCTACCAGATGAACTATCATCAACAACTCTTCCTGATGAAGCAGGCTCTTTAACAACTCTTGTTGAAGTTCCAGTAGTTTCGTTAGAAAGCTTATGTAACACGATCTTACTACGTGGACTGTGCTCCCTAATATGATCCTCCTTCAGGAAGGTAGTATTCGTAGACACAAACACTCTGTTTTCCGTCTAATCATTAAAGTAACCCCCTTGTGTACCTTTAGGGTAGCGTATAAAGAGGCACAACCTTGATCGTGGTTCCAATTTCTTTTGATTAGCATTAAGCACATGTGCTGAGCAACCCCATATGCGAAAGTGACGTAAACTAGCTTTACAGCCGTTCCACAACTCCAGAGATGTTCTCGTAACACTCTTGGAAGGAACACAGTTGAGTATATACACTGCAGTCTCCACTGCAAAACCCCAAAACGAGTCTGGTAAGGAAGCATAACTTATCATCGACCGAACCATGTCCAACAAGATTCTGTTTCTCCTCTTCGCTAAACTATTCTGCTGAGGTGTACCCGACACTGAGAGTTGGGAAATGATTCCGTGTTCTATCAAATAGTCCTCGAACCCCGAATCCAAGAACACTCAACCTCGATCCAATCAAAGTGTCTTAATTCGTCTACCTAATGCATTTTCAACTTCAGCCTTGAACTCTCTGAACTTTTCAAAGGATTCAGACTTCTGTTACATCAAATAAACATACCCATACCTAGAGGGTTTTATTCTTGGTATCAAATAAATACAGTTTTGAACAAACGCTTATAATGTAATAACATATGACATTTTCTTCACTATTGTCTATGGAACATTGGATATTTTAATTGCTTTACCACAAACCAATAAACTAAGATCCCTGGTTGTCATAGTAACTTAAGTATGTATGTGGAGACATACAAGTAGATCATGCCTTAAGTGATAACCAAAATGGTCTGTAGTATATGGATACAGGAGGGAAACCTTATCCTGGTAATGCTATGGATGCAGCCCGCTTTATAGAATAGTTACAAGTATTGAGACTTACTACAGATGGTCTGATCCTAATCATTCATGTGAATATGTGTGAGCGGAGGTGTCCTATACAAAGGAGTTTCTATAAAATCAGACCACGAAGTGTTATAGCCTCGTAATATAACGCTGTTTATAACAGAGACTTCACTTCACTAGGATGACCATAGGTAACATGACCTCAATCCTGAGTGAGATGGGAACTCCTACCTTTGAGGGCGGTTCTTTGATTTGTATGACTGTGAGTGGCTAGATGGAATTTGTCTGATTTGGGAGCTGGGAACTCAGCTACACAAGATGGAATTCACTCATTCCCCGAAGTAGGGGTAAGTAGATGGATTGCTCCCTAAAGGGCTGATTCCGGGGCTTGAACGATGTGGCGCCACACATCTTCTATTGGCCAAAGAGGTGTCCACACATAGTAGAACTACGTTGTTTTGTTCATCAGTGGGATCAGTGGTACTTAAGGAATTAAATCTAACTATAGGGGAAAAAAGGGTAAATTGGCCCAACTGTACTTACGAGCATCTGTGAAGGGTTATCGTACTATTGATTGGTTATATTTGATGGATAAAGAAATATATCTATGGTGAAGGAACTCTTATGAAAGGATACCTCTGAGCAGAAACGAGATCGTTCCAAACTCATTGTGATAGAATTATCGCATTCACAATTAAACAAAATATATATGCATTTAACAACTAATTATATGCATGCTTTAAAACTTAAGCAACAAAGAGAACAAAATACGTACTAGTTAAAGAACCCTACGTACTAGTTAAAGAACCCTTCTTCACAGAAAATCTTGTTCTCGTACAAAAACTGCTCCTCTTGCTCTCGCTGAGAACGTCCAATCAATCGTCCACCAAAGCATCTTCCCACGAACAGACTCTACACAAACTTGGCAACAAGGCAAACACTACCACTTGGATCCCTCGGTATTCTCGGTGTGAGAATCCATGAGGTGTGGGCTCGGTTGGATTTGGTACAGGGAAGGAGGAAGAGAATATCGTATACCACAACCAAGCAAGTGGGAGAATATCGGATGTTTATCGTATAAACGATACTTGATCGTTTTGGAATACACGATCGTTTAGTAAAAGGGTCGCGATCGTATAGATGATAGTTTGGTAAATGCTTGGGCACGTGATCATTTAGGAAAAAAGCTAGACGATCAATTGTTGGTTGGTTATATCCAATGGACAAAGAAATATATCTGTAGTGCGAAGAGTGCAGCTATTGGTCTTTAGTGGAGTGCCTAACAGTTAACGGATGGTAGATATCGTGATTAAAGAGTTTAGTAAGTTATTCACGTACTGTTGGAGCTTCAAGCTACAGGTCCATAAGGCCCCCTTGGTAGCTCAATGGATTCATGTTGAGAATCAGTTTTTGGGTTAGTTTGAAATGTTCAAATTAACAAGAGGGAATTTGATTATATGTGATATAATTAAATTAGTTCAATTATATATAATATAATTGATTTGATGTATTTGATACATTATTTGATTGGAGGAATTAATATAGATATGATATATACTAAATGCCATAAAAGAGAAAATAAACTATGGGTTATATGTTGCATATGATGCAATATTAAAACTATAGATTATACATATAATATGATAAGTTAGTTATTGTATTTATTTATAAATAATTAATTATGAGATAATTTATTTTCGTTAGTTCATTTCATGTTACACGATTCAAGTCATACGATAGCTTTTTGAGAGAGTAAATGATAGTTATCGAGTTTTCTATACGATAGAACTCACTTACTATACGATCGAGGATCGATTCTATGCGATAGATTGATATCTTCTACACAATCGTTCTGTTATTTACTCAATCGTTTACTCCTTCCATTCCTCCCTTCGTCTATCCAAATCCATGAAAAGCCCACAGCTCCTGGATTCTCACACCGAGAATACCAAGGTAGCCTCGTGGTGGTGTCGAGTTATGTTCAAGGGTCAAGGATCGAATTGTACTCACTGGTGATCGAGGATCTTCCTGAGGATCGTTGTGTTCATGTTGTTGGACGAATTGTTGTTCGATCGAGGAAAATACGTGAAGAAAGGGTTCTTCAAAGGTATTGTACTCGATCCTTTGTATTTTGATTAAGTAGCATGCTGTAATTTAATCTTTGATGCATAACTATTTCTATTTGATTGTAAATGTTTATGTTCTTTCACAATGGAGTTTGGAACGCTCCGTTTCTGCTCACTGATTCTATAGATTTAGAGTTCCTTCAAGTCATACATTCCTCCCACTACATCGAGGTACTCTCAACTCTTTGAGTAAGATGTTTTTGACCTACCCAAAATAACCTTTGTTTACAGTATCAATAACTCTTTATTGATATATTTGCTTTTATGGAACCAAATAATACATGGTGAACTCGTATATTTTTCTAGAAAATTTGGTATTTGTCAACACAAAGACTTTGTAACACCCTGCACATTTTTTTAGTAATAATGTAATTTCAGTAACTTTATTATTTGGAATTTCAGTAATTGTTATTAGTTGGAGGGCATTTTTGGAATTTTGGACTTCAAGTATAAATGCGGGAATTTAATTGTTGGTGTGAAATTATTCAAATTGAAAATTAATGGCATGAATTAATTTTCTTTTCAAACGGAAAGGAATTTAATAGTATAAAACGGAAAGGAATTAAATGTAATTATATTTACTTCTTTTTATTTTTGTTTTATTATTATTATTATTATTTTTTATAAAAAGTCAAACCCCACCTCCCTTTTCTTCCTCACGTTCGTGAGCTCGTCCAACGCCGCCCAAAGCCGCCACGTCAGTTTCTTCTTCATGACCTCCGTCTACTACTACTCAAGCGTCGTTTACTTTTGCCGCGACTGGATCTATCGATTTGGGTAAGATTTCTGCCGTTTGGGTTTATTTTCGGTTGATTCTTGAATACTCATTTACTTTTGGCATCAATTGGTTGATACCCATTGTGTTTCAACTTTGGATTCAATTTTGTGAAGGTATTGAGGTATTGTTCAGTGAAGTTGGAGTTTGTTTTAGCAAGTTTTGGTAAGTTTTATGCTTTGATTACCCTCTTGTGGATTAATTTTGGTTGTTGAGAAATTGAGACATTGGTAGTGAAGTATGTATTTGATTCAAGCTTTAATCATGTAAACCTAATTTCAAATTATGATTAGGGGGTTGATTCAAGAATTTCATTCAAGATGAAGAAGAGTTTGGTTTGCTAAGCATTTGGGTTTAAAATTGGAGGTTTGGAAGGTGAATTCGAATTGGACCACACCTTAAGTAAGGTTATCTGGAAATATTTTGTAATATTTGAGTGTTTGGAATTTGGCCTTAACTATTAATTTTAAAACTTGGTTTCTGTTTAGGCTTGATTAAGGATTCAAGAATTTCACAAAGATTCAATTGCTTTTTGGTTCGATCTAATATCAAGGTAAGTAATCTTACTACTGGAACTGCCCACGGGCCAGGCATTAGATGTATGCTAGCATGTTAAATGAAGGTTATGGCAGAATGACAACATGAAAGATTGATAGTATAACATGATTAAAGTATGTTCTGTTACGAGATCCGAATTATTTATTTATGCACATAGACACTTGAATGCTAATATGAGATTGTATGTGCTTCCATGGTTGTATTTGATCTGATGATATTGAGGTATACATGTATGTTGTAGAACCATGATGTTGAGGTATATGTGTATGTTGTAGAGCCATGATTTTGAGGTTTATATGTATGTCATAGATTCTTACAATGATGATTATGATGTTGAGACTGTGCAAATGTCTTTACTGATTAGTTAGATGCCCATTAGATTTTGTGTTTCCTTCGGGATTCACCAGTTTGTGTTTCTTTCGGGATTCACCAGTTTGTGTTTCCTTCGGGATTCACCAGAGGTAGTGGGCATACTTAACTACATTAGGATAGGACTCAATCTCCTTCTTGTTTCATGTGCATATGTGTCCCATGAGGACTAGAGCAGTTTATATGTTTCACCAGAGGTGGGTATCTAAAGGACATAGATGCCCAGCCTGACCCCAGTAGTGGGGTTACTTACTGAGTATTTTATACTCATTCTTTCTCATGTTGTTTCAGATAAAGGTAGAGATGCACTGGCGATGGACAAGCGGAATTCGTGATCGAGCCACTGGGACTAGTTTTTACACTTCCGCATCATGAAATTTAGAGTTCTTTTCATGTTTCTCTTAACTTTTAGTTTTGATGTTTAAAACTTACTTTAAGAATCGTTTTTCAAACTCATTTACTATCCTTTATGATTTATGGGTACCCTACTATTGTTTTAGTATTTGAATTTAATGAAAGTCTTTTGAACTTACCTTATTTAATTTGCATTTATTTCGCCATAACCGAGTGTCGTTTTGAGTTCCATGCATGCATGTATTTAATAACGGCCTAATTTAAGTCCTAGGGGGTCGGGTCGTTACACACTTAATTTTCGTTTACACGGAAAAATTATTCTTCTTTTGGATTGTTTCAGATAGGCATGCCTTTTGAACAATATTACAACACGTAAGGATTCAATATTAGCACTTATATCGATCTTTTTAGATTTCTGAACTATGTAAACAACTTCTATATATCATAAACAACTTTTATGAGTTCTCTATGTCTCATATGGATTTTCAGAAATACCTTAAAATTGAAATAATGTTCATAAACAATTAAGGCAACTAGGTGTAGTAAGTTTTTCACTGGATTTCATCTTCTATCAGATAGTCCTAGAAATCTCAAACTTTCTATACTTTGATCCAATTGAAGTATTTCGGTTTTATTTTACCTAACATTGAACTTTTCAAGTGTTCTAAACTTATCACTTAGGTTAAATAACTACTTGCCTTTATTGATTTCTAGTCGTTTAAAATATCTAAATATTTGGAAATGGCTTTTAACTAGGTTGGTTCTAACAGAAGTTTCTTTGCAATAAAACAAACATAACTTTTGCTAATGAACATTTTGTTTATAACAAAAAGTTTATACCTTTTTTTCTTTACAACAGGATAAAATAACTTCCATTACAATAACAAAAAGTAGATAAGATTACCTTCTGATAGCAACTACGACATCTCCCACTGGTCACATTGAGATATACTCTTATATATTCACAATTTGGAGTACTATCTCATAACAAGCAATCCTCAGGAACTAGTTTCTCTATTTTGCTTTCTCTGCTCTTTTCTCTATAAGGTATTGAGCGTAGTTTCTCTTCCAGTGCCCTTCTCGACTGCAGTGGAAACCTTTTCCTTTATATGCAACATTTGCCTTGCCTTTTCTGCTAGTAGTTTTCTTCTTCCCTTTCCCCTTGTTCTTCTTTACTGGAATACTTTTATTCTATGAAGAATAAGCAATATCGGGCCTTTTAGAGGACGATCCTCTTTTCTCAGCAGTAGTAAAATTTATTTCTGGTTCCAGTCCCTTAGCCCTCATCATGGTCTGGTAAGCCTGTAGCTTGTTGAGAAGCATAGTCAAATTATATTCTATTTTATTCATCAATGCGTTCATACAGAACTGCAAGAAATTCTTCACAAGAGATTTTAGAATAAAACCAACTTGACTTTTCTCATCAATGACAACATTGTTTACTTCTGCAATGTTGAAATGGACCATCATGTCCATGACATGTTCTCTAACAGAGGCCCTTTCTTTCATACAACAGTTGTAAATGTATTTGATAGCATCATGCCTCAGGGAGAAGGACGGTTGTCCAAACATCCCACACAAAGACTCGATGATCTGTCTAGCACTACTCATGCTCTGATGTTTCTTCACCAATACATCAGATATGCTGGCAAGAATATAGGCACGAGCTTTCTCGTTAGCCTTCATCCACCTATTGTAAGCATCCCGAATGTTTCGATTTGCATTTGAGCTAGGAATGGGAGGACACTCTTCTGTCAAAACGAACCTTAAGTCATCTATCCCAATATAGTATTTAAGTTTGACTTCCACGTAGCATAATTATCCCCAGGAAGTTTGTCAGAAGCCAATAGTTATACTAAAGAACTCGTCATTCTGAAATTATAAACAAATTTATTCAATGAATTTGCTTTTAAACCCAATCATGTTTTAGCAAAGTAATAATGTAACAAAAATTCATTATTTTTTGAAATGATACTATAGTGAGTAAGAATAAGTGTTACTGAGGGGTAGTCAATTACACCTTCACTAAAGCAAGACATTCTTGACTAATTACTATCTCTAGAATAACTCTTATTCCTATAGTCATTTAGCTACCGTTTTCGGTCAGTACTTACTAACACCTTAGTAATTCCGTACGTGTAACCCTCCATTTTAGACCTCATAAGTCGGCCCCAAAGATGCTACCGAATTGGAAATTCAAGGTTGAAAACGACCCAAGAAATCCTATCCATTACCAGAGTTTGAATTATTCTGAATCCCATGTTACAACCCTCTAAGGGGATAATCGTCGTTAAACGACTAACAAGGGTCGCTTAAAGCTAACCAACAGGCGCAGCATAAGAATCTCACGGTCACAAAAATGGAAGAGACAGCAGGACGTGTTGACACATGTCGTTGACCCACTTACTATGAACTACTTCCCCTAGTCACCTCAATCTTAACCTCGTGACAAACACTTTCTGAATGGAGCAATTGAGGTATAATCGACACGAAGCATTGCACGGATCTCACGATGTGAATTTTCTAGGGATGTAAGAGTTGAAATCAATATATCATATATTTGATTTTCATCGAATAGCTTCCCCTCATTCACCTTGATATCAATTCACGCAAACACTTTCCGAATGGAGGTCACTCCCAGGGTGACACGAAGTACACATGAACCTCACAGT
This sequence comes from Benincasa hispida, assembly GCF_027475165.1. Lineage (NCBI taxonomy): Eukaryota > Viridiplantae > Streptophyta > Magnoliopsida > Cucurbitales > Cucurbitaceae > Benincasa > Benincasa hispida. Next base: position 74,055,172 of record NC_143480.1, read on the forward strand.
GTGAACATCTTGGGACGTGAAAATTAAAATCAAAACGTCACATTTGATTTTATAGTGAACAACTTCCCCTATTCACCAAAATCTCGATTCATGTAAACACTTTTTGAATGGAGGTCACTCCTAAGGTGACTCGAAGTGAAGCACAAATTTCGATTGTGCTCTCTTAGGGGCGCGAGAGCTAAAAATAATCATATCATAAATGTTTATTAATCTCTCAGTGAAGCGTTCTAACATATCATATATGTTATTTTATTCTCATTGAAGTCTTCTAATAGCATATCATATATGTTATTAAACTTCCACTGAAATATTCTAACGTTAAATTGGGTATACATTTTTTTAGGCTTGTTTCGGCTTATTAAACAACATAAGTCTAGGTGTTTATCCAAGTATAACGTTTATATTTGGATTTAACCTACGATGTTTAGGTGATAAACCAGTTTTAAAACTCACACCGCTCACGTATTACTCATAAAACCGGTTAACAACGCTCAATTATTCGACCATAATCCCCAAGTAGGAGGTGTTTTGTAGACCGTCAACTTAAATACCCCCAACCTTAGATAGGATTATATACCGGTTGAGTTAGACCTAGAGGAGATATGATCGTCACAAAAATTGCCTCAGAGCACAACATTGTTGATATATTTATGAAGGCTCTCTCGGCTAAAGTGTTCGAGGGTCATCTAGAGAATCTAGGTTTACGAGTCGTGTACATTGTATAATCTAGGGCAGGTGGGAGATGTGTAATAAGTATATGGATGCTCTAGTTTATTGTATTTATTTAGCATTATCTCACCTTTCGGATTATGATATTATGTACAGTCCACTGACTAGAGTTTTAGTTCAAGTGGTAGTTTGTTGGGTTTTATGTCGTAAAACTCATAGATAGTAAATGTTATTAATTGATTGTCATCAATAAAGAGTTATAGATGTTAATTCAATAAATGTTATTGTTTGTGTTGTTAGTCTATTTAGTCTTAATAACTTTAAATCCAATAAACTAATATCCAAGGCTACCTTATGAGTCTTGAACTGTATGTGGAAAAATATAGGAATCAATGTTCAAGATACAGCCTGAAGGGTTTATAGTATAGTGATAAGGCTGAGTACCTTATCCTGGTAACACTATGCATACGACCCACTTTGTATTTGATACAAATGCAAGGATCCAATGTATTCGTGTAGTTGACATGCGAGTGAGGGTATCCTATGTAATGATTTTGCATCAGATCGGATCGCGAAATAGTAACCTTTAGATGTAACACCATTAACTAACTAGATTCCTATTTCAATAGGATGACCTAGGCAACTTAGTCTTAATCCTGAGTATATTATGAACTCTTGCTCACGAGGGATTATCCTTTGATTTGTATGAGTGAGGGTTGTCAGTTCGCCAACTCAATATGCCTACCATTTTGGGGACTAGACCAAGTGGGGAGCTAGGAACATAATAATACAAGATGAAATTCACTTTTTCTCGTCTTAAGAGTAAGTAGATGAGTGTTCCCTTAAGTGGTGTCTATGGGACTTAAACAAAGGCCCATACCCTCTCATTGGCCCGAGAGGGGTTTTTGTTTATTGGTTGGACCATAAATAGGTTGTTCATTAGAGGAACACTGGTACTTAAGGAGTCAGAGTTAACCCAAGGGTAAAATGGTAATTTGACCCAGTTGGAGTTACGAACATTCGTGACAGACTAACTTGTTGTTATTGCCTATATCCGTGGATATAGAAATATATTTGTAGTGAGAAGAGTGCAGCTGTGGGTATTTAGTGGATTGTACCCACAATTAATGAATAATGAGTTTAGCCAATTAAGCTCATATCGTTATAACTTTTAATCTACAGATCCACCAGGTCTCCTTGTAGCTCACTAGATGATATTTAAGAGGGATGTTTTCAATTGTTCAAATTAATCTGAGGAAACCATATAATAATGTGATTAATATATAATTGATTATGGATATGATCTATAATTCAAATTAAATTGGAAAATAATATTTAAATAAGCTTCAATCAATTAATTCAAGAGAATTAGATTCACAAAAAATTAATTAATAGAGAGGTATTGCACATATACATACGATGTTTATGATAATTAAACATATATATTAAATTGGATTTAATGTATAAATAGTTATTTAACTAATGTTCAAATTAAATTAAATATGTGTTATTTAATTGATTTGGCTAATTAATAAATAAATGTTAATTAATTAGTTAATTGTGGAAAAGAAAAATAGGAAAACAAAAAAGGACTTGGCCTTTCTCTATGTAAAGACCTCTCTATGGCCCATTTGGGACACACTGACAATACACAACACACAAGTGTTATAATGAAAATTTTTCCTAAGCCACAAAGAGAATCCTCTCTACTTTCCAAAACCCTTTTCTCATCTCCCTCTCCCAATAGTTGGATACCACATGTCCTTCTATTGGAATCTTAGAGAATTACGAGGTTGCTTTTCGAAGTTCAAGTTTGGTGCGACTTCCTTGCTTCCCCTAAAAAGTATTATTCCCTACAACTTCGCTCTTTCTCTAAAAGTTGTTAAAGTTCCGCCTCCTCTACAAAGATGTTGGCACTACTGCTTCTTCATCTCCAAGTTCAAGGATCAGACTACTACTTTGATGGTTGCACCGATATTTCTCCATCTCCGAATTTGATGGTTGCACTGTTGCTTCTGTCTCCAAGTTCAAGGGTTGGATTGAACGCCCCTTCATCTTCAAGTTCAGAGGCTTCGTCAGTGCTTATCCGTCTTCAAGTTCAGAGGTTTCATCGATGTTCATTCATCTTCAAGTTTAGAGGCTTCATTGATTCTCCTTCACCTTCAAGTTCATAAGCTTCGTTATTGCTTCTTCGTCTTCAAGTTCAGAGGCTCCATCAATGCTCCTTCACCTTCGAGTTCAGAGGCTCCATCGATGCTCCTTCATCTTTAAGTTCAGAGGCTTCGTCAATGCTTCTTCATCTTCAAGTTCAGAGGCTTCGTCGATGCTTTTCCATCTTCAAGTTGAGAGGCTTTGTCGATGCTGCTTCATCTTCGAGTTCAGAGGCTTCGTCGATGCTCCTCCATCTTCAATTTCAAAGGCTTCATCAATGCTTTTCCATCTTCAAGTTCAGAGGCTTTGTCGATGCTTCTCCATCTTCAAGTTCAAGATCGGCGTGCATGATTCCGCTTCCATCTTCAAGTTCAAGATCGGTTTGCATGGCTCCACTCCATCTTCAAGTTCAAGGTCGACATGTATGACTCCGCTCAATCTTCAAGTTCAAAGTCAGTGTGCATAGCTCGCTCCATCTTCAAGTTCAAGGTCGGTGTGCATGGCTCCATTCCATTTTCAAGTTCATGGTCGGTGTGCATGGCTCGACTCTATCTTCAATGTCTTCATCTATAAAATCATGGCGTGGCTCGCTTCATCTCTATAGTCGGGCGCGACTCACTTCATCTTCATAGTCTAACGCGGCTCGCTTCATCTCCATAGTCCAATGTGGCTCGCTTCATCTCCCAAGTCTGGCGTGGCTTGCTTCATCTTAACAAGTCTGGCATGGCTCGTTTCATCTTCACAAGTTTGGCGTGGCTTGTTTCATCTTCACAAGTCTGGCATGGCTCGCTTCATCTCCACAAGTCTGATGTGGCTTTGCTTCATCTCCACAAGTCTGGCATGACTTCGCTTCATCTCCACAAGTCTGGCGTGGCTTCACTTCATCTCCACAAGTCTGGCATGACTTCGTTTCATCTCCACAAGTCTGGCGTGGCTTCACTTCATCTCCACAAGTCTGGCATGGCTCCGCTTCATCTCCACAAGTCTGGCGTGTCTTCGCTTCATCTCTACAAGTCCGGCGGCTTCGCTTCATCTCCACAAGTCTGGCGTGGCTTCGCTTCATCTCTACAAGTCTGGCGTGGCTTCGCTTCATCTCCACAAGTTTGGCATTGCTTCGCTTCATCTCCACAAGTCAAGTGCGGCTTCGCTTTATCTACACAAAAGTCAAGTGTGACTTTACTTCATCTCTAAAATTTAAGTTCGGCTTCGCTTAGAAGAAAAAAAAAACAGAAAAGATCAAAAGAAAGAAAAAAAAAGGAAAAGAAAAAGAAAAGAAAAAGAAAAGAAAAAAGAAAAAAAGAAAAAAAGAAAAAAATGAAGGAAAATTGAAAGGAAAGAAAAAGAAGAAAAAATAGTAAAAAAAAAAGAAGGAAAGAAAAGAAAAAAAAGAAGAAGAAAGAGAAAAAAAACGTTGGAAGAAGAAGAGAAAAATGAGAGAAAGGAAAGTGTAGAAGAAAAGGAAGGGATGAAGATAATGAAAGGGGTTTAGGATCCTATTTACTTTCAAAAGATTTGGACATATTCTAAATTTTATTCAAAATCAAATTAAATTGGGGATAAAATTTGAAATTTTTTCTTAAATTAAAAATCTGGCCATAATCCAAATTTCATACTAAATTCAAATTTCTAAGTTTTTATCTTCTAACCAAATTAAATTGGAGATAAAACTCAAATTTTTTCCTTAAATTAAAATTTGGTCATATTCCAAAATTTATTCAAAATCAAATGGTTCAATTTGAGATTACATTGTATATAAAATCTTAAATTAAAATCTGGACATATTCCAAAATTTATCCCAAACCTAAATCATTCAAATTCACACGTTTTTATCCTCAAGTCAAATTAAATTAAGGATAAAATCTCAAATTAACGTAAAATTCAAATTTGGGCATCTTCCAAATTTTATATCAAAATTCATCATAAATTAAAATTTGGCCATATTCCAAATTTTATTCCAAATTCAAGTTATTCAAACTTGAGTTTTTATTTTCAATCAAAATAAATTGCGGATAAGGAAAAAAAATCTCAATTGATCCCTTACTAAAATTTGGAATATTCTAAATTTTACTCAAATCTAAATCAAATTGGGATAAAATCTCAAATTCAAATTTGGCTATATTCTAAATTTTATGTCAAATTCAAGTCAAGTTTAGCTTTTATCCTCAATTCAAATCAAATTGGGATAAAATCTCAAATTAAAATTTGGCCATATTCCAAATTTTATCTAAAATTCAAATCAGATTTAGCTTTTATCCTCAATCCAAATCAAATTGGGGTAAATCTCACATTAAAATTCGGCTATATTCCAAATTATAGTTATTCATAGTTTGACTGACATATCAACTGAGGTCAAATTCAAGAACAAATATATTTGAATTCTGATCCTAACTTCATCTTTTTTGAGATTCACCCACCCGTAAGTGTGTATAAATCTCGAAAAGGGACATTTGTTGAAGGAGAAATTTTAGACCAATAACAAATTGTCACATTAAATTAATGACCAAATTCCAAATCATCAAATTTGGGACCAATTAGTAGTGAACATGTGTCTCGAATTGAAGTTGAAGACAAAGTCCAATGACGCCACGTGGTTTCATTGTGACAGTTGAATCAGATAAGATTAATTTGACCCAATTTGATAGTATTATTTGGGTCAAAATTTAACTAAGCCCAAAAATAGGTTGTATTTGACCCAAATGTCAAATCAGACCCAAAACCAATTAATTGGGCTCAAAGCTAGGCCATGGACCAACCAAGTCCAAATCCAAATCCATGAGCTAACCAGGCCTAAGTCGTGAAGCCCATCAGAGAGCCGTATAAATGGAGGAGCTCTTCTCATTTCAAAGGGTCAACAATTCTACACTTCAGAAACCTTAGAGGGAATTCTCTATGATTAGAAGACTCATTAACTCCTGAAACTGACCATACTTAAAGACTGAAGTCCTTTGAAGATACAAACATTCTGAAGACGGAAGTCCTTTGAAGATACAAGCATTATGATGACTGAAGTCCTTTGAAGATGCAAGCATTCTGAAGACTGAAGTTCTTTGAAGATACAAGTATTCTGACCATGCTTGAAGACTGAAGTCCTTTGAAGATACCAATATTCTGAAGACTAAAGTCCTTTGAAGATACAAGCATTCTGACCATGCTTGAAAACTGAAGTCCTTTGAAGATACAATCATTCTTCCAAGACTCGAAGCTCAAGAACATTCACACACCCCGCTTCTATACATCAAGCGTACGCGTTCAACCGAGAGAGAATCAGAGGATCAAGTACAGGAGATCGAACCACATCGCATCAAATCAACATCAACATCAACACCAACTCAAGTTCAACTCCACGAAACAAGTTTCTCCAGAAGCCTCGTGCGAGCACTAATCCTCCAATCATCAAGCCGATCATCCAAGAAGATCATCAAGCCCAAAGGCCGATCATCCAAGAAGATCATCAAGTCCAAAGGTCGATCATCCAAGAAGATCATCAAGCCCAAAAGCCGATCGTCAAAGAAGATCATCAATCCCAAAGGCCGATCGTCAAAGAAGATCATCAAACCTAAAGGCCGATCATCCAAGAAGATCAACAAGTCCAAAAGCCGATCATCTAAGAAATCATCAAACCCAAAGACCGATTATCAAAGAAGATCAACAAGTCCAAAGGTCGATCATGATCGTACAAGAATATCATCAAGCCCAAAGGCCGATCATCCAAGAAGATCAACAAGTCCAAAGACCGATCATCCAAGAAGATCAACAAGCTCAAAGACCGGTCATAAGAAGATCAACCAGCTTAAAGACTATAATTTATTTTGAAAGTATCAAACCATTATATATTAGAAATTGTACTCATTTTCTATAAAATTAATACAAATACAAAGTTCAAGTTTCACAAAATAAATTCTCTTGAAATCTCGTGGTTATAATTTATAATTTTTACGAATTAAATAACAAAAATAATGTTACAGCAAATGAAAACCTACCAACATTACATAAATACCCCCAACAATAAAAATTATATATGCAAAAAAAATTTCAACCGAGAGAGAATCAGAGGATCAAGTACGGGAGATCGAACCACATCGCATCAAATCAACATCAACATCAACACCAACTCAAGTTCAACTCTACAAAACAAACTTCTCCAAGAAGCCTCGTGCGAAAACTAATCCTCCAAGAATATCATCAAGCCCAAAGGTTGATCATCCAATAAAATTAACAAGCCCAAAAGCCGATTGTCCAAGAAGATAATCAAGCCCAAAGGTCGATCATTCAAGAAGATCAACAAGCCCAAAGGTAAGCTCAAAAGACTGATCATCCAAGAACAACAAGCTCAAAGGCCGATCATCCAAGAAATCATTAAACCCAAAGGCCGGTCATCAAAGAAGATCAACAAGTCCAAAGGTCGATCATGATCGTGCAAGAAGATCATCAAGCCCAAAGGCTGATCATCAACAAGTCCAAAAGCCAATCATCCAAGAAGATTAACAAGCTCAAAGACTGATCATTTAATTAAGAAGATCAACTAGCTTAAAAGACTATAATTTATTTGTGCGAACAGTTATAATTTATAATTTTTACGAATTAAATTACAAAAATAATGTTACAGCAAATGAAAACCTACCAACATTATATAAATACCCCAAACAATAAAAACTATATATATATACAAAAATTTAATTCTATTTATCTAAATAGTTTTCAAATCGCATGTTTTTGCTAATTTTTTAAAATTAAATTACAATATTAATCCCATTTATTCCAATAATGGGTTATGCAGCTTGGAAGAAATGCATTTTATCAAGCATTAAGTAAAAAAAAAAAAAAAAATCGATGGACAACTATGATGTCATGTATCAAATACCATATGAATCTATTGAATTTATGTTGTTCTCTATTATTGTCCTGAGTAGTTCTCCTAACATAATGAACAAAAAATGTTAAATTCAAACCTATGAGAACCAAATAAACATTTTAGCTCAATATAAATAAGATATTGAAGATTTTAATAAATTAGAAATCTAATCAAAGATCTAACTAAAAATAACAATAATATAAAATTTCACGAACTAACAAAGACTACATGCTCAACATTAACATTATAATTTAAAAATGAGACAAATTTATGAATCTTTCTTATGGTTGAAAAGGAAGATACTCAATATAATAGTGTGCTTCTAAAAAAAAAAAAAAAAATTTGCGAATTAGGAGAAGATCCATTTGACAACTTGAAAATTAAAAAGTTTCTTATAATTTCTCACAAATAACGGAACATACAGTGACAAATAAAATTGTGGCATCTTTTACGTTTCATGTTTTCTATAGTGTTGCTATGAGGCCAATTCGCAACTATAATATTTATGAATAAAAAATAATCATCATTGTTAACACTCCGTCTTGAATCTTATTCTTTATTTTCACATCTCTTATTCATCGTCTTTTTTCCATTAAAACTCATTTTCATTTCTTCTCAAAAGATTTAATTCTTTTTTATATTTGCTTCTTCTTTTTTAATCTAAATTCTACTTCATATATTAAATAATTGACCAATAGAGAAGACCCATTTAGCAAATTGAAAACAAAAAAAACTTATTGTAATTTCTCTCCGTCGTCTCCTTAAATTCATATAAAAGGACAAAAATGGTAGAAATTGGTCATTTGCAGAAGATATGTTCTTTTAGTATAAATGGGAGTTGGGAATTTGAACCATGAAAATGCAAAAGAGATGTTTAATTTGTTGGAATGGTGTGTTTTTATAAAGATGTAGTTTTTCTAAAAGTTTCAAAACAGGAGATGGAAAAAATAGATTAAAAAATTCCACATAAAAAATGAATGTATAATTAAATGAAAAAAGATTAATAAATTTATACATAATACTTACCTAAAATTTGAAATTGCATCTCCTTCCCCTTCACATTAATTAATTTTGTACGAACAAGATTAATGGCGACATGACAATGGAAGCAAGGAGATGGATGTGGCCGAAAAACTCAGGAAAGGTTTTAAAACTACCTAACGAAATACATATACATTAGTGATTCATAACATATATATTTAGTAAAATCTATTTATTCTAAGTAAATCTCAATGACCAAGTAAATCTCAAAGCAAATCCACCATAACAAATTTCTATTACTTCTTTTCTCATTTTCTACGATTTCTTGATATTAATTGAGTGATATATTTTATTTTTTCAGTCTTTTTTTACTAAACATGCTCCATTGTTCTCTTTTTTTCCAAAAAAAAAAAAAAAAGAAGAAGAAATTCATCTTGATTAAGAGAAGACTTCATTGTGAGATCCTTGGGTGGTGGTGACAATAGAAACCTGCTAAAAGAAGCAATCAATGCAACCGAGATACGAAGGAGGATCAAGGTCATCATGAAATGGAGAATGAAAACTCGATTCTAAAATTCGTTTAATAACATTATGAAAATGAAGAGATGCGCCAGATAAAAGTAGAAAAGTTTGTATTTATTATTTGAAAATTTTGTAGTTATAATGTGAAGAAATGTGTCTATATGCAATTTTGTAAAGGGATATGTCTATATGAAGTGATATCAAGAGAACTCAAAATGTGTGAATTCAAAAGATGTGATATTGCACTTAAAATAGAAAATATTGAATGAAGGTAAAATAGGAATTTTGAAGAGATATAAGGGCAAAAAGGTAAGATAAAAATTCTTCCCTTATTGTCCCTTTTAATACAGTATAAATATAGATATATTAATAAAACAACAATTTAACAATACATCTTTTGTTAACAAATTTTATGTAGATTGGATGTTAAACAAATCGATTGTTGTGCCACAGAACGATTAATATCTTAAAACAAATTATTGCAAGATCTCCATGTTAAAAAACTCATAAACATATGTTTTCTATGACTCATAAATGTGTGACCTTGATATGAAAACTTTTAGATGAAAAAATTTTCAATCCAATGCAAAAGTGCACACTGTCAAATAAGTAGTAAATTGAAAATATTTCGAGTATTGTGTTCCAAAACAACGATTTAAAACGTTAAAAAAAATTATAAAGTTGAAACAAATTTTTTTCAAAAAAAGAAAACTTTGGTAACTGATGTAAAATAATTTTGGAGATGTGATTGTTTTTAAATAAAACATGAAAAAAAAAAATGGACAGATTCAAACATGCTCATGCTCTTATGATGATAATACTTGAAAGAAAAAAGAACACATCCATGCTCATAATTTGCTTACAATTAATTAAAGACATGTATTAATTCATTTAGCTCTTTTTAGGTCATTTTAGAGTCAAAACATCATCAAGTGTCTTTTTACTAAAGAAAAGTAGTAAAATAAATAATGAAAACATGTACTTTTTGAAATTTATCAATCATATTTTTTCTAAATTACAAATTCACCATTACTGTCATGTGAAGATCAAGTGAGTTTCCCTTATTCGGATTTTAGCATCAACCATGATAAAACTGTATGAAAAAAAAATTGAGAAGGGCTATATTTGGTAACAATTTCATTTTTTGTTTTTTATTTTTTAAAATTAAGCATATTTCTTTCCCATTGCTTACAATGATTTGCATCTTTTTAAGTATAATGGTTGAATTCTTAGCCAAATTCCAAAAACAAAAATAAGTTTTTAAAAGCTACTTTTTTAGTTTCCAAAATTTGGCTTGATTTTTAAACCATTGGTAAAAAGTAGATAATAAAAGAAGAAAAATAGTGTTTATAAGTTTAATTTTTAAAAACAAAAAAACAAAAAATGAAATGATTACTAGGGGTGGAAACGGTTCGGTTCGGTGGTCAAACCGAATCGAACCGAATTTTTTAAAATGTGAAACTAAATCGAACCAATTTATTGGTTCAAACTGAACTTATGCGGTTTGGTTCGATTCGGTTTCAAATTCGGTTTTGACATTTTAAAAAAATCCATGTTATATTCTTTTTCAAACTAAAAACGGTTCGATTCTTTTCGGTTTTATTCTTTAAATTAAAAGCGATTTGGTTTTAAATTCGGTTTTACCCTTTTTTTTAATATATAAATAAATAAATTAATATTAGTTAAAAACGGTTCGATTTGGTTTTCGAAAGTGAAACCGAACCGAACCGAATTAATTCAGTTTCAAAATGTCTTCAAATTGGATCGAATCGCATTTTTTGGTTTCACTGAATTTTCGATTTGATTCGGTTTGATTTTTAGAAACGATTCGATTTTTACAGTTTGAATGATCACCCCTGATGATTATCAAATATGGACCTTTCAAAATTGACTTGGGTAAAATATAGCTTTTAAAATATCTATTTGGTACAATTATAATTCTAAAATTTAAAATTCTAAGAGAGTTGACTTGAAATGTCCACTAACATAGTAAGGCTAGTGGTTATGGGTAGTTCCATTATGAACTCTTCAAATGATTATTTTTTTCTAACTACTTAAAAAAAAATTAAAAAAAAATGAAGGAATCTAAAGAGTAGAGTACAGTGGGGTCTTACATAATAGCAAACCATGTGGTTTCCATCAAGGCACAGGATTAAAAGCATTGATTGGCTAGCAACATTTAATGTGATCTTCTTCTCTAAACTTGCATTTAATCAACAAATTCACTACAAATTTATTGCTTTTAAATTTTATTCTAACACTGAGATATTATGACAAAAGAAAAATCATGGCCACATTTCAAATTTTGGTGTGCTCAAGCATGACTAGAAAGATATATGAGTGTGTTTGGCGCGAAAATTATCTTAAGACTATAATAATCACTTCTTACTATAGTAAATACTATTTTATATTCTCCAGTTAGCTACCGTCAATACTATTTCAAAACCATCATTTACTATAGTTTTTATTATTTTACATTCATCATTTTTTTTATTTATTGCTACCGTGTTTACTATTTTCTTTTCAAACTAAAATAGTTTATACCTCAAACACATATTATTATAACTTAAACTAAAATAATATATACCTCAAACACAAACTATTATAATCCAACTATAATAATCTAGGATTATAATAACCAACTTCTTGCTCCAAACACCTACTAAAAGTTTAAAGATTATTTAAAAAAAAAAAAAACCTTTAAATACATATTTTAGAGCAGAAGGAATGTGAGAGAGACATAAATTGAAGGACTTAAAAGTCAACTAAGAAAAAAAAGTTGAAATATCATTTTTGTTCCCTATGTTTTGAGATCTTGTACAATTTAAGTGGAATGTAATTTTAGAAAAATGTTAAATTTAATTATTCAAAATTATTTTTTTCAAAATTGATTGGATAATAATAATAATTTCAGTTAAAAATATGCTAATGTAAATATGTTTCAAAATTTATAGTGAAAATGATAATAGATAATTTAAAAAAAAGACATATATAAAAAAAAAACATTAATAATCTAATAATAGAAACTAAATATATGATTTATAGAGAGCAAAATGACCAGAATTGATCAAATCCTTAGGTACGAACTAAAATAATATTTTAACACAAGAAAAAGAAAAATGCTCCTTGGAGAAGGGGAAAATATCTTTATGGTCTCTAGGTTTTAGGTTTAGTTTCCATTTGGTCTTTAGGTTTTAAAATATTACACTTTTAATCCTTAAGTTTTAAGTATGATTACAATTTAATCCCCAGATTTCAAAATTTTACAATTTTATCTTTGATATTTGAGTTTTGTTTCAATTTGGTCTTTAGATTACAAGATTTACACTTTTAATCTCGATTTTATTTACTAAAATATTCACTGCAATCCTTGGTGTTAATGTCTACTTTAACTTAAAATAATTATAAGGTAAAATTTAAAAATTAATTTTAATAATGAAAAGAATAGTGAAACTTAATTAATTATTATTCTTTTAAATTAATTAATAGATATTAACATCAAAGACTGAAAAATGAGTATTTAGCAAAATAAAAAAAATCAAAGTTAAAAGCATAATTCTTGAAAACCTAAGTACCAAATTGAAACAAACCTTAAATCTCAAGCTTAAAATTGCAACATTTTGAAACACGATGACCAAATTGAAATCAAACTTTAAACTTAAGGACTAAAAATATATTATTTTGAAACTTAGGGACCAAATATAACTAAACCTAAAATCTAGGGACAAAGGTACATTAAAAAAAAAAAAGATTATAGTTTTAGTTTGGTTAAATTATACAAAATACCCTTAACTTTATACTTTGTGTTAAAAATACTCTTAAAACTTTTAAAAGTTAAAAAAATATCCTTAAACTTTCAAATTGAGTTCATACATACCCTTACTATTAGTTTTGGATAGATACTGTTAATGTTTTGTATCAAAAATACCCCAAGCTTTTAAAAGTTTCAAAAACACCCTTAAACTTTAAAAAAAAAAAAAAAAAAACCTTACAATATGAACAAAAACAGTTAATATCGTCTTACTTTTCTATTTTTCATTTTTTTTCTCTCATCCCTTCTTCAATATGCTCTTATTCCCCTTTTTATTAATTGTTTGACATTTGTTTATCTAAATAACTAAATAAATAAAAATTACATATTTCAATTAAGGTGTACGGACTACAATAAGAAGAAAGAGAATAAACGAAACACCTAAGGATTCTAAGACTTAAATGTTTTAACAAAATTGTTTGTTCATAGTTGAGTGTGTGTTAAAAGCCAAATACATTTTTGTTTGACTATTTATCGTTTTAGTATGTTTTAAAAGAAGATTTTGATTTTGAAATTTTGTGGGATTTTATGTTATAACTTAAATATTGATTGCGCTAATTGTAAGCTAATAATTGAAAAATTAAGAAAAAAATGAAAATATTTATATAAGGAAAATGAGGATATTTGTATAACTTGTTTTAAATTTGGTTCTTTTTTAACTTAAAAAAATTTCAAATAAATTGATCACTATATTAGCGGTAGGAGCATTTTAAACTTATTGATATTAAATTTGAAAGATATTTTATCAACGACGTATTGTAGGTTTTTCTTCATATACTAATGGTGAATGTTTTTTTTTTTTTAATTAAGGATATTTTTTAAACATTAAAGTTCATAGGTATTTTTTAAACTAAACTTTAAGAGTTTTCATCCCAACTAATAGTAAGGTCATTTTTTTTAAACTCTTTTTAAAAATTTAAGGGTATTTTTTAAACTTTTAAAAATAAAGGAATATTTTTGACATAAAATACAAAGTTGAAGGGATTTTTTTTTTTTTTTTTTTTTAATTTAGCCTTTTAGTTTTTAAAATTTACTTACAAGTTTTTAAAGGGCAAGACTTCGCATTTTAATCAAATCTATAAGAGATATTATTTAAGACCAGTTGCTAAAATAGTAAAAAAAAAAAAATCTGAAAATTGTAAATTAGCAGTTCCTTGAAATTTACAAATATAGCAATATATATATTAGACCTGATTTCCGTTTTGAGAAAATGTGATCGGTAGCATAAAATATTTGGGTTTTTGCAATATAGTAATGCTTTTCTAAAATTATAAATATAGCTAAAAAAAACTAATTTCTATTCTTATATTATTTCAATTTTATCGCATGTCAATCAATTGATATACCTTATTTTTTATATATCGATCAACTATTATATTTTATAAAAAATATATGTAAAAAGTATATTGAACTGATATACCATGATTTTAATTATATCATTGTGGAAGTTGTGATATGAAATTGTTTTCATTCGATTAATTCGATTTTGATTGTCTAATTTAGGTTTTGGCATTAGGTTTCTTACGTTTTTAACTTTATATCTGACTTTGATGGTAAATCTTACTTGCGTTATGTCAACTAATATAATATAAAGTATATCAATTAATTAGTTTTATTTTCGAAATTTTGATATATTTTGATATATGTTGATGACATGCAAGTTACATTTAATTTGGTATAGCACTTGTAGAATGTATATACTTCCTATTTTGTATATGAGTAGATTGATATACCAAAGTTAAAGAGAAAGAAAAGTATTACGATGATATTGTTGGTAATAATAGTTTATCAACATACATTTAGAATGGTTGCCAATATGCACGATGAATTTAACCACTCTAAGTTGATGATGATGCATTAGAAAAATAATACTTTGAAATAAATTAATAATGATTCAAATTAAGTCCACTAATAATAATAAATATACGAGCACTTGTTGACTAAGAAGTTTGGTATAATGAATAGTAAATTTGGTATATCACTTATATAATTAACGGACTTACCAAATATAAAGTATACATGTTTACTGATATACTCAAAATAACGTATATCAGTTAATTAATTTATCAAACATAATGTTTATCAAATATACTACTGATATATCTGTTGATACACCAGAAAAGAGTAAAATTGGAAATGATAAAAAATGGAATGGACAATTTCAAGAAGAGAAAAAAAACGTTTTAAAATTTGTAAATTTAGCAATGGTTCATTGAAATTTACAAATATAGCAAAAGATATATTAGATTTGATTTTCATTTTTTATTATTCCAATTTCACTCTTTTATGCTATATCAACAAGTATATTGAAGTCAGAGGTTCGATTCTCCCACCCCACATATTGCAAAACAAGAAAAAAAAATATAACCTAAATATGATATTAAATTTTAAAAACTTATTTTCATGTAAAATTTTTATATTTTTAATTTAAAATTTTACCGAACAATAAATAAGAAATAGTTGCCATTATGGATAATTTTAGACTTATGAAAAAAACCTAAAAAAGGAAATAACACTAGGTAAAATTTAAACAAGTATAGCCAAAATCTATCTAAGCTGGGAATGCACAGGAGGCAGGCTTTAAAGGCTAAAAAATAAGACTCCAAAGAAGTTAAGGAAAAGAGGCAATTAGGCCAATCAACCCAAATGTCCTCCTCGCCTCGGAAGCCAAGGCCACTCTATGTCATAACTTTTGAGGGTGAGGCTAAACCATACTTTACTAGGCCTAATTCTTGCAGGCTCCTAACTCTTTCATCATCTTTGGTGAACCCGACTTTGCCATCATGAGTTCAATTCGAGAAATACCAAGAGATGAATATAAGGTTTGAGGCCAAAACAAAAAAAGTTACCTCTGAAGGGAATTGAATTCCCATAGCGAAAGCGAGTGATTACTTGTGTCTAAGAGTTCAACTTTTGGAACTTGTCAAAAACAGAGAACTATGAGGATAAACAACATTCAACCTTAAGCATGATTTCTACTGTTACAGAGAGAAAAGGGAAATGGTATACTGACCCTTAAAGAACCGTTCTTCTCGATTTCCCTCTCCAGCAAGATCACGAACTTCTCTGTCACCTCTCCCATACACAGCAACACAACGATCACAACAACAAATAGACACTACCAGAATGATTATCTTGTAATTCTCAAGGTGAGAATCAAGTAAAGTTGTGGGCTTCCTTGGTTAATTTTGGTGAAAGGGAGAATGAGTGATTTTTAGAGAGAATTTGGCAAAGGAAGAAGATGAATTTTTCTGCAGAGGTTTTTTTTTCCCCTCCATGTAATGGATTTTTCTTAACTCCTATATATCAATCCCGTATGAGAGATATGTGAAGGAGTTATCAAATAACTCCCCACATCCATCGTGAAATAACTCCCAATGGAGTTATTTTTTATTTTAATATTAATTTGATTATATTACATTAATACAATTAAATACAATCAGATATTATATCTCATATAATATATAATCTATAGTTTATTATATCATATATAATATAGTCTATAGTTTAAATTCTCTCATATAATCTATAATTTTAATATGAATCAAATTCACATTAATTTTAACTTATAGTTTTTATATGAATCATATTCATATAAATAATATTTGAATCATATTCAAATATTTATTTCTCTAATTAAACTTTATATTATAATGTATCGACATATATTATATTAATTATATCTCATTCAATTAATTTCGTTTAATTAATTTGAACAATTCAAATTAATCCAAAATTAATTGATTCTCATTAATCGTTATTGAGCTAACAAGGGGGCCTTATGGACTTACATATTAGAAGCTCCAATGGTATGAGATTGATTAATTGAACTCTTTAATTAAATTAATCAACATTCATTAACTGTCGATCACTCCACTAAAAACCGAAAATTGTACTATTTGCACTGTAGATATATTTATGTGTCTATTAGATATAACCGATCAACAATCCGTTTGTTGGGGTTGATGACCTAAATCTCGTGGTCTTGTAGTTTGTAAATTATATTTGTACAAACATATTATTTATCTAATAATAAGTTGTATTTTATTTTGCATTTGGTTGCATTAACCCAAAACCAATAAACTAAGATCGAAGGTTATTAGATATAACTTAAACATGTATGTGGAGACATATATATTGATCATGTTTAAGTAATAACCTGAACGGTTTGCAATGGATGGATAAAGTTGGATACCTTATCCCGGTGACACTACGGATACGACCTACTTTGTAGTTGTTACAATTGTTGTAAAGTGCTACAAATGATCTGATCCTAATCATTCATGTGAAGATATGTGAGCGAGGGTATCCTATACAAAAAGTTTATATAAAATCGGACCACGAAATGAATAGTCTCACTTTATAACCATTGCTAGAAGAGACTTACATTTCACCAGGATGACCATAGGTGACTTAGTCTTAATCCTGAGTGAGTTGTGGACTCCTGCCTATAAGGACATTCCTTTGATTTGCATGGGTGAGAGTGGCCAGTTTCAGGACTCAATATGTCTACCATTTTTGGGATTCGTCTGGTTGGGAAGCTGAGAACACAACTACACAAGAAGGAATTCACTCATTTCCTATTGTTAAGGTAAGTAGATAAATTGCTCCTTTAAGTGTTGATTCTGAGTATTGAACAATGTGGCGTCACACCCTCTCTTGGCTCGAGAGAGGTTCAGTCATAGTTGGACTATGACTAATTGTTCATTAGAGGGATCATTGACACTTAAGAAGTTAGCTGTAACTATAGAGGTAAAACGGTAATTTTGACCAAACTGTACTTACGAGCAATTTGTGAAGGGTCAACGCACTGTTGATTGGTTATATCCAATGGACACAGAAATATATCTATAGTGTGAAGAGTGTAGTTGTCGATCTTTAATGTGAGTGGCCTACAGTTAATGAAGGATGATTAATTTCATTAAAGAGTTTAATTAATGAATTAAGTATCATTGGAATTTCATCTATATGTCCATAAGGTCTCATTGTTAACTCAATAAGAATTAATGAGAATCTAATTAATTTTGGATTAATTTGAATTTTTCAAGTTAATTAAAGGGAGTTAATTATATAAGATATAACTAATATAATGTATATGATATATTATAATATAAATTCTTGATGAGAGAAATAAATATTTGAATATAATTCAAATATTAATTATATGAATATGATTCATATAAAAACTATATGTTATATGTTATAAGTTATATAACATATAGTTTAATATATATATATATATATACACTACTGTTATTAAAATTCAAATTAAAAAAGGGGAGGGAGTTATTTTTTATAATTTCCCTCAATCCCTCTTTTCTCTCAAACGTGAAACACGGAGGGAGTTTAATTGGTTCAGTTTTTTTCACTATTTAAACAACTTCATCCTCTTCAAAATCTTTCTATGAAATTTTCTCTCAACAAAAGTATTCTTCCCTTCGCCAAAATTAGCACTCAGAAGTCCACACCTCTTTGGTGATTCTCATCCTTGAGAATAATGTGGACTCTCTTGTGGTAGTGTTTGCTTTGGGTTGCTATCTTACTATGAAATTCCATTCGTGTTGGGTAGAAAAAATTATCTTCGACACTTGGTTGTGGAGAGGAAGTGTGAAGAGTATTGGTTCTTTAAGGGTGAGCTTCTAGTTCCCTTTCTTCTCTGTAAAAATCTCAGTAGAAGAAGCATACTTATTGATATCCTTAGTTTCTGTCACTCTGGATTATAAAGTTTCGTAAAACAAAAATGAGACTCAATTGCATTCATTTTTTTTCTACTTCAGGGTATTCCAAACCTTTCAGCATTGACCCTTCACAAATTACTCGTAAGTACAACCGGGTTAAAATTACCGTTTTACCCCTATAGTTACATCTAACTCTTTAAGTACCATTGACCACTTTAATAAACAATTAGTTATAGTCCCACTATAACTAGACCCCTCTCTGGCCAATGAGAGAGTGAGACCCTCATTATTCAATACTCGGAATTAACGGAGCAATTCATCTGCTTACCCTAACAACAGGAAGGAATGAATTCCATGTTGTGTAGTTGAGTTCCTAAATCCCCACTCAGATGAATCCCAAAATGGTAGGCATATTGAGTCGGTGAATCTGGCCATTCTCACCCATGCAGATCAAAGGACCGTTCTCATAGGCAGAAGTTCATAACTCACTCAGGATTAAGGTCAAATCACCTATGGTCATCCGAATGAAATGTAAATATCGTCGAGTAATGGTGTTATAAAGAGAGACTAATCATATCGTAGTCCGATCTTATGCAAACTCTTTGTGTAGGATACTTCTACTCACATGTCTCTACATTAATAATCAAGATCAGATCATTTGTAACACTTTACAACAATTATAACAATTACAAAGTGGGTCGTAGCCTTAATGTCACCAAGATAATGCACCCAATCTTATCCATATACTACAGACCATTTAGGTTATTACTTAAACATGATTCGTACGTATGTCACCACATACATGTTTAAGCTACATAAAATAACCTAGATCTTAGTTTATTGGATTGAGTTAATACACATGTAAAATAACATTTATTTTATTAATAACGATTTTTTTTTATACAAGTTTACAAACTACAAGAACATAAGAGATTTAGGACACCAATCTAAAAAATCTCTCACTCGTCCTAAAGCTAGTGGAGTGAAGTGTACAATACAAATAAAGTACACAATATAATAAACTAGAGCATTCACTATAGTCAGTAACAATCTCATTATAAACAAACACAAGAAAGACAAGACATAGATCTGGGCAAGGCATGACTAGAGTGTAGGCGAGGTGATTGAGTCATATGGCCCAAAAGGACCGCTTCAACCTCGAAGGTTGAAGTTGACACCAACCAACCTACTCATTTTTCCCAGCATATCCTTTACAAGCCCACAACTTGAGGCAATTAGACCATTCAGCTTGAAAGGCCTACCTCGACCAACCAGCCCCAACTAGTTCCCCTTGCTTGAGTTCAATCTAGCCTTCTCTTATCCCATTTAAAAACGAATTGAGAAAATCCTAGGTTTTGTCCAGTGTATATAGAACTTGATACCTCCATATCAGGTAACTTCATATTCTTCCCTAAAAGCTTGCTCTAATCCTTGTGTTGAAAACTAACTTAAGCATCAAAGTATTTGTGGCAGGCACCACGTTGATGTATAATTCTGATTGTTTTGTAAATAACATCTATAAAATACAGATTCACTATCGATAGCACGTGAAAGTTTAGTGAGTTTCATTGACCAAATATGGCATCAACAGTTACCAAATTTGTTTCAATTTATTCAATAAAGAAAGAAAATTTTCAATATTAAAAAAGGAGGGGAAAAAAAACAAGAAACAAAGATATTATGGAACAAGAGAAGTGTGAGGTGGGAGGTGTAAAAGCATTGGGTGGGAGGCATATTGGAAGCAAGCAACAGGCTGGTTTGTTTTATGCTCTATGACTTTCACTATCTAAAAACAAAAAAGGAGGAATCAAATGCCTCGCTTTTTAAAGAAGAAAAGCATCTTCATTTAAACAAAATAAAAAAAAAAAATGTTATCAACATATCTACATATAGATATATAGGCACATACTATCTTAAATTAACTTTTATCTTTTCATAAAATAAAAATAAAGTATGGTTAATTAGGGTTCCTTTATATAGGTTTCGTTTGGTAACTATTTAGTTTTTTATTTTTATTTTTGGAAATTAAACCTATAAATATCATTTTTGCTCCCAAATTTCTTCGTTTATTATCTTTTTTTTACTAATAATTTAAGAAATCAAACCAAATTTTGAAAATTAAAAAAGTAGGTTTTAAATTTTTGTTTTGGAATTTTGTTAAAAGTTAACAATTTTAATTAAAAAAATACAAATCATGGTAAAAAATAAGAAGAAAATAGACTTAATTTTTAAAAATAAAAAACGAAAAACGAAATGGTTACCCAACAAAACCATAATTATTTGGTTTTAAAAATTAAGTATATAAACACCAATTGCACCTCTAAATTTATTGCTTTATTATCTACTTCCTATCAATGTTTTAAAAAACCTTTTGAAATCTAGAAAAGAAGTTTTTAAAATTTTAATTTTGTTTTTGGAATTTGACTTAAAATTCAGATGAAAATTATTGTAATAAATTGAGAGAAAATAGGTTTAATATTCACAAATGAAAAATGAAATAAAACGGGTCTAAAATATCAATTTAGGGGGTGTTTCGGGCCTGAGTTAGTTATTAAGATAGTATTTAGGTGGATTTGGCAAATGATCAAAATGGAATAGTATTTTTAAAAAATGGCCAAACAACTAAATCTCTTCTACTTTATAGAAACTAGAAATGGACAAATATAGCATTGTTGTCCAATCCCTTGTATGGTGTGTTTTAAACAAATCCAATAAATTAAAAATAAAATATCTAATGATCTTAACTACCCAACCAAAAATCCACTTGAATTTCTTATTTTTCTTAATTTAAGATCAACTCTAGATGACTTGAGTTTGGACTTAATATTTTTTTTATAAGTTATTGAAAACATATTGGAAGAAGGGAGATAGAGGAAGATGGAATTTCGGGATAAATATGTAGTTTAACACTGTGTTATAAAGTATGTGGGTTAAATAAAGAGTTGATTGTTTGAATTTTATTCAACTTAAGTTGGTGGGCGATGGGTCAAACACCAACTTAATCTTTACATTTTCAAATGTTCAAATTTAATCCTTATAAATTTCAATAAAGGGCTAACCAAAGAAATAGCAAAATAAAATGCTTCATTTTGAAAAATAGCAAAAAAATCTTTTGAAATTAGAAAAACGGCAAAGTGATTTTTAGAATTATTAATTATGAATTAGCAATTAACCAACATATCTCTAATTCAAATCATAAAAACCAAGATTTCCCTACCATTTAAAAAATCTAATATTTTTAACTCCTACCAATTTTTACTAATTCAAAAAAGTCTAAAATCCTAACAATCAAGATTTAGAAAAATATTGATTAACTATTGAAAAACATAATATTTTCAAACATTAAACATGAAAATTACTTTTCAAAAAGGAAAAAAAAAATAACAAAAGACGAATATTTTGCTTTCAAAATAACTATTAATTCTCAAGATCCTACAAATACACTATACTAAAAAATAAAACAACTATGTGATCAACCAAAACACAAATATAATGGATTCAAAATAATTATTAAGGTGTGTTTGGAATACATTTTCAAGTATTTAATTTAAAAAATAAATTATTCGAAAAAAATTGTAATGTTTGGGAACCACTCAAAATAGCTTTTTAAGTGTATTCTAATCTGTTTTTTTTTTTTTGTCAAAAGTGTTTAAATAAAAATGAATTTTTTTAAAACACTCTTTTTCTCAAGTTAATCCAAATGAACCTTAAACTACGACAATTTTATATATATATTTAATAAATAATCATATACATCTATAATATATAAAATGGGCTATGAGGAAAAATTGCTTACATTCCCATTTTGCTCTTACATTTTCCTAATGATTTCTATTTTCTTCTTCGTTACAACTATTTAGATCAAGGTGGTTACATGCGAAATAGTGTGTTCTTTTATGTATAAGTCTAGTGAAAATATGTTTGAACATACAGTCATATTCTTTGCTCCATTATAACTATTTAAGTCGAGCGTTACACGATAGTATATCCTTTTGTGTATGGATGTGATCTAGACCATACATATATAACATCATGATCTAATGATGGAAATGTGTTTGAATAGATAATCATGCCTCATGCCCCATCGCAACTATGCATATCAAAGTGGCTACACAACTTTTCATGTATGAGGGTGATTTAGACCATATATGAATGGACAATCACATTATATGCCCTTTAAATTTTCATAAATTCCTATTATATTTTTTTTTCTTCAAATAGTTACAATATTTCAAGTCAACTAACGTAAAAGATTATTTCATTAATTAGAATTTTTAAACATTTTTTATGTATAGTAAAATAACGCTATAAATTTCACATGCATCACAAACTTTATGGTTTAATATATACAAAATTTCATCACAAACTAATGTAAAAGACATTTATTAGTGTCTATTAGTGATAGATGATAGTAGTGATCTATCATTGATAAACAATGATATTTTACTATATTTATAAATATTTTGATTCATTTTGAAAACATACGTAGATTAATCGACATATATTGCATTAGCCTCAATAGAGATTGACGAGTTTTTGTAAGTCTCTTTAAGGAGGCCCACACTAGTGGACTACAGAGTCATGCACAAAGAAGCCTTCTCTAGCCTATGAAAAATGCAATGCACCAGCAGCGACCCACGCCTATGTTTAAGTAAGCCTCCTAAAACCACAACCAATCCTCTTTGATTTTTGGAATCAAGAATGAAGATGGTTGCTAAATTACAAAACTGCCCCTCTATATTGGAACTTGGATTTTTTTTTTAATGAAAAGTTTGGATTTTTCAAGGTATACATTTGATTTTTAGTTTGGATTTTAAGAAAAAAAAATACAGAGTATTTCTAGTTAGTATTCTAAAGGGTATATTCGTATTTTTCGTCATTGAAATTTCCAATTTAAATTATTTTTCATCTTTTTAATACATAATGTTTTTTTGAATTTAAATACGAGATCAAGGTCGGCCAAGGAAGTACGTGCAATATTACCATCACCATGTCTCTAATTCGCCTTTCAGGGATGTAATTCGTCTAAAAGGTTCTTTTTTTTTTCATGATGTTATCTCCATTTGAGTCGCTTAGTAAACATTATACGGAGATGATTTATAAAAAAGATTTTTTTTTTTTTTTTTTTGTATACATCTTATGCTGTCAATACACACGTATCTCCTGCTTAAGTGCAAATACAAGGAATCAGTGTAAATTGGTTATCTGATTTCGAATACATTATATTTGTATTTATGGGGCTTAGTATTATGAAACTAAGGGGTTGTTTGGTCTGAATTCATATGTCTGTGTTTGGGGTGCAGAGTTAAAGTTCATATATCTGGGTATCTGATACAGTTTTTTTAACTCTAAATAATATGCTTTTATGATTACTATTTATGTTTTGCAACTTTTTTATTCAATAATTCTACTCATCTTTGTTTGAATAAAATATGGATTGCAATTTTTTTCTTTTAATTTTTAAAACTTTTCTTTTTTTATTTCTTTTTTTCTTTGGACAATGAACAACAACCAACTCATTACATTTTTTTGTAGAAATATGGTTAAATAAAATGAGAAACTAAAGCGAAATCAAAACTTTTGATTCTAGCTAATTTTTCACCATTATTTTCACTATCATCTTCTTCTTTTTCTTCTTTTTCTTATTGTTTTTCTATATTTTTACTATGTCATGGATTTTTTTCAATTAAATCTCTCTCTACAACCAATAGAATGCACCACATTTAGTTTCACTTTCATTTCCTCTAAATTTGGAGGATTATCAGAGAACAAATCTCTATTTTTCATTAATTCTTGCAAGAAAATGTTTCATGAAAAAATTTCCATTTTATGATTTTTTTTTGTTATATGTTACATATTTCTTAACTACATACATACTTTTCGTTTAAATATTCTTAACACTCATTTGATATGTGAACTTATTACATATAAATATTGTACTTAATGTAAATAAAATAATATTTTTTTATATAATCAACAACCCTACAACATACTTTAACAGTCATCAGTTTTAGAGTAGTCAAAAGTGGTTGTCGAAGTTGATTATCGAAGATGATTTTTGTTGGAGTTTGTAGTCAAAGGTGGTTGTCGGAGCCTGAAGTTGGTCACATAAAGGTGTATTGGAGTTGGTTGTCGAAGTTTGTCATCGGAGGTGGTTTTCAAATCATGAAATTGGTCGGGCGAAAGTGGTCGTCGAAGTTGATGATCGAAGATGATTTTCACTAGAGATTGTAATCAGAAGTGACTGTCGGAGCCCGAAGTTAGTCGCATGAATGTGGTATTAGAGTTGGTTACCGGAGTTTGTTGTCAAAGGTGGTTGTTGAAGCATCGAGTTGGTCATCGGAGTTGCTCGCTCAAAAGTGATCATCGAAGGTGATTTTCATCGGAGTTTGTAATCGGAGGTGGTTGTCGAAGCCTGCGAATGTGGTTGTCGGAGTTGGTCATCGAAGTTTGTTGTCGGAGCCAATTGGTCGTCAAAGTTGGTAGCGCGAAGGTAGTCGTTGGAGTTGGGTCACCAGAGGTGGTTGTCAGAGGTCAGAATTGGTTGTTAGAGTTGGTTGCGTGTAGGTTGTTGAAGCTTGGAGTTGGTCGTCGGAGTTGTCATCGGAGGTGGTTGTTGGAGCCCAAAGTTGGTCGCCAAAGTTGTCACCAGATGTGGTTGACGGAGCCCGAAGTTGTCATCGGAGGTGGTTGTTGGAGTCGAGAGTTAGTTCTCGGGTTTGGCCGATGGGTGTAGTCATTGAAAAGGAAGAATGGAGAGTTGGGGTGAGTTGATAAAATATACCAACTCAACTCCACCAACATTTAAAGTTGGTGGACCAAACAATGAGTTGATATATTATACCAACTCAACTCATGTTGGTGAGCGAACACCCCTGAGTTTTATCACCTGGTATGTTATATTTCAGTTTTACTTGTGAAATATTAAAGTTTATTTTTATTTAAAAAAAAAAAAAACCATAACTGTGTATTAAATATTATAGTGGTTTATAAAAAATAATAAAATATTTATGAAATTGTAATGAGTGATGTTTCAAAATTTTTCATTCCTAATTTTTTTATTAGGTTTATTTTAATATATTTGTTAGTTTTTTTCTTTATTTTAGTACAATATATCATTTAATTAAGCTCATTGAAATTTTGTTTGTACTTTAATTTCTATTTAATAAAATAAATTGAAACTTATTATTAGTTAAGTTTTCAAAATTAGTTTAATGTATAATTTTTTTAAAATGTTTATATTTAGTATCTATCCATTGTTTTTTTTTTCCTGATTGTGGAATATACATTTGCTTTATTAATTTTATACTAATGATATGATGACTTTTAAAAAAAAAATCCTATGTACTCATTTTATCAACCATTTATATAAAAATGAACATCATATTAAAGAAAAATATTGTTCTCAATGACATGAAGGGAAAAAACATCCATCATATAAGGGGGACATCAATAATGTATATGTTGAGTTGATATATTTATTTTATTTATAATTATATGTAATACTTTACTTTCTTATTAATAACTAATTTTGTTGTGAAAGATCTTTTGTTTTTTTTTAAAAAATAATAATATAATTTAAAGAGAAGCTTAGTTTGATTGTTATTATAAGTACATTTTTAAAGCTATTTTAGATTCTATTAAATGGTGTATATGGATTGGATAAGATTAAGTTGAAGGGGTTTTCTGGATCAATCCATTGGATTGGTCGGATTGGCTACTTGAAAGGCCCAAACAAAATCTTCAGTGCGGCCTTTAAAATTCATTTGGGTTGGGTCTGATTGTCAAGATATTATGATTTTTTTTATCAATTTAAAATACTTAAATTTATTTAGGGACGACTGAACAAATGTTTAAATTAAAAGTAGTTTTTTGAAAAACGGTCTAATCCTATTTTTTATTTTAAAAAAAATATTTAGATATTTTAATTATTTAATTTATTTAATTTTAGAATGGAAAATGTATATTTAAAACGAAATCTAATCATAAAAAATCAAATCGAATAAAACATAAATCAAATCCAGAATTCTAAACTAACAAAGTCAAAACTAAATAACTAAAACTCATTTGAAAACAAAATAAGTATCTGACAAAATAACATTAAATATTAAAAAAAAAACGAAATCACTAAAAATGATTTTAAAACAAAATAAATATCTCACAAAATAATATTAAATATACAAAAAAACAAGTATAACAAATTATGCATTAAGCATCAAGAACATAGTTCTTTTAAAAAAAAAAAATTAATAACATATGGTTCTTATAAAAACACACACACAATGGTGACCTAAAAAGAAGAAAAAATACCATTGTATTAAAAAAAATTGGCAAACAAAAAATAGAAAATAAGAATAAAAGAAAATTAATCCTAAACCACCCTAAAATTGGGAAAGCAAGAGAGAAAATACACTGCATTGAACAAAAATTGATTGTGATTTAGCCATTCAATACCATTCACTCCAAAATCTAGAAAATTTGTTGAACAATTACCTTATACTTGAAAACATTTACATTCTTAATAATATCATATGCAACAATCATCTCATAAATTTTTTCATTTAAATACCTTATACTAAACTTAATGAAAATATTCGATTACCATAGCACCATACAAATATTTTGTACTTAATAACTAAATTTTCGTTGTATTATATCACGAAAAATATCTTATACATTACAAATATTAGTAAAACAAAACGTTGGTACACCAAAGATTTTTGTTTTTTTTTTTCTGAAACTTGGTACACCAAAGGTTGAGTCACTACCATAGAAACTTATTATATTCCTAATTTGTTGTATATACCTCGTATTGAGTCATGCACCCAAAAAAAAATTGGGTTATACACCGAATGCTATTGCTCCAATTGGATCATCAAACTTACTTGTTATGTTTCCCAATTTGTAATACACTAAAACTAGAATCATTCCTCCATGGCATTGCCGCGACCAGGGGTGTTCAAAAAACTTGATGGCCCGAAAAAACTGATAACCCAACCCAACTCCTGCAGTTTGGATTGGATTATCAACTTATTTGGATTGGATTTGGTTCAAATAAACGAAAATTTTATGGGTTGGGTTGGTTCATGGGTTCAACTAATATAACCCAAATCAATCCGAACCAACCCGAATTTATATTTAATTTTGATTTTTTTTTTATTTTTTACTTATAACACATTGTTTATACATATATTGATTTTAATTTTATTTAATTTTAATATTTTTTTAATAATCTATTCTTCAACAACTCTTAAATGTAGTTTATTTGCATTTTAGAAAGAACATTTTCACTGTATAAATTAGATTAACCCAACCAATCCAACCTAAATATTGGGTGGTTGGATTGGATTCATTTTTTAATAAGGGTTATTTAGGTGGAAGAAATTTACAATCCAAACAATTAAAAAGTCTTTCAACCCAATCCATGAATATCCATTGCCGCGACGATCCAAACTTCACCATTCCCATCATCGACCTATAGTCAATGGCCCAAAAAACCCCCCATCTTGCTTAATCGTAATCGACCAAATTTGATACTCTTGCAAAAATTGACAACCCAAAATTGGAGTTCTATATCACCTACAAGGATTAGTTGGTTGATGTCAATCCGATTGAAATTCTATCACCCAATCTCATACCACACATCGCCAATGAATCCTTTAGAGTTCAATGTGTTGGGATTTCGCGGCGCATTATGTCGAATAGGTAGAGTGCAACAATTTTATTCTTGGGGAGTCGAAGTCGTCTTTTGTGCAATCCTGATAATGCCTGAACGGCGGCGACAACAAGTACAGCCGGAGATCCTCTTCAAGACAGCGAGATTTGGGAGGTCATCTTTAATCAGATTTTCAGATGCAAAAATATACACATAATATCTATGATTTATATATTACAAAAGATAAATATAATATTTGTATTTTAAAATGATTCAAAAAAAATAAACTCAATTTTCAAATCATAATCTATTTTTAAATTAATCCAAAAAAAGTCGACAAAATATATATTTTTTAGATCCAGCAAAAAAAAATAGGTGATGACCGTTAGGATGGTAAGATGGTAGTTAGGGACAAAATTGGAAAATA
The DNA here is from genome assembly GCF_027475165.1 of Benincasa hispida. Lineage (NCBI taxonomy): Eukaryota > Viridiplantae > Streptophyta > Magnoliopsida > Cucurbitales > Cucurbitaceae > Benincasa > Benincasa hispida. Next base: position 74,083,918 of record NC_143480.1, read on the forward strand.
CAAATGGCACCAAAATCCATCGTGAGATATTTTTCATTAAAATTTAAAAATAGATATTATTCAAAATCACCCCCTCCTTTTATTGCAATTTCTCATTTATCTTATAACACAATTAATAATTAAAAGAATATACATGAATTGTGTTGGATTGGAGGACTTTTTTGGACCAACTTAAAATTTTAAGTTGGTCGGATTGACTACCAAAAGACCTAAACAAGATCTCCAATCTAACCCTTAAAATTCATATTGGATCGAGTTGTTGGGATATTATGATTCTATTTGTTTGAGTTTCAAAATCTAAAATAAAGCAATTATACTTTTTTTAGTTGATAATATGGTAATAAAATTTTCAACACTGAAATTGGCATCTAGAAGTCGAATTGCTTCTTAATAGCCCCATCATAGTCTAGAAATTGGTATTAATTAGAAAAGCTCCATAAAAATGCATGTTTTTTAGATTACAAAAAAAGGTAGTGTGCCAAATATCCATAACTCAACTCCATGTAACTCTTAAACTAACTCAACCCAACTTTACACCTCAAACACAAACTTCTTAAACCAACTCAACTCAACTTTGCACCTCAAACACAAACAATTGTTACCAACTCATCTCAACCCTGCATCCTAACCTCTAGGTGAGAGACACTAAGAAGCTACTACCCTACAACATTTAAATGTCAAGAAAATTCATATGATATTAAATCGTCAGTAAATGACTACCGTTGAATTCATGTAAATACCAATAACATAAATTTACGAATATATCGATGAATATTTATATATTGATGGATATCATGAAAATTTATAAAAACATTGTAAATATTTTTTGTGAAAATTTATAGCAAACTTATATAAGTAATAAACTATGAATTTGAGTATATAATTTAATAATTAAAAGTCAAATATGATTAATAGTGGATAGTAAATGATACTGAAGCCCAAAAATAAATATGAAGCGAATATGTTGTTGATAAAGTCTATTAATCAATAATTAGAAACTAAATATGATATTATAATAGATACTAGTGAGACCCAAAAATGAATATGAAATGAACACGTGATTGATAAAATCTAGGTCATATAAGTAGGTCAAATACAATGCTCAATAGTAAGATGATAAACGAGGAACTAGTCCGATATTAACATAATTTATTTGATAGGGTAATTACTAGTCCCAAGTCATAGTATGTTCAAAAGTTCCAACGTAATTGGAAATATGTCACATACATACACACATATGTCTATGTACGTATGTAAATGCAAGTGAAGTAACCACCAATGATATTCAGCAAGTCTTGCAGAGAAGCCTTTAATATGAAATGAAAGTCGGTCAAAATTGAAAGTAATATTCCATAACGAACGTTAAAAATAAAGTCAAGTTTTACATGAAAACATAATAATCTAAACATTGGGTCCAGTTGGAAGAAAAGTAAAACAAAAATATGGATCCACCCAAGTCAACAAAGAAAATGAAACCTTGACCTCTACCTAGCTGATCAGAAGAACTGCAAAAAAAAAAGAATTAAAAAAAAAAAAAAGATCAGAAACAACAATACACAAACTATACTAGGACCAAAATAAAACAATATTCAATGTTCGGAGACTAAAACAAACATCTTTAAAAGTTTAAAAACCAAAATATAATATTATTCAAAGTTCAAGGACCAAAATAAGATTTAAACCAAAAAATAATTTAACCAAGAAAAGGACAGACATACTGGATAGCAGCTTCAGATTTCCATGAAGAGTAAAAGGAATGAAGCATTAAAAGCATAACCTAACAAGCTTATGAAATCTATAGTGCACACAATGGGATGAAATACGACTACATGATCATCATACCACACACCCAACACATAAGTTCAACAAATAAATGATGAAAAACTAGTCTGATTCGTAGTCAAGTTATGTTAGTTTATGTGAACACATCACCAAACATCACATTCAACACACATGAAATCATCATCTAATTAAGTTTAACCTAAGCTTATCACCTAAAAATGAAGTGCTGTGGAAACAATATAATAAAAGAAAAATAAAGATTGATCCAAGACAAACTACAATCAATCTTGGCTTCTAATGGTTCAAATGAAATGCACAGGAGCACTAAAGGGTAGAAAGGTGGTTAGAACCAGGGCTCCAAAAGTACTCTCAGACAAGTGAAAGACATCTGATCTCTAAGCGGTGTGGACCGGAAATCTGGGCATTGTGAAGAAGTGAACTCAGGAAAAAAAATTATATGAATTTGGTCCATATGTAAAACTAAAGATCCCATTGTGAGGGCAAGAAATAAAGCTATAAGCCAAAGACACTAACGTAAGAAGAATAAAACTGTGATAAGAGTGATTCTTTATGAACTACCGAACCTATGTACAGAAAATAATTTTCGATGAGAATATGGAAGTTAAAACACTAGAGGAAAATATAAACTGAAATGAAAACCAAAAAATCACAGAACTGAAGCACTAAAGAAGCACTTCACTGTGGGAAGAATAGACAAAGATGTCTCAAGAATTTCCAATTGCCATCATGCAATTAGAGTTTGAAGAGACAAGCATAATCATTCTGAAATCAACAGATAATAAGATAGATAACAACACCCAATAACAGAAAATCACAAAGATTGAAGAAAACATATTCCAGAAAATTAATGAAATGTTAGTTGACATGCATAACGATCAGGTTTGCATCACAAGGCTCATTCAGTAAATGCAAAGCAAACAAAAATTGAATACTAGAAAAGAAAACTAACAAAGTCGGCAATATCAAGTATACTGCAGTTATCATATATCACATTGTTAAGATGAACAGCGTCGATGGTTTTCCCATTTGTCCAAATGCAAATGCCAACTACAATTTCTAAATCTAAAAGAGTGGAGGAGGTGACTGTACCTCATATATTGCTGGGGTACATAAATACCCTAATTTTATCACCCTGCAAAATTTTCCAGTAATTCAATCAGAAAACATATCCCAAAAATTACCATAATTAAACAAACATTAAGAAAGAGCTACTCATTCCACTTTACCATGGATTTTGGGGGCAAGTTTGACTTGAACTTAGCTCGAACAATGCCACTGTTCCCATGAGGCCTGGATACCTTGCCCCAAATACATCGGTAGTGAGTTCCATTTTGCTTCACTTTGGCCTTGTAAATGTATGCCAAACGCTTTCCAGCATACCATGCTACTTCTTCCCTGGTATTCACCCCTTCAATTTGGATCAGCGAAGTTCTTGGATACTGGTTTGACTTCGACCTAAACACCAATTCCACATTCTTAGCTCCCACACAAACTATATCCCTCAGTAATTTATCACTAAACCTAACGCATATTTCAATTCTAGTTTCATCTATTTTCTCGGCATCGCACTAAGCTTAGAAAGTATCCTCTTTCATCATTTTCTGTTTTCCTAACTATAGCCAGATACGTACTATTCATCGCTAAAAAAAGAATCAACCCAATATTTCATTATCAAAGCGAAATCAATTACCTCTTGTACCCAAGCACCGTTCCTCTGACGTAGAGTCTGAAACAAACACAATACATTAGCACAGCCGTAAGGAAACAAAGAAAATCAAATAATCAAATCGGGTTGAACTAGGGTTTGGAGAGCGACCTGACTCTTTCTCCCTGCCTCCCCTTCACCATGGCTGCCGCAGTCTAGGGTTCTGAAAAACGACACCTTCAAACAACGAAACTAAGAACTAAGATCGGTAATCAAGTGTAATCGATATGGAGAAGGGAAAAGGGGGAAATCTTAGAGGAATAATCACCTTAGATTTGCAGGTTGAAGTAAGGAAGATGGAGCTGCGGTTCAAACAAGAAGGTGGCCGCTAGTAGAAGAGGAAGGTTTTATATTGGGGATTTGAGGCTCAAAATGAGATAAAGTGCTTCTAGGGTTTTTGCTGTTAGGTTATTTTTATTATTTTCTTTGAAAATAGTATTTTTTTCCCCCCATTTCTTTGAAGATAATTTGAAAATGGTCATACTTTCAAAGTTAAATTACAAAATTTGTCACTAGAATTTTAAAGCTGTATCTACTACTTTTTCAATTTTAAAAATTTCTTATATAAATAAAAGAAATGTTTTATATAAATTAATCTAAATTTTTTATTGGAAAAAATACTTTTTAGTATCTAAATTTTGAATTTGGTTTCTATTTAGTTCTTAAATTTACAAAGGTTACAATTTAACATTGATATTTGAGTTTTGTTTCAATTTGATCCCTAGGTTTCAAGATTTACACTTTTAACCTTAATTTTTCACCCAATACTCGTTTTTCATCTTAATTGTTAATGTATCTTAATAAGTTTAAGAGAATTAAAAGAATTATAATTAATCGAGTTTCAATATTTTTCATCACTTTTAAAATTAAATTCAAACTTTCACTTTATAATTATTTTAAACTAATTAAAAGACATTGACCACACTGATTAAAAATGAGTACTTAATGAAAACTTATGGTTATAAATGTCAAATATTGAAACATATGGACCAAATTGAAACAAAACTCAAATCTCAATGGTGAAATTGTAACATTTTGAAACCTAGGGACCAAATAGAAACTATACCTAAAACCTGAGGACCAAAAAGGTTTTTTTTTTCTCTTTTTTGTTTTACGTCTAACAAGTCTTTAACATTTCTTAAGAAGTCATAAACTTTTGATATTGTTTGATTTAATTAGTTGTTTTTTTATTAATTATAACCTTTCATATCTTAGTTTCTATAACATTTTAAAATTTGTATTATGTCGTCCATTCGTTTTCCCTCTATTTTAACTGTAGGTTCTAATTATCAAGCATCTCACATTCGATAAGGTAATAAACTACTAGAGTGTATAGGGTTAAGGGGTAGGCCTCCCCTAATTCTAGATTTTGCCTAAATTGGGTAGATACTAGCTTTCGCTCATATGTTGCACGACCCTTACTTATTTCGACCCGGACGTTTTCAAGATGCCCCTAATAACCAACGAATGGCAAGTACTTTTCCTTGTGTGGATCCTATTTCAGTGGGAACTTGATGAGTTGATCCGCCTACACGTCTTGCTTTTACTGCCATATCGGGAGTTACTCCACGTATTTCTTGACGGAAAACAAATAGTGGATTTGTTTTTGTTTTTTGTTGAATCTTTTTTCATGGCTCGATAGATAATTCGATAAGCCAATTAGAATTCTCAGATGTACTAATAATAGCAAGTGCATCTTTGATGCAATCATCGATTCTCGAGAGAGGTCACAATTACCGCGAGCAAATATATTAATGATGAGGAACACATTTTTTGCTATTATACTAATACTTGTATTTGCTCTGCTATTCTGCCTGAGCCTGACTAAGGAAGAATTACGAGGTATAAAACAAAAAAATATGCTAATTCGGGTTGGGTATACTATATTTAATTTATAACGGGACCCACCCTTAACCCATTAACGAAAAAGAAAAAAAGCAAAAGATAAGGCCATTCCATTTCGATAAAAGACCCACACCCAAGTTTCATAGCTTTGGGTCTACTATTCCGATCATGATTTTCCTACCCCCAGAGGGAAAGTCCTTGCCAAAAATGCCAACGATTACTTTCTTATTTATCAAAGAAAAATAAAATGTGTTATAAAGAATTAATTAATCAATTAGATATTCAAAAGTAAAAAACTTAGATTGGCTAATTCCAGTGTTCCCATGTATGCGCCTGCCAAGCTATTGATATATTTGTTGTCAGAGCAACCAACGGGTTTCATTCATGTGTATGTTAAGTAGGGAAAAAAGGTGAAATAAGTTGAATTGAACCTTCATTCTCTCTTTCTTTTCCATAAGGTAAGGTCTATGAAGATGAAATAAGGGATGCATTCAATCTATTAGAAGTAAATCCTTTTCTTGATCTTTACTCTTCTGAGGGTCTAATAAGCAGAGGAATTGCAAGAGACTCAACCAATTCCTCTCCTCTTGGGATCCTTCCTCATCAAGAGAAAGATCCACTCATGCATAGCTTTAACTAAGAATAGTAATGCAAGGGAGTCTTCTTCTTCGAAGTCGCCCTAGGTTCCGATCCACCATCGATGATACCCTTTTTGCTTAAGTACTAGTTCACTTCACGAAAAGAAAGAACTCGTTGAGACAAGGTCCATTGTGAGAAGAACCTCGTCTCTCCCCACAAGGGTTGATGAATGTGACACATATAGAAGGATGTTGTAGAGACAGAATTTGCACCTATAACCTTAAGATGTAAAGCCTGATGAGTTAACAAATTGCTCCACGTAGCGGTGGAAGATGCTTACCATATGAACTAATGAGCGGACCAGGGTCTTCTTGAAGGATCTCATATCGAGAGTTCCATGAGCGGGTTTAGATCGCTCCGATTTCACAGTGACCGAAACACAAACAACATACATTCAACACATACAATTATGCATATAAACCTCATTATCGGCATGCTCAGAATACAATAATTAACAAGAAAAAGATCATACCAAATGAAGACTCTCTTCGTATGTTTGAACCCTAAGCAGCAGAAAATCTCCCGCTGATCTACCAGCACCCGGCGAATATGTCGACTGCAATAGCATGATCAGAACGTACACGAACAATGCAGCGAGGACGACACCACCACAAGAGGAACCTGGGTATTCTCGACGTAAAAAACCCAAAGAATGGGCTTTGGTGAGTTTGGTAGAAGACGGAGGAGAAGGCGCCGTGTAGACGATAAACAAGTGGGAGATAAAACTCTGCTATCGTATAGCGAAAATGCTTGTCATATAGTAGAGCTACACGATCGTGTATGGAAGACTAAACGATCGTTTAGGTAAAACGTATACCATCGTTTAGAGAAAACGTGAGGCAGATGATCGTTTAGACGGACGAGCTTCTATCATATAGGATCTCGCGATCGCTTTCACAGATTCTTTTGGGCGCGCGATAATATGAATGCACAAATTAATAAAATGAAAACGATTTTCATTATTTTAATCCGCCGGTTATCATAACTATCACATCCCCACTTCCCACGTCCGAATGTGGATAAATTCGTTAATTATCAAATAATTAATAAATATAATCATATTATATTTATATCCTATAGTTTGATATCATATATCTACTATAGTACTTTCTCCTCTACTTGATATAAATCATATTTATATCTAATTTCCTCCAAAAGAATGTATCTCATACATTTAGCCAATTATATCATATATAATTGAACTTTCTCTTGTCAATTTGAACATTTCAAATTAACCCAAACACTGGTTCTCGACTTTATCCAAGCTACCCAGGTGACCTAATGGACCTGTGGCTCGAAGCTCCAACGGTACGTGAATAGCTAACTAAACTCTTTAGCCACGAGATCCACCATCCGTTAACTGTCAGTGATTCCACTAAAGACCAATAGCTGAACTCTTCTTACCACAGATATATTTTTGTGTCCATTGGATATAACCAATCATAAGTACGATGACCCTTCACAGATGCTCGTAAGTACAAATGGGCCAATTTACCGTTTTGCCCCTGTAGTTACATCTCACTCCTTAAGTACCACCGATTCCTCTAATGAACAATACAACATAGTCCAACTATGTGTGAACACCTATCGGGCCAAGAGAAGGTGTGTGGCGTCACATCGTTCAAGCCCCGGAATCAGCCCTTAAGGGAGCCATCTATCTACTTACCACTGCCTTGGAGAATGAGTGAATTCCATCTTGTGTAGCTGAGTTCCCAGCTCCCAAATTAGACGAATCCTCAAAATGGTAGGTTTGAATCGGCGATCTGGCCACTCACACCCATACAAATAAAAGGATCGCCCTCAATGGCAGGAGTTCCCAACTCACTTAGGATTGAGGTCATGTTACCTATGGTGATCCTAGTGAAGTGAAGTCTCTGTCATGAATGGTGTTATATAACGAGACATTAACATTTCATGGTCAGGTCTTATACAAACTCTTTGTATAGGACGCCATCATTCGCATGTCCCCAACACGAAGGATCAGGACCAGACATCTGTGACAAGTCACAATACTTGTGACCATTCCACAAAGCGGGCCGTGTCCGTAGTGTTACCTGGATAAGGTTTCCTTCCTTTATTCATTTACTACAGACCATTTTTGTTATCACTCAAGACATGATCCACTTGTATGTCACCACATACATGCTTGAGTCACATACAGATAACCAGGGATTTTATGTTTATTGGTTTGTGGTAAAGCAAATAAAATAAATAACTGAGCAAAAAACAAGATGTGAAGTAAATATCATATATTAACAACACAGGTGTTCATATATACTGTTTACAAACTATAGGACACGAGACTTTAGGGCATCAACCCCAACACTCCTTTGTCTTGGCTAGGAAGACTAGTTCATAAAGAGATGCATGTGAGACTCTTTTTGTTGATATCGATCACGATTCTATTATTAAACAATATCGATCTCTTTCTTTAAGCACATCGGCTATCATGCTAGAACTTCAAGCTATTGGGATGGGAAAGAAATGCAAAGCGCTTCTTTGAGAATGCTTTTTCATATGGGAGGTCAAAGACAAGGAATCCTTTTAGAAGTTATAGGAATAACATCTCTTACTCACTTTAGCTTCCTTTGCCAAAGTCTGAGGCCTATAACTCGTTCTGATGAGCAGGGTTGCTTGAGAACGGAGAGAATGGGGTCAAAAACACGTCTGGGATGTGGGAGCAGAGTTACGCCAACACTTAGAGGAATGAGATAAGCTCCCATTCACAAGGCCCATAAGGTTGAATAGAATTAGAATGTGCGAGTGCCCTTCAGAACTACCTTGAAAAGTGCAGTCGTGAACCAATGCCCATGACTGCCAAAACCAAGAACTTAGTCACACGTCTGGTAACTGGTTGAGATCGGCTATGACCTATTTTCCTTAAAGAAGGAAATGGAACAAAATCTTTTTCTTCCCGTTCGAGAGACTCAACTAAGGCAATCCCATGTTGTGCCACCCAAAGAAAATGCTTTCTTTTTTCAGGCCTCCTAACAACATTACATGCTAGTTTAGCTGGTGGAGCTGTTGTAATGAGTGGAGTAACTAACCTTTTGAATTTGGCTTCTTCTTTCTAGAGATAGTTTCCAAAATGCTCTTATAGTTCGATCTGCCTTGCCTTCCTTTGAAGCAGCGATATCCTATTTTGAAGCCACTAATAGCGAATTGCTCTTTGTCCGACCAAAATTCATATAATATATACTAGTCGGTGAAACTCCCCCCATTTGAATCCTACGCTTGCAACTTGACTACTAGGGAGCTTTTGCTGACGGATGGGGTAACTCAACTTTACACGTTGTCTCTAAATCCTCTTTTCCACCACGCTTGCAGCAAAGGAGGCATCTAACCTAGTGGTATCCGTTCTTGGCGCAACTAATTCATTTAGGGCAACTCTCTCAATTGGTTAGCTAGTGTCATTGGCCTTTGGCTTCTGGCTTTCAGACTAGTATCGGTTCTACGTACAACAATGTGTTGAACTATTTCAACAAGTCTGCACGTAAATATCCAACATTCAATGTTCATACAGCAGTATCCACAAATCCTTTCCGCTCTCCGTAGTAAGAAATCATATGTTCCGTTAAGGATAGCCCTTCATGTAAATTGCTTTGAATGGTAATGATAAGCAAATGAAAGACTTTCGAAAGATTTTTATCCATCCACTTGATATTTTGAAAATGAGTTGGTTGAACTTGCAATTTGACTCATTCAAATGACATAAGTCAACAATGGAATTTGATTCCATTGGATGGTACCAGCGAAATCGAGTGCGAACTCCCATTTCATTTTCTATTGAATTAACCGATCAACTTGCATTTCCATCGAACATTTATTTTGGATTTCAATAGTTTTCGAAACTACAACATTTTGACATATTTTAATTTATTATGGGAATAAATCCTACGACTTCTGGTCCTAAAGATGGGTTACTCTTACAACACGTCCTTGGACAATGCTCAAGGCTCTAGGTTGAGTAGCAAAAAAAACTTTTAATTTATCATGAGCTCAAATGATGGATTCAATAAGTTCTTGCCAATAACCACACTCGTTGAATAGAAACATTAAACTAAAAGCCATACAAAATGAGCACCTAGGAAAAACAGGCCCTATATAGATAATGAAGAACTATAAGACTGAATTACTTGGGATGCCTGTGCCCATAAGAAATTGCGAAGCCACCCATTAATAGTAATAGAACTCTGCGCAAAGTTTCATCTCATAATATGAGTTACTACCTCTTGTTCACTTACACTACCCCAAAGATCTGACTGCATTTTCCAACTGAAATGGAATACTACTACCAAAATTGAATTGTACATCCAAAATAGCCCTAAGAAGACATAATCTCATTCCTCTTACTATAAATTTTATTTTTATCAGTATTGACATGTAGAATAAGACTTAGAATAAGACTCTATCTTTATTCTATTCGCATATGATTAATCAGTTCTTCAAAAGATCAATTAAACTATGTGTGATGGAGTAAGTGATTTGATCGATGAATATTCAATTATTTTATCAACTTGGAGATATTGGAATTGATTCATAATAATTCGTTCACTTTTGGAATTGATTCATAATAATTCGTTCACTTACTCATCTTTCGATATGAAATATATGTATCATAGTAGATTTTTGCATTATTTTAGTTATTATCTTGTTTTATCATTTTTTAAATAAAATTTCATAAAGATTTTTGTACAAATTCCCCAAAAGTTAGTTATAATCCGATCCAACAACAGAGATTCTTAGTAAAACTAGAGATCCTCTAGAGATGTAGAAAAATGCAAGACTCCAAATAAGTTGGAATCAAAGGAAATATGGAGAAAACTCATTTAACATAACCCATTGAAGAACACCTCTTTCCTCTGAATTTTTCAGCAAAAATTCAGTCGGTTCTCATCTCTTTCTTCACTCCAATCTCTTCAATATATTGCAGACTATCATGCAAAGAGAAGTGCTACATGGGATGCAACTCATGCTTGGAGTAAATCAAGGAAGAGATGGTGGGTTTCTTGTAAGCTACTTTGAAGATGACTTGGAAAACCCCATTTTTTCAAGTTTTGTGATTTTCAATTTTCAAAATCCATTTTGATTTTAAAATCATATTTTATTTCTAAAATCAATATTTATTAATTTTACAAATTAATTTCAAAAATTAATTTTTTAATAAAATTAATAAATAATTATTTAAACAATTTAAACAATTCTAATTAATTTAATATCTAATATTAAATTAATTTTTACACAAATTCATCTTCATATATTTAAATCATATTTAAATATATTTTCTCCAATTTCCGTTTGATTCTTATTTGAACGTTTCAAATTAACTTATCACACTACTCTAGAGCTAATCCATTTTCGAGCTAGTAGGGAGACCTCATGGACCTACAAATCATGGGCTCCAACGATCCGAGATTAAGCGGCTAAACTTATTAGACCGATCTAACCCCCATTCGTTAACTAATGGGTCACTCCACTAAAGCCCATAGTTGAACTCCCCTCACTATAGATATATTATGTCCACTCGATATAACCATGATTAGTAAGTTAACCGTTCACAGGTTGTTCGGAATAACGGTTGGGTCAAATCTCTGTTTTACCACCGAAATTACCTCTTGTTCTTTAAGTCCCCACTGATCCCCTAATGAACAATTGTTTTGTGATCTAATCACAAAATCAAGTGTTGGGATTGGTGTCCTCATCACAAGTATCGTGTTCAAATTTGATTTCTAATTCACATAATTATCCCCAATAAATTTATCTAATGCCAACACTTGTATTATTGAACTTGTCATTCTGAAATTAAATATCCAATCAAGTTTTAACAATTTTAATAATTTATCCAAGATTATTCTTTTGCACCGATACTACATCAAGACATTCTTGACTAAATACTACCTCTAGAATAACTCATATTCCGATAGTCATTTAGGTACCGCTTTTGGTCAAACATTATTAACAACTAATAATTCTGTAAGTGTAGACCCACCATTTTCGGACCTCAGAGGCCACTAATGACCAAAGAAATCCTATCCATTTTTGGAGCTTGAGTTGTTCTGAATCCTATGTTACAACCCTCTGAGGCGATAGTCGTCATTAAACGACTAGCAAAAGGCCACCTAAAGCTAACCAGCAGGTGCAACATAGGAATCTCACGGTCCAAACTAATGGAGGAGAATGCAGGATATGTTGACACATTTCCTTCACCCACTTACTATGAACTACTTCCTCTGTTCACCTTGGTATTGACTCATACAAACACTTTTCAAAAGAAGGTCACTTCTAGGGTGACACGAAGCGTCATATGAATCTCACGGTGTGAACTATATGGAGACGTGCAGTTGAAATCATACCCTTGATCTATGATCGAACAACTTCCTCTTATTCACCCGAATCTAAATTTAAGCTAAAAAATACTTTCCGAAGGGAGGTCACTTCCAGGGTGACACAAAGTACCGCTTAAATCCAGATTGTGAACTCTTAGGGATGCGAGAGCTAAGAATAACATACCGTGTAGGTTATTAATCTCTCGCTGAAGTTTTCTAATAACTCTATCATATAGAAGTTATTCACCACCACTGAAGTGTTCTAATGTTTGGGTAACCTTATACTTAGGTTCTTTTCCGGCTAAATAAAAATAACCCTAAGTCTATGTGGTTTATCCATGTATAACTTTTATAAATGGACTTAAACCTATGATGTCTAAGTGATAAACCCTTTTATTACCTCACATCACTCACGAATACTCATAAAACTGGTTACCAACGCTCAATTATTCGACCATAATCCCTAGGTAGGAGGTGTTCCGTAGACCGTTAACTTAAATACCCCCAACCTTGGATGGGATTATATACTAGTTGAGTTTGTAACCCTAGTTTTACAAGTTTAACGACCTATTTTAACTAATTAAAACAAGTGGTTAACCTACGTGAGCATGCAACTGTTCTTTGTTATGGATTTTAAATGTCTAACCCAATTTTATAACAACTTATAAAACTTTAGACATGCTAAACATCCACAACATACAAGCATTCGATATCTAATATAACACTTACATGAAATACAAGAAACCCTAACATGCATATTATATATTATAACAAATTATAACATACTTTCAATGCATGTTGCATGCTTCCTATGGTGGGAATTTAAATCTAAATGGCATAATATATGCACATACAAGATTTATTTAATTATAACATACATCCAATGCATAAATAATTAAACACGTATTGATATGGTTTTAGTTTTGGCAAGAACAAATAAATAAAAGCCTAACTTATTACAAAAACAGCTTCAACACCGCTCGAACCACTCCAAAACCGCTTGAATCGGACCCGAACCGTCTGAACCGGACCAGTAAAAATTGAACCGAACTAACCATAAATGATTTGAAGTTGAACCGGACCAAACCTCAAGAGAACTGATAACTGGTAGAAATGCCAGTTATTATAAGCCTTTTATTTAGAATCATGAGGGCTAATAAGTAGAAAATGCGATGATAATACTTAGAATTTGCAAAAAATTGAGTTTTGCATCAATTAGCACCTAAATCCTCACTGACCCTGATATTATGCGTTACTCCATGCCAAAGTGTCTATTTTTTTAGCTATCACAGGAATCAAATGCATGCGTTGGAAATAAGCAATTGAAGACAAACGCATTTGCTGAAACTAGGCGATCGCAACGATAAACACATGTGCTGAAAGTTGGATCGTATGTATCCATCATATGGAGGTTGCGGTGATCAATTGGAAATTGCGGCCACGGAGTGACAACCATAATAGAAGGACGATCGCAAGATGGGTAGAACGTGTTGATGCTTCAGTTGAATCAAGCTCGGATGCATACCGTGGGAGTATCAACAAGATAAGGTGATGTGACATTGCCCATACCACGACAAAAGCATCAGTGAGCTATAACGCAATCATGATAGCTGTCGTCGTTTAAACTCTATAAATTGCCTTTGGACCTTCATTTCAAGACATCCGAATTTCTGCCTCAAGGCAGAGGTTTGTGATCACAGATGAGAGCTTGAACGAGATTTTCAGTGAGAATTCTTCACCTCCACAAACTAAACCAAGTGACGATCGGAGCTTTCGCCGGAGATAGATCTCGAGAGAGACATCTCCACCATCCATCCATGGCACCACTGGCAGCCTTGACGCAGAGTCTTTCATTTCTCTTATAATCTCTGTATTGTATTACATTTTAGCTTAAAATATTAAGACATTTTATGATCAATGCAAATCTTGACTCCTTCATTGCCGTCTTTTTCATCATCTTCATCTCTATCATAGTTTATCTTCAGCGTATATTTATCAAAGGCAATCGCATGCTTAATCGTGTAGCCTAGAGATAGGACGCATGAAGCAACCCACCGAGAGGTGTGCGTTGTGTGATTATAGTGAGTTAATCCTCTTTGCTTGGTGAAAGGTTGTAGCAACGCTTGTTTATGGGATGTTGCATTGCTTGTCTATAAGTTAAATAACCGCGTCTAATTGCCTGAGAAGGTAAAAGATGGAACGCACTAAAGCAAAGTTCGCATTGTTCCTAGAGATAGGCACAATCTTATGCTCGACGCAACCATGCACTATAGAGATATAGTCATGCAGCTGACCACCGAGAGGTGTACGATGCGTTAGTGCAATGAGCTGGGATTATTCGGGCGATTTAAGATAATAAACATTACTATGTGTTAATGGTTGTTGTGTCTCTACCTATTCTCATCGCAAGTCTTCTATTGCTCAATTTGTTTAGTTAGGAGTAGGAATAGTGTGTAAATCCATTAAACTTCTTTCTATTTATTTTTATTCATCGCCTCAAACGCATTGCTTCACAAGCATTATTGAGTGACAAGTCCCTGTGTTCGACCTCGAATTACCCGAGAAACTTGCGTTTGCATTATACTTGGTGCGAGCGTAAGAAAACTTGTGATAGGAACGCGTGGTCATTGCATACTAGATTAACGCATCTTCATTCCGACGCATGACCTTAGACGCATGGGTGCAAACACATAAGCCATGTCTAACGCATAAATTCATGTACAACCCCATTCGTCCTTAATAATAATAAATAAACAATTTTCCTAATCAACAAGAACTGACCGAACCGACTTCTCTTGCTCTCGCCCAAAATCTCGCTAAGTCAGATCATTTAGCAATGACGACCATTGTTATGCAATTGGCTTGATCGTTTAGCAAACAACACCTATCTTTTAACGAAGCTACAAGATCATATAGTGTTCGCCTTCTATCGTATAGTGTCATTGTCTAGCGCCGGAGGATGCTACACGATCACTTAGTGTCAAACACTATCGCATAGCTCCATCATTTAGCACCTCGTCTTGATCGTTTAGCACACACCTGAGGTAAGTGATCACCTAGTGCTATCGCATAGCAATCGACGCATCGCTCAGCTGCCGCTCATAGGTAAACGATCGTGTTAGCCATCGCTCAGCGCCATCGCATAGATCTTTGCCGCATCGCTTAGCTCCTGATCAAAGGTAAACGATCGTCTAAAAGATCGCTCAGTGCCATCGCATAGCTCTTCGCCGCATCGCTTAGCTCCCACCCAAAGCTACACGATTGTGTAGTGCCATCGCATAACAAAACAACGCATCACTTAGCTCCCGAGGTCGATGATCGTCTAGCACACAACACCTAAACGATTAATGCCCAAAGCTACACGATCATTTAGATTTTTCTTCATATTGTCTAACGTATGAAGCTAAACGATCGTTTAGCTACTGAAGCTTAACGACGATATGAACAGAGGCTGATCGTCTGGAATCTGCAACTTGGCCCCTTCGCTTGTTTCTTTGAATTACAGCTTAATTTCAACTCTAACGACTCCAAATAAATTACAGACTCTTGGGAAGACATTAAAGCTCATCAAGCAAGGGCCAATTACAAATTTAAACAGGAAATAAAAGAGAAATTAAAGGCCAAAACTCAGAAAACCATATCATTACAGTAGTTTCATATTTTCATACAAAACACCCACCAAACCAGAATTAATCCGAATTGAAAGCTTATAAGATGCTCTGATACCAATTGTTTGATCGACACCATCACGCAACGGAAGAAATCAGGATCCATAAGCATTCTAATTCAATTAATTTTGGTTGAAAAGAAACATGCTAAAAATAGAGTATAATGGGTTTCATGAACATACCTTGGCCGAACCAACGAAATCTCCATTTCTAGCTGTAAAATCCTCCAAATCCTTATGTAGACCCCCACAAGATCTTTCCTACTATCCTCTTGGTGCTCTAGATTGAGTTGTGGGACTCAAAATAAGCTGGAATCAAAGGGAATATGGAGAAAACTCACTGAACAGAACCCATTGAAGAACACCTTCTTCCTCCGAATTTTTCAGCAAAGATTCAGTCGCTTCTCATCCCTTTCTTCACTCCAATTTCTTCAATATATTACAAATTATCATGCAAAGAGAAGTGATGCATGGGATGCAGCTCATGCTTGGAGTAAATCAAGGAAGAGGTGGTGAGTTTCTTGTAAGCTACTTTGAAGATGACTTGAAAAAACCCATTTTTTCAAGTTTTGTGATTTTCAATTTCCAAAATCCATTTTGATTTTAATATTTTATTTCTAAAATCAATATTTATTAATTTTACAAATTAATTTCAAAAATTAATTTTCTAATAAAATTAATAAATATAATTTAAACAATTTAAATAATTATAATTAATTTAATATCTAATATTAAATTAATTATTACACAAATTCATCTTCATATATTTAAATCATATTTAAATATATTTTCTCCAATTTCCGTTTGATTCTTATTTGAATGTTTCAAATTAACTTATCACACTACTTTAGAGCTAATCTATTTCCGAGCTAGTAGGGGGTACCTCATGGACCTACAAATCATGGGCTCCAACAATCCGAGATTAATCGGCTAAACTCATTAGATCGATCTAACCCCCATTCGTTAACTAATGGGTCACTCCACTAAAGCCCATAGCTGAACTCCCCTCACTGTAGATATATTATGTCCACTCGATATAACCATGATTAGTAAGTTAACCCTTCACAGGTTGTTCGCAATATTGGTTGGGTCAAATCTCTGTTTTACCCCCGAAATTACCATTTGTTCCTTAATTCCCCACTGATCCTCTAATGAACAATTGTTTTTTGATCCAATCACAAAATCAATTCCCTCTCATTCCAAATGAGAGGGCGAGATCTCTTGTTCAAGCCCCAAAATCAGCACTTAACGGTACAACCTCTCTACTATCCCTAAAGCGGGTAGGAGTGAATTCCCTCTTGCACCCTATGTCCCCAGCTATCTATCCAGTCTTACTCCTGAAATGGCAGTCACATTGAGCCGGTGTTGTTGAGCCAACCCTTCACCTATGCAAATCTAAGAGCAATTCCAGATAAACAGAAGCTCATAGTTAGCTCAGGATTAAGGTCAAGTTACCTAGGTCATCGCTTTGAAATAGTCAGTCTTAAACAGTAAACAACGTTATTAAGTAAGAATGACTCATTTCGTGGTCCGATGTACAAACTCTTTTGCACAAGGACACCCTCACTCCTCATGTCCAACATGAACGAATTAGGATCACTTCGTTTGTAGCACTTTACAACTCCTTGTAACATGTAACGACCCGACCCCCTAGGACTTAAGTTAGGCCGTTACTAAATACATGCATGCATGGAACTCAAAACGACACTAGGTTATGACGAAATAAATGCTAATTAAATAAGGTAAGTTCAAAAGACTTTCATTAAATTAAAATACTAAAACAATAGTAGGGTACACATAAATCATAAAGGATAATAAATAAGTCTGAAAAACGATTCTTAAAAGTAAGTTTTAAACATCAAATCTAAAAGTTAAAAGAAACATGAAAAGAACTCTAAATTTCATGATGCGGAAGCGTAAAAAAACTAGTCCTAGTGGCTCGATCACGAATTCCGCTTGTCCATCGCTGGTGCATCTCTACCCTTACCTGAAACAACAACATGAGAAAGAATGAGTATAAAATACTCAGTAAGTAACCCCACTAATAGGGTCAGGCTAGGCATCTATGTCCTCTAGATACCCACCTCTAGTGAAACATATAAATCGCTATAGTCCTCATGGGACACATATACACATGAAACAAGAAGGAGATTGAGTTCTATCTTACTGTAGTGAAGTATGCCCACTACCTCTGGTGAATCCCGAAGGAGATACAAACTGGTGAATCCCAAAGGAAACACAAACTAGAGAATCCCGAAGGAAACACAAACTGGTGAATCCCGAAGGAAACATAAACTGGTGAATCCCGAAGGAAACACAAACTGGTGAATCCCGAAGGAAACACAAACTCTAATGGGCATCTAACTAATCAGTAAGGACATTTGCACAGTCTTAACATCATAATCATCACTGTATGAATCTATGACATACATATAAACCTCAACATCATGGCTCTACAACATACACATATACCTCAACATCATGGTTCTACAACATACATGTATACCTCAACATCATTAGATCAAATACAACCATATGAAATCACATACCATCTTATACTAGCATTCAAGTGTCTATGTGTACAAATAAATAATTCAGATCTCGTACCAGAACATACTTTGGTCATATTATACTACTAGTCTATCATGCTGTCATTCTGCCATAACATTCATTTACCATGCTAGCATACATCTAATGCCTGGCCCGTGGGCAGTTCCAGTAGTAAGATTACTTAACTCAGACTTAAGCCCAAGATAACTAACAAGTTTATCTTCTCCTTAGATTGGAATAATCTTGGATCAAAGTTCCAAAGCTGAAGTTTAAGTTGAACTCGCTCTTAAACTTTGCAAACAAAGCCAACCTAAACAAACCCAATATTAAGGTTCCAAGTCCAAATTTTACAGCAACATCAACCAAAACAAAATGGTTTTGAAACTTCCAAACTTACCAAAGTTAAACCAAAATATTGTTACCCAAGATGTGGTTTGAAATCCAAATCACTTGAAACCATCCAAATCAACACAATGCAAAGACGCCTAATACTGAACCCGAATTTGTTGGAAAAATGACGGATGACACCAACATGTGATGAATATTAACAACTTGAAGCCAAAACTTAATGGGTAACAAAGATCTTCAAGAAAAACCATGGAAACTCACCTAAAGGGACCCAATCTTACACAAATCTTGAGAATCTGACAATAGCAAAACAACGACAGTGGCGGCGCCAAGATGCTAGCCGAGATCTTGGACGGCGATGGACAGGGTCTACCGTCAGTAGAGTGCGAATGACTGGGGTGACGACGCTTCAACGGAGACGGCTTTAGATCTAGCGAACGTGGTGGCTTTGGCAAGGAGCGACAAGGATGAACCCCACGAATGATACGGATAAGAACCTGCGAGAGTTGCTGGGCAAAATCCTCGACGGCATGTGGCACGCGGAGGAGCGGCTGGGCAGATGATGGTTTCGGATGCAAATCTGACCGGCTGGGCGAGATCGATGCGCGACGGAGGAGATCTGGACGATCGCTACTTGCTGACGAGATCGAGCTGACCTGCATGAATGATGGCCCACGACCGACCGATCGACGAACTGGTGGCGGCTTGGTCGGACGCACAGTGTCGGCTAAAGAGGAAATGGTCGGTGGCTGCTAGGGCACACAAAGAGGGTCTTCACGTTGGGGGGAGGAAGAAGAAGAAGAAGAAGGAAGAGAAAAGAGTTTTTTTTTTTTCCTTTTTTAAAAGAAAAAGGTCATTTTAATAAAAGAAATAAAATATCATAAAATTTTATTTTATTTTATTCCATTATATTCTATTTCACTTTTATTTTAACCTTTCCCCCATTACACAAATATATCTAAATATATATATATATATATACTTAAAACTCTTCCCATTTTCTCTTCAAATTCCAAAATCAAAATCAAATTAATTTCCCCAATATAAATTTAAATTCTCAACATTAACTTAAAATTAAATTAATGTGACATAAATCCAAATATCCCCTTTAAACAAAACTGAACTTCGAAATTAACAAAATTGTTCTCGAATTTTACGAAAAAATACAGAATTTGAAAAAAATGAAAAACTCGGATGTTACATTCTTCCCTCCTTAAAGAACTTTTGTCCTCGAAAGTTCATTCCTGTAAAAGGCCCAGGTATTGGGCTTTCATCTCATCCTCTCATTCCCAAGTAGCCTTCCTAAACTAGTGATTCTGCCACATAACCTTTACAAGTGCTAACTCTCTGCTGTGTAACGTCTTCACCTCCCTAGCGAGCATCCTTACAGGCTCCTCCTCATAACTCAAATTTTTCCTTCAACTGCAACAGTTCAAAGCCCATCACAAGGGACGGATATGTTACATACATCCTCAACATCAAAACATGGAAAACATTATGAACCGAAGAGAGTGACGGTGGCAACGCCAACCAATAAGCTACATGGCCATTTCACTCCAAGACCTCAAAAGGCCCAACAAATCGTTTACTTAGCCTCCCCTTTTCCTCCAAACCTTATACCACCTTTAAGAACACTTTGTCACCAGTTTCAAGTTCTAGGTCTTTACGTCTAATGTCAACGTAACTCTTGTGTCTACTCTGATTTTTTTGCATACGAGCACTAATCTTTTGTAGTGCCCCATTCATCGTTTGTATAAGGATTAAGGTAGGATACCTGATCCTGGTGACACTATGGATACGGCCCGCTTTGTAGATGTTTTCAAGTGTTATAAACTACTACAGATGGTAGATCTTGACCATTCATGTGGAGACATGTGAGTGGGGGTGTCCTATACAAAGAGTTTGTATAAGACCTAGACCACGAGATGACTAAACTGTGTATATAATGCCGTTGATACTAGAGACTTGCATCTTACCTAAACGACCATAAGTGACATGACCTCAATCCTGAGTGTTTTGGGAACTTCTGCCTTTGAGGGCGGTCCTTTGATTAGTATGGGTGAGAGTGGCCAGATTGCCAACTCAACATGCCTACCTTTTTGGGGCCTTGTTGAAGGATTTCTTAACGAAGAGTTCCATGAGCACATTCAGATCGCTCCTATCTCACAGTGACTGAAATACATATTATACATTCAAATCATACAGTTATGCAAAAAAAACACTAATTATCGACATGCTCTGAACAACAAAATAACAAAAGAAAAGAGTGCCATACCAGTTGAAGACGTTCTTCAAACTTCGGCACTCCAAGCAGCGAAAAACCTCCACGCGATTGACCAATGCCCAGTGGAAACGTCGACTGCAGCAACATGAACAATCGCGAACACGAACGCTTTGGGGACGACACCACCAAAAAAGAGCCCCGGGCATTTTCAGAGTGAAAACCCAAAGGGTGGTCTTTGGTGAATTTAGTAGAGGAAGGAGGAAACACGAATCGTGTAGGCGATAAGCAAGTGGGAGGGAAAAAGACGCTATCACATAGCAGAATGCTTATCGTTTAGGAGAAGCTACACGATCATGTAGGTTTTATTAAACGATTGTTTAGAAAAAGGTATACGATCGTTTAGCAAAATCGGCATACTGTACGATCGTTTAGAGAAGCTATACGATCGTGTAGGCGACAGTGTGCGATCGTTTAGGTGCGAGGTAGACGATCGTTTAGGCGGAGAGTGCTATCGTATAGGCCCTCGAAAAAACTTAACCGATCGTTTTCTTTTTCAACAACGCACTCTCACGAAATTCTTTCAGACGACTACGATGAACCATTCAAAAATGAAAACATTTTTCATTTTAATTCATCGGTTACAATAACCGACAGATCCCCACTAACCCATGTCCAAACGTGAAATTTGGATTAATTATCATATAATTAATCAACTAATTAATTAATAAATATAATCATATTATGTTTTTATCCTATAGTTTGATATCACATATCTACTATAGTATTTTCTCCTTTACTTGATATAAATCATATTTATATCTAATTTCCTCCAAAATAATATATCTCATACATTTAGCCAATTAATCATATATAATCGAACTTCCTATTGTAAATTTGAACATTTCAAATTAACCCAAACACTAGTTCTCGACTTTATCCAAGCTACCCAGGGGACCTAATGGACCTGTGGCTCGAAGTTTCAACGTTCCGTGAATAGCTGACTAAACTCTTTAACTACGAGATCCGCCATCCGTTAACTATCAGGCATTCCACTAAAGACCAACAGTTGAACTCTTTTTACCACAGATATATTTCTGTGTCCATTGGATATAACCAATCATAAGTACGATGACCCTTCACAGATGCTCGTAAGTATAGCTGGGCCAAATTACCATTTTGCCGCTGTAGTTACATCTCACTTCTTAAGTACCACTGATTCCTCTAATGAACAATATAACGTAGTCCAACTATGTGTGAACACCTCTCGGGTCAAGAGAAGGTGTACGGCGCCACATCGTTCAAGCCCCGGAATCAGCCCTTAAGGGAGCTATCTATCTACTTACCTCTGCCTCGGGGAAGGAGTGAATTCCATCTTGTGTAGCTGAGTTCCTAGCTCCCAAATCAGAAGAATCCCCAAAATGGTAGTTTTGAATCGGCGAACTGGCCACTTGCACCCATACAAATCAAAGGATCGCCCTCTATGGCAGGAGTTCTGAACTCACTCAGGATTGAGGTCATGTTACCTATGGTCATCCTAGTGAAGTGAAGTCTCTGTCATGAACGGTGTTATATAACGAGACGTTAACACTTCGTGGTAAGGTCTTATACAAACTCTTTGTATAGGACGCCCCCACTCCCATGTCCCCAACACAAATGATCAGGATCAGACCATCTATGACAAGTCACAACACTTGTGACCATTCCATAAAGCGAACCGCATCCGTAGCGTTACCAGGATAAGGTTTCCCTCCTATATCCATATACTACAGATCATTTTAGTAATCACTCAAGACATGATCCACTTGTATGTCACCACATACATGCTTGAGTCACATACAGATAACTAGGGATTTTATGTTTATTGGTTTGTGGTAAATCAAATAAAACAAGCAACTGAGCAAAAAACAAGATGTGAAGTAAATATCATATATTATACAACACAAGCGTTCGTACAAACTGTTTACAAACTACAGGACACAAGACTTTAGGGCATTAACCCCAACAATCTCCCACTTTTCCTAAAGCGAAGTGAGGTGTACAATAAACTAGTATAAAACAATAAACAATGGCATAAAAGCCCAGTACAAGAAAATCTCCCACTTGCCCTAGTCCAGCCACGGGCAATCCTGTAGACCCATGCTTCGTAGGTGACCCTCAAACACTGTAGTCGTGAGAGCCTTCATAAACGGGTCAACAACATTAAAACGGCCTGGGTTAGACTGATCCGTCTCATCTTCTCAACCGCTTGAGGCGTCTTAGGACACATGTCCTTAGACAAAGAGACTCCATGCTTGAACAGCAATATGCCCCTCCTGAAGTCATGCATCGAGTACTTGAGCAACATCTTGTCAATGTACGATGTCTGAGACAGTGCTAGCACTTTGTTCTTATGATCTCGAAAGATCTGTATACCTAGAACAAACTGAGCCTCTCTCAATTCTTTCATTTGGAATTGGGTCGCTAGCCAATTCTTAACTGTAGTCAGTAGACCTACATCATTCCTAATGGGTAGGATATTGTCTACGTACAACACTAAGAAGACTACTGAAGCATTGATGATCTTCTTGTAGACATAAGGTTCATCAATGTTTTGGTTAAAGCCATACGACTTGATCACAGTATCAAATCGTATGTTCCATGAACGAGACGCCTATTTCAGTCTATAAATGGATCGATTCAGTTGGCTGATCTACACGATCCTATACTAAGTTGAAGTACATGGACTCCATCTCGAGATCCATGGTCTTGACTCATTCATCCCGGTCAACATCCTCCATTACCTTCTTATAAGACAACGGAACCTCAACTTCGCCATCCCGGTCAACTCTTGAGGTGGAACCGACCTACTGGATGAACTCCCATCAACAACTCTTGCTGATGTAGCAGTCTCTTCAATAACTCTTGTTGAAGTTTCAGTAGTTTCATTGGAAAGCTCAGGCAACACGACTCTGCTTCGTGGACTATGCTTCTTTATATGATCCTCCTCCAGGAAAGTAGCGTTTGTTGAAACAAACACCCTATATTCCGTCGGATCATAAAAATAACCCCCTCGTGTACCTTTGGGGTAGCCTACAAAGAGGCATAACCTCGATCGTGGTTCCAACTTCTTGGGATTAACCTCAAGCACATGTGTAGGGCAACCCCAAATGCAGAAGTGATGTAAACTAGCTTTACGCCCATTCCACAACTCTAGAGGTGTTCTTGCAACACTCTTAGAGGGAACATAGTTGAGTATATATACCGCAGTCTCCACTGCGAAACCCCAAAATGAGTCCGGTAAGGAAGCGTAACTCATCATCGAGCGAACCATGTCTAACAAGGTCCTATTTCTCCTCTCCACTACACCATTCTGCTGAGGTGTACCTGGTGCTGAGAGTTGGAAAACGATTCCATGTTCTATCAAATAATTCTGGAATGCCGAGTCTAGAAACTCTCCACCTCGATCCGATCGAAGTGTTTTAATCCGTCTATCTAATGCATTTTCAACATCAGCCTTGAACTCTTTGAACTTTTCAAAGGATTCAGACTTCCATTGCATAAGATAAACATACCCATACCTAGAGTAATCATCAATGAAATTGATAGAATACTCATAGCCACCTCGGGCTCGCACATTCATAGGACCACAAAGGTCAGAATGTACTAACTCAAGAGGCTCTTTGTCTCTATAACCTTTTTCAGTAAAAGGTCGTTTAATCATCTTACCCTCAAGGCAAGATTCACACACTGGTAAAGAATTTTCTTCTAACTCACTTAGAAGTCCATTCTTCACCAATCTCTCAATCCTCTTGAGATTGATGTGCCCTAAACGAAGATGCCAAAGTTGGGCATTTTATTTTGGAGAACTTCGTCAATGTTTTGATTGAGTTACGACAGTTCTGAACAATTCAATATTATGGAGGGAATTAATGGCTAATGGCCTTAGCACATATAAATTCGTTTCCAGATTTGCTGTGTAAATAAAAACACCATATTTATGAATAAACGCTTTATCCACATTAAACGAGATAGTATATTTACATTGCAATAAACACTTTACAAAAATGAGGTTCCTCTTTAGTTGGGAACAATATATACATCATTTAAAATAAGAAACCTATTCTGTAAAGCTAACGGAGTCCTCCCACTGCCACAACTGAGACGACGTGCCCGGTGCCTACTCGTATCGTCATCTCACTAGCCTCCAGCTATCGCCAAGATCTAATCCCCTGAAAAGAAGAACAAACATGGTTAGTGGTGCTTGAATCAATTATCCATGCAGAATCATCATTCTTAACTAAACAAGTTTCAAGCACAAGTAAATCACATTTACCTTTATCGGCCTTGGCTACTTTTTTCTCTTTCAGATACCAAGGACAGTTCCTCTTCCAGTGTCCATCTTGGTTGTAGTGGAAACATTTTTTCTTAGCAACCTGTGGACGCCTCCTTGGGGTGACAGGCGGTGGGTTAGCAGGTGCATTCCCTTTTCCCTTACCACCCTTCTTCTTCTTCCCCTTTGCAGAGTTAGAATTAAAAGGTGCAGACTTCGTTCCTGAGGTCGAACCTCTATGGAACTGGAAGATGAAGCAACATTTGCCTCACCCTTCCGCCTCTCCTTACTTTTCAGTAAAGATTGGTATATCTGCAACTCGTTGAGGAGAGTTGTAAGGTTATATTTCACTTTGTTAAGAATCACATTGCTAACAAAGTGCAGGAAGCTCTCCGGCAAAGAATGCAGAATCATGCTAACCTGGATTGCCCTCATCGATGGTAGACCCATTCAACTCCGTCACATTAAAGTGGATTATCATGTTTAGCATATGTTCACGAACAGAGGTGCCTTCTTCCATTTTGGAGTTGAATATGTATTTAAGAGCCTCATGCATAAGCTGTTCAGACGGTTGTCCAAACATCCTTCACAGGGACTCCATGATCTCACGTGCTGAGACCATAGGCTCATGTTTCTTGGCCATTTCTTCAGAAAGACTTGCCAAGATGTAGGCTCAGGCCTTCTCATTCGCCCTTGTTCATTGCTCGTATGCCTCCCGAACATTCTGAGCGACATTCGGAGCTGGAATAGAAGGAAAAGCCTCCGTGAGAGCGAACATGAGAACCTCGATGATCAGGATCATCGTGATCATGTGTTTCCAAGTTGCAAAATTATCGCCAGTAAGTTTTTCGGCACTTATTAATGCCAACGTGGCTGTTGCCATTTTGAAAATGTTGCTGAAAATACAAACAAAACTTTATTAGAATTTGCTAAACCACTTTTAAACCAATCAGTTTTGCAAAACAGTTTCAAGTACCCTAAGTTATAGACTTATGAGGCCTCAGTGAGGCAGGATAAACGCCATCGGTGGGGTGATCAGTTGCCTCTTCGCTGGGATGAGACATTCTCAACCATTAGGCAGAACCAACTCTTGGAACTGAACCTAACAGCCACCATTTTTCGGTCCAGAATCGTTAACCTGTAACTATTTCGCGTAAGTGTAACCCCTCGCTTTCGGTGCCAGAGTCCCGCCCTAATGAGCCCACCTAGGGAAGAAGCAGATTAGGACAAGAGACTAAGTTACCTTATCCTCTTACAGAAGATCAAATAAAGAAATGCGCAAAACTACCATCCTTTAGAGGGACACTCCCAAGGTGCTTTGAGGTGATGCGCAGTAACTTTATTCAACCTAACAAGGGAGCCTGAGGGACATGCTGTCGCATTTCCCGCTCCCACTTACTATGAACATTCTCTCCATCCACCTTGATATTGACCTACCCAAACACCATTCATTAGGGGGACACGCCAAAGGTGCCACGAGGCTGAGGGTAGATCTTACGGTGTGGTCTATTTAGGAGAAACGTGAAAGGTTTAAGTGAAGCATCTTATGCCCCAAGTACCTCCCACTAAATGTTCTATCTAGGGGTTCATTAACCTAGACAATCCGACTACTGATTTTAGTCTAAGTCGTCTTTTTAAACCCTGCTCATAAACAACATTTGTCTATGAAATATGAACAAGTTTAAGTAGTCACATTTAAACACTTTAATGGACTTTCCTTAACTTGCATGCATGCATTAAATCTATCTAATTCACCTTTCTAGGTAAGTTCCCAGGTAGGGGTGTTACGTTTCCGTCAACTTAAATACCCCAGCCTAGACAGAACCCGCCTTAGACAAATTGCTACACTTTAACCTTTTATTAGCCAATTTAATCCTATTAAATTGATTAAAAGATTAAAGCCTTAGGGTTGCTAATCGTATTAGAACCGTGATCTTGGGTCTATGTGATCTAAGTTTTAAACACTTTAAGACCATGAATTAAACCTAAGTGAGCATGCATGTCTTTCTTATTTCTTTTAGTTCTAATTTCTCTTTAACTTTTAAAAAGAAACAACTAAAACCATTGTGCACAACGAGGCATTTATAACATTTATAAAATAACCTATGTGTCATGCTTCATACAATTTCTGGTCATTACTATATATATAACTTTTATATAACGCATAACAACCAAGCAAACATGTTATCATTCACCCTTATACTATAACAATTATAATATAAAGATGATGCATGTCAATGCTTTTTATGCATGCATAAATATAACTCTTATATTATACGATGCATGAACATGCTCTTACATAATTAAATCACGCTTCTCTAAATTATAACAATTACAATAAAGAGATGATGCATGACTATTGCATAACCTAAGGTGGGATTTACTATATGTGCATACCATATGACAAATAAAAAACATACATCGCATGTAATAAATAAAGGATTAATGGTCCGAGATGAGCCTTTACAAAAAATCGGAATGAAAAAAACCCTATCTATTACATTTTTCATCGAGCAAACTGGTTCACAGGCGAACCGAGTCTTGAACCACCAGGAGGTCTTCATCGTGTAGTAAACTCCAGGAGGTAGATGATTGTTCAGTGCACACTAAATGATAGGAGCATAATTAAACAATCGCATAGACGACGACAAGGCTGTGAAGCCTGATCGTCTATGTGATCGTGTAGCGCGACGACAAGTAAACAATTTACCTTACATTATTAAGTGATCGTTTAGTTAGTTACTAAGCGATGAAGCTTGTTGACCTAAAGATCGTCTAGCGCGTGCGCGAATTAAACGATCCGCGAGCATCTCATCGTCTACACGATGCGTGCAACCAGGTAAACGATTTACCTTGCATTACTAAGCGATCGTTTAGTCAGGTACTAAGTGATAAAGCTTGCTGACCTAAACGATCGTCTAACGCATGCGTTAAGCGATGCACGAGCATCTCATCGTTTACACCACGCGATACTCAGCGATCGCGTACCCGATCGTCAAAACAATATGATCAACTCTTGATCGCATACACTATCGTTTAATCGATGCGTTCAATAGCGATCACATACTCCATTGATCTCTACGATGTGATCAACAGCGATTGCGTAGCACATCTTCTGCACGATGCGATCAACCCTAGATTGCCTCCTTCTTCGAAGAACCACAACGCTTGCCCAGAACTTCGACAAACGACTCAAAACTTCAAACAAACTTTGAATATAGACTCGATAACGATTATTAATGCCTAAAAACGCAGGGGCCTTTACAAACAATCGCAAATGTAAAAGAATTTAAATCAAACCGAGGCTAATCATCCTAAAAACATCCATTAATCCCCCACATCCACAACAAAATTTAACTATTAAACCAGTGTAGAAATGCACCCACCATGAATGTAAATCTCATTTCGTTGCAATATGAAATTGGAGTATCAGAACCTGACTTTGAAACCAATTGAAGGATCTCTTACCGAAGAGTTCCATGAGACGTTCGGATTGCTCCGATCTCACAATGATCGAAATACATATTATATATTCAAATCATACAGTTATGCAAACAAAACACTAATTATCGGCATGCTCTGAACAACAAAATAATAAGGGAAAGAGTGCCATACCAGTTGAAGACGTTCTTCAAACTTCAGCACTTCAAGCAGCGGAAAACCTCCATGTGATCTACCAACGCCAGAGGAAATGTCGACTGCAGCACACGAACAACCGCAAACACGAACGCCATGGGGACAACACCACCAAAAAAGAGCCTTAGGTATTCTCGAAGTGAAAACCTAAATGATAGTCTTTGGTGAATTTGGTAGAGGAAGGAGGAAACACGAATCGTGTAAGCGATAAGCAAGTGGGAGGGAAAAAGACGCTATCGCATAGCAGAATGCTTATTGTTTAGGAGAAGCTACACGATCGTGTAGGTTTTACTAAGTGATCGTTTAGGAAAAGGTATACGATTGTTTAGCAAAATCGGCACACTGTATGATCGTTTAGAGAAGTTATATGATCGTGTAGGCGATAGTGTGTGATCGTTTAGGCGCGAGGTAGATGATCATTTAGGTGGAAAGTGCTATCATATAGGCTCTCGAAAAAACTTAAGCGATAGTTTTCTTTTTCAACAACGCACTCTCACGAAATTCTTTCGGACGACTACAACGGACCATTAAAAAATGAAAACATTTTTCATTTTAATTCATCGTACAATAACCAACGGATCCCCACTAACCCACATCCAAACGTGAAATTTGGATTAATTATCATATATTAATCAACTAATTAATTAATAAATATAATCATATTATATTTTATCCTATAGTTTGATATCACATATTTACTATAGTATTTTCTCCTTTACTTGATATAAATCATATTTATATCTAATTTCCTCTAAAATAATGTATCTTATACATTTAGCCAATTATATCATATATAATTAACCAGTCCAATTATATCATATATAATCGAACTTCCTCTTGTCAATTTGAACATTTCTAATTAATGCAAACACTGGTTCTTAACTTTATCCAAGCTATCCAGGGGACCTAATGGACCTGTTGCTCAAAGTTCCAACGGTCCGTGAATAACTGACTAAACTCTTTAGCCACGAGATCCACCATCCGTTAACTATCAAGCATTCTACTAAAGACTAATAACTGAACTCTTCTTACCACATATATATTTCTGTGTCCATCAGATATAACCAATCATGAGTATGATGACCTTTCACAGATGCTCATAAGTACAACTGGGTGATAACCGACAGAAATGCACGTTATCATAGTGTTAAATTCTTAAACAATGTTGGATTGCGTTGATAAAACATGTTAAATTGCGTCCATTAATCATTAGATTCATAATATTGCGGTCGCATGCGTTTATCGCATTAGAACATTTGATTTTTGTATTTTTGTGCAGAATATGCGATAATGCAAGGCGAAAATTGCGATAATAGGAAATCATTGGTCGAGCATAGAAATACCGCAAGGCTTTGCGATGATCATGTTCGCAAATATTCGCCCGAGAAGGATTGCTGCAACTTGGTCAGCACAACACGGTGGGCGCATCTGGTAAAAGGCTAATTAGCCATGATGAGACAGAAAGCTGATGACAGTCGAATTCGAATTAAGTTGACAGCCGATAACGATCACAAGTACATTTAGCTTTTCGGTGACAAATATTCGGCACATCAGTCAGAGGAATTAAAGCAGTTCTATCGGTGCAATCATGAGAGAGAAGCCATCGTTCACCTTGGATGTTCTATAAATACCAAAGGCATTGTTTAGAAAAGGGGTTAAGCGGTTGATCAGTTAATCAGTTCGCACGTCTTTGTTCATAGTTTTCTTTCGTTTTAAGGCGAACACGAGAGAGAAGGTTGTGCCAATAGATCATTTCGGTAAGCTTGGGAGAGCGTCGGAAGCTTCAAGGATAGAGAGAGGGCCGATTCCAGCGGAAGCAGGAACATCTTTGGAACCGAATAAAGATTTACAGTGTAAAAGCCTTGGTCAGCAAGGAATTGCTACCAGGCTCTCTACCTTTAACTTCCATTGTTACTCATTTATCAAAATGGATTCTACTTCTCTATATCTGTTCACTCTCTATTATTTACACATGAGTAGCTAAATTAGTTGAATGGGTTGAGAAGCATTTAGCTAGCACAACTAAAGAATCTTCATTCTATGTGATTATCTTGTATTATGTATGCTCCATTTGTCCATTAGAGATACTCGGGAGGGTAGTCTAAGGACAGAATCTAGGCTTGGGAAGGTCAGGTTAGAATCTAGGCTCGGGAGAGTCAGATTAGAATGCATAATCAAGAGATAAGAGCTTAGGAATAAGCACTGTTTGCTATTAACGCATCGCATGCATCCTAGAGATAAGATATGATTGGTGCGGTCACCTTGCCTTTATGCATCTTGCATCATCGCATAGGAAAAGAGTAGAGACTTAGGAATAAGCTTTATGGACACTTTTGCATTCAACACATGCGTCCTAGACTTAGGAGCATCGCATTTGCATTGGAAAATGACTTGCTATGCATGGTTGTAGCATGATCGCATAGTTCGACGCATTCCCAAGTAACGCTAGCTAAAGACCCTCTCAACCCGTTCATCCGCATACTCAGTGCATCTATCACACAACTGACTTTTTCTCAAATTCGCCGCATATGTTTATTTTCATTAACGCAATCAACAACAAAACAACAACTCTTTATTTATTTGGTTACCGTAAATTACCAACACAATCTATTTTCACAAGTCCCTAAGTTCGACCCTGAACTTACCAGGAAACTCAGTGGAATTTACACTTGGATTCCACTGAGGAAACTTGAGTGCACAATGCAATTTCACCATCGCATATAGGGGTGTTCAAAAAATCCGGTAACCCGACCAACCCGAATTACCCAACCCAAACCGCAAGGGTTGGGTTGGGTTAGATTTTATTTTGGGTTGGGTTGGGTTAAAAATTTTAAAAAATATTAAATTCGGGTTGGGTCTTGGGTTACCCTATTTCATGGTCGGGTCAACCCGACCCGACCTGAATATATATATATATATATATATATATATATATATAAATAAAAGTTAAAAAAATAGTCAAATTAAAAAAAAAAAATACAGAACCGGTGACCCAACCCGGAAATTTTGGATTGAGTTGGGTTGGGTCGACCCTCCAAAAAAGAACTAATAGGGTTCATTATTAGCCAAACTAAATTTTTGGGTTGGTCCACAAAAATCTTCCAACCCGACCCAACCCAGACTATGTACACCCCTAATCGCATATCATCCATAATTCACATCATAAAAGCAAGCATCAAGTTTTTGGCGTCATTGCCAAGGACTTCGGCAAAATAGTGTGCTAATGGTATTTTTTTTTTTTTATTTCTTTGCAGACTCTCAATCTCTGGCGAATTATGACCCGGAGATTGAGAGGACATTCAGACGCAGACTAAGAGACCACCAACAACAACAAGAGAGAACACCAAGAATGGCGGAGCAATCGGACGCAAGGGCCGCTAACGCGAATAATATAATGGCCAACCCTATCTTTCTGGAAAATGACCGCAATAGACCCATCCGGGACTATGTGTCACCTAACCTCTTTGATTTGTCTCCAGGAATCATGAGGCCGGCATTAGATGGATCGAGGTTTGAAATGAAGTTGGTAATGTTGCAAATGATCCAGGCTACTGGGCAGTTTGGAGGAAGGCGTGGCGAAGACCCGCATGCCCACCTCCGGAGCTTCGTAGAAAGCGACAACATTTTTGTGTTCCCAAATATCTCAACCGAGTAAGTTCGACTCACTCTGTTCCCATTTTCCTTATGCGACCAAACAAGAAAATGGGCATATTCTCTCGAACCGAGGGAGATAACGTCATGGGAACATGTGGTGGAAAAGTTTATGAAGAAGTATTTCCCACCAACCGAGAATGCTAGGAGAAGGAAATTAATAACAAATTTTGAACAGGAAGATGAGGAATCGGTAAGCGATGCCTGGGCAAGGTTTAATCGTCTGGTAAGAGACTGTCCACATAATGGCTTACCAAACTGCCTACAAATGGAGATTTTCTACCAAGGACTGAATCCCTCTTCGCTGACCGCTGCCAATGCGGCAGCCACTGGTGGTCTGCTCGACAAAACATATGAGGAGGCAAAGAGTATACTTGATTGCATTTCCAAAAATCATGAGGATTGGAGGGAAAGCGATCAGAGATTAAGAATTAAAGATAATGACGCAAACAATGGGGCTATCACTTCCCTACAAAATCAAATGACTACGATGATGAGTTTGATACAATGCATCGCAATTAATAATACGGGAGTGAAGAAAGGGCAGGTCAGCGCAATTACTCAAATGACTGTAAGTTGTGTCATTTGCGGAGATGCTCACCCGATGGAAGAATGCCCAACAAACCTGTAGTCGGTATGCTTCATGAGAAAAATCCCTATTCCGATACATATAACCCCGGGTGGCGAAACCACCAAAATTTTGCGTGGAAAAATCAACAACAAAGCTTTCAACCTGTGGCATAAATAGGAGGGCCACCCGAATTTTTCACATAGACAAATGATCCAGCGCATAGCCAAGCTAGCAGCTCACAAGCACCGCAAACTTCATCCTTAGAAAGCTTGTTGAAGCAATACATTGAGCAAAACGAATCAATACTTCAGAATCAAGCTACATCCATTAGAAATCTCGAAATTCAAATGGGATAAATTGCGGGTGAGCTAAAAAATAGACTGTCTTACTTATGTGCTTGTTTATTAGATTGAGTGTGTGATAGATGCTTCTGACCAAACCGCTCTTTGCTTCACTAAAGATGTTGATTTATTCTATGGATTATAGAAGTTAACATTCTTTAGGAAACCATAATTTCGTTAGTGTTTCAAGAAAAGGGAAATGAGGTGTTAAGAAAACGAAAATAAAGCGCCCCTCCCCCTCTCCCTATCGGTCGAGCTGCTTCACTCCTCCCCCTCGTCAACTCGGTAAAGTTGCTTCGCCCCTCCCCACCAACATAAATCTCATTGCTAGTCTCGACCGAATGTTAGAACAATAACGTATCAGTATTGTACACTATTTTTCTTTCAAATTCGGAATCTGCAAGTAAAAGATTAAAAAAAAAGATTTAGATTGACTATTTTTTATTTTAACAAGCACGAAAATCAAAGCTTATTATAGTTGTAAGAAAGATTGAGACTCGCTACCTAAAAATCGTTTCGATATCCAAAATGAATGAGAGTGTGAATTCTAAATTGTAACCTCTCATTGCTCGAGATCTGATAGCATGCAACAACTAGTTGTAAGAAAGAGGGAGGAGGAGAAAGATACATAGAAAGTGTGCAATGAGGGTGGTTGTAAATCACTAGGTAGCCAGTCTTTACTTAACTCGGCCTAGACCGAAGATTCCCATGCCTTTCTTGTTCCACTAGCTATGAGCAAATTCTCAAATGTCTCTTTCGTTATTACAACCTTTTTTTTTAATCAAAGACTAGAAGCTAGAAACATCATTTTTTTTTTAATTTTTGATTTCGTTAGTATATAACAACCTTAACCGCACAAGCCTGTGTTGGGCCTACCTCCATTCCAAGAGGAGCCGTATGAGACAAAAGCTCCACGTACGATTTTAAAGTTGAGTTTTTCCAGCAATGGGGCCTAGAAATCGGTATGATGATTGGTTTAGGTAGGGTGGCCGACCTACTACAGACACCTGTTGGGATTAGTGCATGAGACCACGATCCACAAACTGACACATGGGACTCACTCTTTACTTGAGAATGAAAATGGGAAACATAGCATGTCACAAGAGTGAGGTGAGGTTATGAACCCTACTACGAGAGGGACGCCTCGTGCTGGGCTTCTTAAGATGAGGCCTTTTGGCGAAGGCAAGTCAATTTCGGGCCACCAAACCCTGCAACTGATGAGAAGGCCCTATGAAGTAAAGGAAGCATGTATGTTGTCGCACTCTCTAACTTCTAAAGGTGCCTAGAGAACATGCCAAACATATGAGAGCAACGAGCTGGGAGTGGATTACCCACTGGCAAGGGGGCTGAAGATGGCCATCTTAAGGCACAACACGACCTATAGGCAACATCGACGAGACATGGAAAGGCAACCCGATTGGGAATCAATGGATCTATAGTACCTACAGCCCCACATACTTCATATTCATCATATTAGAAAGCAGGAGGAAGGGATCTCTTTTTTGCAACAAAAAAAATGGAGCTAATTTGACTCGACACAACCTAATGATGCATCCAATACCAATGATCTATGCTTAGAATGTGTTGCTAGTGTTGGGGTTGATGCCTTAAAGTCTCGTGTCCTGTAGTTTGTAAATAGTTTGTACGAACGCTTGTGATATATAATATATGATATTTACTTCACTTCTTCTTTTTGCTTATCTAAATATTTTATTTGCTTTACCAGAAACCAATAAACTAAAATCCTTGGTTGTCTTTATGTATCTTAAGCATGTATGTGGTGATATACAAGTGAATCATGTCTTAAGTGATAACCAAAATGGTCTGTAGTATATGGATATAGGAGGGAAACCTTATCCTGGTAACGCTACGGATGCAGCCCACTTTGTGGAATAGTTACAAGTGTTGTGACTTGTCACAAATGGTCTGATCCTGATCATTCGTGTAGGGGACATGAAAGCAGGGGTGTCCTATACAAAGAGTTTGTATAAGACCTGACCACGAAGTGTTAATGTCTCGTTATATAGCACCGTTCATGACAAAGACTTCACTTCACTAGGATGACCATAGGTAACATGACCCCAATCCTAAGTTTGTTGGGAACTCCTGCCATTGAGGGCAGTCCTTTGATTTGCATGGCTGCAAGTGGCCAGGGCGCCAACTCAAACCTACCACTTTGGGGATTCGTCTGATTTGAGAGCTGGGAACTTAGCTACACAAGATGGAATTCACTTCTTCCCTAAAGCAGAGGTAAGTAGATAGATAGCTCCCTTAAGGGCTGATTCCAGGGCTTGAACGATGTGGCACTACACATCTTCTCGTGACCCGAGAGGTGTTCACACATAGTTGGACTATGTTGTATTGTTTATTAGAGGAATCAGTGGTACTTAAGGAGTGAGATGTAACTACAGGGACAAAATGGTAAATTGGCTCAGCTGTACTTACGAGCATCTATGAAGGGTTATTGTACTCATGATTGGTTATATCCGATGGACACAGAAATATATATGTGGTAAGAAGAGTTCAGCTGTCAGTCTTTATGGAATGTCTAGTAGTTAACAGATGGTGGATCTCGTGGCTAAAGAGTTTAGTCAGTTATTCACATACCGTTGGAGCTTCGAGCCATAGGTCCATAAGATCCCCTTGGTAGCTTGGATAAAAGTTGAGAATCAGTTTTTTGGGTCAGTTTGAAATGTTCAAATTGACAAGAGGAAGTTCGATTATATATGATATAATTGAACTGGTTAATTATATATGATATGATTGACTAAATGTATGAGATACATTATTTTGGAGGAAATTGGATATAAATATGATTTATATCAAGTAGAGGAGAAAACACTATAGTTGATATATGATATTAAACTATAGGTTAAGAATATAATATGATTATATTAATTAATTAATTAATTAGGCAGTTATGAGATAATTGGCTGAAGTTTTCTTTGGATTTGTGTGAAAGTGGGAAGTTGAATTCAGTTTTTGTAACTGAAGAATAAAAATGAAAATTGTATTCATTTTGCAAGACACGAAAAAGATCCGAAAATTCGCTCATGGTGTGAAAGCTTTTGATCGCTTAATGTTGAGAGCCTATGCGATAGTGCTCGCCTTTCTAAATGATCGCACACCCGTGTAGCTAAACGATCATCTGCGATTATCTAAACGATCACTTACCTTTGCTAGACGATCATTTAGTGCGTCTAGCGTAACTAAACGATCGCTTACCTTTTGATAGACGATCGCTTAGTGTTTACTATACGATCGTGTACCCCACTCTAAACGACCAAGCATACCCGACTATACGATAGTCTACTCCTTTTCCCCACTTGCTTGTTTGTACTACACGATCGTTTTTCCTCCTCCCCTCTACCAATTCCATCAAAGTCCACCATTTGGATTCTCACTTTGAGAATATTGAGGGCTTCAAGTGGTGGTGTCATCCCCGGTTGCTTGTTCTTCGTGTGCTGCTGATCGTGTAGACAACCATAGTGCTGCTAGGCGACTGTTTGCCGAACGATTTGGAACAAGAGGAGTTCGTTCACGTTGGACTGAGTATTATTGAAGAAAGTCTTCAACTGGTACGTTCTCTCGGTCTTTTGTTATTTATTGTTAAAGCATGCAATAATTAGTGTTTACAATGCATATCTATATGTTAGAATGTATGTGTGAAAATTCTATCACAATGAAATCAGAAAGATCCGTTTCTGCTCATAGGTACTCTTGTATAAGATTTCCTTTAGCTCGATCTATGCTCGTTAAAGCTATACAGATAACAACAAAGGCACTTTGATTGGGGCTTCCCTTTCATTATTTCTTTCATGTCGAGGGAACCATGTCTGCATCTGCATCATTCAAAGTGGTGGAACGCCCTCCTAAGTCAAAGAGAGAGCTTTCGCACCTCTCTCCAAGAGATATGATTCGGTATCAGAATCGGTTGAGGGAGAGTGAATAGGCGGCAACTCTCCTAGCCTAGCCCATGGGGAAGCCTATTCTTTTTAGTCTACATCAAGAGCATTTTTTGCCCCACAATCTGAATCTTAGAGGATAAAACCAAAGTGGATCTGCGACAACGCGACACCTCTAGGGGTATGGTGGCTTGTATTGTGCCTGAAAGAACCAGTGAAGGTTCAAATGCAGAAATGTGGATTGATCCCAAATCTTATTTTCACATAATAAAAATTTTACAGAAACAAAATATGCAAATCAAAATAATATTTACAACATGCTAATAAAATTAAATATAAGGGTGAAAGAAAAATACTAACCCTTGATGAAAACCCGATCTTCAAGAATTTCCTCTTCTCCAAAATTGGTCACGTACAAAACATGATCTCCGATGGCCGCGTACTATCACAAACTCGAAACCTTTGAACGGTCCAAAATGGCCACCACCAATTAGAGCCTCATGTATTCTCTAATGGGACGAGAATCTCTAAGGAGTTGAGTGGGCTCTTAGTTTTGGAAGAGAGGGAGAGGAAATTGAGAAGGGAAGAGAGAGACTATGTGTTCTCCTTGGTCTTTTCAAAATTACAGAGAGCAACTTCTGTAAAAATCCAAGAAGAGAGAAAATTAAAAAAAAAAAAAAATCTCTGCACTTTCCTACACATGCACGAACAAAGAGAAAAATGGGGACGAAGTTACAACTCCCTCCTAAAAACATATTCAAAATAAATTAAAATAATTTATTTTAATAAACCATTTAATATATATTTATATGACAACCACCTTATCATATAATATATATTAAACTATATGTTATATCAAATACAACATATAAGTTATAGTTTAATATTGTATCAAATACAATATAACCTATTGTTTTCATTCACTCATTAATGTATGGTATTTAATATAAATCTCATTGAAGAAACTCGTTTTACAGAGATCCTTGAGCGGAAGCAGATCGTCCAAATTCTATTTTAATTGAAAAACTAAAATTACAGTAGACATACAAGATATGCATTGTAAAAAAAATTACAGTATGCTTTTTATTAAAAAAAAAAAAAGGGTTCAAGAGATACTACCTTTGAAGAACTTTTCTTCTTGTAAATACCTTAAACAGTCACGAACATCGAACTCGACAAAAACTTCTTGAACTAAAAGGAGATACTACCATAGGGAGACTTTGGTATTCTCAGAGTGAGAACCTAGGATTGGTGGGCTCTGACTTATTTGGTTAGGAGGGTTTGTTTCAGTTTAGAGGAGGAAGAAGATTGAAAACACAGAACGTTTCTATTTTTCAATCGTACAGTAAAAAATGCCAGTCGTCTGTCAATCGTCTAGAGGAAGAAGATAACTCCTTTCTTTTATTCTTCTTGCCACAAAACCCAATAACCACCCATTAAGATGGTTGGAGAGAAAATAGGAATTTATTATTCAAAATAATAAAATAATATAAATAAATATGATAACTAACTTATCATATCTTATTTATATTAAACTATGTGTTATATCAAATATAACACATAACCTATAGTTTCAATATTGTATCATATACAATATAAACTGTAGTTCCTTTTCTCTATTTTATGACATTTAATATAAATCATATTTATATTAAATTTAACAACTATGAATCACATTCATAGAAAATATATTTGAATCTCATTCAAATATTTATTTCCTCCACTTAAACTATAATGTATCAAATATATTATAACGATTATATCATATATAATTAAATTTCCTCTTATTAATTTGAACAATTCAAATTAACCCAAAAACTGATTCTCAACTAAATCCTTTTGAGCTACTAAGGGGACCTTATGAACCTGTAGCTTGAAGCTCCAATGGTACATGAATAATTAATTAACTTTCAATTATATTATCCACCATCCATTAACTGTCGGGCACTCCACTAAAGACCAACAGCTGCACTCTTCACACTACAGATATATTTCTGTGTCTATTGAATATAACCAATCAACAGTACGATGACCCTTCACAAATTGCTCGCAAGTACAGCTAGGCCAAATATCGTTTTGCCCTTGTAGTTACATCTAACTCCTTAAGTACCACTGATTCCTTTAATGAACAATAGATCGTAGTCCCACTCTGACTAAACCCCTCTCGGGCTAAAAGAGGGCGTGGCGCCACATTGTTCAAGACCCAGGATCAACCCTTAATGGAGCAATTTATCTATTTACCCCTACTTTGAGGAAGGAGTGAATTTCGTCTTGTGTAGCTGAGTTTCCAACTCCCCAATCAGATGAATCTCCAAAATGGTAGGCTTATTGAGTAGACGATCTGGCCACTCTCACCCATACAATCAAAGGACCGCCCTCATAGGCAGGAGCAACTCACTCAAGATTAATGTCATGTTACCTATGATTATCCTAATGAAATGAAAGTCTCTATTATGAATGGTGTTATATAATGAGACTAAAAATTTCGTGGACTGGTCTTATACAAACTTCTTTGTATAGAATATCCCCGCTTTCATGTCTAATATATGAATGATCAGGATCAGATCATTTTTAGCACTTTACAACAATTGTAATACCTACAAAGTGGGCCATACTCCTAGTGTCATTAGGATAAGATACCCAACCTTATCCATATACTACAGACCATTTAGGTTACCACTTAAACATGATCCACCTGTATGTCTCCACATATATGTTTAAGTTACAATGATAACCTTGGATGTTAATTTATTGGTTTGTGGTTAATGCAACTAAAATATCACATATTGTATAGACAAAGTGAATAAAAATATCATATATTATTAATCACATAAGAGTTTGTTCATACAATGTTTACAAACTATAGGACCCTACGAGATTTAGAGCATCCCCGCCGCATAGTAGATGTCAGGTCTAGTACATAACATTACATACATCCCCGCCACGACAAATGCATAGGGGATTCGTTTCATATTCTCAACTTCTTGAGGTGTCTTAGGACATTATTCCTTAGACAAAGTAACTCAGTGCCTGAAAGGCAATAGGCGCCTCTTGGAGTTATGCATCGAAAACTTGACAAACATCTTGTCAATATACGACGCCTGAGACAGTGCTAGCATTTTGTTTTTTGATCTCGAAAGATCTAAATTCCTAGAACAAATTGAGCCTCTCTCAAATCTTTCATTTGGAATTGGGTCGTGTTAGGTTCTTAAAGGATGTATATTTTCTATGTTAATTCCCCCAAAATTTTCTTGATTATTTGCTTTAAATGCTTATTTTGTTGGTAAAACGGTCCCCGAAGCATTTAGGAGTCATTAAGAGAAGATCAAGTAAAAAATGATCCAAAATAACCAAGAAATTCAACAATTTGAAGAGAATCGAGTAAATTACCAAAATGCAATTGAGAATTAAGTTTCACCATTGAGTTGCAATGTCATGACCCTAGGAGAGGTGTTTCACAACACTTGAAAACAGAACACCTCATTCTGCTGCAAAACAGGGCAGTGTTGCCACACTTCGGACTTTGAGGCAAATCATTCTGCACACGTGCGCCTTGCGTTGACAAGTGATTGAGGGTAGCGTTGCAATGCAAGCCTAATGCTTCTTGGCCTTTTCATCGATTTAGCGTTGCAATGCTACCTCAACGTCGTGACTCTAGCCTGCGAACTATAAAAGGTTTTTCTTTCATTTTTGCAAAGTGGAGGAAGAAAATCCATTGAGGCTGGGATCTTTCTCCGAGTTCTTTCACTTCTTTGGTAATTCTTATTCCAATTTATGTAAGATTTTTTATTTTAGTTGAAATGTAAACAAAACTCTTGTAATTCTTCGTACAATTTTTCAATGAATTTGTGAAGTTTGATTGAATCTTGTTTTGATTTCAAGGGTTCTTGCAATTCTTTTGAGTTTTCTACTTTCTTTATCAATTGTAATCCGAATTGTGCTTTCTTAAATATGATTTTAATTCTTGAAGCATGTTGAATGATTTATATCTTGAACATGTATAGCCTAGATGCTTGGTTTTGTCACAATCATTGTTGAATATGTTGCTTTCAATGTGTTCGATGGAATGTCTAGCCAAGATCTACAAGACTCAAGAGGCAATAGTAATTGTATGTTTGAGGGCTATCCTAGGATGCACTAATTACTAGATTTGGAAAAAAATTGGTTAAATGAATAAGCTATCTTAACAATTAATCAATGCAATTGAATCCTAGAACCTAATGCGCATGTTTTCTATTCTATATGGCCGCTATCAAACCCAATAGAAGTAGGAGCATGTAGGTTGATTAGGGTTTGGCATATCCAACCTCAATCAATGATTAGGACGCTCTCTCGACTAGGTTATTACTAGTTGTCGGCCTTTGTAGAGACTAGCTTGATCGAGTTAAGTGAGTAGTTGCGAGCATAATTCGATTGTCAATAAACTTTTAGAATTTGATGATAGGAATTGCATTGAACGTCTAACTTGAACTAGAAGCAAGATAATTCCTTATTTGTTTACATTCATCTTTTATGTTCAGATTTCTAGTATTTTTCCGATTTAATCAAGCCCTCGTTTTATTGCTTTAATAGTCAAGGTTAGTTAAGAAAGGATAAGAATTAAAACCTTCCCTATACATCGGCCTCTTACTTACACTTTAACTACGAGTTAGTTAGGTTGTTGTTCGAGCTTTATAAATATTGTTTGTTTCAGGTTAGGTAGAACTAACGACACCTACTTAACAGTCGAACAAGTCGCTAGCCTCCCATTACGTTGTTAGTAAACATATATTATTCCCAATGAGTACGATATCATCTACATACAACACTAGAAAAACTATTAAACTGTTGATGATTTTCTTGTAATCACAAGACTCATCAACGTTCTGATCAAAGCCATAAGATTTTATTGTAGTATCAAACCTTATATTCCATGATCGAGATGCCTATTTTAGTCCATAAATGGACCGATTAAGCTTGCAAACCTTTTTCTCTTGACCTTGAATTATGAATCCCTAGGGTTGCACCATATAAATGCTCTCCAAAAGTTTGCCATTCAGAAAAGTAGTTTTGACATCCATTTGCCATATCTCATAGTCATAATATGAGGCAATGGATAGGAGGATCCAAATAGACTTAAGCATGGCAACAGGCGAGAAAGTCTCCTCATAGTCAACTGCCTCTACCTGTTTATAACCCTTTGCCACCAGTCTAGCCTTCAAGGTTTGCCACCCCGTTTCCTCTTGTAGATCCATCTACAACCTATCAGTTTAACCCCATTAGGTTGATCTACAAGATCCCATACTGAATTGAAGTACATAGACTCCATTTCGAGACCCATGGCCTTTAATCCATTCATCTCTGTCAACATCCTCCATTGCCTTCTTGCAAGACAATGGATCCTAAACCTCACCATCAACTACCATAGCTAGGATTTTAGTTAAACCCATATAGCGAATAGGTGGGTT
Source organism: Benincasa hispida (assembly GCF_027475165.1). Taxonomy (NCBI): domain Eukaryota; kingdom Viridiplantae; phylum Streptophyta; class Magnoliopsida; order Cucurbitales; family Cucurbitaceae; genus Benincasa; species Benincasa hispida. The sequence goes on from NC_143480.1 coordinate 74,126,885, forward strand.
CGCAACCCTCTCATTACGTTGAGGTTTCCTCAACACTTGAGGTGGGTTTGACCTACTAGATGAACCTACTTCAATAATTCTTGTTGAGGTACTAGGTTCTTCAACAACTCTTGTTGAAGAATCATTAGTTTCTTTGGGAAGCTCATTCAATACGATTTTACTTCTGGGTCTGTGCTCCCTTATGTGGTCCTCCTCAAGAAAAGTTGCATTTGTCGATACAAATACTTTGTTTTCTTTAGGTACATAGAAATAACCACCTCTCGTTTCCTTGAGGGTAGCCTACAAATAGGCATAACCTTGAACGTGGTTCCAGTTTCTTAGGATTGGCCTCAAGCACATGTGTTGGACAGCCCCAGATTCTAAAATGATATAAACTAGCTTTATGACCATTTCATAACTCCAGAGGTATTTTGGCAACACTCTTAGAGGGAACACAGTTCAGGATATATGTTGCAATCTCCACTGCATAACCCCAAAACAAGTCAAGTAAGGAAGCGTAACTCATCATAAACCAAAGCATGTCTAGCAGGGTTCGATTTCTCCTCTTTGATACACCATTTTACTGAGGTGTACCAGGTGCTGAGAGTTGGGATACTATTCCATGTTCTATCAAATAGTTCTGGAAAGTCAAATCCATAAACTCTCCACCTCGATCAAATCGAAGTGTTTTAATCATTCTATTTAATGCGTTTTCAACTTCAGCCTTGAATTCTTTTAACTTTTCAAAAGACTCATACTTATGTTGCATTAAATAAACGTATCCATACCTTGAATAATCATCGGTGAAAGTGATAAAATATTCATAACCTCCCCAGCTCTTACATTCATTGGACCACAAAGGTCTGAATGCACTAGCTCTAGAGGTTATTTGACCTTATTACCTTTTCCAATAAAATGCATTTTAGTCATCTTGCCTTCAAGGCATGAATCACATACAGGTAAAAAATTTTCTTCTAACTCGCTTAGAAGTCTATTATTCACCAACCTTTCAATCCTATTGAGATTAATTTGTCCTAATCTTAGGTGCCAAAGTTGGGCATTTTTCTTAGGAAAAATTCTAGGTCTTTTATGTTGAGTTACGACAGTTTTAAACATTTCTATGTTATGGAGGGCATTTGTTGCTAACGACCTTAGCACATACAAATTATTTTCTAGTTGACCAGGACATATATCAACATCATTCTTAGTAATAAACACTTTATTATAAGAAAAGTTCAATTGATAATTACATTTTAAAAGACACTTTACAGACACTAAGTTCCTTTTTAAATTAGGAACAACAAACACATCATTCAAAACGAGAAATTTGTTCTGTAAAGATAATCAGAGACCTCCCACTACCACAGTTGAGACGACGTGCCCGATTCTAACTTGCATCGTCATCTCACCAACATCAAGTTGCTGCTAGGAACTAATTCCATGAAATGAAGAATAAACATGATTAGTGGCCCCAGAGTCAATAATCTAGGTAGAATCATCATTCTCCACTAAACAAGTTTCCAAGACAAGTAAATCACATTTACCTTGTTTGGCCTTCTTCTTTTATGCCAAATACCTGGGGCAGTTCCTCTTCCAGTATCCATCCTTGTTGCAATGGAAACACTTTCCCTTGTCAACCCTCACTGGTTGTCTACCCCTTGGAGTAGCAACTCTTAGGTTAGTAGCAGCCTTCCCCTTTCTACCCTTTTTCTTCTTCCACTTGTTGGTGCCAAAGGAAGAAGGTGCAAACTTAGTTCCTGAGGTCGAACCTTTATGGAACTTTTTGGATGATGAAGCAACATTTGCTTCAACCTTCTTCTCCTTGCTTTTCAACAAGGATTGGAAAGTCTGCAGCTCATTGAGCAGGGTAGTCAGATTGTAGTCAATCTTGTTCAGAACAACATTACTAAGGAAGTGCAGGAAGCTTTTTGGTAAAGATTCTAGTATGATACTAACCTGGCTGGCCTCATCGATGCTTGATCCATTCATCTTCACCACATTGAAGTGGATCATCATGTTGAGAACATGTTCCCGAAAAGATGACCCCTCTTGCATATGTGAATTTAAGATGTACTTGAGAGCATCGTGAGATGTGCAGACGGTTGTCCGATCATTCCCCTCAAGGACTCCATGATCTCACATGCAGTAACCATGGGCTCATGCTTCTTGGCCAAGACTTCGTTAAGGCTTGCCAAGATATATGCTTGGGTCTTTTCGTTTTCCCTTGTCCAACACTCATATGCTTCTCGAACATTTCGAGTAGTAGTAGGAGGTGGAATGGGAGGACACTCCTCCATCACCTCCATCAGGACGAAAGTAAGTCATCAATGATTAAAATCATGTTTATGGTGTTTTTCCAGCTAGCGTAATTTTTGTCAGTTAATTTATCGGCGGCAAATAAACTTAGAGTCTCGGTAGCCATATTAAATTGCTGAAAAAGAACAAACTTAATTAAATATACTTGCATTAAACCACTTTTAGAAAACCACTCATGTTTTAGCAAAATAGTCTAGTGTACCCTGAGATACATCTATTTTGCAATGATGCTTCAGTGAGGCAGGACAAAAGTTACCGTAGGGTGATCAAGTGCCCTTTCACTAAAATGAGACATTCTCAACCATTAGACAGAAACAACTCCTTGTAACTCTAAATAATAGTCACCATTGTTCGGTCTAGAATTTGTTAACATCCTTAACAATTATGTGTAAGTGTAACCCCTCATTTTAGGTTCTAGAGTTCTGCCCTAATGAGCTAACCCTAGGGAAAAGCCGATTAGAACAAGAGACTAAAGCAACCCTATCCATTTTCGGAGATCGAGTAAAAAGTCATGCAATTTTGCCATCCTTTAAAGGGACACCCACGATGTCTCGAGGCGATGCATGAAATATGTTGTCACACGTCCCGCTCCCACTTACTATAAAAACTCTCTCCATTCACCTTGTTATTGACCTACCCAAGTGCCACCCATAGGGGGACACCCATGGTGCCTCGAGGTCGAGAGTAGATCTCACAGTATGAACTTTTAGGGAGAAACGTGTAGAGGTTAAAGTGAAGTATCATATACCCTATTTATCTCCCACTGAGTGTTCTACCTAGGGTTCTTTAACTTAGAAAATCCGAGTATTGATTTTATCTAAGTGATTATTTAATTTTCTAAAAAAATAACACTTGCTTTTGATGATTAAACAACTTTGATTTAAGTCCTATTAAACTCTTTAACAGACTTTCATCAAATTTGCATGCATGTAACAAATCTATCTAATTCATCTTTTCAGGTAGGTTTCCAGGTAGGGGTGCGATGTTTTCATCGACTTAAGTACCCCAGCCTAGCCAGAACCAGCCTTAGACAAAATGTCTCTTATAGATACATTTGTTACATATTTAATCTTTTATTAGGAATCAATTTAATCCTATTAAACCGAATTAAAAGATTAAACTTAGATTTTTAATCTCATTCGAAATGTGATTTTAGATCTATCTCAATCAAATTTTAAAACACTTTTAAAAAAATTATTAAAGCCTCAGGTTTGCATGCAACTCTTTATTATTGATTTTAATTCTAATTTCATTTACTATAACAATTAAAACCAATCATTGCAAGCTAGACATACATAAGACATTTATAATAATTGTAAATTAACCTAAAGTAGTGTCATGATTTATGCAATGTTCATTCATTACTAATATATAACTTTTATATAACTAAGTAATGAACTATGCTATAGCATATAATCCATACAACCATTCAACCTTATATTATAACATTTATAATATAAATGATGCATGGATATGCTATAATGCATGCATATAGTATAACTTTTATATCATATGATGCATGAGCATGCTTTATGTAATTTAAATCATGCATACTAATATATTATAACACTTATAATATAAAATGATGCATGAAAAAAATGCATAACCTATGGTGGGTTTTACAACTATATGGCATACATTATGGCATATAAAATAAACATACATCACATGTACATTTAAACTAAAGTGGATGGATCGGAATAGATAATCTTAAAAACAAAAAATAAACGGCTAAACTATTACAAAAAAATGAGTCCACTGGTTCGGAACAAGTGAATCGGGTATTGAACCGCTCGCCTCGAACTGCTTCATCAAGAACCCTTGCAGCTGATCGTGTAGTAACTTCCTGATTGTCAAGCAGCGAGGCATCGAGTATAGATGATCGTTTATATGAGATCGCGTAGCTTTTGACTATGCAAGGAGCATGAAAGTCTACACGATCGTGTAGTAAGTGTCGGGTATCGTATGCTATGCGATTGTGTAGCTAATGATTATTCGATGAGCATGATAGTCTTTCACGATCGTTTAGCACGCTAGCTTGTGTCAAGTATCATATATCACACGATTGTTTACCCATCGAGTGCCTACACGATCATGCAACCAATGCAACATGATCGTGTAGCAAACTCTACATGATCGCGTAGCATTAGCTATGCGATCATTTAGCAAATGCTAGATCTTGTAGTAAATTCTACATGATCACATAAAAAAATCTAAAGGATCGTTTAGCTCTAGCTACACAATGCAACAACCTTCCTTTCTTCTCCTCCATTGAAATGCACTACAACCCTTCTTCTGAAGCCTCACGAGCGACTAAAAAAATAAATAAATACAGACTCGATTGCAATTTATTGCCCAAAAATTTAGGGGCCCTTACAAATTAACTTTGTAAATATAAACAGCAAGCCATAAACAGAGATTACTATCCCGAAACATCCATCAACAAACCATCCACATACATTTATCATATAAACGCAATGTAGAAATTAAAACCCACCACTACTGTAAACGAATTCAATACAAAAATGGAATTTGGAATCAGAACTTCAACCTGACTTTGATACCAATTGAAGGAACTCATTTTACAGAGATCCTTGAGTAGAAGCAGATCGTCCAAATTTCATTTTAATTGAAAAACTAAATTTACAGTAGATATACAATATATGCATTACAAAAAAAAAAAAAATTACAACGTGCTTTTTATTAAAAAAATAAAAAGGTTCAAGAGATACTACCTTTGAAGAACTTTTCTTCTTGTAAATCCCTCGAATAGTCACGAACCTTGAACTCAGCAAAAACTTGAAGACCTACTTCAAGAACTTCTTGAACCAAAAGAAGACACTACCACAGGGAGCCTTTGATATTCTCAGGGTGAGAACCTAGGAGTAGTGGGCTCTGACTATTTTGGTTATGAGGGTTTGTTTGAGTTTGGAGGAGGAAGAATATTGAAAACATAGAACGTTTCTGTTTTTCAATCGTACAGTAAAAAAAATGCCAGTTGTCTGTCAGTTGTCTAGAGGAAGAAGATAACTCCTTTCTTTTATTCCTCTTGCCACAAAACCCAATAACCACCCATTAAAATGGTTGGAGAGAAAATAGAAATTTATTATTCAAAATAATAAAATAACATAAATAAATATGACAACTACCTTATCATATCTTATTTATATTAAACTATATGTTATATCAAATATAACACATAACCTATAGTTTCAATATTGTATCATATACAATATAAACTATAGTTCATTTTCTCTATTTTATGGCATTTAATATAAATCATATTTATATTAAATTTAACAACTATGAATCACATTCATGGAAAATATATTTGAATCTCATTCAAATATTTATTTCCTCCAATTAAACTATAATGTATCAAATACATTAGAACAATTATATCATATATAATTGAATTAATTTAATTATATCATATATAATTAAATTCCCTCTTATTAATTTGAACAATTCAAATTAACCCAAAAACTGAGACTCAACTAAATCCTTTCGAGCTACCAAGTGGACCTTATGGACTTGTAGCTTTAAGCTCCAACAGTACGTGAATAATTAATTAACTCTTTAATGACATTATCCACCATCCGTTAACTGTCGGGTACTCCACTAAATACCAACAGCTGCACTTTTCGCACTACAGATATATTTTTGTGTCCATTGGATATTACCAATCAACAGTACGATGATCCTTCACAAATTGCTCGTAAGTACAACTAGACCAAATTACCGCTTTGCCTCTGTGTTGCATATATCTCCTTAAGTACCACTAATCCCTCTAATGAACAATAGATCATAGTCCCACTCTGACTAAACCCCTTTCGGGCCAGAAGAGGATGCGGCACCACATTGTTCAAGACTCGGAATCAACCCTTAAGGGAGCAATTTATCTACTTACCCCTGCTTTGGAAAAGGAGTGAATTCCATCTTGTGTAGCTGAGTTCCCAGCTCCCCAATTAGATGAATCTCTAAAATGGTAGGCTTCGCTGAGTCGACGAACTGGCCACTCTTACCCATACAAATCAAAGGACCGCCCTCATAGGTAGGAGTTCACAACTCACTTAGGATTAAAGTCATGTTACCTATTGTCATCTTAGTGAAATGAAAGTCTCTATTATAAATGGTGTTATATAATGAGACTAAACATTTTGTGGTCCGGTCTTATACAAACTCCTTTGTATAGAATATCCCCACTCGCATGTCTAATACCTGAATGATCAGGATTATATCATCTGTAGCACTTTACAACAATTGTAACACCTACAAAATAGGCCATACTCGTAGTGTCACCAAGATAAGGTACCCAACCTTATCCATATAATACAGACCATTTAGGTTATCACTTAAACATGATCCACCTGTATGTCTCCACATACATGTTTAAGTTACAACGATAACCTTGGATATTAGTTTATTGGTTGTGGTTAATGCAACTAAAATATCACATATTTTATAGATGAAGTGAATAAAAATATCATATATTATTAATTACATAAGAGTTTATTCATACAATGTTTACAAACTATAGGACCCTACGAGATTTAAGGCATCAACCCCAACACTCATTTATACTAAATTTAATTATATGAATCCAATTCACATAATTAATATTTGAATCATATTCAAATATTTATTTCCTCTCAAATAAACTTTATATTATAATGTATGAAATATATTATATTAATTATATCACATATAATTAAATTATATTAATTATATCACATATAATTAAATTAGATGAATTATATCACATATAATTAATTCTCTCAATTAATTTAAACAATTCAAACTAATTCAAAATTGATTCTCATAAATCTCTATTAAACTACAGAGGGGACCTCATGGACCTGTAGCTTGAAGCTCCAATGGTACTTGAATAATTAATTAAACTCCTTTAATTAAATTTTAATTAAATTATTCAACATCCATTAACTGTTGGGCACTCTACTAAAGACCGATAGTTGGACTCTTCGCATTACAGATATAATTCTATGTCCATTGGATATAACGAGTTAATAGTGCGATGACCCTTCATAAATTGCTTGCAAGTATAGCTGGGCCAAAATTAATGTTTTGCCTCTGTAGTTACATCTAACTTCTTAAATACCACTAATCCTTCTAATGAAGAATAAGTTATAGTCCAACTATGACCAAACCCTTCTCTGGTCAAGAAAGGGTGTGGCGCCACATTGTTTAAGCCCTAACATCAACCCTTAAGAAAGCAATTTATCTACTTACTCTGAGCTCGGGGAAGGAGTGAATTTCGTCTTGTGTAGTTGTGTTCCCAGCTTGCCAATTAGACAGATCCCCAAAATGGTAGGTTTATGGAGTCGGCGATCTGACCACTCTCATCCATACAAATCAAAGGACCACCTTTATAGGCAGGTGTTCACAACTCATTCAGGATTTAGGTCATGTCACCTATGGTCATCCTAGTGAAACGTAAGTCTCTATTATGAACAATGTTATATAATGAGACTAGTCATTTCGTGGTCCAGTCTTATACAAACTCCTTTGTATAAAACACTTCTGCTCATATGTCTCCACATGAATGATTAAGATCAGATCATTTGTAACACTTTACAACAATTGTAACATCTATAAAGTGGGCCATATTCGTATTGTCACCAGGATAAGGTATCCAACCTTATCTATCTACTACAGACTATTTAGGTTATCACTTAAACATGATCTACCCGTATGTCTCTACATATATGTTTAACTTACAGATGATAACCTTGGATGTTAGTTTATTGGTTTGTCGGTTTAATGCTATTAAATGTCAAATAAAACATCTCATATTTTATTAAATAGGACTATGACTTAGTGTTCATTAGAGGAATCAATGGTACTTAAGGAGTTAGATGTAACTACAGGGACAAAATGGTAAATTAGCCCATCTGTACTTACGAGCGATTTGTGAAGGGTCATAGCACTGTTGATTGGTTATATGGATACAAAAATATATCTGTAGTGTGAAAAGTGCAGCTGTCTATCTTTAGTGGAGTGCTCGACAGTTAACAGATGGTGGATATCGTGATTAACGAGTTTAGTCGTTTATTCACGTACCGTTGGAGCTTCAAACTACAGGTCCATAAGGTCCCTTGGTAGCTCAATGGGTTCAAGTTGAGAATCAGATTTTGGGTTAGTTTGAAGTGTTCAAATTCATAAGAGGAAATTTGATTATATATGATATAATTAAATTGATTCAATTATATGTGATATAATTGATATAATGTATTTGATACATTATTAGATTGGAAGAATTAATATAAATATGATTTATATTAAATGCCATAAAAGAGAAAAAGAACTATGGTTTATGTGTTTCATATGATGAAATATTAAAACTATAGGTTATAAATATAATATGATAGGTTAGTTATTATATTTATTTATAATATCTTAATTATGTGATAATTAATTATTTTTTTTCTTAATAATTGACTTGAGTGGGAGGTTATTTGTGGTTTACGGTAATGTGAGATAAAAAGGAAAATAGTTTTCCAAATCAAGAGATTTATCATTCATATCGTCTCACAAAAAGAAAAACTATCAAGTAAAAGAGTTTTACTAAACAATAGTATTACACAGCCTAAACGATCAATTATCGAGTTTACTATACGATAGTTACTCATTGCTACACGATCTAGTAACAAGTCTATACCATAGACTTCTTCTTTTACACGATCGAGTATCAAGTCTATACGATAGACTTTCTTCTTTTGTCGCATACTCAATTGTTGAATTCCTCTATTCCTCTATCCAAAGTCATACAGAGCACACAACTCCTGGATTCTCACATCAAGAATACTAAGGTAACCTTTGTGGTAGTGTTCTTGTTCTGTTCAAGGGTCAAGGATTGAGTTGTACTCGGTTGTGATCGAGGTTCATCCAGTTGCTTGTTGAGATTGAATTCTGATCGTTGCGTTCGAGTTCATGCTGTTGGACGCGTTGCTGAACGATCGAGGGATACTTAAAGAAAGAGTTCTTCAAAGGTATTGTATACTCGATCCCTTGTTTGTTCTTTAAGAAGCATGCTGTAATTTACTCATTATGCACAATCTGTTCTTCTTGACTGTAAATGTTTGTGTTCTTTCTCAATGGACTTTGGGATGATTCGCTTCCACTCACTGGTTCTCTATTAAGAGTTCCTTCAATTGGTATCAGAGCCAGGTTGTTATGATATTCCAAATTCCATTGCTGTATTGAACTTCTTTTACAATCTTGGTGGGTTTTAAGTATCTACAATGCATTTAAGTTTTAAGTGTGGTTGTGGATGCGTTTGATGGATGTTTACGGGATGCTTGCCTCTGATTAAAGCTTTCTTTACATTTCAAGTGTTAATTTGTAAGGGCCCCTGCATTTTTTAGCATAATTAACAAGCAATCGAGTCTGTATTCAAGTCTTTATTTGTGTTTGAGTCGTTTGTGATGACGTTTCAAAGATGCATAGAGATGTTGTTCTCATCGAGGAAAAAGACCAAAGGTTTGTCGCATCGTGTAGCCCAGGCTAAACAATCGTTTAGATTACTACACGATCGCATGGCTGATGCTAAACGATCGAGTAAAGAGTCTACTTGATCATGTTGTGTTGGCTACTTGATCGCTTAGACGCTTGGGGTAAACGATCGCATAAAGATGTGATACTCGGCGCATGGCATGCGCACGCACTAAATGATCATGTAGTCCAACATGCTCATCGCATAGTCACTGGCTACTCGATCACTCGGTATGAAATACTTGACGCTTGCTCTTCGATCATTTAGACGATCATGCTTCATTGCATTGTCGTCGTCTACTTGATCGTTTAGGCATGCGTTGCTCGATGTGCGTTGCACGATCGCGTGGCCTTCATGCTTCATCGCATTGTTAAAAGGCACTCGATCCATGCTACACGATTGTTTATACTCGTTCAACGTTACTCGACGATCACAAGAAGCTGTTACATGATTAAAAAAAAAACGAGGCTTCACCCAGGCGCTTCAAGACCCGGTTCGCCTATTTGAACCGATTGACTCGATGCTCTTTGTAATAGATAGCTTTTTTCCTGGTTTTGAGGCTAATTGTCCTAGTTCATCAATTTTATTTAATGTACATGTGATGTATGTTAGTTTATATGCCATAATGTATGACATATAGATTTAAAACCCACCATAGGTTTTGCATTTTATTCATGCATCATCTTTATTTTATAAAAGTTATAATATAATAGTTTGCATGATTTAATTACATTAAAGCATGCTCATGCATCATATAATATAAGAGTTATAATATATGCATGCATTAAGCTATCCATGCATCATCTTTCTATTATAAGTGTTATAGTATAAGCGTGTATGAGAGCATGTATGCTTAGTTCGTTACTTTGTTATATAAGAGTTATATAAAGTAGTAATGAATGAATATTTCATGAAGCATGACACTTAGGTTTATTTATATGAGTTATAAATGCCTTGTGAATGTCTAGCTTCGCTTTATGGTTGATTTTGATTGTTTCATTTTTTATAAGGGTTATAATTAAAGAAATTAGAATTAAAATCAATAACCAAGAGTTGCATTCAAACTTAGGCTTTAATCATGTTTTAAAAGGGTTTTAAAATTTGATTGAGATAAACCTAAGATCACGATTCTAATGAGATTAGAAACCTAAGTTTAATCTTTTAAATCGATTTAATAGGATTAAATTGATTTGAATAAAATATTAAATTTGTAATAAATCTATCTATAAGAGAACTTTTGTCTAAGGCGGGTTCTGGCTAGGTTGGGGTATTTAAGCTGACGAAAACGGAATACCCCTACCTGAAAACCTACCTGGAAAGGTGAATTAGATAGATTTGCTACAAGCATACAACAGTTAATTAATGTTCGTTAAAGTGTTTAATGAATGTTGATCAAAAGTTATTTAACTTTCCAAAGTAAGTGTTACTTTTGGGCAAACCTAAATAATCATTTAGGAAAAATAATTAGCCGTGTTTTTTTTCTAAGTAAACTAAACCCTAGGTTGTTAAAATACTTAGTGGGAGGAAAGGATATATATGATATGTCAATTCCACTCATGTTTCTCCCTTAATGTTCACACTGTGAGATTCATGTTTGGCCTCGTGGTGCCCTGGGAGCGTCCCTCTTTGGATGGTGTTTGCATGGGTCAATATCAAGGTGAATGGAGAGAGTATTTATAGTAAGTGGAAGAAGGATGTATGTCAACATGTCTTGTGGTCTCCTTCATTGGTTTGCACCGTGAAACCTTCTTGCACGTCCTCATGGCACCCTGAGAGCATCCCCCTTCGGATGGCTTGTGCAATTGGTCAATATCAAGGTGAACTCCAGAAATGGATAGGGTCACTTTAGTTTTTGCTTCAATTGGTTTTTTCCTTCTGATTGGCTGCTTGGGGCAGAACTCTAGGATCTAAAATGAAGGGCCACACTTACGGGAATTGTTAAGCAAGTTAATAATTTCTTAACCAAATCGATGATGGCTAGTCGTTATAGGAACAATAGTTGTTCTGATGTAATGATTGGTTGAGAGTGTCTCAATTCAGAGGAGGGATAAATTGACTACTCTTCGGTGGCTTTTGTCCTAAACCGTTGCAAAACTAGATGTTATACGGGGTTCATTTAGATTTTGCTAAACTTGGTTGGATTTGTTTTTAAAGAGTAATTTGCTAAAATCTAACATAGATCAATATGTTTGTTTTTTCAGCAACATGTCAATGCTTGATTTTTCGTTACTTGCCTTTTCTAATTTGATCGATTACATATGTTGGAAAGAGTCTATTAAAACATATTTTGTGGTAAACGACCTCGATTTTGTCATATTTGAGGAGTGTCCTTAAATCCCGACCTCTGATGCACCGAAAAATGTTTATAATGCATATGAGGTGTGGATGAAGGCTAATTTGATGGCCCGCCTTCACATTTTGGCAAGCATACCTGATGCATTGGCCAAAAGGGTTGAGAACATGGTCATTGCACGTGAGATCATGGACTCATTGCAAGAATTGTTTAAGCTAAGTTCTCACTTTTTAAGCACAATGGGATTGATGACAAAGAAACCAGTGGTGTCAGTTCCCAAGATAATCTCCAGTCCTTCTTGAATGTCAAGGGACTAATAGAGAAATCAATTGTTTCTGACTCTGATGAAGTTCATTGACGAGAATTGTTCTATGAAATGGAACTTGGAGTTTATAATATAGGTTCTAATATTGATCCCACTACTCTCCAAAAAAGGAAGAAGTCTGAAAACGTTAAATGTGATTTATTTGTCTTGGAGATGTGTTTGGTAGAGAATGATGATTCTGCCTGGATGCTTGATTCAGGTGCTACTAACCACGTATGTTCTTCCTATCAAGGATTAGTTCCTGGAAAAAGTTGGAAGCTGGAGAGTTGACTCTTAAAGTCGGTACTGGTGAGGCCGTTTCAACTGTTGCTGTAGGCAGGCTTAAGTTATTTTTGGACAAGAAACGATATCTGTTACTGGATAATGTTTATGTAGTTTCTCCTATTAAGATGAACTTAATTTTAGTTTCTTGTCTGATTGAACAAAGTTATTCCATCTCCTTTTCTAAGAATAAAGTGTGTATTTTGAAGAATGGTATGGAGATTGGTTTTGGTTCAATGGAAAATAACTTGTATGTACTAAGGCCGTTAGTCATAAAAGTCTTGCTTCATACTGAAATGTTCAAAACAGCAACAACTGTGAAATGACCAAGAGTTTCTCCTAAAGAAAATGCCCATCTTTGGCATCTAAGGTTAGGTCACATCAATCTCGATAGGATTGAGAAGTTGGTGAAATGTGGACTTCTAAATGGTTTATAAGAAAACTCTTTGCCAATATGTGAATCTTGCCTTGAAGGCAAAATGACCAAACGATCTTTTACTAGAAAAGGTTACAGAGCCAAGGAAACCTTTGAGCTTATATATTCGGACCTTTGTGGTCCAATGAGTGTAAGAGCACGAGGTGGGTATGAATATTTCATCTCTTTCATAGATGATTATTCTATACATGGGTATTTATACCTAATGCAACATAAGTCTGATACTCTTGAAAAGTTCAAGGAATATAAGACTGAAGTTGAAAACTTGTTAGATAACAAGATAAAAACACTACGATCTGATCATGGTGGAAAGTATATGAACTTAGAATTTCAGAACTATATGATAGAACATGGAATCACGTCTCAACTCTCAACCCCAAGTACATCTCAGCAGAATGGTATATTGGAAAGGAGAAATAGAACCCTATTGGACATGGTTCGGTCTATGATGAGTTATGCTCATCTTCCAGACTCATTTTGAGGATATGCAGTAGAGACTGCAATTTACATTTTGAACAATGTTCCCTTAAACAGTGTTTATGAAACGCCTTTTGAGTTATGGAGAGGATGTAAAGGTAGTTTACGCCACTTCAGGATTTGGGATGCCCAGCCCACGTGCTTGTGGCTAACCCTAAAAAGTTCGAACCTCGTTCGAAAGTTTTCCTATTTGTAGGTTACCCCAAAGAAACGAGGGGTGGATACTTCTACGATCTAAGTGAGAATAAAGTGTTTGTATTGACAAATGTTGTCTTCTTGGAGAAAGACCACATAAGGGATCATAAGTCACGAAGTAAGCTTGTTTTAAATGAGATTTCTAATGAGACTACATAGGGATCATAAGCTCGATAGCCAAACGGTTTTGCGAATGGAGCTCAATAAGAGTATTTAACAAGCTCCATTCACAAAAACCCTTGGGTCCAATTTTTGTGTGCGAACTTTCCGGTGGGCAAAAACGCGAAAACGGACCCAGGGGTTAAGAACGATGAAAAAAAAGTCATGCGCCAGATAGTTTTGCAAATATAGCTCATTTGGTACCCCAAATGGCTATTGGGTCCGATGTGGCTGCCCCGGGGCCCAATTTTTGTGCGCAAACTTTCTGGCGTGCTAAAATGCAAAACCGGACCCAGGGGTTAAAAACAATGAGATAAAGCCGTGCGCGTAGACGGTTTTACGAACAGAACTCATTTGGTGCCCTAAATGGCTACGGGCCCGGTGGGGCTGCCCTGGGGCCCAATTTTTGTGCGCGAACTTTCTGGCGAACGCGAAAATGGATCAAGGAGTTAAGAATGATGAGAAAAAGCCGTGCGCCTAGGCAGTTTTATGAACAGAGCTCATTTGTTCCTCAAATGGCTATCGGGCCCGGTGGGGCCCATATTTTGTGCGCAAACTTTCTGGCGGGCGAAAATACGAAAACGGACCCAAGGGTTAAGAACGATGAGAAAAAGCCGTGCGCGCAGAGGGTTTTTCAGATGAAGCTCATTTGGTGCCCCAAACTGCTATCGGGCCCGGAGGGGCTGCCCTGGGGCCCCTCGCGGATGAGTCTCTTGAGCCATTGGACTCTTTATCAGTATTCCATTTTTGTGCGCGAACTTTCCGACGGGCGAAAATGCGAAATCGAACCTAGGGGTTAAGAATGAAGAGAAAAAGACGTGCGCGTAGATGGTTTTACGAACGGAGCTCATTTGGTGCCCCAAATGGCTATCGAGCCCGGCGAGACTACTCCGAGGCCCATTTTTTGTGCGTGAACTTTCCGGCGGACGAAAATGTGAAATCGGACCCAGGGGTTAAGAACAATGAGAAAAAGCCGTGCGCGTAGACGGTTTTGCGAACGTAGCACATTAGGTGCCCCAAATGGCTATTGGACCCCGCGGGACTACCTCGGGGCCAATTTTTGTGCACGAACTTTTCGGTGGGTGAAAATGCGAAAACGGACCCAGGGGTTAAGAACGATGAGAAAAAGCCGTGCGCGCAGATGGTTTTTCGAATGGAGCTCATTGGGTGCCCCAAATGGCTATTGGGCCCGGCGGGGTTGCCCTGGGGCCCAATTTTTGTACGCGAACTTTCCGGCAGGTGAAAATGCGAAAACGAACCCAGGGGTTAAGAACGATGAGAAAAGGCCGTCCGTGCAGACGGAGCTCATTTGGTGCCCCAAATGGCTATCGGGCCCGACGGGACTGCCCCGGGGACCATTTTTTGTGCGCGAACTTTCCGGTGGGTGAAAACGCGAAAACAGACCCAGGGTTTAAAAACGATGTGAAAAAGTCGTGTGCGTAGATGGTTTTTCGAACGGAGTTCATTTGGTGCCCCAAATGGCTATCGGGCCCGACGTGGCAGCCCAATTTTTGTGCGTGAACTTTCCGAAGGGCGAAAACACGAAAACGGACCCAAGGGTTAAGAACGATGAGAAAAAGTCATGCGCGCAGACTATTTTGCGAACAGAGCTCATTTGGTGCTCCAAATGGCTATCGGGCCCGGCGGGGCTGACCCGGGGCCCAATTTTTTAGCACGACCTTTTCGACGGGCGAAAACGCAAAAACGAACCGAGGGGTTAAGAACGATGAGAAAAAGTTGTGCGCGAAGACGGTTTTGCGAACGGAGCTCATTTGGTGCCCCAAATGGCCATCGGGCCCGGCAAGGCTGTCTAGAGGCCCAATTTCTGTACGCGAACTTTTCGGCGGCAAAAATGCAAAAAACAGACCCAGAGGTTAAGACCGATGAGAAAAAGCCGTGCGCGTAGACGGTTTTGCGAACGGAGCTCATTTGGTGCCCCAAATGGCTATCAGGTCTGGAGGGGCTACCCCGGGGCCCAATTTTTGTGCGCAAACTTTCCGGCGGGCGAAAACGCGAAAATGGACCCAGGGGTTAAGAACAATGAGAAAAACCCGTGCGCGCATATGGTTTTGCGAACAGAGCTCATTTGGTGCCCCAAAGGGCTATTGAGCCCAGCGGGGCTAACCCGAGACCAAATTTTTGAACGCGAACTTTCCGGCGGGCGAAAACAAACCTAGAGGTTAAGAACGATGAGAAAAAATTGTGCGCGCAGGCGATTTTGCGAACGGAGCTCATTTGGTGGCCCAACTGGCTATCGAGCCCCGCGGGGCTGACCCGGGGCCCAATTTTTTAGCGCGAACTTTCCGGCGGGCGCAAATGCAAAAACAGAACCAGAGGTTAAGAACGATATGAAAAAGCCGTGCACAGACGGTTTTGCGAACGGAGCTCATTAGGTGCAACAAATGGCTATCGGGCCCGGCAGGGCTACCCCGGGGCCCAATTTTTTTTCGCGAACTTTCCGGAGGGTGAAAACGCGAAACCGGACCTAGGGGTTAAGAACGAAGAGAAAAAGCCGTGCGCGTAGATGATTTTGCGAATGGAGCTCATTTGGTACCCCAAATGGCTATCGGGCCCAACGGGAATGTCCTAGGGCCCAATTTTTGTGCGCGAACTTTCTGACGAGCGAAAACGCGAAACCGGACTCAGGGGTTAAGAACAATGAGAAAAAGCCGTGCGTGTAGATAATTTGACGAACGAAGCTCAGTTGGTGCCCCAAATGGCTATCGGGCCCTTCGGGGCCCAATTTTTTTGCGCAAACTTTCCAGCGGGCGAAAACGCGAACACGAACACAAAGGTTAAGAACGATGAGAAAAAGTCATCCGCGAAGACGGTTTTACAAAGGGAGCTCATTGGGTGCCCCAAATGGCTATCGGGCCTGACAGGGCTGTCCCAAGGCCCAATTTCTGTACACGAACTTTCTGGCGGCGAAAATGCGAAAAACAGACCCAGGGGTTAAGACCGATGAGAAAAAGCCCTACGCACAGACGGTTTTGCGAATGGAGCTCATTTGATGCCCCAAATGGCTATCAGGCCTAGAGGGGCTACCTCGGGCCCAATTTTTGTGCGCGAACTTTCCAGCGAGTGAAAATGCGAAAACAGACCCAGGGGTTAGGAACAGTGAGAAAAAGTCGTGCGTGCAAAAAGTTTTGCGAACAGAGCTCATTTTGTACCTCAAATGGCTATCGGGCCTGACGAGGCTGCCCTGTGGCACAATTTTTGTGCGGAAACTTTTCGGTGGGCGAAAACATCAAAACAGACCCAGGGGTTAAGAACAATGAGAAAAAGCCGTGCGCGTAGACGGTTTTGCCAACAGAGCTCATTTGGTGCCCCAAATGGCTATCGGGCCTGACAGGGCTGCCCCGGGGCCCAAATTTTTGTGTGTGAACTTTCCGACGGGCGAAAACACGAAAACGCACCCAGGAGTTAAGAACGATGAGAAAAAGCCATGTGCGGTAGGTGATTTTGCGAATGGAGCTCATTTGGTAGCCCAAATGGCTATCGGGCCCGGCGAGGCTGCCCCGGGGACCAATTATTGTGCGCGAACTTTCCGGCGGGCGAAAACGTGAAAACGGATCGAGGGGTTAAGAACGATAGGAAAAACCCGTGCGCGCAGGCAATTTTATGAACGGAGCTCATTTGTTGCCCCAAATGGCTATCGGGCCCGGCGGGGTTGACCCGAGACCCAATTTTTGAGTGCGAACTTTCCGGCGGGCGAAAAGGCGAAAACAAACCCAAGAGTTCACAATGATGAGAAAAAACTGTGCGCGCAGGCGATTTTGCGAACGGAGCTTATTTGGTGCCCAAATGGCTATCGAGCCCGGCGGGGCTGACCCAAGGCCCAATTTTTTAGCGCGAACTTTCCAGCAGGCGAAAACGCAAAAACGGACCCAGAGGTCAACAACGATGAGAAAAAGCCATCCGCACAGACGGTTTTGCAAACAGAGCTTATTTGGTGCCCCAAATGGCTATCGAGCCTGGCGGGGATGCCCCGGGGACAAATTTTTGTGCACGAACTTTTTGGCGGGTGAAAATGCAAAAACGGACCCAGGGGTTATGAACGATGTGAAAAAGCCGTGTGCGTAGTTGGTTTTCAGAACGGAGCTCATTTGGTGCCCCAAATGGCTATCGGGCCCGGCGGGGCAAACCAATTTTTGTGCACGAACTTTCTGGTGGGCGAAAACGAAACGGACCCAGGGGTTAAGAACGATGAGAAAAAACCGTGCGTGTAGACTGTTTTGTGAACGGAGCTCATTTGTGCCCCAAATGGCTATCGGGCCCGGCGGGGCTGACCCAGGGCCCAATTTTTTAATGCAAAATTTCCAGCGTGCGAAAATGCGAAAACGGACACAGGGGTTAAGAACGATGAGAAAAAGTTGTGCGCGCAGACGGTTTCACGAACGGAACTCATTTGGTGCCCCAAATGGCTATCGGGCCCAGCGGGGCTGTCCCGGGGCCCAATTTCTGTACACAAACTTTCTGGCGGCGAAAATGAAAAAAACGGACCCAAGGCTTTAAACCGATGAGAAAAAGCCATGCGCGCTGACGGTTTTGCGAACGGAGCTCATTTGGTGCCCTTGGCTATCAGGCCTGGAGGGGCTACTCCGAGGCCCAATTTTTGTATGCGAACTTTCTGTCGAGTGAAAACGCGAAAACAAACCCAGGGGTTAAGAATGGTGAGAAAAAGCCGTGCGTGCTGACGTTTTTGCGAACGGATCTCATTTGGTGCCTCAAATGGCTATCGGGCTAGACGGGGCAGCCCGGGGCACAATTTTTATGCCCGAACTTCTCGGGGGGCGAAAACGCGAAAACGGACCCAGATGTTAAGAACGATGAGAAAATGTCGATCGCGCAGGCGGTTTTTCGAACGAATTTCATTTGGTGCCCGAAATGGATATTGGGTCCGGAGGGGCTACCCCGGAGCCCAATTTTCGTGCGCGAACTTTCCGGCGGGCGATTTTGTGAATGGGGCTCATTTGGTGCCCCAAATGGCTATCAGCCCCGGCGGCGCTTCCTCGGGGCCAATTTTTTAGTGCAAACTTTCCGACAAGCGAAAACGTGAAAACGGAATCAGGGGTTAAGAACAATGAGAAAAAGTCGTGCGTGTAGACGATTTTGCGAACGGAGCTCATTGGTGCCCCAAATGGCCATCGTGCCCGACGGGGCTGTTCCGAGGCACAATTTTTGTGCACGAACTTTCCTTCGGGTGAAAACACGAAAACGAACCCAGGTGTTAGGAACGATGAGAAAAACCCATGCGCGCAGGTGATTTTCCGAGCGAAGCTCATTTGGTGCCCCAAAAAGCTATCGGGCCCGACAGGGCTGCCCCAGGCCAATTTTTGTGCGCATACTTTTCGGCGGGCGAAATCGCACCCTGGGGTTAAGAACGATGAGAAAAATTCGTGCGCACAGATGATTTGGCGAATGAAGCTCATTTGGTGCCCCAAATGGCTATCGAGCCCGGCGGGGCTGCCCTGGGGCCCATTTTTTGTGTGCGAACTTTCCGGTGGGCGAAAACACGAAAACAGAGTCAGGGGTTAAGAACGATAAGAAAAAGTCGTGTGCGCAGACGGTTTTATGAACAGAGCTCATTTGGTGCCCCAAATAGCTATCGGGCCCATTGGGGCTCCCCAACGGAGCTCATTTGGTGCCCCAAATGGCTATCAGCCCCGACGGGGCTGCCCTGGGGCCATTTTTTTTTGCGGGAACTTTCTGGCGGGCGAAAACGCGACAACGGACCCAAGGGTTAAGAACGATGAGAAAAAGCTATGCGCGCAGTTGGTTTTGCGAACGAAGCTCATTTGGTGCCCAAAATGGCTATTGAGCTCGGCGGGGCTGCCCCGGGGCCCATTATTGTGCGCGAACTTTTTGGCGGGCAAAAACGTGAAAACGGAACTAGGGGTTAAGAACGATGAGAAAAAGTCGTGCGCGCAGGCGGTTTTGCGAACGGAGCTCATTTGGTGCCCCAAATGGTTATCGGACCCAGCGGGGGTGCCCCGAGGCTTAATTTTTGTGCGCGAACTTTCTGGCGGGGCGAAAACGTGAAAACGGAACCAAGGGTTAAGAACAAGGAGAAAATGCCGTGCGCGCAGAGGTTTTGTGAGCGTAGCTCATTTGGTGCCCCAAATGGCTATCGGGCCCTACGGGGCTGCCTGGGCCACACTTTTTTGTGCGCGAACTTTCCGGCGGACGAAAACACGAAAACGGACCCAGCGGTTAAAAACAATGAGAGAAAGCTATGCGCAGAGGCGGTTTTGCGAATGGAGCTCATTTGGTGCCCCAAATGGCTATCGGGCTCGATTTTAGTGCGCGAAAACGCGAAAACGAACCCAGAGGCTAAGAACGATGAGAGAAAGCTGTACGCGTAGATGGTTTCTCGAACGGAGCTCATTTGGTGCCCAAATGGCTATCGGGCTCGGCAAGGCTGACCTGAGAACAAATTTTTTAGCACGAACTTTCTTACAGGCAATAACGCGAAAACGAACGCAAGGGTTAAGAACGATGAGAAAAAGCCGTGCGCGTAGACGTTTTTGCAAACGGAGCTCATTTGGTGCCCCAAATGGCTATCGGGCTAGGCGGGGCTGCCTCGAGGCCCAACTTCTTTGCGAAAATTTTCGGCGGGGGGAAATGCGAAAACGAAACCAAGGGTTAATAACGAAGAGAAAAAGCCGTGCGCGCAGATGGTTTTGTGAATGGAGCTTATTTACTGCCTCGGGGCCCAATTTTTGTGCGCGAACTTTCCGGCGGGTGAAAATGCAAAAATGCACCCAGGGGTTAAGAACTATGAGAAAAAGCTGTGCGCGCAGACGGTTTTGCATATAGAGCTCATTTGGTGCCACAAATGGCTATCGGGCCCGTCGGGCTGACCCGGGGCCCAATTTCTTAGCCCGAACTTTCCAGCGGGCAAAAACGCGAAAATAGACCCAGGAGTTAAGAATAATGAGAAAAAGCCGTGCACGTAGACGATTTTGTGTACGCAGCTCATTTGGTGTCCCAAATGGCTATCGGGCCCAACGGGGCTTCCCCGGGGCCCAATTTCTGTGCGCGAACTTTTCGGCGGGCAAAAACGCAAAACCGCACCCAGAAGTTAAGAACGATGAGAAAAAGCCATGCGCGTAGGAGATTTTGCGAAGGAGCTCATTTGGTGCCCCAAATGGCTATCGGTCCCGGCGGGGCTGCCCCAAGGCCCAATTTTAATGTGCGAACTTTCCGACGGGCGAAAACGCAAAAACGGACCCAGGGGTTAAGAACGATGAGAAAAGGTCGTGCTCGCAGAAGGTTTCGCGAACGGAGCTCGATTGATGCCCTAAATGGCTATCGGGCTCGACGGGGCTGCCTCGGGGCCCATCTTTTATGCGCGAACTTTCCGGCGGGTGAAAACGCGAAAACAGACCTAGGGGTTAAGAATGATGAGAAAAAGCCGTGTGCATAGACGATTTTTTGAATGGAGCTCATTTGGTACCCAAAACTACTATCGGGCCCGACGGGGCTGCCCTGGGGCCCAATTTTTGTGCGTTAACTTTTCGGAGGGAGAAAACGCAAAAACGGACCCATTGGTTAAGAACGATGAGAAAAAGTTGGGCGCGCAGACGGTTTTATGAACGGAGCTCATTTGGTACCCCAAATTGCTATCGGGCCCGGTGGGGCTGCCATGGGGCCCAATTTTTGTGTGCGAACTTTTCGACGGGTGAAAATGCGAAAACGGAGGGGTTAAGAAGGATGAGAAAAAGCTGTGCGCGCAGGCGGTTTTGCAAATGGAGCTCATTTGGTGCCCCAAATGGCTATCGGTTTCGGTGGGGCTGACCCGGGGCCCAATTTTTGAACGCGGCCTTTCCGGCAGGCGAAAACGCAAAAAACGGGCCCAGGGGTTAACAACAATTAAAAAAAGTCGTGCGCACAGACAGTTTTGGGAATGGAGCGCATTTGGTGCCCCAAATGGCTATCGGACCCGGTGGGGCTGCCCTAGGACCCAATTTTTGTGCACGAACTTTCCGGCGGGTGAAAACGCGAAAACGTACCCAGGGGTTAAGAACGATGAGAAAAAGCCGTGCGCGCAGACGGTTTTGCAAACGAATCTCATTTGGTGCCCCAAATGGCTATCGAGCCCGGCGGGGCTGTTATGAGAAAAAACCGTGTGCGGAGATGGTTTTGCGAACGGAACTCATTTAGTGTGCCAAATGGATATCGGGCCGGACGGGCGAAACGCAAAAATGGACTTAGAGTTAAGAACGATGAGAAAAAATCGTGCGCGCAGACGGTTTTGCTAATAGAGCTCATTTGGTGCGCCAAATGGCTATCGGGCCCGGCGGAGCTGCCCCGCGGCCTAATTTTTGTGCGCGAACTTTCTGGCGGGCGAAAATGCGAAAACGGACCCAGGGGTTAAGAACGATGAGAAAAAGCCATGCACGCAGACGGTTTTTCGAACAAAGCTCATTTGGTACCCCAAATGGCTTTCGGTCCCGGCAAGGCTACCCTGGGACCCAATTTTTGTGCGCGAACTTTCCGGCGAGGGAAAACGCGAAAATGGACCCAGGGTTTAAGAACGATGAGAAAATGTTGTGCGTGCAGATGGTTTTGCGAACAAGGCTCATTTGCTTCCCCATATGGCTTTCGGGCCCGTTAGGGCTACCCCGGGACCCATTTTTTGTGCGCGAACTTTCCGTTGGGCGAAAACGTGAAAACGGACCCAGGGGTTCAGAACGATGAGAAAAAGCCATACGCGTAGACAGTTTTATGAACGGAGCTCATTTGGCGCCTCAAATGGCTATCGGGCCCGGCGGGGCTGCCCCGTTGCCCAATTTTTGTGCACGAACTTTCCGGCGAGCAAAAATGCGAAAACAGACCCAGGGGTTAAGAACGATGAGAAAACATCGTGCGTGCAGACGGTTTTGTGAACGGAGCTCATTTGGTGCCCCAAATGGCTATCGAGCCCGGCGGGGCTGCCTGTAGAAATATAAGTTATTTATGCTATTTTATTTATATTATGCGGCAAAAATAAGCAAAATTTGCGTAGACAATATAGAAATTGGCTTAGAAATACGAAACTTATAAAGTGTCATGAACACACCTACTAACCCTATTGCGATGGCGAATGGAATGTCCAAATCTTTGTTTTGTAGGAAATAGGTCGCCGCATGCGTTAATTGCTCGAGGACAAAATGAACAATGCATCCACACAGCATGCGGCAATCAATCAAGAACGAAAAAGATCAACACAATTACAGCGCATGCAACGTTCGATCATGGAGTCAAGCGATAAACGCATTTCCACCGCATGCAGCCATTAACAAGAGTTCAAAACAATTACACCGCATGCGGTGATCGATCGAAGATGTGAAGAGCAATGCATTCTTAGGAGATTCTGACAAGTGTACAACGTTTCTGTTGTACGATTCTGACAAATTGATCGTGGAGCAGAGCGGGCATTTCCATTACGCCATAGTAGGAATTATCAGAATTACAAAGTGAGACCACTAATACAGAGAGCCAAGATCTATAAATAGCTTCCTTGAATTAAGTGTAAAGGAGGTTGGTCTGAAGAGACAATACAAAGAAAATCCGGGAGAACGACGAGACAAGGCTGAAAGGTAAGTCTCCGAGCACGAAATTTTTCCCATTCCCGAAGCAGAAGCTCTATGTAAGAGGTCACTTCTACCTGGGAAGCAAGCCTGAGAGGGAAGCTTTCCACTTCATCTCATCCACACGCCGGCAAGCACAACGTCTCCGATCGGGATCTGTGTCAAGACATTGATACTCTTTTCGTATTTGTTTCTTTTCTTTCATTCATCTACTGTGTTCATCTTTCTTTGATCTTTCATTCACGATCTGTATTAAATGCTTATTTTTAGATTAAATATCATTATCGTAATCATTACCATCTCTCTGTTCTTTTCCATACATTCATCATCCATTTTCTCCATCACGTGTCACTAATCCCCTAGGTAAAGAGGAAGGATTAAGCGAGTGAGTTAATCATTGTTAAGGAAATCGGATGAGTTTAGCTTAATCATGCTCGACGACATCTTCACCTGTGAGAGCAGAAGTGAAGATGTTATTCTGCCTATCAAGAGAGGGTTGGAAGAATGCGTTGACTAAAGCGAGATGTCACACCCTGCTCCAGATTACCCTCTTAACCTGGATGGAACGATGACTGCAGCAGTTACCAACCCTTTTGCTGGCACTTACTGCCTATTTAACCTATTAAATTTTGTTCAAACCCTGAATACATACATGTCATCATTATACGAACATATTAACTCAGAACTTAACACATTTACATTACAGGGTTTCGCAGCATTGTTCATACATGAATATTATAACTTAGTGAGCCCCATCTAGAATACTAGTCACTAGACAGACACATGTGTACTAACTAATACAGGTCTTCAATTATGTTTCCTTCAACCTGTTTCTTTGAGTGGTAGAGCAGCAGCAGAAAAGTCTTTTGGGAACTGACCGCTACCTGAAAGGAAAACATTTAAAAACATGAGTTAGAAGCCCAGTGAGTGACTTAATAAAAACATAAATCTCATGCTTAAATTGGAAGCTCGAAAACATAATACTGGAACTAAAATATGCCAAGCAAACGTGTACATAAAACCTTTAAAACCATTGTATCTTAAACATTCATCGCTCTAATTCCCAACGCCAAGCCATGGCCAGATGAGACCCCTACTTCGATCTCTTCATACTGAACTATGGCTAGAAGAGACCCCTACGTTGATCCCTTTAAATATACCGATGGGCATCTCAAGCAACTTCCTCTAGACATAAACATTGATAACTATTCTTAAACATCATTAAACATCATTATTCCTTAGTTGAGAACGAGCATACATCACTCTAGCTCTCAACGTCTGTTACCAGCCAAGAGACCTATACTTCGGCCTTCCTTTGCTGGTATATGGCCTAGGAGACCCATACTTCGGCCTCTCATTCAGATCTACCTACGTGCACGTGGAGTTTTCTATGTACCGTCTACACCTTAGGTACATTTATTCAGATACCTTCCTTACTTCAGTATCCGACTCACTTAAGCTATCAAGTTCTCGAAGAGCATTAAAAGAATAGTTTTCAAATATAGCATAGAAAACTCTTTAGGATATCTTCTCTACCTTCAGTATCCTTTTTCATTATGTTTAGAATACCAACACATGTACTTTGACAAACTTAGGTATTTAAAACATAGTACGTCAAGCTTCATTCAACCTTAGCTTTAACCCTAACGCATGCTCCATACTTTGTAAAATAGGTTAGCTTAAATCTTGTTGAACTAGCTTGTAAAAACCATTAGCATGCGTTAGACATGGAAAACATACTTGGAAAACTCATACATTAGTAAACATCATGCGTTGATCATGATTTCAACCATAGAAATAAGTTGTTTGGAATCACATAAAATTTAGCATGAGAATAACTTTGCTCAATCCCTCAACGTCGTATTACTTACGTGCACGTGGTTATAACTGAGTACCGTCATACCTTAGATACTTAACTAGGATACCTTCTCATTGTCCTTCAGTATGCTTAGGATACCTTCTTATTGTCCTTCAGTATCCGTCGTATAACTAGTCATAAACATTTAATTGAAAACTAAGGCTTAGTGCTCAAATCATCATACTAGTTCATCATGAAAATGGAGTTACTAAAACATGCTAAAAGTATTTGGATAGGATAACATACTTAAATCATGTCAATTTCCATGGAAAACATGTTTTACTTAGCATGAGAAATAACTTCAAACATATATTGCTTGGCACTTCATATAAACACTTAGCATGAGAAATAACTTCAAAGAAATCATAGTTTCTAAATCATTAAAACATTAAATCATCACATAGTCACTCACAGGTCCTTTAAGTTTGCTTCCTTAAGGCTTGATAGGCTTTTCCAATGGGAGTTGAACCCTACACATATAAGCATACTATTTAGTGTTTACATTAGCCTTCCATTTAGGCCTACTCAATAAATCAAGCTCACATGCCAAACCATCACATTGTGCCTCCTACCATTCACTTTGAGGGTCGAACACTTAGCCAATTTGGAGGGATTGGGTGTCAAAAGAATGCACCCTTTGATCGCCCATACTCCCCACACTTAGAAAAATTTTGGAGCATCAAGCTGCATATCAATTTCAACAATTCATAACTAAATTTTCAGAACTAATCTCAAGGAAATTCCTTCCCAAACTTTCTTAGAATCAAGTTAGCAACATTACCTTAAAATTTCAGCTCAAAATTTCCCGTCGTTTGATCTAGAGATTCAAACCTTCATCATTGGCCCCAATTCAAGTAGCTGCCTGCTTGTTTAACAACTTCTAGTTCAAACTTCAAAAATATATAACTTGCATTCTAGGCCTCATCTTAAAAAGTTTCATTCTACAAAGTTGTTTATAACTAAGTTAACAATATTACCTCAAATTTTTAGCTCAAAACTCTTCGTAATTCGTCCTGGAGCTTCAATTATTCACTGATGGCCTAGATTCACCCGAGAAAGGAACCCTTCGTCTTTATTTTGCCCCTCTGGCCTTATTCTGGCGAGTTTTCCCCCCAGCAGCACAACCACAAAAAATAAACACACCGAGATTTTGAATGCCATTGGAATTACACAAATAGCCTAAGTAGTTTGTCCAAACCGACCCAATGAATTCGGCCTTCTTGCTTATACCACCGCCCAAATTCCTGCATGACCCTCCTTGTGCCACTTTGCCGACTATTGGTGATGAAGGGCTAGGATTTAGCAAATTTTCTTTTGCTAACTGCACTCATAATATTATTTCAGCACTACACCTCATTAGATGGCATGGTTTTATCCATATGCTTATTTTGCATTCCATCATCAAGCATGACCTTCCTTAGCCTAGCCGAGTTTTGTCCTACTTTTACACTTAGCTACCCAAGAGCTTATTACTTCTTGCCTCCATTTCTACCCTTCCTAAGACATGGCTTCATTTACCTCATTAGAAGACATCACATTACTTATGTTTGCCTACTTAAGGTAATTAGGGTTCGGGTTTTACACGAGAAGTATTTTCGGAGATGGAAACAACCTTGCGTTCATTACGTTCATCCCTGTTTCACCATAGACATATGGGAACCCGACCGATCACTGAAAGGTGTAAGCCAAGGGAAAGTGAAACCATAGTTGCATCCTAAACAAGATTGACGAACTTGTGATATCCTTTCCCTTAACCCATTCTCCTTCTGATTCATTCACAAGACTTGCCATCGCATTCACTAGATCATCTTTCATAACTTCACAACAAGTCCTCAACCTGTATCATTAGTAGTTTAGACATTTATTTTATCAACGCAATTTACTTTATCGCAATTTTACTTTCACCGCAATTTACTTTTTTTCACAAACCAATTCTTTATTCTTTATGATAAACCGGTCGCATTTACCACATTAGTATCGCAAGAAAACTTGCGTTGGAATTATACTTGGTTCCAGCGCAAGAAAACTTGTGACACGCACTACATCATCGCATACACCTAAAACGTAGTATCGCGCAATAATATCTTTATTGCAAAGCACTTGAGTGCATAGAGCATCATCAATTTCATTCATTAGCGCATAATAAAATAAAAGATAAAGATACAAATTAAATTTTTGTTACCAAGTTATTGGCGCGGTTGCCGGGAATTGGTAACGGTTAGTGTTGAATATTTTTGTGGTATTTTGTAGGACAGATCTTTGTTGTACTGTCTGTTTATCGCGGAGAGCATGCTGACGGTTTATGAGTATTGGTACTGATCCATAATTCGAAGCTGACCCAGAAATTGAGTGTACTTTTTACGCACGAGCATGCCAGAACCGAATTAGGCAAATAAGGAACATGGCGAATAATAACGATCGGCCCGATGGAAATCAAGGGGTAAATCGGCCAGTGCAAGACCCTGTCTTTCTTGCTGCCAACCGCAATATCCCAATGAGGAACTATGCGGAGCCAAATTTGTATGACTTCTCGCCCGAAATTTCTAGACCCACGGTTGAAGAGAATGCACGCTTTGAGATCAAGTCGGTCATGCTTCAAATGATCCAAAATGCAGGACAATTTGGAGGTATGCAAGGTGAAGACCCGCACGCACATTTGACCAGCTTCGTGGAGATGTGCAATACTTTCTCCATTTCTAGCGTTACTCCTGAGGGAATTAGAGTATACCTCTTCCCATACATACTGAGGGATGAAGCGAAGAGGTGGGCTCATTCTTTGGAGCCAAATGAAATTACTTCATGAGACCAGTTGGTAGAGCGATTCATGAAGAAATTCTTCCCGCCAGCCGTCAACGAAAGAAGACAGAAGGATGTGCTGAATTTTGAGCAGATGGAAAATGAGACTCTCAGCACCGCCTTGGTGCGATTCAGAAGATTGGTAAAGAACTGTCCGCACATCGGGATTTTCGATTGCGTTCTGATGGAAACCTTTTACAACGGCCTGGACAGATCAACGCAAGCCGTTGTTGATGCCTCTACAGCAGAAGGATTTATGGACAAGACCTACACTGAAGCTAAGGTCATCTTGGATCGCATTTCGTGAAACACAGATGACTGGGTAGACAACGGGTACGAGGGAAGAAGCCAGAGAAAAGAAGAACAGAAAATGCCATTGTACCAGCAGATACAATGACAACATTGGTCGCGCAAATGGCCATAGTGACCTCTCTCCTCCAGACGATGGCAATAAATCAAGGAACCTTCTCTCAGGGTGCTGCGCAAACCAATGTGCTGGCACAAGTGGCAGCAATCAGCTGTGCACAATGCAGAGGGGGTCATTCTGCAGTGTGCCCATCGAACCCGCAAGTAGTGTACTCCATTCAGAATAACCCGTATAGCAATACATATAATCCAGGTTGGCAGAATCACCGTAATTTCAGTTGGGGAGGTAACAACTAAAGTTAGGGTCATTCTAACTTCAGTTAGGGAGGTAACAACGACCAAGGAGGCCAGAGGAATTCACAGAACAACTCCGGGAATCGAGGAAACCCTCCAGCTTTTCACTAGGGTCTGAATCAGAGTCATCACCACCAAAGGCAATCACACAACCAACCTTCACTTCTACAAATACATCAACTTGGTTTTGGGATAAGCGTTGCATTGTTGATGAAACAAAAAAAACTTGAATAAATTTGGTATACATTGCAACGGTGGGTGTATCTTGCGCTGATAGATACACTTTGTGCCCGTCATCCACAAATGCACTGCGTTGACGGATGAGTTATGCATGTTTGTACACTGCGCCGTCCTCAGCAAAAATGCACTATGTCGAGGTAGTGTTGTGTTGGTAGAAATACCGTGTGCTTGTCCTCCAGAAATGCGTGGCGATGAGAGGTGTGTTAAGCTAATGCATACGTTGTGCCCGTCCTCTGCAAATATGCATTTGCGGTAATGGATGCATTGCGTTAAACTTTAACATTGTGCCCGTCCGAATAAAATAAAATGATAAAATTTTCACAGAGAAGTAGTCGAATCGTTTAAGCTTCCAAGAGAATTATGATTTAGCAGAGGAAAAGACGTCCTTCCTGCTAAATCATAATGGGAGGAGCGCTGTGGCAGGCTTTTTGAGAATATCAAAGCCTGCCACGCAGAGATTGCGTTGGGCCCGTCAAGGCCCAACCTATAAATCTTGCTTCCTTCAACCGAGGAGCTTATTTGAATCTCTCGAAAAAGAAAACCCTAAAATTTCCTCTACATACCATACCCTTCCGATTTCCTTCCTCAGACCAAATTTTTCCTAACTCCTTCACTCAGCCAAGCAAATGGCCAGACAATCTTCACACTCATCTTCCCTACCATCATCCCCTTCCCAAGCACTCGTCATCGTAGGGGAGGTGGCTTTCCTTGCTGCTAACCGCCGCCCAGCCTAAGCCTTCATCAAGAATCACCGAGAACCTCGGCGAAAGACCTCTTTAGCAAAACCACTCACCATCTAAGAGGGGCCGAGCACAGAGAATGCCCCTGCCACCAGACCTGAGGTGGAACTCCCAGTACCTTCGACAGAAAGCAAACTCAAGAGAAGGGACGACAAAGAGGTATTTGGGAGCATTTTGAGTAATATGGAAAGAGAGGGGGGGCTACCGGAAGCTGGAGTTGTAAACCAGCCCCTGCCTTCAGAGGAGGAAATGACGGAAGCTTCGCAAAGAAGGGTCGTGGCTGTTGAGGATCCTAAGAAGACTGTTCCAACAGACTCCAATGAGGGACCCATCGGGGCTGTTTTGGAGGTGGTAGGAGCGAAGAAGTAGTTGGGAACGGCCAAAGGGAATAAGAAGAGAAAAAGTAAAGAAAAACGGGTGGAAGGAGATGAAGCTACCCGACCGAAGAAGGAGAAGAAAAAAAAGAAGAAGAGTGAAAAGAAACAACACAGGCGAGAAGAGAAACACCTGAAGAAGGAGGAGAAAAGAAAGAAGGCGGAAAGCCCAGATTTTGATGGAGAATCAACCATCACAAGGGTGGAAGAGGGGATGTCAATGCAAATTAGAGCATCAGCGCAACCTTAAGTTTCATCACTGCATATCAGAATGGTTGCGTTTGAAGATAGAAAAGACCCTGACATTACTCCTCTTATGCAGCGTCGCAAGGAGAATGCGTCACAAGGGTCTACAAGTGACCCATTATTCTTTCAATGTATAGCAGAAGAAGAGGAGAGAAGAAAAAGAGAAGCAGAGGAGAAGTAAGAAAAGATGTCATGTGAGTGCCAAATCATCGCATCAGGCGATTTGGCCAGAAAAATACATGATGAGGAGGTTTGTCGTGACAATGCAAAGGCGGCAGAAGAAGAAAGAAGAAGGCTCGAGGATGTGCAACACATTTTGCTTGCCTCGGAGCAGTTTAAGAGAGAAATGAGAGAAGAAGAAGAAAAAGAAAAGAAAGAGAAAGATGAGAGGGAAAGATGCCACAAAGCCAATGTGCAGACAGAGAAAATAAAAGAAAAGAAGTGGAGGAATGGAAAAGGGAAAAAGAAGGGCAACACAAGGAAAGGGAACACAAACAAAGATAAAAATCCCGCCTTGCGTCTGCTCAAGACAAGGGCAAAGCTAAAGTTGAGAGCAGCGAGCTTGCGTCGACCAGGAGGCGCCCATCAACAAAGAAAGAAAATGATGATATGATGATGGAAATGGGTTTCTTCCTGCGTCGACGCCACTACCAGATTTGATCACAAGTGTAGTGTTGGAACATGGGTGGGAGACTTTTTGCCAATGTCCCTTCATAGTTATTCCTGCGATAGTGAGGGTCTTTTATCACGGCCAGCTCCATGACACCGAAGATGCGGTGATCATTGAAGGGTGGACAGTGCCATTCAGCGCAAAGGACATCAATGAGCTTTACAAGTTGAAGAACTTATCGGAAGCACCGGGTAACAAAATAATTAATGATCCTGAAGAAGTACACATGGAAGATGTGCTGAAGGTATCAACGCAACCGAGCACCCAGTGGTCGGTATCATTAACAGGCATTAAGACCCTTGCCTCAAACAAGTTGTTACTAGAGGCACGACTTTGGGTATATTTGGTGAAATGGCGGCTCATCCCAACAACGCATGATAAAATAATTTCAAGGGATCGAATGATGGCCGCATACTGTATCGCGCGAGGCATTCTGATCGATGTAGGCCAGCTTCTTGCAAAGCAGATTCGAGGTTTTGTTGGCCGTGTGAGAGGCCAATACTTATTCCTGTGGACGATTTCGAGCATGTACCTCTCTATGGGCGTAGGCATTGACGAAGAACCCATGCTTGAAGTTCACGGCCTCATCCACATGAAGATCCTGAGAATGCTTCTCAAAGATTCCCCACATTGCCCCGAGCTTCCAACCAAAAGGCCCCTCATAGATCTGAATGCGCCGCAACAACCCAAGCCAAAGAAGCAGCGCCGAAATGATAAAGGAAAGGAAAAAGTCCAAGAACAATCACCGCAAGAGCAAACCCAACTACCCTTGAACCTTTTTCCTTTAATCATTCGCCCACCGAGCCCTCCAATAGAACCTCTTTCCCCTCTTCCTGAACACTTCACAAACCTCCTTCTTACTCCAGATTCTAACCTCGCATCTCCAGCAGCATCCCCTAGCCATCCGTCTTCACCTCACTTTTCACCACCATCGTCGCATGTTGACGACCCACACGGTTTGGGAGCAAGCCCTTCCGCTCAACCTCAAACTAATGTTGGTGAAACATCGACGACGCAACCCACCATCGCATCCCTTGCTGCTGACTTAGCAGAAATGCGGTCCCTCTTTTCTCAATAACTTAACTTCTTCCGCCAAGCAATAATGGAGTTGCAGGAGAGCAATGTAGAGTTGCAACGCAATAATACAATGGTGCGTCAGGCGATGGTTAATATTCAACGTAATATCTTTACCATCCTTCTGAACCAAAGACAGATGGCAGAGCGCAACCATAAGTACTTCAACTTCTTAACAGCATATCTATATGGTACCATGGTGCCTCCCCATCTACATCTCTGCAATTTCAGGAAGCGCCTCAACGAGCTCCTCCGCAACATCCTCCTCAAGATCCCCCGCCGCAACTCTAAATTTGGGGGTGTGCCACCGTCTCCTCAATTTTGCAAATTTTTCTTTGCGGCCATCCATTCATTTTTTTATATAGAAGCTATACCTTGTATTCTTTTGTACATGCTACAATTTTGTGTTGCGATATTTACAAATTCTTTGTGTACTTAGACAAATTTTATACAACTGAGTAATTATTCTTTCCATATGCGTTAGCCATTTTACTTTTATCATCCTTTGTCAATTATTGCGGTAATTCTTGTCTTTTATTTTGCGTTGTTTATTTGCGTTGCCATGATGAGTAATAGGCACACCCTTAGAAAACTTTCTTTATACATTGCCTTTTCTACCTAACACTTAGACAATTCATCGCAATAGCTCTTCTTTACCTTCTCTATTTCAAGACTCTACTCAAACCTTCTTTTCAAAATTTTGACTAAGTGTTTTGTCTTTTCTGTCCAAAACAACGCAATGAGGACCTTGCACATCTCTAAATTTGAAGGTGGGAAAGGTCTGAGCAGATGCGATCAAACGAATGCGGTAATATCAGGCAAAGGCGTTCATTATTACCAAAAAAAAAAAAAACTCCGCTGTCAGCGCAAGGAAAAATCTCAACCTGATAAGAGTTAAATCGTGAAAGGAACCTACTCGTAGTAGGATATTCACATGACACCCGTGGGAGCAAGCCAGAACGAAGGTAGGTTTCTAGGATCGACGCAATAAAAAAAAAAAGAGACAAAATAAGAATAAAAGAGACAACTCCTCTAACCAGCAAAAGTAAAACTTGGCTGAGGATCAAGAGTTGAAGTTGAGATTGGTACATAACCGTAGTTGGATGCTCGCATGACACCCGTGAGAGCAAGCCAAAACGAAGGGTGTAACCATGATTAACATTCTCTAATAAGATGACGCAAACCAAGCCACCGCATAAAGACGCACTTCGTTGTTTTCGCAAGAAGAGGTAAAACATTCTTCTCAAAACTAGAAGGGAACTTTGGGTAGAGGTTTGTTTTAGATAAGAATAAAGTAAAGCATGTGAAGAATTTTAAAGGATAGAAGGAACTTGCGGTATTGAGTAATTTTGTAGAGGTGGAGCATTCGGTGTAGCCAATCGACGCAAAGTTAGGATGGGAGTTGAGCAGAATTGCCTTAGTCGAAGATATGCTTGAGGACAAGCATATATCTAAATTTGGGGGTGTGATACTTGTAGAAATACAAGTTATTTATGCTGTTTTATTTAGATTATACGGAAAAAAGAAGGAAAAGTCGCGTCGACAGTATAGAAATTGGCTTAGAAATACGAAAATTGTAAAGTATCGTGAACACACCCACTAACCCCATTGCGATGGCGAAATGGAATGTCCAATTCTTTGTTTTGTAGGAAACAGGTCACCGCATGCGATAATTGCTCGAGGATAAAAATGAACAACACATCCACACAGCATGCAACAATCGATCAAGAACGAAAAAGATCAACGCAATTGCAGCGCATGCGACGATCGATCATGGATTCTAGTAATCAACGCATATCCACCACATGTAACAATCAACAAGAGATCAAAACAACTACACCACATGCGACGATCGGTCGAAGATGTGAATAGCAACACATTCGCAGGAGATTTTGACAAGTGTACAACGTTTCTATTGTACGATTCTGACAAATTGATCGTGGAGTAGAGCAGACATTTCCATTACGCTATGGCAAGAATTATCATAAATACAAAGTGGGAACACTAATACAGAGAGCCAAGGTCTATAAATAGCTTCCTTGAATTCATTGTTAAAGAGGCTGGTCTGAAAAGACACTACAGAGAAAATCCAGGAGAACAATGAGACAAAGCTGAAAGGTAAGTCCCCGAGCACGGAATTCTTCCCATTCCCGAAGCAGAAGCTCTGTGCAAGAGGTCACTTCTACCTGAAAAGCAAGCCTGAAAGGGAAGCTTTCCACTCCATTTCATCCACACATCGGTAAGCACAACATCTCCGATCTGGATCTGTGTCAAGACATTGACACTCTTTCCGTATTTGTTTCTATTCTTTCATTCATCTACCGTGTTCATCATTCTTTAATCTTTCATTCACAATTTGTATCAAACGCTTAAACTCTAGATTTAAATATCATTATCGTCATCATTACCATCTCTCTATTCTTTTCCATACATTCATCATCCATTTTCTCCATCATGTGTGACTAATCCCCTGGGTAAAGGGGAAGGATTAAGCGAGTGAGTTAATCATTGTTAAGGAAATCGGCTGAGTTTAGCTAAAGCATGCTCGACGACATCTTCACCTGTGAGAGCAGAAGTGAAGATGTTATTCCGCCTATCGAAAGAAGGTTGGAAGAATGCGTTAACTAAAGCGAGAAGTATTTCCAGAGATGGAAACAACCTTGCGTTCATCACGTTCATCCCTGTTTCACAATAGACATGAGGGAACGCGGCCGATCACTGAAAGGTGTAAGCCAAAGGAACCTTAGTTGCGTCCTCAACAAGATTGACGAATTTGTGATGTCCTTTCCCTCAACACATTCTCTTTCTGATTTAATCACAAGACTTGCCACCGCATTCACTAGATTATCTTGCACAACTTCACTGCCAATCCTCACCCTGTATCATTAATAGTTTAGTCATTTACTTTTATCATCGCAATTTACTTTAACGCATTTCATTACAACGCAATTTACTTTTCTGCAAACACCAATTCTTTATTCTTTATGATAAACCGATCGCATTTACCACATTAGTATCGCATTTAAAAAACAACAATCCTCGTGTTCAACCTCAGGTCAATCTGAGAAACTTGCGTTCGAATTATACTTGGTTCCAACGAAAGAAAGTTTGTGACATGCACTACATCATCACATACTACGAAGCATATCATCATCAACACATACATTTAGAATGTAGTATTGCAACAATATCTTTATTGCAAAACATTTGAGCACATAGAGCATCATCATTTTCATTCATTAGCGCATAATAAGAAAAGAAAATAAAGATAAAGATAAATAATAAAGTTTTTGCCCAGCAACGGCGCCAAAAACTTGGTAGACGAAATTTCTTATTTGGTGCGTCGGTTTTGCGAACGGACCCAGGGGTTAAGAACGATGAGAAAAAGCCGAGCGCGCAAACGGTTTTGCGAACGGAGCTCATTTGGTGAGCCAAATGGCTATCGGGCCTGCCCCGGGGCCCAATTTTTGTGCGCGAACTTTCCGGTGGACGAAAACGCGAAAACAGACCAAGGGGTTAAGAACGATGAGAAAAAGTCGTGCGCGTAGACGGTTTTGCGAACGTAACTCATTTGGTGCCATAAATGCCTATCAGGCCCGGTGGGGCTATCTAGAGGCCCAATTTTTGGGCGCGAACTTTCTGTAGGGCAAAAAAGCGAAAATGGACCCAGGGGTTAAGAACGATGAGAAAAAGTCGTGCGCATACACGGTTTTGCAAACGGAGCTCATTTCGTGCCCCAAATGGCCATCGAGCCCGTCGAGGCTACCCCGAGGCCCAATTAAGTGCACGAACTTTCCAGTGGGCGAAAACGCGAAAATAGACTAGAGAATTAAGAACGATGAGAAAAAGTCGTGCGCGCAGACGGTTTTGCGAACGGAGCTCATTTGGTGCTCCAAATGGCTATCGGGCCCGGCGTGGCTGCCCCGAGGCCCAATTTTTGTGCACGAACTTTCCAGAGGGCGAAAATGCGAAAATGGACCCAGGGGTTAAAAACGATGAGAAAAAGTCGAGCGCATAAACGGTTGTGCGAACGAAGCTCATTTGGTGCTCCAAATAGCTATCGAGTCCGGTGGGGCTGCCCTGGGGCTCAATTTTTGTGCACGAACTGTCCGGCAGGAGAAACCACGAAAATGGACCCAGGGGTTAAGAACGATTAGAAAAAGTCGAGCGTGTAGATGGATTCAGGAACGGAGCTCATTTGGTCCCCAAAATGGCTATCGGACTTGACGGGGTTGCCCCGGGCCCAACTTTTGTGCGCGAACTTTCCGTCGAGTGAAAACGTGAAACGGACCATGGGGTATCGAACGATGAGAAAAAGTCATGCACGCAGACGATTTTGTGAACGGAGTTCATTTGGTGCCCCAAAATGGCTATCAGGCCCGGTGGGGCTGCCTCGGGGCCCAATTTTTGTGCGCGAACTTTCTGGAGGGCGAAAATGCGAAAACGGACCGAGGGGGTTAAGAACGATGATGAAAAGCCGTGCGCGTAGAGGTTTTGCGAACGAAGCTCATTTGGTGCCTCAAATGGCTATTGGGCCCGGCGGGGCTGTCAAGGGGCCCAATTTTTGTGAACGAACTTTTCGGCGGGCGAAAAGGCAAAAACGGACCCAATGGTTAAAAACGATAAGAAAAAACCGTGCACGCAAACGGTTTTGCGAACGGAGCTCATTTGGTTCCCCAAATGGCTATCGAGCCCGGCGTGGTTGCCTGGGGCCCAATTTTTATGCGCGAACTTTCCGATGGGCAAAAACGCGAAAACGGACCCAGGAATTTAGAACGATGAGAAAAAGACGTGCGCACAAACGATTTTGCGAACGGAGTTCATTTGGTTCCCCAAATGGCTGTCGGGCCTGGCGGGGCTGCTCTGAGGCCCAATTTTTGTGCGCGAACTTTTCGGAATGCGAAAACGCAAAAACGGACCCAGGGGTTAAAAACGATGAGAAAAAGTCGTGCGCGCCGACGATTTTGTGAATAGAGCTCATTTGGTGCTCCAAATGGCTATCGGCCCGGCAAGGCCGCCCCGGGTTCAATTTTTGTGCACAAACTTTCCAGCAAGCAAAAACACGAAAATGGACTCAGGGTTAAGAACAATGAGAAAAAGTCATGCACAGACGGTTTTGCGAACGGAGCTCATTTGGTGCCCCAAATGGCTATCGAGCCCGGCGGGGCTGCCCGGGGCACAATTTTTATGCGCGAACTTTCCGGTGGGCGAAAACGAACCCATGATTAAGAACGATGAGAAAAAGTCGTGCGCGCAGACGGTTTTGCGAATGGAGCTCATTTGGTGCTCCAAATGGCTATCGAGCCCGCGGGGCTGCCCCGAGGCCCAATTTTTTTGCACAAACTTTCCAGCGGGCGAAAACGCGAAAATGGACCCAAGGGTTAAGAACGATAAGAAAAAGTCGAGCGTGCAGACGGTTGTGTGAACGGAG
The DNA here is from genome assembly GCF_027475165.1 of Benincasa hispida. Classification (NCBI taxonomy): domain Eukaryota; kingdom Viridiplantae; phylum Streptophyta; class Magnoliopsida; order Cucurbitales; family Cucurbitaceae; genus Benincasa; species Benincasa hispida. Next base: position 74,164,503 of record NC_143480.1, read on the forward strand.
CTCATTTGGTGCTCCAAATGGCTATCGAGTCCGACGAGACTGCCCCGGGGCCCAATTTTTGTGCACGAACTTTCCGGCCGGAGAAAACACGAAAATGGACACAGGGGTTAAGAACGATTAGAAAAAATCGAGCATGCAGATGGTTTCATGAACGGAGATCATTTGGTGTTCCAAAATGGCTATCTGGCCCGGCGGGGATGCCCCGGGCCCAATTTTTGTGCACGAACTTTCTGGCGGGCGAAAACGCGAAAAAAACCAATGGTTAAGAACAACGAGAAAAAGTTGTGCGCGCAAACGGTTTTGCGAACGGAGCTCATTTGGTTCCCTAAATGACTAACAGTCCCCGCGGGGTTACCCCGGGGCCCAATTTTTGTGCGCGAACTTTATGGCAGGCAAAAATACGAAAATGGAACCAGGGATTAAAACGATTAGCAAAAGCCATGCGCGCAGAAGGTTTTACAAACGGAGCTCATTTGGTGCCCCAAATGGCTATCGGGCTCGGTGGGGCTGCCTCGGGGCCCAATTTTTGTGCGCGAACTTTCCGACAGGAGAAAACGCGACGAACCCAGGGTTTAAGATCGATGAAAAAAGTCATGTGCCAGAAGGTTTTGCGAACGGAGCTTATTTGGTACCCCACATGGGTACCGGGCCCCGTATGGCTGCCCCGGGGGCCTAATTTTTGTGTGCAAACTTTCCAGCGGGTAAAAACGCGAAAACGGACCAAAGGGCTAAGAACGATGAAAAAACGTCGTGCGCGCAGACAATTTTGCAAATGGAGCTCATTTTGTGTCTCAAATGACTAACGGGCCTGGTGAGGCTGCCCTAAGGCTGAATTTTTGTCCGCGGACTTTCCGGCGGGCGAAAACGCAAAAATGGACCCAAGGGTTAAAAACGATGGAAAAAAGTCGTGCACCAGACGATTTTGTGAACAGAGCTCATTTGGAGGATGAAATGGCTATCGGGCCCGACGGGGCTGCCTCGGGGCCCAATTTTTATGCGCGAACTTTCTGGCGGGCGAAAACGCGAAAATGGACCCAGGGGTTAAGAACGATGAAAAAAAAGTCGTGCGTTAGACGATTTTGCGAACGGAGCTCATTTGGTGCCCGAAATGGCTATCGGGCTTGGCGGGGCTGCCTCGGGGCCCAATTTTTGTACGCGAACTTTCCGGCGGGCAAAAACGCAAAAAAGAACCCAGGGGTTAAGAACGATAAAAAAAGTCGTGCGCCAGACAGTTTTGCGAACGAAGCATATTTGATGCCTTAAATGGCTATCGAACCCGGCGGGGCTACCTCGGGGCCCAATTTTTGTACGTAAACTTTCCGACAGGCGAAAACGCAAAAAGGGACCCAGGGGTTAAGAACGACGAGAAAAATCCGTGCGCGCAGACGGTTTTGCGAACGAATCTCATTAATTTCTCACAGTTAAATTCAACATCGTTTGATCCTACTAGAAGTTTTAGTCCAAGTGGGAGTATGTTTGATTTTATGTCTTAAATCTCATAGTTTGTAATATCATATTCTCTTTCAACAAAGCTGTTAATTAAAATCTTTAGTAAATTTAAATTCTATATTCATGAATCCAATAAACTAAGGATCCGAGGCTATTAAGTTTAAGTTTGAACTTTATGTAGTAACATAAATGTGGATCAAGTTCAAATATATAGCCAAAATCGTCTATAGTATATGAATAAGGTTGGGCGCGTTATTCTAGAGCACTATGGATGCGGCCCATTTTGTAGTTAGTACAAACGATGTGATCCTAAGCCGTTCATGTGGAGACATGAAAATGGGGGCATCCTACGTAAATAGTTTACATAAGACTGAACCATGAAATAGTCACTTTTTACGTTCTAAACGTTGTTTAATGTATAAAACTGACTATTTCGTTAATTGATGACCTGAGTAACTTAATCTTAATCTTGAGCTAACTATGAACTCCTGTTCACTCGGAATCATCCTTAGAACTACATAATTGAGGGTAGCTCATTATCGCTGGCCCAATAAGCCTCCCATTTCAGGGGTAAGATCAAGTGGATAACTAGGAACATAGGGTGTAAGACGAAATTCACTCCTACCCGTCATAGGGATAGTAGATAGGTTGTTCCCTTTAGTACTGAATCCAGTCTTGAACAAGGGGCCCCACCCTCTTCCTGGCCCAAGAGGGGTTCGGTTTATAGGTTGGACCTTAAACCAATTGTTCATTAGAGGATCAGTGGAACTTAAGGAATAAGATGCAGTCTCGGGGGTAAACGGTTTTTATGACCCAGCCGAGATTACGAACAACCCGTGAAAGATTAGCTTACTAATCATGGTTATATCATATGGACACAAATATATCTATAGTGAGGGGAGTGCAACTAGGGGACTTTAGTGGAATAACCCGTGAGTTAACGAATGTTGATTAGCTCCATCTAAAGAGTTTAGCCAGCTAATCTCGGATCGTTGGAGCTCATGATCTATAGTCCATTAGGTTCCCCTACTAGCTCATATGGAATAAACTTAGAATAGTATGATAGAATAATTCGAATTGTTCGAATCAGGTAAAGAGAGAGAAACCTGATGGAACACGAGACATACGCAGCGGAAAAATGACCTAATTACACTCTAATTTCTTTTAATTAAAAGGAAATTAGCATGCAATTGAAGGAAAAAAACAGTAAATTAAAAATTACCTTTGAAGCTCTCGAAACGCTTTTATTCGCTGAATCTCGACCCAAACTCTTCCGGACCACCACTAGAGCTGACCTATCATCCTCTAGACTTAGAACCGTGGGACCCGATGGATGAAGAACCCGAGAGAGATAAAGAAGATGGAAAAGAAGATGGAAATTTGGGTTAGGTTTGGGGTTTTTTTTTTTCAGCCCAATTTTAGAAAACTATTTTGGCAAAAATGGCAAAAGTTTTTAATCCAAATTCAAAAGCCCATATTTATAGAAAATGGTCATACAAAATTGCATGAAACCACTTCACAAAAATCCAACACCTAGAATCCACTATCTAAGAGGACTTAATGTCTCCACTATAAGCCAATACTTAGCCCACTATTTTGTTAGTGGAATTATCCAACAAAAGTTTGGATTTTCCCACTAACTTTAGTCAAAGGGAAAAATAGTCATTTTGTCAAAGTCAAACTTTGACAAAAAAAAGTCAACATTTTGATTTTTTATGATTTTTCCGTGTTGACTAATTTTGACCTCCCGAGCATGAATCCGCATTCATTTTCTCGAAATTCAAATCACATTTGAATATAAGTCACTCAAACTTTGACCGACCTTATATTCAAATGTGATTTGAATTTCGAGAAAATGAATGCGGATTCACGCTCGGGAGGTCAAAATTAGTCAACACGGAAAAAAATCATGAAAAGTCAAAATGTTGACTTTTTGGTCAAAGTTTGACTTTGACAAAATGACTATTTTGCCCTTTGACTAAAGTTAGCTGGGAAATCCAAACTTTTGTTGGATAATTCCACTAATAAGAGAGTGGGTTACGTGTTGGCTTATAGTGGAGACATCAAGCCCACTTAGATAGTGGACTTTGAGGTGTTGAGTTTTTATGAATTTGTTTCATGCAAATTTTGCATGGTTTTTTTCTATAAATTTGGGCTTTCAATTTGCAGAAAATACTTTTGATTTTTTGCCAAAATTTGTTTCGAAATTTGGGCTGGAAAAAAACACTATTTTGGAGAAAAATTAAAAACCCAAAACCCAACCCAAAAATCCATCTTTTATTTCCATCTCTTTCTCTCTCTCGGGTTCTTCATCCATCGGGTCCCACAACCTGGTTCTGAGTCCAGAGGATAGTAAGTCAGCTCCAGTGGTTGTCTAATTTGTGTTCGAGCGGAGATAGAAGAGTTTTGGGAGCTTCAAAGGTAATATTTCAAAATAACCCTAATTAATTAATTTAGGGTTGTATGTTTAATTTGTGCAATTAGAGTAAAATTGATCCTCATTTCCGTTGCGCATGCCTATTTTTCCATCATGTAATATCAGAGCATGTTTTAATTTTACTCAATTGCATGTGGTGAGTTTCAATTTATTAGATAAAATTGAGATTAGAAACTAAAATGGTTTTTAGGTTTTAGCAATTAAATTAAAAAAAAAATTTGTAGTATTAATTTGTAATTGCTCGCGTGTTTATGAGCATTAATGTGTGGCAAAAGGTCTATAAATTTGCTAGAGTCATTAGAGTTGAAATTAGGTTGTAATTGCTCGGTTCCGAGAAAGAGGACAGCTTCAAATTTGGAGAAAAATGGCTCACAAACCCGAAATAGCCAACAGACCCGAGAGAGTGCTCCAAGACTCGACCCGAGCAGCGCTCCGACCCGGTTTCTTGCACGCGCGCTTGGCTTCGCACGCCTGTCCCGCCCGGATCCAACTCGTGCGCTCCACTTGCTCCAGCCGACCCGTGCTCCAGCGTCCGTTGACCTCCCCTGCAAGCGTTGATCAGACGGTCTGGACCGGTCCAATTGAGCCGTTTTGACGGGTTCAACCTGGTTTTTAGAGTTTTTGGGCTTGTTCGAGAGTTTTTTGACCGATTCAAGTTGATTCAAAAGTGTTTGAAGCTGGTTTGAGAGCATTTTTTTGTACTACACCAAATTATTATTGTAATAATTTAGTTGTTAGCTTAATTTAAGAGCCAAAACCAATCCATTTTAGGGTGTTTAATTAATTATGCATGTTGATGTATGTTTTAATTAAATTTTGAATCTTGTTGTGCATATAGTATGTCATATAGATTTAAAATCTCACTATAGGTTAACATGTACATGCATTTGATATATGTTATAATTGTTATAATGTATATAGTATGCATGTTAAGTTTTTTTTAATATAAAGTGTTATATTAAAGCATGATCATTAAGTATGAATGTATGTTATAGATGTATGATTCTAGGGTTATAATGGTTATAATTTTATTTTATAATTGTTATAAAATAACTTAGACTTTAAAATCTATAACAAAGGTAAAAGTTGCATGCTCACCTTGGATTAAATTGGTGCAATGAATAGGTCGATTACTTGTAAAATAAAGAGTTATTTACTTACCTGGGGAGATCTTGTCTAAGGTTGGGGGTTCTTAAGATGACAGTTTACGGAACACCTCCTACCTGGAGATCAAACTGGCGTCTAAGTCAAATAACCCTAGTTTTAATGAGCATGCATGAGAGATGTGAGGTAATAAAATTTGTTTATCACCTAGACATCATAGGTTAAAATCCAGTATAAGAGTTATACATGGATCTATCACCTAGACTTAGGATATGTTTAATTTAGCCGAAATATATATCTAAGTATTTTTTTTTATACCCTAAACCATTATAGAACAATTCAACTAGAGAGAAGTAGCGTACTTTTAGCTCTAGCGTCCCTAAGAGTTCACGTCGCGAGGTTCATGCAGGGCTTTGGGCCGTGCTTAGGAGCGGACTCCCTTCGGAGAGTGTTTGCATGGATCAATATCAAGGTGAATAGGGGAAGTAGTTCATAGTAAATGGGTGAGGGGTATGTAACAACATATCCCACGGTCTCTTCCATTAGGTCGCACCGTGAGATTCCTATAATGCGCCTCATGTTTGCCTTGGAGCGACCTTTCCCTTCGGAGGGTTGTATTATACGATTCAGAACACCGTGAACTCCAAATCTAGATAGGCTCTCTTAGATCAGTTTTCATATTGGCTTTCCACTTTCGGGAGCATGTTGATTCCGATTTCTAAAATCCAAAAATGGAAGGTTACGCTTTCAAGAATTACTAAGATGCTAGTATATTCTCGACCAAAGTAGCGATAACTAAAGTGCTATAAGAATAAAGAGTTATTTTGGGGTTAGCATCTAGTCGAGATTGTCTTAGTTCAGAAGAGGAATAATCAACTACCCTTCGGTGGAGGTTACTCTAAACTTTTGAAATATTGTTGCAAAATATAATAATGAAGGGTTCATTATTAGTTTTTGCTAAATTAAATTGGTTTATTTGTGATTATAGTTTTTCTAAAAGAATATGTTTATCTTTTCCAGCATGAATATCTCAATAATTCAACTCTTAACTTCCGAGAAACTAAACGGCGATAATTATTCGGCATGGAAATCAAATCTAAACACAATACTGTAGTTAACAATCTAAGATTTGTCTTAACTGAGGAATGTCCTCAAGCCCTAGCCTCAAATGGTAACCGAACTGTTCGGGAAGCATACGATCGATGGGTCAAAGCCAATGAAAAGGCCCGTGTTTACATTCTTGCCAGCATGTTTAATGTTTTGGCAAGGAAATATGAATCCTTAGCTACGGCTAAAGAGATAATAGATTAATTAAGAGAAATGTTTAGGCAACCATCATGGTCTCTTAGACACGAGGCAATTAAGCACATTTACACAAAGCGGATGAAGGAGGGGACCTCTGTTAGAGAACATGACCTGGGATGTACTTCAATATCGCTGAAGTAAACGACGGACCAGTTGATGAGGCTAATCAGGTTAGCTTTATCTTATAATATCTTCCGAAGAGTTTTATACCTTTTGAGACAAATGTGTCTTTAAATAAGATAGAATTTAACCTCACTACCCTTCTTCACGAGCTCCAGCGATTCCAAAACCTTACTTTAGGTAAGGGGAAGGAAGTGGAAGCAAATGTTGCTACCACTAAGAAAAAATTTATAAGATGATCGTCCTCTAAAAACAAAGTTGGACCCTCTAAAGCTCCAATGAAAAACAAGGGAAAAGGGTTTGCTCCCAATATAAGAAAGGGAAAGAAGGATACAGATAAAGGAAAATGTTTCCACTGTAACCAAAATGGGCATTGGAAGAGAAATTGCCCGAAGTACCTTGCAGAGAAGAAAGTTGAGAAAACGACACAAGGTAAATATGATTTACTAGTCGTTGAACATGTTTAGTGGAATATGATACATCAACCTGGATATTAGATTCATGAGCCACTAATCATATTTGTTTCTCATTTCAGGAAACTAGTTCTTAGAAAAAACCTGAAGAAGGTGAGATAACCCTCAAAATTGGAACAAGAGAGGTTGTCTCAGCTGAAGCAGTGGGAGATCTGAAGTTGTTTTCTGAAGATAGATATCTAGTACTTAAAAATGTTTTGTATGCACCTCTTATGAAGAGGAATTTGATATCTATCGCTTGTATTATAGAACAATTATATACAATATCTTTTAATATAAATGCAGCGTTCATTTTTTGTAAAGGTATTCAAATTTGTTTTGATACACTTGAAGACAACTTATATAAGTTAAGACCAACTAAAGAAATTTTTGTTTTAAATACTGAAATTTTTAGAACATTAGAAACTCAAAATAAAAAACAAAAGGTTTCCTCCAACGCCTATTTATGGCACCTAAGACTTGGTCACATAAATCTCAATAGGATTGGGAGATTGGTCAATAGTGAACTTTTAAGTCAGTTAGAAAATAACTCTTTACCTCCATGTGAATCCTGTATTGAAGGAAAGATGACCAAGAGATCTTTTACTGGAAAAGGTCTCAGAGCCAAAGTACCCTTAGAGCTCGTACATTCGGACTTTTGTGGACCAATGAATGTCAAGGCTCAAGGTGGGTATGAATATTTCATCAGTTTTATTGATGATTATTCAAGGTATGGTCATGTTTACCTGCTTCATCACAAGTCTGATTCTCTTGAAAAGTTCAAAGAATATAAGGCTGAAGTTGAGAATGAATTAGGTAAAACAATAAAGACACTTCGATCAGATCGAGGTGGAGAGTATATGGACATACGATTCCAAGATTATTTGATAGAAAATTGGATCCAATCACAACTCTCTACACCTAGTATGCCTCAGCAGAATGGTCTATCAGAAAGAAGAAACTAAATCTTATTAGATATGGATTGCTCTATGATGAGCTATGCTATCCATATTTTGAACTAGGGGACTCTCTACACCTGATTCCTTTTGGGGATATGCACTTGAATCTGCTATCCATATTTTGAACAATGTTCCCTTTAAAAGTGTTTCAGAAACACCTTATGAGCTATGGAAAGGGCGTAAAAGTAGTTTACGTCACTTTAGAATTTGGGGTTGCCTAGCACATGTGTTGGTACAAAATCCCAAGAAATTGGAACATCATTCAAAATTATGCCTATTTGAGGTTATCCAAAGGAAACAAGTAGTGGTTTGTTTTATCGTCCTAAAAAAACAAGGTATTTGTATGAATAAATGCCACATTCTTAGAGGAAGACCACATTAGAAATCATCAACCACGCAGTAAAATAGTGTTGAAAGAAATTTCAAAAGGCGCTATAAATATACCTGGTTCATCTACTAAAAACCGGTCTATTTTATCATCCCCAAGTGGCCATCGGGCCCAACGGGGCTACCCCGAGGGCCCAATTTTTGTGAGCGGAATTTCCGAAGGGAGAAAACGCGAAAACGAACCCAGGGGTTAAGAACGATGAAAAAAATCCTTGCGCCAGACGGTTTTACGAACGGAGCTCATTTGGTATCCCAAATGGCTATCGGGCCTCGCGGGGTTGCCCCGGGGCCCAATTTTTGTGTGCCAACTTTCCTGTAGGCGAAAATGCGAAAACGGACCCAGGGGTTCAGAACGATGAAAGAAAGTCGTACGCCAAACGGTTTTGCTAACGGAGCTCATTTGGTGCCTTAAATGGCTATCGGACCCAGCAGGGCTGCCCCGGGGCCCAATTTTTGTGCGCGAACTTTCCGGCCGGCGAAAACGAAAAAATGAACCCAGGGGTTAAGAACGATGGAAAAAAGCCGTGCGCGCAGAGGGTTTTGCAAACGAAGCTCATTTGGTGCCCCAAATGGCTATCGGGCCTGGTGGGGTTGCCCCGGGTACCCAATTTTTGTGCGCGGACTTTTCGGCGGGCGAAAACGCGAAAACGAACCCAACAGTTAAGAACGATGAAAAAAAGGCGTGCGTGCAGACGGTTTTGCGAACGGAGCTCATTTAGGGTCCCAAATGGCTATCGGGCCCGGCGGGGCTGCCTTGAGGCCCAATTTTTTTGGAAATTTCCGGAGGGTGAAAATGCAAAAATGGACCCAGGGGTTCAGAACAATGAAAACAAACCGTGCGACAGACGTTTTTGCAAATGAAGCTCATTTTGTGCCCCAAATGACTATCGGGCCCGGCGGGGCTGCCTCGAGGCCCAATTTTTGTGCGCGAACTTTCCGGCGGGCGAAAACGCAAAAACAAACCTGGGGGTTAAAAACGATGAAAAAAAAAACCCTGTGCCAGACGGTTTTGCAAACGAAGCTGATTTGGTGCCCCAAATGGCTATCGAGCCCGATGGAGCTGCCCTGGGGACCAAACCGTGTGCGTAAACTTTTCAGCGGGCGAAAACGTGAAAAAGGACTTGGGGGTTAAGAACGACGAAAAAAAGTCGTGCGCCAAACGGTTTTGCGAATGGAGCTAATTTGGTGCCCCAAATGACTGTTGGGCCCGGCGGGGCTGCCCTGGAGGCCTAATTTTTGTGCGCGAACTTTCCGGCAGGTGAAAACGCGAAAACAGACCCAAGGGCTAAGATCGATGAAAAAAAGTAATACGCCAGATGGTTTTGCGAGCAGAGCTCATTTGATGCCCCAAATGGGTATCGGACCCGCAGGGCCCAATTTTTGTGCATGAACTTTCCGGCGGGCAAAAACGCGAAAACGGACCAAGGGGCTAAGAACGATGAAAAAAAGTCGTACGCGCAGACGGTTTTGTGAACGAAGCTCATTTTGTGCCTCAAATGGCTAATGCGCCCGGCGGGACTGCCTTGGGGCCTAATTTTTATCTGCGGACTTTCCGGCGGGTGAAAACGCGAAAATGGACCTAGGGGTTAAGAACAATGAAAAAAAGTCATGCACTAGACGGTTTTGTGAAAGGAGCTCATTTAGTATTAGAAATGGCTATCGGGCCCAGCGGGGCTGCCCCGAGGCCCAATTTTTATGCACGAACGTTCCGGCAGGCAAAAACGCGAAAACGAACCCAGGGGTTAAGAACGATGAAAAAAAGTCGTCTGCCAGACGATTTTGAGAACGGAGCTTATTTGGTGCCCGAAATGGCTATCGGGCTCGGTGGGGCTGCCTCAGGGCCCAATTTTTGTGCGCGAACTTTTCGGCGGGCGAAAACTCGAAAAAGAACCCAGGGTTTAAGAACGATAAAAAAAGTTGTGCGCTAGACAGTTTTGCGAACGGAGCACATTTGGTGCCCTAAATGGCTATCGGACCCGGCGGGGCTTCCCCGTGGCCCAAATTTTGTACTTCCGGCGGGCGAAAACGCGAAAATGGACCTAGAGTTAAGAATGATGAAAAAAAGCCGCGCGTTAAACGATTTTGCGAACTGAGCTCATTTGGTACCCCAAATGGTTATCGGGCCTGGTGGGGCTGCCCCGGGGCCCAATTTTTGTGCGCGAACTTTTCGGCGGGCGAAAACGCAAAAACGAACCCAGGGATTAGGAACGATGAAAAAAAACCGTGCACTAGGCAGTTTTGCAAACGAAGCTTATTTGGTGTCCCAAATGGCTATCGGGCCCGGCGGGGCTGCCTCGGGGCCTAATTTTTGTGTATGAACTTTCCGGCAGGCAAAACGCAAAAACCGACTATGGGGTTAAGAACGATGAAAAAAAGTCATGTGCCAGGCATTTTTGCGAACGGAGCACATTTGGTGCCCCAAATGGCTATTGGGCCCTGCGGGGCTGCCCCTGGGCCCATTTTTTGTGCGCGAACTTTCTGGCAGGCGAAAAACCAAAAACAGACCCAAGGGTTAAGAACGATTAAAAAAAGTCGTGCGCCAAATGGTTTTGCGAACGGAGCTCATTTGGTGCCCCAAATGACTATCGGGCTTGGCGAGGCTGCCCCGTGGCCCAATTTTTGTGTGCGAACTTTTCGATGGGCGAAAATGCGAAAACGGACCCAGTAGTTAACAACGATGAAAAAAAGTTGTGCGCCAGGCGGTTTTGCGAACGGAGCATTACCTCCATGTGAATCTTGTCTTAAACGAAAAATGACTAAAATGCCTATTACTTGAAAATGTTATAGAACCAAAAAGCCCTTAGAATTCATACATTCAGATATTTATCGTCCAATAAATGTAAAAACTCTAGAAGGGTACGAATACTTTGTTGGATTTAGTGTCCTAAATTTCATGTATCTTATAGTATGTAAAAACAAATTATATATTTAATAAAATAATAGGTATTTTATTGACATCTAGACTGTATTAATTCAATCCAATAAACTAAAAACCCAAGGTTATGTGATGTCACTTGAACAGTATGTGATAGACATACAAGTGGTTCATGTTCAAGTTATAACCTAAAAGGTCTGCAGTAAATGGATAAGATTGGGTGTTTTATCCTGGTAACATTGCAGATACGACCCACTTTGTAATTGTTACATGAGTTTTAAATGTTACAGACAATATGAGCCATATTGTTCATGTGGATACATATGAGTGGAGGTATCCTGTATCAAGACTGGACTGCAAAATGATTGGTTTCTCTTTATAACATTATTACTTGAAGAAACCAACAATTTACTAGGATGACCATAGGTGACTTGACCTTAATCCTAAATGAGTTGTGAACCCCTGTCTATGAGGGCAATCCTTTGATCTGTATAGGTGAGAGTGGCCAAGTTAGCCGACTCAACGAGCCTACGATTTTAAGGATTTGTCTAAGTAGGGAGCTGGGAACACACATACACAAGAAGAAATTCGCTCCTTCTTGATTATAGGGAAAGTAGATAAATTGCTCTCTTAACAGTTGATTACGGGTCTTGAACAATGAGATCTCAACCTCTCACTGACCCAAGAGGTGTTAGTTTATAGTTTGACTATAAGTTATTTATTCATTGGAGGAATAAGTAGTACTTAAGCAGTTAGATATAACTACAAGGATAAAACAGTATTTTGAGCCAGCTGCAATTATGAACAATTTGTGAAGAGTCGACTCATTGTTGATTGATTATATCCATGGACACAGATATGTATTTGTAGTGCGAAAAGTGTAGCTATCAGTCTTTAGATGAGTGACAGATAGTTAATGAATATTGATTGATTTAATTAAAGAGTTTAATTAATTAATCTCATATCATTTGAGCTTTTAATCTATTGGTCCATAAGGTCCCCTATTAGCTCGCTAAGGATAGTAATGAGAAATTATTTGAATTGTTCAAATTACTTAAAGGAATTTTGTATTAATATGATTAATATTTAGTGTATTATGATACTTTATAGAATATGGTTAATTGTAGGTATGATCGATAATCCAAACTACACATGAGAGATATATTTGAATGAGATTCAAATATTAAATTCATGTGAATTGGATTCATATAGAATTATAATATTAGAGAGATGTATTTGAATGAGATTCAAATATTAGATTTATATGAATTGGATTCATAAAGAAATGTATGCATATAAATATGTGATATTTATATGTTAATTAATTAACATTATATTAAATATGATTTATTTTATAGTTGTTTAATTTATATGTTAATTGATTAATTAATGGTTAATTAATTAATTAAAAAATTCATGGAGAATGAAGGCTAGTATAAATATGTGATACTTAATTAACTGTACATTAAATATAATTTAATATATAGTTATTTAATTTGCATGTTAATTGATTAATTAATAGTTAATTAATCAATTAACAAATGATGGGAAATGAGAAAAACTTGGAGAAGGGGTTACCCTATTTCTATAAATACATCATTATAACCCATTTAGAGTATGGGTTTTCATTTTTTGAAAAGAAATCCTAGTCTCCGACTCTCCACTCTTAAAAACATTCCTCTACTTTTCATTCCCTCTTCCAAGGTGTCAGAGCCCACACACCTAGCTCCTTGGAGCATAATGGGAAAGCTCTTACGGTAGTGTCTTTGTTCGTTGAGAAATTCATGGTTGGTTGGTTGCAAAGTAGAGGGAAACATTAGGGGTGTTCAAAAAACCGGATGACTCGAAAAAACCGATCAACCCAACCCAACCCGTTCGGTTTGGGTTGGGTTATGAATTTTTTTGGGTTGGGTTGGGTTCAAATAAATGAAAATTTTATGGGTTGGGTTGGTTCATGGGTCACCTAAAATAACCTAAACCAACCCGAACTTATTATTAACTTTAGATTTTTTTTTTTTTTTTTTTTTTTGCTTATGTACAATTAGATATACATATATTTATTTTAGTTTTTTTAAATTTTATCAGTTTTTTGGATAATTTATTCTTCCTTGACTTTTAAAAATAGTTTTTTTTTACACTTTGAAAAAAGATTATACATTGTATAAATTGAAATTGAGTTGTTAATCTTAATTCATATATGAAAATAATTAAATCGAATTTTTACATATTAACATTTTACTTCCTTTTATAAAAAAAAAAATTAAATAAATGACCTGAGTAACCCGAACCAACCCAACCCAAATATTTCATGATTGGGTTGGGTTGGGTTGTATTCATTTTTTAATGAGGGTTGAAAAAATTTACAACCTGAACAATTGGGTTGGGTCTAAAAAGTCCAACCCAACCTAACTCACGAACACCCTTAGAAAACAAGAAGACAAAGGGATCTTTAAGGGTGCGTATTCTTCTTTCGTTTCTTCTCTTCTTCTTTATTAGGAGCATGCTTAGGCTTACTTGGATGTTTATCCTATTGTCTGAGATTTTTTCGCTGTTTTTATGTTTTATAAAATCATTTTTTCAAAATGTAAGGCAATCACACGCTTCTGTGGGAATCCGATTCCCTTCAATTGGTATAAGAGCCTAATTTTTGCAATTTTGATTTTCAGTTTTTAGAAATAAAAATCAAGAATGGTGGGTTGCTTTTAAATTATATGCATGAGATGTACGTGACTTTAATTGGAATTTGTGGGTTGAATTTTTAGGCCGTTGGCATTTAGATTTAAGTTTTAATTGATGGGATCAATGTAAAATCTAATGTTTATGGGTATTTTTTTACTGTAAATCGAGTCTATAAGTCCACGTTGTTCGTGGCAAAAAGTTTCTATGAAAAGAACCCCAAAAAACAAAGGTGAACCAAGAAAAAATAGAGAGGAACAATGCAGTGCAGGTAGATTTTTCAGGGACAGCTTTCACAAATGTATCGATTGCTGGAGTTCTAACTGTTGGATAATGCTGAAACAAGACACCTAGGGTCTCGTTTTGAACGGGAGCTCTGATTTATCCGCTGTCACCACTGAATAGAATCACCTTTCTTTTGTTTTTTCCGTTTTCTTTTAGAATTTTCTAAATTTTAGGGTTTTAGATTTTATTTGATTTGTAATGCCAATAGCTTGTCAACTTTGCTATTTTTAGAATTTAGTTATGCGTGAAATGTTTTATTTAAATTAAAATTTTGAATGTTGCATAAAGCAATTTAGATTAAAATCTCACCTTAGAATAAACGTGTTTTATGCATCATTTTTAATATAAGTGTTATATTATATGGTTGCATGATTAATTAAGCATCCCCATGCATCATATTAGAATATAGTTGTTATATAGTATGATAGCATGTGAATTATTTTCATTAGTTATAATATAATTGTTATATTGTTTAATGAAAATGAATATGTATGTTTATTTTCATGGATGATAATTACAAATGTTATTTTATTAGATGAAAATAAACTTTCATTAAGCATGACACATGCTCGGCCTTGTGGTGCCTTGCATGCACCTTCCCTTAGGAAGGTCTTTGCATTAGTCAATATCAAGGTGAATGGAGAAATTGTTTATAGTAAGTGGAAGAAGGATGTGTGACAATACATCCTACAGTCTTTTTCATTGGTTTGAAATGTTTTTTCTATGCTCGACCTCGTGGTCCCTTGGGAGCATCTCCCTTAGGAAGGTGTTTGTATGGGAAAGAGACATAACAAACCCCAGAAATGGATAAGATCGCTATAATCAATTGCATCAATTACGTTCTACCATGAGGCAGACTGGTTGGGGCGGGATTATAGGGTTAAAAATGAAGGGTTACACATACAAGAAAACATTAAGGTAGTTAATGATTTCTAGACCAAATCAATAGTAATTAAATGTTATAGTAAGAGTTATTCTGGTGTAATATTTGATTGCGAATGTCTCAATTTAGTGGAGTAAATGTTCGCCCCGAGGTGGCATTTATTCTAAATCATTGAAGTATTATTGCAAAATAGAATGATGTTAGGATTCATTACTTCTTTTGCTAAACTGATCGGATTAAAATGAATTTTTGCATATTTAATATAGATAATTTTGTTTTGAATCAGCATATCTAAATTAGCTCGGTTATTTCTTTGCTTGGCATCGACAAATTAATAGGGAAAAACTATGCAACATGGAAAAATACGATTAACACTGTTGTGGTAGTCGAATACCTCAAAATTTTCCTAACGGAGGAATATTTCGTGAAGCCTATGACAAATGGACTAAGGCCAATGATAAGGCCAGGGTCTATATTTTGGCAAGCTTAACTGAAGTCTTGGCCAAAAAACATGAGCCCATGATCACTGCACGTGAGATCTTGGAGTTATTGCGTGAGATGTTCGGCCAACTGGCTATACATCTCAAAACCATGATGCTCTGAAGTTCATCTTCAATGCCAGAATGAACGAGGGATCGTCTGTTAGGGAACATGTCTGTTAGAGAACATGTCTGATGCGTTCGTACCATGCGATGAGATGAAAATGAGGTTATAATGCTTTGTTTTTCCTGGCAGAACCCAAATGTAAGTCCAACCAGGGTCCTAGTAAGTCCAGGATCGAACTCAAGGATTGCTTACAAGTGTGCGATGAAACTAATACTCCGATCTTAATGCAAATGAAATGTTCACTCAAACGGTCAATTTTTTGTATTGTTCTAACTCTAAACTTTATGCGATGAGGGTTATACTTTAAGTGAAATAGTGTGAGCGGTGGTTATTGGATACTGATATGCAATGAGAAGGTTGAGAAGAATTTTCACCAATACTTCCTAAGCAACTACATGAATCATGCGTTCAAGTAATGCACTTGATATTATGACCAACACTTCTCAGTGTATCTAGCCACACTATTCTATCTCTAGGATGCATGCAATGAATGTAATATGTAAAACATGTACTTATTTCTACGGAGCATCTCCTCTTAGTTTATAAGTTCTAAATCTGAGTTCTTTTAAACCTAGATTCAATTTACTTAGAATAATCTTTTGATTCATTCAAGTGATGCATGTAGGCATGCATAAAACAAGTTGATCGCACAATTCTTTTGTTGTTTAGTTCATGCTGGCTATATGCTTCTCAACTCATAAAGTAATTTAGCTACTCATGATAATGATGGAGAAAATGAACAAAGGATGGAATAAATATGTATTCATATTGCAAACTTTGAACTTTTCAAGGTAACAATACAACACAAATACACTTTAAGATAAAGAAAGGGATAGAGAATCAAGCCATGGTGTGCAATATCTTGTTTCCTCCGGCTCTAATGATGATTGCTTCACTCAAAAATTAAATAATGAAGCTTCTCTTCTTCAACAAGAGACCCAAGCTCTCACTAGGGTGTTTTATAGTTGAACGAGAAGCATTTTTGACAGATTTTTCTTCTCAGAAATTTTGTGTCTCTCGTGTCCCTTGCATCGCGATTGCATGGGTATTTATAGGCGTATGAGGATGACGTCTCTTCTCTCACTCATGATTATGCTAATAAGGTGTATTAAATTCCATACCCTAATGTGCCGCCTACAATGCGTCAAAAGTTCATTGAATCTTCAACGAAGTTCTCTTGTCAGCCACCAACTCAATCTAAGATTTGACTTCCATCGCCCATGTCATATCATGCTTCATCGCCTAAAGTTATCAACTTAGTTGGTTATACGATCATGTGTTTGTTTATGATAGTTATTGTTTGACCGCATTAGTGGGCGTTCTGCATTAAAATAGCGACATTAGGTCAAAATTCAAATAGATCAAGCGTTGAAGATGTATGATCGCATATTGTGATTACTTTATGAATTCTTCAACAAAAATGTCACACTTTCAGAGCTTTTTCTTATTCTTTTAGATGAGAGAGATAAAATAATTTTTATTTCTATAAGTTATCAATGTTCTTAACACGATGGTCCACTTCAATATTGCTGAGATGAACGGGGTTGTCATAGACGAGTCTAGCCAAGTAAGCTTTATTCACGAAACTCTTCCGAAGAGTTATCTTCAGTTCTGCAGCAATGTTGTCATGAACAAGATTGAATATAATCTTATCACCCTTCTCAATGAGCTGCAGATTTACGAGTCCTTGATGAAAGTCAAAGGACAACACGGAGAGGCAATGTTGCCAGTTTCTCAAAAAATTTCCACAGGGGTTCTACCTTTGGGACTATGTCTGCCCCTTCTTCCACTGGCTCTAAAAAATGGAAAAAGAAGAAAGGTGGTAAAGCAAAGAATAAAGTTATCCCACCTGTTGCTGCCCACAAGGGAAAAAAAGGTCAAGGCTGTAAAGGGAACCTGTTTTCATTGCAACCAGGATGGGCATTGGAAACGTAACTGCCCAAAGTATTTGGCCAAAAAGAAGAAGGAAAAATAAGGTAAATATGATTTCCTGGTTCTAGAAACGTATTTAGTGGAAAATGATAATATTGCCTAGATACTTGATTCAGAAGCCACTAATTATGTTTGTACTTCTTTACAGGAAACTAGTTCCTGAAAGCAGCTGGAGGCTAGAAAGATAACTCTACAGGTTGGAATAGGGGAGATCGTCTCAGCGGTTGCAGTTGAGATCTTGAAGTTATTTTTCAATTCAAAATTTATATTGTTAGACAATGTTTACTATGTTCCTAATTTTAAGAGGAACTTAATTTCAATTTCGTGTTTGTTAGAACATTCTTATAATATATCTTTTATTCGTGATAAAGTGTTTGTCTTGAAAAATGGTGTTGATATATGTTTTGTAATAAGCGAAACTAACTTATATGTACTAAGGCATTTCAATTTCGTGTTTCCTATAATATATCTTTTATTCGTGATAAAGTGTTTGTCTTGAAAAATGGTGTTGATATATGTTTTGTAATAAGTGAAACTAACTTATATGTATTAAGACCATTAGTATCTAAAATGCTCCATAATGTTGAAATGTTCAACACTGCAACCACATAAAACAAAAGAAGAAAGGTTTCTCCAAAAGAAAATGCTCATCTTTCGCATCTAAGACTATGTCATATTAATCTCAATAGGATAAAAGATTGGTTAAGAATAGACTGCTAAACAAGCTAGAAGAAAATTCTTTACTAGTATGTGAATCTTGTCTAGAAGGAAATGACAAAACGAAATTTTTCTGGGTAATAGAGCCAAAGAACCCTTGGAGTTTATACATTCAGACCTTGATGGTTCTACAGCATTAAAGCAAGAGGAGGGTTTAAATACTTCGTCATTTTTACTAACAATTATTCTAGATATGGGTATGTTTACCTGATGCAACATAAGTCCAATACACTTGAAAAGTTCAAGGAGTATAAGGCTGAAGTTGAGAATTTATTGGACAAAAAGATAAAAACACTTCAATCAAATCGAGGTGGAGAGTACATGGATATAGGATTCCAAAACTATATGATAGAACATGGAATCACATCTTAACTCTCAGCACCAGGTACACCTCAACAAAATGATGTATCATAAAGGAGAAATAGAACCCTATTGGACATGGTTTGATCCATGATGAGTTATGCTTCTCTACCTATCTCATTATGGGGTTATGGAGTGGAGCTTGCAGCGTACATTTTGAAAAAAATTCCGTCAAAGAGTATTTCTGAGACGACTTTTGAATTATGGAGAGGTCGTAAAAATAGTTTATGACATCTCAGGATTTTAGGGGTATCCAACGCATGTGCTTGTGGAAAACTAGAAGAAATTGAAACCATGTTCAAAATTATGCCTCTTTACTCCAAAGAAATGAGAGGTGATCACTTTTATGATCCAAAAGAGAATAAAGTGTTTGTATCGACAAATGCGACATTCTTAGAGAAATACCACATTAGAGAACATAGACTAAGAAGTAAAATCGTACTAAATGAACTTACCAAAGAAACTAGTGAAACTTCAATAAGAGTTGTTGAAGCGAGAGGCACTTCGACAAAGATTGTTGTGATGGAACGAACACATGCACGGTAGAAGAAAAACGAATCTAAAGTACTCTAATTAGGTTTATCAGAAAAGATAAGCATGCAATTGAAACAAATAAAAGGGGGAAAAGAATACAACCTTTGTAGACTTTGAATCTTCTCCAAATTAGCTCCAATCTCCTTAGGAACGGTCATAGACCACCACGAGTCTTCCAGATTATTCTTCGTGTTGGGGTTGATGACCTAAACTCTCGTGTCCTGTAGTTTGTAAATAGTTTATACGAACGCTTGTGATGTATAATATATGATATTTTACTTCACTTCTTGGTTTTGCTCAGTTAATTGTTTTATTTGCTTTACCGCAAACCAATAAACCTAAAATCTTTAGTTATCTGTATGTAACTTAAGCATGTATGTGGTGACATACAAGTGGATCATGTCTTAAGTGATAACTAAAATGGTCTGTAGTATATTGATATAGGAGGGGAACCTTATCCTGGTAACGCTATGGATGCGGCCCGCTTTATGGAATGGTCACAAGTGTTGTGACTTGTCACAGATGGTCTGATCCTGATCATTCTGTAGGGGACATGCGACCGGGGGCGTCCTATACAAAGAGTTTGTATAAGATCTAACTACGAAGTGTTAACGTCTCGTTATATAACACCGTTCATGATAGAGACTTCAATTCATTAGGATGACCATAAGTAACATGACCTCAATCCTGAGTGAGTTGGGAACTCCTGCTATTGAGGGCGGTCCTTTGATTTGCATGGGTGCGAGTGGCCAGGTCGTCGACTCAAACCTACCACTTTGGGGATTCATCTGATTTGAGAGTTGGAAACTCAACTACACAAGATGGAATTCACTCCTTCCCCAAAGCAAGGGTAAGTAGATAGATAACTCCCTTAATGACTGATTCCAGGGCTTGAACGATGTGGCGCACACACTTTCTCTTGGCCCGAGAGGTGTTCACACATAGTTGGACTATGTTGTATTATTCATTAGAGGGATAAGTGGTACTTAAGGAGTGAGATATAACTACAGGGGCACAACGGTAAATTGGCCCAGGTGTACTTACGAGCATCTGTGAAGGGTCATCATACTCATGATTGGTTATATCTGATGGACACAAAAATATATCTGTGGTAAGAAGAGTTCAGCTATTGGTCTTTAGTGGAATGTCTGACAGTTAACGGATGGTGGATCTCGTCGATAAAGAGTTTAGTCAGCTATTCATGTACCATTGGAGCTTCGAGCCATAGGTCCATAAGGCCCCCTTGGTAGCTTGGATAAAGTTGAGAATCAGTTTTTGTTCAGTTTGAAATGTTCAAATTAACAAGAGGGAGTTTGATTATATATGATATAATCAACTAAATGTATGAGATACAGTATTTTGGAGAAAATTGGATATAAATATGATTTATATCAAGTAGGGGAGAAATTACTATAGTAGATATATGATATCAAACTATAGGTTAAGAATATAATATGATTATATTCATTATTTAATTAATTAGGTGGTTATGAGATAATTGGCCGAGAATTTCTCCGGAATCATGTGAAAGTGGGAAGATCGAATTCAGTTCTTGTAACTGAAGGATAAAATGAAAATTGTCATTTTGTAAGACACGCAAGAAATTCGCTCAAGGTGTGTTTCCATATAATCGCTTAGCATTGAGAGCCTATACGATAGCGCCCATCGTCCTAAACGATCGCATACCCGTGCACTAAACAATCGCCTGCGATTTCTAAACGATCGCTTAACGCACCGAGCATACCTAAACGATCGTCTACCATTTACTAGATGATCGCTTAGCAAAACCTACACGATCGTGTACCTTTTTCTAAATGACAAGCACCCGACTATACGATAGTCTTCTACTATCTTCCACTTGCTTGTTCGTACTACACGATCGTCTTTTCCTCCTTCCTCTACCAATTCCATCAAAGTCCACCCTTTGGATTCTCACTCTGAGAATACCAAGGGTTTCGAGTGGTGGTGTCGTCCTCGGTTGCTATTGGTTCGTGCACTGCCGATCGTGTAGACGATCGTGGTGCTGTTAGGCGACTGTTTGCTGGGCGATAAGGAGTGTAGAGGAGTTCACTTCTGCTTGACTGAGTTTGAGTGAAGATTGTCTTCAACTGGTACGTTTACTCAGTCTTTTGTGTTTTAATTGTTAAAACATGCCTATAATTAGTGTTACAATGCATATCAGTCACAATGAAATCAAAAAGATCCCCTTCTACTTGTGGATTCTCTTGTTTAAGAACTCTTTCAATTGGTATCAGGGCCAGGTTACTGATATTTCAATTTCATTGATGCAAAGAATTACATATGCATTCGCGGTGGGTGCAACATATCTACTCTCTGTTTGATTGTTAAATTATTTGTGGATGTGCGGATTAATGGAGTTTTTTAGGATGAAACCTCGGTTTGATTATTTTTTTTTTCATTTTCGGTTAATTGTAAAGGTCCCTGCGTTTTTTGGGCATAATTAATTGTTATTGAGTATGTAATTCAAAGTTAGTTTAAGTCTTGAGTCGTTCGTGAAGAAGTTTGGAGCAAGGGTTGCTACTCTTCGAGGAAGAAGACGATCAAGAGTTGATTGGGTCGTGTAGACGATGGGGTAGGCGATCGCTGAGTATCGAATGCTCGGTTGTTGTTTAACGCGCGCACGTACTAGACGATCGTTTAGCTCAGCAAGATTCATCGCTTAGTACCTGACTAAACGATCACGAAGTAACGCACGGTAAATTGTTTACCTCTTCGTGCGTTAAGCAATCATCTACAGATCAGGCTTCATAGCCTCGTTGTCGTCTAAGTGACCGTTTTAGCTTTTTCGCGCTATCGTCTAGTGTGCACTAAGCGGTCGTTTACCTGCGGCGTTTACTAAACGATTAAGCTTCACCCAACGATTCAAGACCCGGTTCGCCTATAAATCGGTTTGCTCGATGAAAAATGTAATAAATAGAATTATTTCATTCCGGTTTTGCAAAGGTTCATCCCGGTCCATTAATCTTTCGTTTATTACTTGAGATGTATGGTTATTTATATGTCATATGGTATGCACATATAGTAAACCCCACCTTAGGTTATGCATTGGTCATGCATCATCTCTTTATTGTAAATGTTATAGTTTAGAGAAGCATGATTTAATTATGTAAGAGCATGCTCATGCATCATATAATATAAGAGTTATATTTATACATGCGTAAAAAGCATTGACATGCATCATCTTTATATTATAATTGTTGTAGTATAAGGGTGTATGGAAAGCATGTTTGCTTGGTTATTACGTGTATATAAAAGTTATGTATAGTAATGACCGGACATTGCATAAAGCATGATACATAGGTTTCTTTATAAGCGTTATAAACACCTAGTTATGCGCAATGTGTTTTAGTTGTTTCTTTTTAAAGGTTTAAGAGAAATTAGAACTAAAAGCAATAAGAAAGACATGCATGCTCACTTAGGTTTAATTCATAGTTTTAAAATGTTTAAAACTTGGATGACATAGACCTACGATCACGGTTCTAATATGATTAGCAACCCTTAGGCTTTAATCTTTTAATCAGTTTAATAGGAAAATGGATTAATAAAGTGTTAAAGTGTAGCAAATCTATCTATAATGGACCTTTTGTCTAAGGCGGGTTTTGGCTAAGCTGGGGTATTTAAGTTGATGGAAACGTAACACCCCTACCTGAAAAGGTGAATTAGATAAATTTAATGCATGCATGCAAGTTAAGAAGAGTCCATTAAAGTGTTTAAATGTGACTACTTGAACTTGTTCATATTTCATAGACAAAAGTTTTTTATGAGTGGATTTAAAAAGATGACTTAAACTAAAATCAGTAGTCGGATTGTATAAGTTAACGAACCCCTAGGTAGAACATTCAGTGGGTGGTACTTGAGGCATATGATGCTTCATTTAAACCTTTCACATTTCTCCTATATAGTCCACACTGTGAGATTTACCCTCGGCCTCGTGGCACCAGTGTTCCCTTAAAGGATGGTGTTTGGGTAGGTCAATATCAAGGTAGATGGAGAGAGTGTTCATAGTAAGTGGGAGTGGAAAGTGCGACAACATATCCCACGGTATCCCTCATTGGATTGAATAAAGTTTCTGCGCATCGCCTCGAGGCACCTTGGGAATGTCCCCCTATAGGATGACAGTTTTGTGTGTTTTTTTATTTGATCTCCTGAAAGAGGATAAGGTTACTTAGTCTCTTGTCTTAATTTGCTTCTTCCCTACGGTGGGCTCATTAGGGCGGGACTTTAGCACTGAAGGCGAGAGGTCACACTTACGTGGGATTGTTAAAGGTTAACAGTTCTGGACCAAATAAATGGTGCTGCCAGGTTCAGTTCCAAGAGTTGGTTCTGCTTAATGGTTGAGAAGGTCTCATCCCAGTGAAGGGGCATTTGATCACCCTACCGGTGACATTTGTCTTGCCTCACTGGGACATCATTGCAAAATAGAAGTCTGTCACTTAACGTACTTGGAAACTGTTTTGCAAAATTAATTGGTTAAAATGTGGTTTAGCAAAATCTAATAAAAGTTTTGTTCGTTTCTCAGCAACAAATTTTGAAAATGGCCACAACCACAATAGCTTTTCTTAGTGCCGAGAAATTCACTGGCGATAATTTTTCAACATGGAAACACATGATCACAACAATTTTAATCATTGAGGATCTCATGTTTGATCTCACGGAGGTCTGTCCTCCTATTCTAGCTCCGAATGCCGCTCAAAATGTTCATGAGGCATATGAGCAATGGACACGGGCAAATGAGAAGGCCCGAGACTATATCTTGACAAGTTTTAATGATGTCTTGGCCAAGAAGCATGAGCCTATGGTCTCAGCGCGTGAGATCATGGAGTCCCTACGGGGGATGTTTGGACAACCGTCTGAACAACTCAAGCATGAGGCTCTTAATTATATATTCAACTCCAAAATGGAAGAAGGCACCTCTGTTCATGAACATATGCTTAATATGATGGTCCACTTCAATGTGGCGGAGTTGAATGGGTCTACTATCGATAAGGGTAGCCAGGTTAGCATAATCCTGCATTCATTGCTAGAGAGCTTCCTGCACTTTGTTAGCATTGTGATTCTTAACAAAGTGAAATACACCCTTCAAACTCTCCTCAACGAGTTGCAGACCTATCAATCTTTATTGAAAAGTAAGGAGAGGAAGAAGGCTGAGGCTTCATCTTCAAGGACGTTCCATAGAGGTTCGATCTCAGGAACAAAGTTTGCACCTTCTACTTCTAACTCTGCAAAGGGGAAGAAGAAGAATGGGTGGTAAGGGGAAAGGGAAGATGCCTGCTAACCTGCCACCTGTCGCCCCAAGAAGGCGTCCACCGTCGGTTGAAAAGGGAAAATGTTTCCACTGGAACCAGGATGGACATTGGAAGAGGAACTGTCCTCACTGGCTGAAGGAAAGGACCAAGGTTAAGGCCAATGTAGATAAAGATAAATATGATTTACTTGTACTTGAAACTTGTTTAGTGGAGAATGATGATTCTGCCTGGATAATTGATTCGGGCACCACTATTCACATTTGTAATTCTTTTCAGGGGATTAGATCCTGGTGACAGTTGGAAGCTAGTGAGATAACGATGCGAGTAGGCATCAGGCACGTCGTCTCAACTATGGCAGTGGGAGGGATCCAATTATCTTTACAGAATAGGTTTCTTGTTTTACATGATGTATATATTGTTCCTGAACTTAAGAGGAACATTATTTTTGTAAATTGCTTGTTGCAATGTAAATACACTCTTTCTTTTAATATGGATAAAGTATTTATTCATAAAGATGGTGTTAATATTTGTACAGCGTATCTGGAAAGTAACTTGTATGTGCTAAGACCGTTAGCCATAAGTTCCCTCCATAACACTGAGTTGTTTAAAACTGCCGCAACTCAATCTAAACGTCAACAAATTTCTCCAAAAGAAAATGCCCAACTTTGGCACCTTTGATTAGGGCACATCAATCTCAATAGGATTGAGAGATTGGTAAACAATGACCTTCTAAGTGAGTTAGAAGAAAATTCTTTACCGGTGTACGAATCTTGCCTTGAGGGTAAGATGACTAAAAGACCTTTTACTGGAAAAGGTTATCGAGCCAAAGAGCCTCTTGAGTTAGTACATTCTGACCTTTGTGGTCCCATGAATATGTGAGCCCGAGGTGGCTATGAGTATTTTATCAGTTTTACTGATGATTACTCTAGGTATGGGTATGTTTATCTTATGCAACGGAAGTCTGAATCATTTGAAAAGTTTAAAGAGTTCAAGGCTGAAGTTGAAAACGCATTGGATAAACTGATTAAAACACTTCGATCAGATCGAGGTGGAGAGTTTTTGGACTCAACATTTCAGGACTATTTGATAGAACATGGAATCGTTTCCCAACTCCCAGCGTCGAGTACACCTCAGCAAAATAGTGTAACGGAGAGAAGAAATAGACCTTGTTGGACATGGTTCGTTCTATGACGAGTTACACTTTCTTACCAGACTCATTTTGGGGTTTCGCAGTGGAGACTGCGATATACATACTCAACTGTGTTCCTTCCAAGAGTGTTGCAAGAACACCTCTGGAGTTGTTGAACGGACGTAAAGCTAGTTTACGTCACTTTCGCATTTGGGTTTGTCCAGCACATGTGCTTGAGGAAAATCCCAAGAAGTTGGAACCACGGCCGAGGTTATGCCTCTTTGTAGGCTACCCCAAAGGTACACGAGGGGGTTATTTTTATGATCCGTCGGAAAATAGGGTGTTTGTTTCCATGAACGCTACTTTCCTGGAGGAGGATCATATTAGGGAGCACAGTCCACGAAGTAAAGTTGTGTTGCGTGAGCTTTCCAATGAAACTACTGAAACTTCAACAAGAGTTGTTGAAGAGCATGCTTCATCAGCAAGCGTTGTTAATGGTAGTTTATCTAGTGGGTCGGTTCCACCTCAAGAGTTGAGGGAACCTCGATGCAGTGGGAGGGTTGCAAACCCGCCCGTTCACTATTTGGGTTTCACGGAAATTCTAGCTATGGTAGCAGATGGTGACGTTGAGGATTCGTTGTCTTATCAGAAGGCAATGGAGGATGTAGACTGGGATGAATGGGTCAAGGTCATGGATCTCGAGATGGAGTCAATGTACTTCAACTCAGTATGGAGCCTGATGAGGTAAGACCTATAGGTTGTAAATGGATTTACAAGTGCAAATGGGATGCTGATAGGAAGGTGAAAACCTTCAAGGCTCAACTTGTGGCAAAGGGTTATACCCAGGTAGAGGGAGTCGACTATGAGGAGACTTTCTCGCCTGTTGCCATGTTAAAGTCGATCTGCATCCTCCTGTCCATTATAGCTTATTAAAATTATGAGATATGGCAAATGGACGTCAAGTTCTGAATGGCAATCTTGAAGAGACCATTTACATGGTGCAACCCGAGGGATTCATAGCCCAAGGTCAATAGCAAAATGTTTGCATCGGTCCATTTATGGGCTGAAACATGCATCTCAATCTTAGAACATACAGTTTGATACTGCGATCAAGTCGTATGGTTTTGACTATGTCTACAAGAAGATCATCAACGCTTCAGTAGTATTCTTAGTGTTGTATGTAGATGATATTCTACTCATTGGAAATGATGTATGCCTACTGATTGCAGTTAAGAACTGGTTAACGAACCAATTCCAAATGAAAGATTTGGAAGAGGCTCAGTTTGTTCTAGGTATACAAATCTTTCGGGATCGTAAGAACAAAGTCCTAACATTGTCTCAGACATCATACATTGACAAGATGTTGCTAAATATTCGATGTAGGACTCTAAGAGGGGCTTACTACCGTTCAGGCACGGAGTCACTTTGTCTAAGGACATGTGTCCTAAGACGCCTCAAGAGGTTGAGGAAATGAGATGGGTCCCATATGTGTTTGCCATTGGCAGTTTGATGTACGTGATGCTCTATACTCGACCAGACATCTGCTATGTTGTGGGCATAGTCAGTAGGTATTAGTCTAACCCAGGCCAGGGTCACTCGACCGCGGTGAAGAACATCCTCAAGTATCTTCGGAGAACGAGGGACTACATGCTTGTGTATGGATCTAGGGATTTGATCCTCACTGGATACATGGATTTTGACTTTCAGACTGATAGAGACTCTCGCAAGTCCACGTCAGGGTCAGTCTTTACTCTTAACGGAGGAGCTGTAGTATGGCGATGCACTAAGCAGGGGTGCATCACCGACTCCACTATAGAGATGGAGTACGTAGCGGCTTGCGAAACTGCTAAGAGGGTTGTCTGGCTTAGAAAGTTCTTAACAGAACTGGAAATTGTTCCAGATATGTCTAAGCCCATTACCCTCTATTGTGATAATAGTGGGGCAGTGGCAAACTCCAAAGAGCTTAGGAGTCACAGGTGCGGAAAACACATAGAGCGAAAGTATCACTAAATCCGCGAGATAGTGCATCAAGGAGACGTGATCGTCACGAAGATCGCTTCGGAGCACAATGTTGCTGACCCATTTACGAACGCAATCACGGCTACAGTGTTTAAGGGTCACCTTTAGAGCATGGGTCTACAGGATCGCCTGCGGCTGGACTAGGACAAGTGGAAGATTTTCTTGTACTGGGCTTTTATGTCCTAGTTTATTGTTTTGTACACTCCACTTCGCTTTATGACAAGTGAGAGATTGTTGGGGTTGATACCCTAAAGTCTCGTGTCCTGTAGCTTGTAAACAGTTTGTATGAACGCTTGTGATGTATAATTTATGATATTTTACTTCACTTCTTGGTTTTGCTCAGTTGAATGTTTTATTTGCTTTACCACAAACCAATAAACCTAAAATCCCTGGTTATCTGTATGTAACTTAAGCATGTATGTGGTGACATACAAGTGGATCATGCTTAAGTGATAACCAAAATGGTCTGTAGTATATGGATATAGGAGGGAAACCTTATCCTGGTAACGCTATGGATGCGGTCCGCTTTGTGGAATGGTCACAAGTGTTGTGACTTGTCACAGATGGTCTGATCCTGATCATTCGTGTAGGGGACATGCAAGCGGGGGCGTCCTATACAAAGAGTTTGTATAAGACCTGACCACGAAGTGTTAATGTCTCGTTATATAATACCATTTATGACAGAGACTTCACTTCACTAGGATGACCATAGGTAACATGACCTCAATCTTGAGTGAGTTGGGAACTCCTGCCATTGAGGGTGGTCCTTTGATTTGCATGGATGCGAGTGGCCAGGTCGCCGACTCAAACCTACCACTTTGGGGATTTGTCTGATTTAAGAGTTGGGAACTCATCTACACAAGATGGAATTCACTCTTTCCCTGAAGCAGAGGTAAGTAGATAAATAACTCCCTTAAGGGCTAATTCCAGGGCTTGAAGGATGTGGCGCCACACACCTTCTCTTGGCCCGAGTGGTGTTCACACATAGTTGGATTGTGTTGTATTGTTCATTAGAGGGATAAGTGGTATTAAAGGAGTGAGATGTAACTATAGAGGCAAAACGGTAAATTCGCCCAACTGTACTTACGAGCATCTGTGAAGGGTCATCGTACTCATGATTGGTTATATCCGATGGACACAGAAATATATCTGTGGTAAGAAGAGTTCAACTATTGGTCTTTAGTGGAATGTCTGACAGTTAACAGATGGTGGATCTCGTGGCTAAAGAGTTTAGTCAGCTATTCACGTACCGTTGGAGCTTTGAGCCATAGGTCCATAAGGTCCCCTTGGTAGCTTGGATAAAGTTGAGAATCAGTTTTTGGATCAGTTTAAAATGTTCAAATTGACAAGAGGGAGTTTGATTATATATGATATAATTGACTAAATGTATGAGATACATTATTTGGAGGAAATTGGATATAAATATGATTTATATCAAGTAGAGAAGAAATTACTATAGTAGATATATGATATCAAACTATAGGTTAAGAATATAATACGATTATATTCATTATTTAATTAATTAGGCGGTTATGAGATAATTGGCCAAGAATTTCTCCGGAATCGTGCGAAAGTAGGAAGATCGAATTCAGTTCTTGTAGTTGAAGAATAAAATGAAAATTGTTTTCATTTTGTAAGACATGCAAAAAATTCGCTCAAGGTGTGTTTCCATACGATCGCTTAGCGTTGAGAGCCTATGTGATAGCACCCATCGTCTTAAACGATTGCACACCCGCGAGTTAAACAATCGCCCGCGATTTCTAAGCGATCGCTTAACGCGCCGAGCATACCTAAACGATCGCTTACCATTTATTAGACGATCGCTTAGCAAAACCTACACGATCGTGTAACTTTTTCTAAATGACAAGCACTCGACTATACGATAGTCTTCTACTATCTTCCACTTGCTTGTTCGTATTACATGATCGTCTTTTCCTCTTCCCTCTACTAATTTCATCAAAGTCCACCATTTGGATTCTCAATCCGAGAATACTGAGGGCTTCGGGTGGTGGTGTCGTCCCCGGTTGCTGTTGGTTCATGCGCTGCTGATCGTGTAGACGACCGTGGTGCCGTTAGGCGACTGTTTGCTGGGTGATAAGGAGCGTAGAAGAGTTCGCTTCCGTCGGATTGAGTTTGAGTGAAGATTGTCTTCAACTGGTACATTTACTCAGTCTTTTGTATTTTAATTGTTAAAGCATGCCTATAATTAGTATTACAATGCATATCTATCACAATGAAATCGGAAAGATCCGCTTCTGCTCATGGATTCTCTTGTTTAAGAGTTCCTTCACTTCGGCCTTAGAATTGGATGGTGGAACCCAGTGAGTGACTAATTTGGAGAGGAAAAAAGTTAAGTCTTAGAGAGAAAATTGTTAAATGATTATTATATAATCTCATCAATTTCCACTATGGACAAGAGTTTTAGAAATTCAATAAACTCTTCCTTTTAAAGACCATTACATACAAAATATGCAACTTTTAGTTTGATGAGAATTTGACACTAAAAAATCCACTAGCTCAAAATGGGATTTAGTGGGGCAAGTGTCTTCAAATGAAGACAACACTTTCAAATGCAAAAGTTGGCATTTCCCACTCACAAATGTTGGATCTTTCCAATAACTTGGTCAAGTTTTACTCTCAAAGTCCAAAGTCAACAAATTTAACTTTTTTATTTTTAAAGTCAAAAGTCAACAATTTGACTTTCATTACATTTTTTACCTAGTGAACAATTTGACTTTTAATGTCATTTTGATTATTTCCATATAATTTCAAAATTAATTCTAATCATCAATTTTAAAAATTAAATTAATATTAAATAATTAATTAAACAATAAATTAATTTAGTTTAATATTAAATCCAACACTAATCCCAATCAATATGAATCACTATTCATAATCTTGATATTTAAATCTTATTTAAATATCTCCTATTTTCTCTCTCTTTATATTTAATTCACAATTAAAAATTAGATTAAATATATTGTATATATTTAACGCTTTGCTCCAAAAATTGAATTTGAACATTTCAAATATGTTCTCACACTCTTCTAAGGTTTAGTTCGATATGAGCTAGTAGGGTCCTCATGGACCTACAGATAATGGGCTCCAACAATCCGCGATTAACCAGCTAAATTCTTTAACCTAATTAACCACCATTTGTTAACTACCGGGTCACTCCACTAAAGCCCAATAGTTGCACTCCCCTCGCAGATATATTATGTCAACTCGATATAACCATGATTAGTAAGTTAACCCTTTATAGGTCGTTCGTAATAATGGTCGGGTCAAAAGTTGTTTTATCTCGAGATTACATCTAGCTTCTTAAGTCCCACTGATCCTCTAATGAACAATTGGTTTGTGATCCAATCACTAAGCTGAGTCACTCTCGGGCCAATGAGAGGGTGGGACCCCTTGTTCAAGACCCGAAGTAAGCATTGAAGGGAACGACCTCTCTACTATCCCTAAAAGCGGGTAGGAGTAAATTCTGTTTCGCATCCTATGTCCCCAACTATTTACTCGGTTTTACCCCTAAAATGGGAGGCTCATTGAGCTGGCGCTGTTGAGCCAACCTTCACCCATGAAAATTTAAGGATAATCCCGAATAAACATGAGTTCATAGTTCGCTCAGGATTAAAGTCAATTTACCTAGGCCATCGCTTTGAAATAGTCAGTCTTAAACAGTAAACAACGTTATAAAGTAAGAGTGACTTAATTCTTGGTCCGATCTTATGCAAACTCATTGCATATAACGCCCCCACTCCTCATGTCAATACATGAACGAATCAGAATCACTTCGTTTGTAGCACTTTACAACGAATTGTAACAACTACAGAGAGGACCGCATTTTATAGTGTTACCAAAGTAAGTTACCCAGCCCTATAGACCGTTTTAGCTATTTACTGATCTTGATCTACTTTTATGTCTCTACATAAAGTTAATGTATTCAAATAATAGCCATGGATATTTAGTTTACTGGATTTAGACTTTACAAGTGCAATTCACATATTCAACAATAGTTTTATTGATAAACATCAATAACATCTTTTTTGATATTAGAATATGTTAATTATTACAAACTACGAGTTTTAGGACATACAACCTAACAAATTAATCATTAGTTAATTTATTGGTTTATTTAATTTATTCTAAATTAGAGTTAGGGGTGCCCGAACAGTGTTTTATGATATTATTATTTTAGAATACAAGTTTTGTCTCTTTTAATAAAATTTTATTGAGAAGTATACATTACCAAGCTTGTGCATGCATGTATTGGCGTTCTAGAAGTGTAGTAGAAAATCGGGTCGTTACAATTTTAAATTACAGAAATAAATATAAATAATAATTGTAGAGAGAAGAGGTAAATTTTTTAAAAATTATTTCCTAATTTAAAATAATGACAATAAATTTAGGAAACATTTTAAACTTATTTTTAAAAATCGAATAATTAAAAAAGTAAAATACGAAATGCACCCCCCCCCCCCCCGTTTTTTTTTTTTTTTTTTTTTTTTTTTTTTTTCTCTCTCTCTCTAAAATAAACAAGCCACTTTGTAAAATAAAATAAAAATGAATAAAAGTTGAAGGAAAACCTAACCACTTGGGTGAAAACTCCATACCTTCGTCTGTGCACCGCGCCACTTCATCATTTCTCCATCTTCTTCTCGCCGTCTCCTCCTCCGTTTCAGCAGCTCAGTGTCGCCGCCGCCTCTCTCCCGTTCACTGCCACCGTCGCTTTATTCGTTCGTGGTGCCCCAGCCTCCCTTAGCGGTTCTGCACTGATTTTACTCCATTTTTGTTACGGGTATTCTCTCAATCTCCATCCATGTCTTCCTTCTCACTTTTTTAGAAAAACTCAAATGACAACTTGTCTAATGACAGAAGGGACGTGGTTTGTGTATGCATATTTTGATTCGGCCATGAACCAGTTATCCAATTCTCTTGTAATTCCTACCTTGATTGATTGACCGAACTACTTCAACTTGGTTTGTATTTGTATATTTGTAGATTATAATTGGGAGGAGACAATTTTTTTTCTTTGAAAATTGAAATTCTCTCCCTCAATTAAACAATACAGTAATTAATGATACTTTAAATTTATGGAAATAAGAGCATGTATCCATACGTATTTCTGATTGGAATGCGAATCAATTACTGTGAGTGAGAAGTTCAAACCTGATGAAGCATGTGCCCAGACATAATTTCAATTATTAATTAGGAGTAGTTGTTTAATCCATTGGTAATGAACCAATCACCGTGTTCTATGAATGTGGATTATTTTTCTTCCGTATTGTGCCTTTTATACATTCTATAGATCTTTAGATATAGCTATAGCTATAGCTATAGATTCTATAAACTGGGGTTTTTTCCCCTCCAATTCAGTTCTCTCCTTTTCAGTTCAACTAACTACCGCAGCCCTCTCTGCTTTCTTCACAAGTCCATTTCGTTCAGCTCTTCCCTTTGTCCTCCTGTCTGCGCGAGCTCAAGCAATTCCGATACACACATATGTTTCTAAATATATGTATTATCCTGGTGAATTGTTTTTCATTCCTGATATTTGAACTTGCACATTTAAATTTATTTGGCAGGATCAAATGTTTAAATTGTTAGTAGGTCTGCTTTAGTGAAATGGGTTTGTATGATCTCCATGTTTTTTTGTAGGTATGGATAACAATTCTGTTGGGAACTCAGAAATGGTGACTGAAGCTGGATGGTATATTCTTGGTGAAAATCAGCAACATGTTGGTCCATATGCATTTTCTGAATTGCGTGGTGAGTTATGAGAACTGAACAGAACATTTCTGTATAAGCTGGTTGATATTGCTCCAAACATCACTTGTGGTTTTTGTTATTCGTTGAGGGAAATAGATGAGTTACATACTGGAGTCAGAATGTACCTTGGTACCTCATTTCATGACAACTATTTTTTTTTATCTTGTCAACTGCCGGTTGTTCCTCAAATTTACTTTCAATCTTTCTTTCTTGAATTTCAGTTGTACAAGTAAACAATAGCACGCAGTATCATGTTCAATTGGTATAAGAGCTATTGAAACATCTATTTAGTTATTTATTCGCCCTGGGCAGAGCATTTTCTAAATGGGTATCTCCTGGAGAGTACACTGGCCTGGTCTGAAGGACAAAGTGAATGGCAGCCATTATCGTCTATTCCTGGGTTGACAGTGAAAGTATATGAACAAGACTCTCATTTGTCAACTGCAGGTGAAGTCTTGTTTGTCTCATTAATTATTTATGAGTAACTAGTTTAGTCAAATAATTGTGTAATGCTCATTGACTTTTTTAGTCGCTGCCAACAACAACAATGACGATGATGAGCTTGAGAAATATCAGAAGGAAGTTGGAGAAACAGAAGCCACAGTGGAAGTGTCTAGTCCTTCTGGCAGCAGGAATTTTGGTATGGTGGAAGGTGATCTTGACAGACCTACTACACCACCAGAGGGTGAGGAGGAATTCACTGATGATGATGGGACCACATACAAGTGGGACAGGGCTCTTAGAGCCTGGGTACCTCAGGTATTATTCCTAGGAACCTTGTTCATGATGTAGGATTTCAATTTGTGGTGTCTTATGTTTACCTTAAAAGAGATGAAGTTTGAAACCGGAAATCAGTTGCCATGGCACTATAGATCCAAGTCTTCTTCCCTCACCTTTCTATTTTTCTTTTATTTTTGTTTCTTTTATGCACAGAAAGTTACAAAGGACTGGTGAGAAATTCAATCATAAACAACCGTCTTTTTTTTTTTTTGGTATCTTCTTTTTTCCTCTTTTCTTCGTTGGTCTCCTTGTACTTTGAGCATTAGTCTTATTTCATTAATTCAATGAAAAAGTTTTGTTTCCGTTCGTTTAAAAAAAACATTCTACATAAACAGCAGCCTTTTCTTTTCTTTTGTTTTCTTTTTTTTTTAGTTCTTATAGTTTCTATTTCCTATCTTATGGATTCTTGCAGGATTTTGATCTTGGTGTACTCTTTCTTTATAGTTTGTAATCAACCAAAATTGTAATGAACAAAAAAGATTGTGGCTGAAACCCGTGTTTGAAAGGCACAAGGCGCACTGAGGCGCAATGGCCCTTTGGGGCCTTGGCACAAGGCGCATAAAAAGGCGTGAGCTTTTTTTCATGAGACGCACTATATAAAATATATATATATATATATATATATATATATATATATATATATATATATATATATACACACACATGTGTATATACCCAACAAAACCTTGATGGAAAGAAATAAGGCTTAAGAAAGAATATATAAAAGATAAATAAGGTTAAAGTTATAAACAAACCGACTTGGGATGTACCAAAATTATTTTTGGTAGCAACAAAAGTTGGTTGGCAGCAAAGAAGAAGAGAGATGAAAGCTCTGCTGTTTTAGAGTCTTTTGCTCTATTTTTTGAAGAAAAAACAGAGTTGACTGTCAGACATGTGCACCCCATTTTCTTTTCTTCGTTCTTTTTAATTTTGATATAAAAAACATTAGAATACAAATATAAATTAAAAAAAAGCTAAAATAGAGAAATAAATAGCCAAATATTAAATAACTCCAAAATAAAATTAAGGAAAAAAACCTAAGCAAGTTAAAAAAAATATTAAATACCCATGAAAATAAAACATCAACAGTAAATTTCAACTGCACATTTCATGAAAGATAGAACTTTGATTTAAATATTATAGAAGTAGAAAATTTGAAAAAAGAATAAAAAATTAATTAAATGTTAATAGAATTGAAAAGAGTTGAAAATTGACATTACACATGTTAGACACGTGTAAGCACGAGAGAAACAAATGAGATTGATTTAAATATTATTTTTACTAAAAGTAACGTTTTCTAAATGTACTAAAAGTAACTTTTATAATATATTTTAAATTTTAAATAGTTTAATAATATCAAATAATTTTACAAGCCCACAGATCAAGGCATATCTTTTCAATTTCCTCTCTTCGTGCCTATCATCCCATCCACCTCCATCTCTTCTTTAGGCTTCATCCTTTTCGATTTTCTTCATTGTAAGTCCACTTTTTCACCATTTTTCTTATAACCACTGAAACCATAACGAGTTCTTCCTCGGCTTGAACATGGTAGCAGTAATCCCTAAACCTTAACGCAGCAACCATCCACGAAGAAGAATTGAAGGATAGAGGTGAAAGAGCTAGTGTGCCTCGATGCTTCTTGGAAGGCGCTGTAAGGCATGCGCCTAGCTTTTCCAAGGCGAGGCGCCATTGTTGCGAACCTAGGCGTGCCCCCGAGTGTGCCTTTCAAAACATTGGTAGAAACTGGTCATGATTGTTGGGAAAGATGTTATAAGGTGGTAGGGGAGTAGGTAGTGGTAGGAGTCCTTGGGATGTGCACATATTCTTAATTTAAACAAGTTCTTCATTAAATTAGTGAAAAGTTACAAAATATGATGCTCCCATTAGGAGTAAGTTGGACTATTGAAATATCAAAACCCCAGAGTCGTTGCAAACATTCTTAGTAAAAAATAGTTCCCTAAAATAAGGGGAACAATTACATCCAATATCGTGAAAAGCAAATGTTACTGAATAGTGAAAACAATGAATACCAAACAATGAATATCAAGAAGATGCTTTATATTTAGCTTCATCTCTCATCCCATTTAGTGAATTTTTCTTCAAGTGATCTTTGATTTCTTTTAGATTGTAATTTTGAAGTTGTTCCTCTGACAGCACTTAATCAAATCAGTTTAACTTAGCATTTGAATTGGAGTCCTCGAGTAAATCAAAGAAATAATTTGCTTGGATCCACCATCCATCACACAAGGGATGTTGAGGAGGGTGAAGGGCTTCAGATCGATCTGTTTGATTACTAGAGTGTATAAAATTTTGGCAAAAGTGTTGGCTAATTGGCTGAAGAGGGTGTTTCTGTCGACGATCTTTGAATGTCTAGGGGCTTTTGTTGCTGGAAGACAAATTCTAGATCAGGCCCTCATTGCTAACGAGGCGATTGAGGATTATAGGTCTAGGAAGAAGGAAGGAGTGATCTTAAGATTGACTTCGATAAAGCCTATGATCACGTGACTTTGAATTTTTGGATGGGGTTTTGGAGAAGAAGGGCTTTGATTACAAGTGGCAAATGTGGATGTGGGGCTGCTAGAGAAATGCGAGTTTTTCCTTTCTTATTAATGGGGGCCTTAAAGGTAAAGTGGTGGCTACTAGAGGCTTTAGACTGGGAGAACCTCTTTCCTCCTTGTTGTGGATGTTCTTAGCAAAAGCATTGGCAAGTGTGTTGAGGGCAATGTCTATGAGCCGTTTGAGGTGGGTTAAGATAGGGCTGCCCTTTCCCATCGTTAGTTTGCTGATGACACTCTTTTTTGTTCTGGAAGGGAGCAGTCGTTCTTGATTTTGAACCATATTCTTACCTTCGTTGAAGAGATGTCAAGGTTGAGAATTAATAGATGGAAGTGTAGTGTTATTATGGGGATCAACTGTGACGAGGAAAATCTTAGTAGATGTCTTGAGTTGGTGGGGTGTGATATTGATAGTCTTCCATCGTCTTACCTTGGTGTCTCTCCTTGGAGCAATCCTAAGTCTGTTTCTTTTTGGGACATTGTGTTGGATAAAGTTCGGAAGATGCTAGCTTCTTGGAAAATAAGGCTTCTTTTCTAAATTTGGTAGGCTTATCTTGATCAAATCATTCTTGAATGACATTCCTGTCTACCTTTTTTCCTTTTTTAGAGCCCCGTGTGAGCCTGAGGTGTGTAGGAATCTAGAGAGATTCATGCACGATTTTCTTTGAGAAGGATTGAGAAGCTAAAGGCAAGGGGTCCCATTTGATTAAATAGGAGGTTATCAAGAGACTGGTTTCCTTGTGGGGTCTTGAAATCGAGAATCTTAGGGCACAAAACAAAGCTTTATTAAACCAATGGTTTGTGGCATTTTTCCTTTGATCCCAATCCTTTGTGGTGTAGAATCATTGCTAATAAACATGTTCCCTATCTTTTCAAGTGGTCATCTAAGGGGGTTAAGGGTACTTTTTGGAATTTGTAGAAAGAAATTTCGAAAGAGCTCCCTTCTTTTGTCCATTTGGTTTGTTGTGTGGTCAGAGAGAGGAGGGACACGTACTTTTGGGAAGATCATTGGGTGGGGGAGAGACCTCCCTGTGCTTTGTCTCCTCTTCTGGATCATCTATTGTCCCTAATAAAGATGATCCCCATCCTTTCGAGTGGTCGTCTAAGGGTGTTAAGGGTACTTTCTGGAATTTGTAGAAAGATATTTCGAAAGAGCTCTCTTCTTTTGTCCATTTGGTTTGTTGTGTGGTCAGAGAGGGGAGAGACACATACTTCTGGGAAGATCATTGGGTGGGGGAGAGACCTCTTCGTGCTTTGTCACCTCTTCCGGATCATCTGTTGTCCCTAAAAAATCATTTTGTCGAAGATTTTATTGCGTGGACAGGGAGCTCATGTCCCTTTTCATTTGAGTTCCGTTGCTCTCTTTTCGATAGGGTGGCGACGAAGGTTGCTACATTTCTTTCTTTACTTGAGGGTTACTCCTTTGAAGAAGGAGGAGGGATGTTAATCCTTTGGATGGGTTTTCGTTAGGGGTGTGCAAGAGAACACTAATAGCCGATCCTATCCACCAAAATCGATCGAACCAAAGTTGGTTGGCCGGTCTAAGAAGCAAGGCGGTTGGAATCGATTTCCTAAGATGTAGAACTGGCTAGTCGGTCGGTCGGAGTGAAAAAATAGATGGGAAAACCGAACGACCAACTGGATTTTACACATTATTTAAAAACTTTTGAAAAACCATGCACATTCCTTGTTAGCATAATTAATGAAGGATTTGACTTGTCATAAAACTATGTGTGAAAACGATGAGCTCTAATGGTTTTGAGAAAACCACTCTTCATTTTAAATACTAAAAAAATCTTCATCTTTCTCTTCACATATTCCTAAAATCATAATTCCTGTTTGATCTCTCTTCTTTTCGCTCTCTTATTTCACTCTCATCCCATCCGATTCCTTTCCTTCTTCTCCTTCTCTCTTCTCTTTCCTTCTCAATCGGCCGCAACACCTCTACTAGCTATTGTGCCACCTCTTATATATATATCTATATATGCCCTTTTTTTCTTTAATTCTTTCTTCTCAATCTTTTTTCTTTCTTTCTTTCTCCTTTTCTCCATCGCTTATGTTTTTCTCCCTTGTTTCTTTTTACCTTTCTCTTTTCTTAGTTCGTCGGGACACAAACCGATCGACCAATTGGATGGATGGCCAGTCGGTGCCACCAATCTCCCAAAAATAAGTCAAGACCGACCGACTGAAACCGATATGTCGGTGGTTGACGTCAGTTTTAGCTCAAGACTGACTCCCACCGACTGATGATCACCCCTTGACCTAGTTTTCATGCAAGTCTTTCTTATAGTGTTTGGTTGATCCTTATTCCTTAGGAGTGTCGGTCATTGCGATGCTTTGGAGGATTAAGATTCTTAAGAAGGCGAGGTTCTTTACCTAGCACTTTACGGCCGTGTTAACAACTAACATAACACGTTGGATCTACTTGCGAGGAAGTTGCCTTCGCTTGTTGAGTCTTTTTGTTGTATTCTTTGTCTTTGGTGGAGGAAGACTTGGACCATATTTTTTGGCGTTGTGATTTTGCATGTACTGTTTGGGATTTATTCCTCTAGACGTTTGGTATGATGTATGTTCGTCATAAAAATGTTAGTGCTATGATCGAGGAGTTCCTCATCAATCCGCCTTTTAGGGAGGAGGGCCGCTTTTTATGGATGGGAGGGTGAGTGCAATTTTGTGGATCTTGTGGGGGAGCGGAATAGTTGGGTGTTTAGAGGGGTGGAAAGGGACCCTAGTGATATTAGATTCCTGGTTAGATTCCATGTTCCTCTTTGGGTTTCAATTTCAAAGGTTTTTTTTTTTTTTTTTTTTTGTAATTATTCTATAGACATTATTTTGTATAGTTGGAGTCCTTTTTTGGTAGAGGGAGTCCCTTTTTTGTGGGCTTGACTTTTGTATGCCCATGTATTCTTTCATTTTTTTTCTCGATGAAAGTTCTTATTAAAAAAAAATGTTCCCATTTGGGTATCGATTTTGTAAACCTTTTGTAATCATTTAATAGGTACTATTTTGTATGGTTGGAGTTCCTTTCTTTTGTGGGATTCTCCTTTTTGTGGGCTTGGTTTTTTATTTGACCTTGTATTCTTTCATTTTTTTTCTCCATTAAAGTCGTTATATAAAAAAAACAGTTTTTTTTACAAGATATGAAAATTCTTCACCAATGCTCAACGGTACAGTCGGGAGGAAAACAATAAAAGAACAAACAGAATCATGAGAAAGCATAAACATAAAAAATTATGAAGGAAAGATAAAAGCATGATTAAGGAAACCTAACAGAATATAGTATTCGGAGTGTGAAACTTGGACTTGTGAGAAAAGCAATAAAAGAACAGCAACAAATCATGAGAAAGCATAAACATAAAAAACTATGAAGGAAAGATAAAAGCATGATTAAAGAAACCTAATAGAATTTTGTAGTCAGGAGCGCGAAACTCGGACTCTTGTAGTCTATTTGGTTTGTGTAACTTCGAGAAGCTGAACTTCATGTAGATCTGATTTTTGAATAATTTTGAATGATCTATCCATTTGTTTGTACAATGCTTGAGTAGTATCAAACACAGATATAATTTTGAATGACCTGACTTTTAACAGGATGATGCATTTTTTAAACATGAGCAATATGGGCCCGAAGAGATGACTTTCATGCAAGAAGAAGAAGTATTTCCACAGCTTGAAGCGGATGCTCCTTGCACCTCCATCAAGGAAGAAGGTGATTCTGTTCCTTCCACCTCCATCAAGGAAGAAGATCATGTCACAAAAGAAGCCAACGGAAAAAGTGAGGACATTGAGACCAAAAAGAATGGGAAGAGAAAATTGTCTGGCAATCAAGTTGAAAAAAAGGTTTTTCCTTGCATTGTATCGACAATCTATTTATGAGGGTAGATGAGGGGCCACTCTAGAAAAATTATTTGCTATTCTAACTCGATTTTTCTTTCTGCTTAATGAATGCCTTCTGCAGGAAGCAAATAAAGGTCCTGATGGTTGGTTTGAACTAAAAATAAATACACATGTTTACGTAACAGGGTTGCCAGAGGATGTTACTATTGACGAAGTATGTTTTAGGAATGTACTAATAATTGTTGTATCTTTGAGCATTGTTTTCATAGGATGATGTAACTTTTTGTTTTATGTTGCAGGTCGTGGAAGTTTTTTCGAAGTGTGGAATAATAAAGGAGGTATTTATAGTTTGACATGCTATGCTTACATGAGTGGATAAATTCAATGTATGGTTGTCCTGGTTGTGTTGACTCCATATTTGATACATATTTTATTTTAAGGAAACGATGAATTTTGGCCCTAAGCTTGTCCATTGTATCAATTTGGACCCTAAAAAAAAAGAAAAAAAGAAAAAAAAGAAACTTACCAACAGCGCTCACTTACTTAGCTTCTACTCATTATCATCATAGTTAATGCCAAGTACCTAACACTTAACTATGTTAACCTTTAAACCTGAAATAGGCTGAAAAAATGACTTGGATTAACAAAGGCTATTTTTCCAAAGAGATGAAAATTGTATCATTGGGACATTGGCAACTAAAGATAAGACTGGTAACCTATCTCGTTCACCTGAATTCCCTCCAGAATGTTAATCTCCATACCTCTCAACACTATTCTTCTCAAAACGTTCCTTTGAGCCCCCAGTGGCATGAATGCTATCTCAGGGCTTACCATTGTCTCAAGCACCTTGACCTAGCTTTGATTGATCACAGGTGATCTCTTTGTCTCAATCCCTTGCCACTGCATTACATTGAAACATCAAGCATACGTTAACTAGTTTAATGGATTATTACACTGATCACCCTTTTTTACCGAGACAAATCCAATTCTTTAAGAGAGAATTCAGACATCTTTTATCAAAGCATTCCACAATAGTTCAAGAAGCCAAACTTTAAAAAAAAAAAAAATCCAAAATTGCGTCCATGTGTGCCTTTTCCTTTCTGCCACCACCATCTCATGACTTGGAATTGAACCAATCAAGCTTCTTGCCCTTCAGTAGATCATGAGTGGGTCCTGCGAAATTTCTAGGGCCTATATAGGATTAGGTCCAGAGTGTAGATAGAGTCAAATTGCAAGGATCATACAAATACATTGGCCCGAACCCTTTTGAATGAGTTGGCTACATCCGACATGGTATGGCTATGATATTATGCATGTGTAGATCCTAAAAAACATAGAGGTTGAAATTAAAACTAGCCCACGCTCCCACAGTTCCACGTTAATTGAAGTTCAATTTTTTCTCACCACAAATAACCAATTTTTTTTCATTCAGCCATATCCGAGAAGCAAAAAGATGGTAGTCCCCAAACTAAATTTCTTGTTTCAGGAACAACCCATAAATTATCCAATGTAGTTATAGCTTTTCTATTTAATCTTGATTCTTTGAAAAGTTCCATCCATTTTTCAGATCTTAAGTCTATCAATCTTCATTGTTTGAGAAGTTTCATGCTTCCTCTAGTTTTCTGTGAGGTCTCTACCTCACTATTGATATTCGAATATGATAATAGAACCAAAATACAGGCGAAACAAGTTTGAAATACTGTGTCACAAGATACCTACAGCCGACTAAGAGGGTTGCTCTCTCCTCCAAGAACTATTTTCATACACAAAATTCAAAGATAACTAACCCTAACACAAAAGAAGGTATAAATACCAACATTCCTCCGATACAAGTACTAGTGGGCCCAACCCTCTATCCTTCTACCATGGGTGTAAACCCCTTTTTACCCCTTCTCTTATATACATTCTTAATGGTTGGTCTAACACTACCCCCGTTCAGAGGAACCACCTTGGCCTCAAGGGGGAAATCCGAAAATTGTTGCTTGAATAATGCATGGGATTCCCATGTTGCTTCATGATCTGCTTGCCCCTTCCACTTGACGAGGCATTTCCACTTCTGTTCAACTTCATTCCAACGCATCTGAGAAACTTTACTCGGTTCCAAGATCCATTCTAATTCATCATTTAGGAGAGATATGTCCGACTGCACCACGTGGTGGCTCCCAATGGACTTCTTTAATTGAGAGACATGGAATACTGGGTCGTTTGGGCCATGGACGGCAGGTCCAATAAGTATGCCAGCTCACCGACGCATCCCATAATATGGAAAGGACCAAAAGATTTTGGTGTCAGCTTCTCACAATGTTTCTTTGCTAAAGACTTCTGGCGATAAGGGCGAATTTTCAAATAGACCCAGTCTCTCGTTTCAAATTGTACGTCACGACGATGGGCATCAACAAATTTTTTCATTTGATTTCGTGTGTGATTCAAATGGTCCTTCATAGGCACTAAGACCTCATCTCTTGTCTGTAACTGTTGCTCAACTGAGTAATTCGTTGTTCTCTTTGGCTGTCCGTATGATATGATCAGGGGTGGAGCTTGCCCATACAACACCTGATAGGGAGTAGTTTAGAGCGACGTGTGGTACGATTTATTGTACCAATATTTAGCCCAAGGTAAATTGTCATTCAGGGCTTTAGCTTCTCACTACACAAACAATGCCAATAGAGCTCCAAACTCTTGTTAACTATCTTCGTTTGTTCATTCCTTTGAGGGTGATACGTCGTACTTCGCTTCAATTGGGTACCCTGCATCCAGAGAAGTTCCTTCCAAAAATGACTGAGGAAAACTCGGTCACTGTCCGTCACAATAGACTTGGGGTACCCGTGGTGGCGCACCACTTCCCTCACAAACAATGTGGCTAGCGTCTTTGCGGAGTATGGGTGGGCCAGGGCTATGAAGTGTGCGTACTTGCTTAGCCGATCCACCACGACAAAAATAACCTCGGATCCTTTCGAGCAAGGTAGACCCTCCACAAAATCCATAGATATATCTTCCCATGTTTGGTTGGGAATGGGCAACGGTTGTAATAACCCAGTTGGAGAAAGAGCTTGTGTTTTATTTCTTTGGCAGATCGCACATTCGGCCATGTGTTTCTTCATATCCGACTTCATTCCTTCCCAATACAACTTTGCAGATAGTCGCTTGTATGTTTTCAAGTATCTCGAATGGCTAGCAATAACCGAGTTATGGAAAGTGTGGAGTATTGTGGGCAGTAGACAAGAAGTGCGCGAAAGAACCAGGCGCCCTCTACAAAATAAACCGACTTTTCCTTGGCCGTCGGCGATAATTGTTGGCTAAAAAAGGGTATGGGCCTCTTCTTTTGAGATAGAGCCGCCCCTAGTCCAGTTCCCAAGGCATCCATCTCATTCTTGAAAGAGGCTGATATTTGGTAGAGCTAAAACGGGCATCGTGATCATGGCCTTCTTTAAGGCTTCAAATGCCTCAGTAGCCTCCTCAGACCAAACGAATCCATTCTTTTTGGTCAATCGTGTTAACGGTGTGGCTATGGCCCCATAATTGGCCACAAAGCGTCTGTAATATCTGGTTAGGCCTAGAAATCCCCTCAATTCCTTCACACTCTGCGGAATGGGCCATTGCACCATGGCACGAACTTTTTCCTCATCGGCTTCCACCCCTCTGGCCAATACCCAATGTCCTAGATACTCAATTCTATCTTTCGCAAACTGGCACTTCTTATTCGCGTACAAACAATGCTCATGGAGGAGTCAAAAAACTACAATCAAGTGTTCCAGATGTGTCGCCATGTCAATGTTGTACACCAGAATATCATCGAAGAAAACGAGTAAGAATTTACGAAGGTAGGGACGAAAAACCTGATTCATGAGTGCTTGAAACCTTGCCAGGGCGTTGGTTAACCCAAATGGCATGACGAGGAATTCATAATGGCCCTCGTGCGTTCTGAATGTGGTCTTCCCCACATCTTCCTGTTGCTTTCGTATCGGGTGGTATCTCGATTTCAGATCTATTTTGGAGAAAATTCGAGCACCATTGAGCTCGTCCAATAGCTCGTCAATCATGGGAATAGAGAACTTGTTCGGTATCGTGGCTCGGTTAAACGCTCGATAGTCTTCACAAAAATGCCAACTCCCATCTTTTTCCTTTACTACAATCACGGGGCTCAAGAAAGGACTAATGCTCGGCTGTATGATCCTTGAAGTCATCATCTTGTCGATCAACCTTTCTATTTCCGTTTTTGTGCATGTGGATAGCTGGTCTTACATTGATCGAGTCAGTGTTTGCTTTTAATTGAATGCGGTGGTCTATTTGTCGCACTAGAGGTAACCCATCGGGCATATCGAACACATCTTCAAACTCCGCTTGTACAAGTCAAGCTCGGGCTGGAGTTCCGCTATGGTGTCAGTGAGCATGAGTTCCCGGTTTTCACGTGGGATTCCCATGGCTTAAAAATCAATCAAGAACCCTTGATCATCCAGATGCCACGTCTTGGCTAACATCGTAAGTGAAATTTCCATGCAGGCTAATGTTGGGTTCCCCTTGACCATCAC
Organism: Benincasa hispida; assembly: GCF_027475165.1. NCBI lineage: Eukaryota > Viridiplantae > Streptophyta > Magnoliopsida > Cucurbitales > Cucurbitaceae > Benincasa > Benincasa hispida. The sequence continues at coordinate 74,209,463 of NC_143480.1, forward strand.
TTTAGACTCTCCCACTGCGAACATCATGGTGAGTTCCTTCCAATCCGCCGTCATTGCTCCTTGCTTGCGAAGCCATTGAATGCCCAAAACCATGTCTAAATTACCCAATTCCAATGGTAGAAAGTCGTCTACGAACGTGAGTTCCGGTAGGCTAACGATGACTCCTCTACACATTTAGGCCTTGTATGGCTTCCCTCGAACCCAGAATAACTCCATAGTTCGTTGTCTTCGTCAAAGGAAGGTTGAGGAGCTCCACTATGCATACGGTGATAAAGTTATGGGTCGCACCTCAATCCACCATCACAATGATTTCTTGACCCTCTACGACACCTTTCAACTTAAATGTTACCGGAGTGGTAAGCCCCACCATCAAGTTCAGAGAGAGTTCTACCACCGGCTAACTTCTAACATGCAATCCTCCATGACGTCCTCCATCTTCGTGTCGTCAAGGTCGTCTGCCACCACACAGAAACATAACTCTTTGTTCTTGCAGCGATGGCCTTTGTTGAACGGCTCGTCACAACGATAACACAAACCCTTTTCCCTTCGAGCTTGCAGTTCCAAGCCTGTCCACCTGCGAAACTGAGGGTCTTGACGATTCGCTCCAGGCGTAGGGATTGAGGAAGGGATTTTTTCTGTCAACGTGACAGTACGTGTCACTATCCTGTTTGTATTCTTAGCCGTTGGTTTTTGAATTGATTTCCATTCCTTCCCCTACATTCCTTGGGCTGATTGGGCCGCTTGAATCCAATCCTCTGCTAAATTGGCCGAGGCCCATGGGCCTCATGGAGAAAACTTTCGCTCTAATCACTGGGTCCAGGCCGTTTGTAAACGTGCTCGACAAGACATCCTCTGCCAAGTCCGGCAACGGAGCCAATAGCTCTTCAAATTTCTGCACATACTTTGCCACCACACCTTGTTTGATCGCCAAAAATTGTGCGCACGGCGTTCCCCTCTGACGTGGCCAGGAATGGTCATAAATCCTCCATTTCAACTCCTTCCACGTCTTGGACTTCCTCCGATTTTCTGCCCAACGAAAAGAGTTATACTCATAATTGCTATTTTTAGTTTTTCTTTTTCGGTCAGAAGGTGTAATGTTCCGCCCGGAATAACCATCCATCTGGATCCTCTCCATTGAACATCGGCATCTCTAGCTTTTTAAACTTAATCCTCTCCTGCTGTTCCAATCCTTCCCTCAGTTGGGAGGTCTCTCCTTCTTCTGCATCATCATTCTCCTCCGATTCATTCTCTGTTTGAGGTTTCCTCTTGCCAGTGGTGACTTTGGATATCTTCGATAAACCCTGAGGACAATGGCGTTCTCCATGTATTTCCTCAAGTAGGGAGTACATTTTCTCTACTGATCTCTCCAGTGCTCCCAACCTTTGGGGTTCTTGCTTGATACTCCCGATATCAACCTCCGTCGTGCTCAACCGTTCTTCGATTCGTTTTTGTGTCATTTTCGTCTACCCCCAGGATGTTCGAACGAACTCTGATGCCACTTGTGAGGTTTCTACCTCACTATTGATATTCAAATATGATAAAAGAACCAAAATATAGGGGAAACAAGTTTGAAATACTGAGTCACAAGATTACAGCTGACTAAGTGGGCTGCTTTCTCCTCCAAGAACTATGTTCATACACAAAATTCAAGATAACTAACCCTAACACAAAAGAAGGTATGAATACCAACATTCCCCCAAACAAGTACTAGTGGGCCCAGCCCTCTATCCTTCTACCATGGGTGTAAACCCTTTTTATCCCTTCTCTTATTTACATTCTTAATGGGTGGTCTAACAGTTTCTCGTGCCACCCACCTTATAACACAAAAGTATGAAGAGGCATGCACTCATCATATCAATTTATCATTTGGAACATTGCAAAGTTATATGTGGTCACTGGTCGGGGACTGGCTGTATATCCTTATCCTCCATCTTGACTCACCCCAGTGGCGTTCCCACTGGTATCTTCATGAATATATGTCAGTATTAGATTATTCAAATTATGAAATGACATTTGAAAAAGTTTTATGGGATGCACTGGTTGGCAAAGATTCTTTATGGCTTCAGTGTGAGTGAAAGTGTATGCTATTCATTGAGACATGTTTTTGTCTGTTGAATATATGGTTCTCTTACAAATGTATTCTGTTCTTAATCTTAATTGTGGTTATTTATTTATTGTTCAGGATCCCGAAACCAAAAAACCCCGTGTTAAGTTGTATGTTGATAGAGAGACAGGGAAGAAGAAGGGTGATGCTTTAGTCTCCTATCTGAAGGTAATTGTTTTATCCTCATCTTTACCATCTACCTTTTTATTTTCCTGTCCTCCGTGTATAGTTTTCCCAAGTGATTATTGTTTGGACTCTATATGGTATACTCTGTGTTTGCTTGGATAGGAACCTTCTGTTGCTTTGGCTATGCAAATTTTGGATGGCACACCTCTTCGCCCGGGTGGAAAAATGCTAATGTCTGTTACTCAAGCTAAGTTTGAGCAAAAAGGTGTTGTTTACTCAACGATTCATTTTTTTAACATCTCTTACATTCTTTTTCTTTACTAATTAGAATTATTTGGTCTTCAATGTTGTGACAACCAAGCGCTTTGTTACTAACCTTTTGTTTCATTTGATGAACTTCCACGTGCAGGGGATAAATTTGTATCCAAAAAAGTAGACAAGAAGAAGAAAAAGAAGCTAAAAAAGGTTGAAGATAAGATACTTGGCTGGGGTATGTGTTCAGTTCCCAGAATATTTTTTACTTTATTTTGTTATTGAACATGCAAATAAAATTCTGTATTTCGATTATTCATATTCTTATTCTTATTTTTATAATAATACAGTTTTGTTCATAGCATGTAAGTTAGGCCGTCCTTGTTTCTCTTGTGTACGGTTAGTGTTGTTCTAGATATTTCAGACTCTAAGAAGCTCGATCACTTATTTTAATAATTGAGAGCTGGGGTTTGAATCCTTGGATATGGATAGACATGTTTTTAGGATAGGACCCATGCTTTATGCTTTAATGATCACAACGATGGTGCCTCGCCTTGGAAAAGCGAGGCGCATGGAAGAAGGCGTGTGCCTTACAGCGTTTACTGCTGCCATGTCCAAGCCGGGGAAGCCGGGGAAGGTTTACTGCATACGCCTTACTACAGCCTTCACCTCTATCTTTCAATTCTTCTTCGTGGATGGTTACGGCATTATGGTTTAGGGTTTACTGCTGCCATGTCCAAGCCGGGGAAGAACTCGTTATGGTTGCCGGTGATTACTAGAAAAATGGTGAAAAAGTGTACTCACAGTGAAGAAAATCGAAAAGGATGAAGCCTAAAGAAGAAGATGAAGGAGGTGGATGAGATGAGAGGCACGAAGAAAGAGAGGAAATTGAAAAGACATTCTTGATCTGCGTCCTGTGGGCTTGTAAATTATTTAATATTATTAAACTATTTAAAATTTAAAATATATTATAAAAGTTACTTTTAGTACATTTAGAAAACGTTACTTTTAGTAAAAATAATATTTAAATCAATCTCATTGTTTTCTCTCATGCTTGCACGTGTCTAACATGTGTAATGTGAATATTTTCAACTCTTTTAACATTTAATTATTTTTTTATTCTTTTTTCAAATTTTCTCTTCTATAATATTTAAACCAGTGTTCTATCTTTCATGAAATGTGCAGTTGAAATTTAATGTTGATGTTTTATTTTCATGGGTATTTAATATTTTTGAATTTGCTTAGGTTTTTTTAATTTTATTTTGGAGTTATTTAATATTTGGCTATTTATTTCTCTATTTTAGTATTTTTTATTTATATTTATATATTTTTTTTGAAAAGGAAACCAGACTTTTTATTAATGCATAAAAAGAAAGTACAAGAGATGTGTACTTAAAAGAGAACGATACAAGACTCGGATCAGGAGATGCTATTTATATTTATATTCTAATGTTTTTTATATCAAAATTAAAAACAACAAAGAAGAAAATGGGGTGCACATGTCTGACAGTCATCTCTGCTTTTTATTCAAAAAATAGAGCAAAAGACTCTAAAACAGCAGCTTTCATCTCTCTTCTTTGTTGACAGCCACATTTGTTGCTCCAAAAAATAATTTTGGTACATCCCAAGTTGGTTTGTTTATAACTTTAACCTTATTTATCTTTTATATATTCTTCCTTTTTAAGTCTTATTTCTTTCCATCAAGGTTTTGTTGTGTATATACACATGTATATACTTTCATATTTTTTTATATATAGTGCGCGCTTAGGTTCTGGGGGGCCATTGTGCCTTAATGCACCTTGTGCCTTTCAAAACACTGGATACACCTTATGCTGAAGGTGTAAGAAATAATTCGTCAGCATTTCATTCGACCACTGTTGAGTGGAAAATATATGAATTTTATCGGTTGTTCATAAGGACTCTAAAAGGGAAGGGATGGGCTGGAATAAGAAAAGGTAGGTACAAATTGAGGATGGATTCATTACCATTGACCATTGGCAAAGACTTTTCTCGCACATCTCCTGCCTTCCCATCTCAGCTTCTCTTTCTTTACTTCTAAGCATCAGTTTGGGAATGGTTTCTTATAAAAAAAATCTGTTGGGAATAATTTCCCTTTTTACCTCTCCTAGAGTTCATTCGACAATAAAGAGTGTCGTGATGCTCCGATGGTCAGACATGCACCTAGAGTTCATTTGGCAATAATTTCCTGTTTGTTTACTTTGTGTAGGTGGCCGAGATGATGCACAAGTTTCAATTCCTGCAACTGTTATTCTCCGTTTCATGTTCACACCTGCTGAAATGAGGGTTAGTTCTATTATCTTTTGTGGCTTCTCCAAGAGGTTGTAACAAGTGATAATAATAGATATTTGTTATTTTATTCATTTCTTATGGTGAAACTGGAGTGGACTTCTACTAAATAATTTTTCAGTCGAGTAGCATATTGTATTTTCTAATGTCAGTTAGAAATTCAATATTCATTATTATAGTATTCTAATTTCTTAAATATAAAATTTAAAATCCTGTTTATTTATATATTATTTTTATAAATCATTAGGTATAAATGTATATATTAGTTCTAACACTTAGCCTGACATAGTTATTACCCCGTTTCGTCAACACTAGAAGCTTCCATCTACTAGCTTAGCTGGTCTATGGTGTTAGCCACCTTAATACTGCCAGTTTTTTATTTTTATTGAACATAGAATGTGTGTGTGTTCATTAATAGATGTGTTATGCATAATTTCCATGTTAAGTAGTTTCTAATTTGACTGAAAATATTTTTGGACAGATGTTAAGAGCAATTAACCTCATAATGTAGTCTAATTATGATGAAACAATTTCTGGCTCGGTTTGGAATTGTTTAATGAAAACTAGAACGTTGTATCTTGTAGGCCGATGAAAATTTAGCTTCAGAAATAGAAACAGATGTCAAGGAGGAAAGCACAAGGTTTGGTCCTGTGGATTCAGTTAAGGTAACGAACATTTTTCCCCTCTCCTTTCCAAATTTCGGTCTTTCTGTTTGTAAATTAATATTGTTTTGAAAAGCAAAATTCTATCAAGATAATGTGAATCTTTGCTGGAATTTTAGCATTTCGAAAATAAAGTTTTGGCATTTTAGGTATAAATTTATATATTAGGTACAAGAGTGCTTTGTTGATTTTTTTTATGAGAAACAGTCAGAAAAATTTCATTGATAGTATGAAATTACAAACGGGGAAATCAGCGTGAGAGATTACATAATAGTATTCTGTAGGGGTGTTTATGGGTTGGGTTGGGTTGGGTTGAAAGACTTTTTAGACCCAACCCAATTGTTCGGGTTGTAAATTTCTTCAACCAAAATAATCCTTATTAAAAAATGAACCCAACCCAACTATGAAATATTTGGATTGGGTTAGTTCGGGTTAATTGGGTTATTTATTTAAAAATTTGTTTTAAAAAGAAGCAAAACGTAAAAAATGTAAAAATCTAATTTAATTATTTTCATATATCGAATTAAGATTAACAACTCAATTTCAATTTATATAGTGAAAATTTTCTTTCTAAAGTGCAAAGAAACTACTTTTAAGAGTTGTTGAAGAATAAATTATTAAAAAAATATTGGAATTAAATAAAATTAAAATCAATACATGTATAAATAATTGTGTTATAAGTAATAAAAAAAATATTTTGAAGTTAATAATAAATTTGGGTGGTTCGAGTTGGTTCGGGTTATATTTGGTGAACCCATGAACCAATCCAACTCATAAAATTTTCATTTATTTGAATCCAACCTAAATGAGTTATAACCCAACCCAAACCACACGAGTTGGGTTGAGTTGATCGGTTTTTTGAACACCCCTATTATTCTAATGTATGGTAAGAGATGTAAGACTATAATCACAAAAAGATGGGGTGAGTTTACACCAAGTGAGAGCTGTATACAAAAGATGATAAAAAAGCGGGCGACTATCTTCAAAGACTTGATTGTTGTTGAGATAATATTTGATCTATTATTTTTATTTTATTTTTTGGTTTGGTTGGATATAGGTTTGTGAAAACCATCCACAAGGTGTGGTTCTGATAAGATTCAAGGATAGGAAGGATGCTCAGAAATGTATTGAGTTGATGAATGGCAGATGGTAATACATTTTGTTTCTTTAATTTTCTTTTTTGTTTTCAAAAGTTAAGGCTCCCTTTGGTAACCATTTGGCTAAGAATTCAACTATTGTATTTAAGAAAAATGGAAATCTAATAGACCCACCATATTTAGAAAATATGATAGAAGAATTAACAAGAAAAATAGGAAGGGGGGGGGGTACAAATGTAAATGAGGAAGAGAATATAGGTAGTTAGAGGAGAATGAAGAGTGGGGACCACTATGGGGGAAAATCTGTTATTGTTGTTGCTGAATTAGTATAAAGCATGAGGTAGGGGAGAGGGATAGATATAGAAGTTTTATTTTGAATTAAGCTTGCGAGCTTGTAAGGGAGGAGGTCTCGGCTTCCTAGGCTAATTTGAGCCAAAACTGTGAATAGATAATCGAGTTCTTATCAATTTGGTATCAGAGCTGTTCCTTCTAGGGAAGGGTATGGTGAAGAAGATGGAGGCAAGATTATCAGCAGTGGAAGAGCAACTTACCTTACTACAAGTAGGGATGGAAAACAGAATGGATCAACGATTCGGGGAGATGCAACAAGTTACCGAGAATGTTATGGCAGCTAAGATCGAAGCTCTGGGAGAGACATTGGAGCAGAAAATGATTCGCGCATTGGAGGTTTGGTCGAAGAAGTCGGAAACACTCGAGGGCGAATCAGGTTCATTTGAGAAGACAATGACGGACAAAGGGAAACAGCTGACGAAAGAAGATGTCGGGGAGAGGAGAGAGGTACCGTTATTTGATATGAGATTGAGAAAGCTAGAAATTCCTATATTCAAAGGGGAAATAGGGGAAGATTCGATGGGCTGGTTTCATAGGGTTGAAAGGTATTTCGTGGTCAATCGTTTATCAAAGAAGGATAAAATCGAAGCAGCGATACTATGTTTGGAAGGGGAAGCTCTGGAATGGCATCAGTAGGAAGAGGAGAGGACGTCGATGAATACTTGGGTGAAGTTCAAAGAACAGCTCCTGCTACACTTTCTACCGGTCAAAGAAGAAGATCGGAGAGCTAAGTTCCTCACATTGAAGTAGGACGACAGTGTTCGTGCGTATCGGTGGCAGTTCGAGCAGCTATCGGGACCATTGAAGGATCTTTCAGATGAAAAGTTGGAAAGCAAATTCATCAGCGGGCTGAAGGAAGATATCCAAATCAAGATGAGAATGTTCAAACTAATTGGGCTGAAGGAGAAGATGAGGATGACCCAGATCATCGAAGATATTGAAGAAGCCCGAAGAAAGAAATGGGGCGGAGGCGACCCAAGCCCATCGAAATCCACTGGTATGTCTTCAAACTCGGGCCTCAATACCACCACGGGTCAAACAGGCCATAGCCCAAACCAAGACAGCCCGAACAATTTCTCTCAACTCGATCCGCAGTGGAGGTACGTCTTCTAACTCGGTCACACTGAAGGATGTAAATGGGAGGTCGTTCACGGTCGATGCGTTCAAACGGCTGTCCGACAGTGAGATGCAGAATCGGAGGGACAAGGGACTGTGCTATCGTTGTGACGAGAAGTATACCTCGGGGCATTGTTGCAAGAGAAAAGAATTGAGCATTCTGCTGTACCATGACGGTGAAGGGGATGAAGAGACGGACGACGCAGTGGAGGAACCAGGCGAAGTTGATATTCCAACGGCCACTACTCTGGAATCCATGGTAGTTGAGACTATCGAGCACGAAGCGGTGGAGCTTTCCTTCAATTCTTTCGAAGGAATTGACTCGCCTCGAACAATTAAGGTCAAGGGGGCTATTGGGGATAGGGATGTGGTCGTCCTCATCGATAGCGGAGCATCCCACAACTTCATTGACAGGGAGCTGGTAACGACTCTGAAATTATCGCAAACGCCCACGACAAGCTATGGAATTATGTTGGGAACAAGAACCTCAGTTAGGACGACGGGTATCTGCAAAGGGGTAATCTTTAACCTCCCTAGCCTCACAATTATTAATGATTTCTTCCCTTTACCTCTGGGCAGCGCCAATGTAGTATTGGGAGTACAGTGGCTGATAACATTGGGACGAGTTGAATGTGATTGGAGCACATCGAAAATGGATTTTCAAATCGGAGATTGGCAGGTGCATTTGAAGGGAGATCGCAGTTTGATGAAGGTCCAAATATCCCTCAAATCGATGATGAAATTGGTTAGGGAAGAAGGCCAAGGCATATTGCTCGAGTTGAATTCTCTTTTGACTGCAGCAGGGGAAGACAGAGGCCGAACAGAGGAAGGAAGCGATCCAGAAATCTGGGAAGTTCTGAAGGGATACCAGTCGGTATTTCAAACAGTAGAAGGGTTCCTCCAGTACGACACCATGAGCACCATATTGAACTAAAGCTAGGTGCTGGACCGGTGAACGACAGACCATAAAGGTACCCTCAGTTCCAGAAAGATGAGATCAAGAAATTGGTAGAAGAAATGCTCATCGTTGGGATTATCCAACCAAGTGTAAGCCCGTTCTTCAGCCCCGTGTTATTAATTAAAAAGAAGGATGGGAGCTGGCGATTTTGTGTTGACTATAGGGCCTTGAACTAAGCCACGATACCAGATAACTTCCCCATTCCGATGGTCGATGAACTTCTTGACGAATTAGCCGGAGCACAAATCTTCTTCAAAATCGACCTGAAATCCGGCTACCATCAAATTCGAGTGGCACCATCAGACATCCACAAAACGACATTCTGAACTCATGAAGGCCACTACGAGTTTCTAGTCATGTCATTTGGATTAAGGAACGTCCCATCAATGTTCCAATCAGTAATGAACGAACTCTTACACCCATATTTACGAAAATTTGTATTGGTGTTCTTCGATGATATCCTAATTTACAGTTCTTCATTATGTGATCATGTGCGCCATTTGTCCCTGGTGTTGCAAGCGTGGGAAGATAATCAGTTTATGGCCAACCTCAAGAAATGTACCTTCGCGGCCAATCAGATCGACTACTTGGGCCACATAATATCAGCTGAAGGAGTGGCTGCTAATCCCTCGAAGGTTGAGGCTATGCTGCAATGGCCCACCCCGACCACAGTGAAGCAATTAAAGGGATTTTTGGGGTTGACCGGATACTATCGCAAGTTTGTAGTTCACTCCATTGCCTTCCCATTAACACAACAACTTAAGAAGGATAAGTTACAATGGAACGAGGAAGCACAGGAGGCTTTCGAGACATTGAAGCAAAAAATGGCTCAACTCCCCACCCTCAAGCTCCCTGATTTCAACCAAGTATTCATAGTGGAAACGGACGTGTCAGGAGTAGGAGTTGGGGTGGTATTGATGCAAGAAGGACGACCAATAGCCTACTTCAGCAAAGCTCTCCCACCAATGCATCGCCTCAAAGCCGCATATGAACGAGAACTAATTGCCATAGTTATAACTGTGCAGAAATGGAGGCCCTATCTCTTGGGGAGGAAGTTCATCGTGCGGACGGATAAAAAAAGCCTCAAATTTCTGTTGGAACAACGCATCATCGCGAGAGATTATCAGAAATGGGTGGCCAAGTTGATCGGGTATGATTTTGACATTGAATACAAGAGGGGACTGGAAAATTCAGCTGTCGATGCCCTGTCTAGATTGCCTACCACGATGGAATGACTATGCTGAGCGTGATTAATTCACTTAATCCAGTAGTATTCGCTAGTCAAGTCGAGCAAGACCCGGAGCAACAAGGTGTTCGGGACAATATTTGATTGGGACAGCCGCACCCCCAAGGTTATTCACTTCAAGGAGACCTGCTATACAAGCAACGCATTGCACTGCCACCACAATCACCAACCATACCCTTGCTGCTACAAGAATTCCACAATAATCCAATCAGAGGACACAATGGGGTAGTTAAAATGTACCAACGGCTGAAGAAAGAGTTTTTCTGGAAAGGCATGAAGGCATAGGTAAGAGCCTTCGTAGGAGACTGCTCGGTTTGTCAGCAAACCAAATATTTATCACTAGCCCTCGCCAGATTGCTACACCCACTGCCTATACAAGAGCTGACTTGGGAAGATATCAGTTTGGATTTCATCGATGGCTTGCCAAAGTTCGAGGGATATAACTCCATTTTGGTGGTGGTTGACCGGCTGTCTAAGTATGCACATTTCCTTGCCCTCCGCCATCTACCACAGCAACCGTAGTTGGAATATTCCTAGAAATTGTACGACTACATGGAGTTGCTCGGAGCATAATATCGGATAGAGACAAGATATTCACTAGCCTATTCTGGGAGGAGCTATTCAAACTAATGGGGACTCAGATTAAGAGAAGCACATCATACCATCCACAAATGGATGGGCAAATGGAAGTAGTCAATCGAGGATTGGAAGTATATCTCTGTTGTTTCACCATGGAAACACCATCACAGTGGTCTAAATGGTTGGCATGGGCTGAGTACAATTACAACATATCATATCATACAGCCATCAAGCCGACACCTTATGAAATAGTATATGGTCGACCGGTACCCCCACTAGTCTATTATGAGCATGGGAATGCGATAGTAGGAGAAGTGGATGTGTTACTGAAAAATAGAGATGAAATGCTCAAGCAATTGAAGAGTACACTAGAAGCAACCCAACAATGAATGAAGGCCCTAGCAGATTCTAAACGATAGGAAGTAAATTTTGAAGTTTCGGATTGGGTATACATCAGACTCAAACCATACCGCCAAAGCTCTCTACTAGTGCACAAGCATCCAAAGTTGGCTCCACGCTACATTGGCCCTTTTCAAATCGTCCAAAGGATTGGACCAGTAGCATACAAACTAGACCTACCCCTCGATGTAAGCATACACCCCGTACTACATGTTTCACAATTGAGGAAGGCCGTAGGCACCTTACTACCGAGAATCATTGCACCACCAGCCTGGCAATTAGGAAAGCAACATAAACTCAAACCAATAGCAGTTTTGGGGATCCGGAAGATCGGCACCACCATATCATCACCCAACGATTTCGAAGTACTCATCTAATGGGGGGAAGACTTACCGATCGAAGATGCAACATGGGAAGGAGGAGCACAGATCGTCAAACAATTTCCAGACTTTCACCTTGAGGACAAGGTGGTGCTTTGGGGGGGAGGGACTCCCCATATTTAGAAAATATGAAAGAAGAATTAACAAGAAAAATAGGAAGGGGGTACAAATGTAAATGAGGAAGAGAATATAGGTAGTTAGAGGAGAATGAAGAGTGGGGACCATTATGGGGGAAAATCTGTTATTGTTGCTGAATTAGTAAAAAGCATGAGGTAGGGGAGAGGGATAGATAATAGAAGTTTCATTTTGAATTAAGCTTGTGAGCTTGTAAGGGAGGAGGTCTCGGCTTCCTAGGCTAATTTGAGCTAAAACAGTGAATAGATAACCGAGTTCTTATCAAAATCATTGTAGGAAATGAGGAGGAAATAGATTTAATTTTCAAAAACCAAAAATAAAAAACGAAATGGTTACCAAATAGGGCTTAATTGTTTCTGGTTTAAATCTCATTTTTGATTATCTACTAAGCTTACTATCCTGACTTTCAAACTTCTAAAGTGGTTTTTTAAACTTCTGAGTGATAAATGATTTCATTTTTAATTTAATGTTTTTTAAAATTTTAATTGTTCTCTCGCAATATCTTTACTCAGTTCTCACCATCTCCGAGAAACATTTTAAAAAAGGTTTTTAAATGTTATTTTTTCTTTAATTTTCAAAATTGGGTTAGATTTTGGAAGTTGGGCAAAGTTAGAATCAAACAAAGATATTTGAGTAGTAGCATTTGTAAACTTTATTTTCAAAAACTAAAAACCAAATTGTTATCATATCTTTCATAGTCTTTAAAACTTTATACTCTAGAAACCTCACTGCTTTGGTACATATAAAATAGAGAGAGACCAAAATAGTTTTGTTTTGAAAAGTTCTGGATTGAAATGAACGGTTGAAAAATTTCAGGCCAAAAATGTACGTTTTAGAAATTTAGAAGCTAAAATGAGATTTGAACGACAACTAAACATGGCTAGTGTTAATAATGATTTGGACAGGTTTGGTGGAAGACAAATTCATGCAAGCGAGGATGATGGTTTAGTGAACCATTCTATGGTGAGGGATCTTGAAGCTGATGCTGCTCGCTTGGAGCAGTTTGGTTCTGAGCTTGAGGCTGACTAACTCTATTTTACTCTAAAAATATCCCAAATTTAGTTCACTTTTTATAATTATAATTAAGCACTATATACCTGTATGAAGACACTTACCATTTTGTACATTATTAATACTCACATTAATATGTCCCTTCTAATGTTTGCACCTAAAACTCCTCACCTGCTGTAAAGGAAAAATTTTCCCCATTATTAACTAAAAAAAAAACCTCCCCTTCTTTTGAGGCTATGTCTTTCTCCATGTAGATTAATTGTCTTTTAATATATCTATTTTTTAGATAGGAAAAAAAAAAAAAAACAGTTTTTATCCCAATTTGCAGGTTATATTACTGGTGGGTGGAGTTTTTCCAATTTTAGGCCTCGGCTTTCTATACAGATAGCTTAAATAAATAGACTCTATTGTATAATTGTCTGAACTTCTCTATCTTGTCCAGCAGCTTAATGAGTTATTATTTTATCTTTTTTTTTTTTGAAACATACCCGTTGTTTACCCTATAAAATGGAAGCAAGAATCAAGAAAATGATGTATATTTGTTGTATATCGAACTATTATAAATGTAATATTTAATGTAGATATTCCTAATTTATATAGCCACAATTTCATATTTTATAAATAGTAGTGTATGGTGCGTTTGTAATACATATTATAATTGAGTTCAATGGTTTCTTTTAGGCTCCACTTGATAATCATTTTTTTTTAGAAGTTAAATGTATAGACACTACTTCCACTTCTGAATACCTTCCTTTATTACCTACCTTTTATCAATGGTTTAGAAGCCAGTTAAAATTTGAAAACTAAAAAATAGTTTTTAAAAGGTGTTTTTTGTTTTTAGAATTTGGCTAAGAATTTAACTATTATTGTAACGATCTGGCTCCTTAGGATTTATACTAGTTTGTTATCACATGTATGCATACATTTCAAATCGACACATCTTCATGATTTGGTAAAAGGTAATTAAATACTATTATTAAAAGTAAATAACTAAAATTTATTTAATAGAGTTAAAACCATAAAACAAAACTAGAAAATTCTCAAGAAAAGTTTAAAAGCACAAATATCGGAATTTCAAGTTCAAACATCAAAACTAGAATTTTAAGACATAAAAATCTCGAAAACATGAGCGGTAGCATATGACTAGTTCTAGTGGTTCGAACATGGATTCCGCTTGTCATTTGTCGGCATGTACTTACCCTTACCTTAAAAAAAAAACATGAAAAAGAATGAGTTTAAAATACTTAGTAAATAACCTCACTACTGGGGTTATAATTTCTAAGGGTTTTGTACCAATACGTGTGCTGGTACATATAAGATGCCTGAGTAGTGTTAAGGTTCTGTTATTTCAATTTCAAAAAATATGAATCTCAAGAACATATTGAGCATTTCCCAAATCTTTCATTTGGAACTGTGATGCTAACCATCTCTTTAAGTCAGCAAGATAATTTGTCTCATTCCCAATGAGCAAGATATTATCAACATAAAGTACCAAGAATGCTACAGTTTTGTTGACTATCTTCTGTATACACAAGGTTCATCAACATTTTGTTCAAAGCCATAAGATTTGATCGCAGTGTCAAATCTTATATTCCAAGATCTAGAAGCTTGCTCCAACCCATAAATGGATCTCTTAAGCTTACAAACCTTTTGTTCTTGACCCTGTTTAATAAACCTTTCTGATTTAGACATAAAAATACTTTAATCAAGATGACCATTCAAAAAAGCTGTCTTGACATCCATTCGCCATATTTTATAGTCATAATATGCGACAATGGATAAGAGTATTCTTATTGATTTTATTATGACAACAGGAGAGAAGGTTTCTTCGTAGTTAACCCCCTCCCTTTGGGTAAAACTTTTTGCCACGAGTTTGGCAATATGGTTCGCACCTTGCTAGTTTAGTCTCTTTTCCTCTTGTAGATCCATTTACAACATATAGGTTTAACCTTATATGGTTAATCTATAAGATCTCAGATAGAATTGAAGTACATGGACTCAATTTCTACGTCCATGGCTTTTATCCATTATTCTCTATCAACATCTTCCACCTTTTTAAAGGTCAATGGATCCTTTAGACCATCATTAAGTATGATGTCTTGAGTTTCTGTTAAACCCATGTAGCGTTCAGATTGATGAACAATCCTCCCACTACGTCGAGGCATTCTAAACTCTTGAGAAGAATGTGATAGGGAAATAACCGTTGTTGATGGACCAGCTTCATCAACAACTTTTGTTGATTTATCTGTAGTATCTTTGGTCATTTCTTTCAATATTAGTTTACTGCTAGATTGATGACTTCTAATATGATCTTCTTCCAAGAATGTAGCATTTGTTGAAACAAATACTTTATCTTCTTAGGGAACATAGAACAATCCACCTTTTGTTTCTTTTGGGTATCCAACAAAGAGGCATAATTTTGAACGTCGTTCTAATTTCTAAGGGTTTTGTACCAATACGTGTGCTGGACATCCCGATACTCGAAAGTAATGTAAACGACCTTTACGTCCTTTCCAAAACTCATACGGTGTTTTAGAAATACTTTTTGACAAAACCATGTTCAGAATATATACTACAATCTGTACAGCATACCCCCAAAAGGATTGAGGTAACTAAGAAAAACTCATTATTGATTGAATCATGTCTAACAAGGTTCGGTTTCTCCTTTCTGCAACACTGTTTTGTTATGGTGTTCCAGGTGCTGTGAGTCGGGATTGAATTCCATGATCTATCAAATAGTTCTGGCATTGTAAGTCCATATACTCATCATCTCGATTTGATCGAAGTGTTTTAATTCTGTTACCTAATAAGTTTTCTGTTTTGGTCTTGAATTCCCTGAACTTTTTGAGAGTTTTAGACTTGACTTATTAAGTAAATATAGCCATATCTAGAATAGTCATCAATAGAATTGACAAAATATTCATAACCACCTTGTGCTCTTAGATTCATCGAACTACAAAGGTCGGAATGTATAAGTTCGAGGGGTTCTTTGGCACAAAAACCTTTTCCAGTAAAATATATTTTAGTCATTTTTCCCTCAAGACATGATTCACAAGGAGGTAAAGAACTGTCTTCTAACTGATTTAGATGACCGGTTTTAACTAATCTCTCAATCCTGTTGAGATTTATGTGATCAAGTCTGAGATGCCAAAGATAGGCGTTAGAAGAAATTTTTTGTTTTTTTATTTCGAGTTTCTGCCGTTTTAAACATCTCTACATTTAAAATGGCTTTTGCTTCAGTTGGTTTTAACACATATAAGTTATTTTCAAGTCTAGCAGAACAGATATGATCACCTCTTGAAAAAACGAACACTTCGTTAACTTTAAAAGATACTTTATACATATTTTCAAGTAGACATGATAAGGAGATTAAGTTTCGTTTCATCTTTGGTACATAATATACATTTCTTAACAAGACAAAAGAATCTCCAAAAAACAACTTGACATCTCCCACTGCTTCTGCTGAAATAACTTCCCTTGTTTCCACCTTGAAAATCATTTCGTACTTTGAGAGTTGTTTCCAAGAACTAGTTTCCTTGATTTTTCTTTTCCGCTTTCTTCTCAGCCAAATACTTCGCGCAGTTTCGTTTCCAGTGTCTGTCTTCTCCACAATGGAAACATTTTCCTTTGGGAGCCTTGTTTTTCTTTGCAGTGGGTTGTTTATTCCCATTTTCCTTTTTCTTCATCAGTACACTTTTGTCTTTAGATGATAAAGGGACATATTTCTTTTTGTTAGTGGGTTTCATTCCAGACGATGAACCCTTCAGAAATTTCTTTTGTCGTGAAACAACATTTGCTTCATTCTCTTTCAATTTCATCATTGATTGATAAGTCTGTAGTTCATTTAATAAAGTAATCAAATTATAATTTATTTTATTCATTACGCATTAGTACGGAAGGCTAAGTAGCTCTTCAGAAAAGACTCTAAAATAATACTAACTTGACTAGTTTCGTCTATGGTAGCCCCGTGAGCTTCTGTGACATTAAAATGAACCATCATGTCTAGAACATGTTCATTGACATTGGTTCCATATTTCATTCGCGAGTTATAAACATACTTTATAGCCTCGTGTCGAACAGAAGATGACGGTTGCTCGAACATATCCTGTAATGACGCCATAATTTCATGGGCTGTGGGCATGGGTTCATGTTTCTTGTTGAGCACATTGGATATGCTCGCTAAGATATAGGTCATTGCTTTTTCATTTGCCCTTACCCATCTATAATAAGCATCCCGAATGCTTCGATTTTCCATCGAACTGGGAATAGGAAGATATTCCTCCGTTAACACAAACCTCAGATCATCAACTACTAATATTGTGTTTAAATTTGACATCCAGTTGGAATAACCCTCTCCATTAAATTTGTCAGAAGTTAGAAGTTGTATTATTGAGTTTGGCATGCTGAAAAAATTAAACAAATTCTATTAACAAAGTGCATCTAAATCCAATTTTAGAAAAAACTAATAAAGTACCTATAACGCAATTTGTATGTATGATATTCAATGCTCATGATGACATGATACTACTACTATTTATGCGTTAATTAGAGATGCTCAAGTAGTATACCCTGCGTTGTCACAATTTTCCTTACGATGGAACCAAGTGTAATTCCATCACATGTTTCTCGGTGTGATCCGAGGTCGAACATGGGGAAATGGTACCGGTTATTGTGGTATGTTCATGGTACATGTGACCGGGTTTTTCAATTCTTTATAAAAGTGTGTACAGTATGTAAATTACAGTAAAATAAAGGAAAACAGTAGAATGCGATAAAATATGGAAATACAATAAATCTAAACTAGATGTTACAAGATACAGGCTTTATGTGCAAGATACTAGGATTAAGGCTGGCTGTGAAGATTGTACAAAGACGTGGGATGCGACGACAAGTCTTGTGAATAGATTAGAAAGAGAAAGATAAGTATTACAAACAACGCAAGTTCTTAATTGAATTGAAGGTATAAATACTGTTCCGCTCTTCTCTTGGCATACACCTCTCAGTGATCGGCTGCATTTCCCACATGTCTGTGGTGAAACAGAGTTTAATGTAATGAACGCAAGGTTACTTCCATGTCTGGAAGTACTACTCGCTTTAGTTAACACACTCTTTTGACCTTCTCTCGATAGATTAGAATGACATCTTCACTTCTGCTCTCACAGGCGAAGATGCCGTCTAGCATGCTTTAGCTAAACGTATTTTATAACTTTAATACATATTAAGTTCTTGGTGATTCATGTTGCTCATCAAGGGATTAAGAAAACATCATGAAGAAAGTGACTAATGGGTGAACGGAAACAGATAGAGAATGGTAAACGAAATCTATCGAAATATTTAATATTTCTACAAAGTATTTGATACATGATGTGTGAATGTAGAGATAAAGAAAACATGGAATACAGTGAAAGGGAGATAGAACAGATACAATCAGGTGCCAATTTCATGGCACAGATTCAATGGAGATTTGCTTTTCGAATAGGATGGTTTGGATGGCAGGAAGAACTTCCCTCTTAAGCTTGCTCCACCGGTAGCAGGGGTCTCTGCACAAAGCTTCGATCGGGTATACAGCTGGTCGGATCCGAGATTTACCTTTCGGCCTTATCTCTTTCTCTTCCCAGATTTCTTCTTTTCAGCACTCAGCTCAACCTTTTTCTCTCTAAAATCTTACAGCACTTAGCTCAGTATCAAATAGCATATTTTTCTCTGAAATCGTTGAGGTATTTATAGGAGCAGATCCTTTGACTCCGGCCTTGTGGTCCCCACTTTTGTTATGGAAATTTCGAAGATAGAGGGATATTATTCCTTCTGTTATGCAATCAGACTGTCAAATCTGCACAACGATTAGTCGTACACGTGTCTCAATCCTCCGCCTTGCGTTGCTCAGCTGCATCTTTTGATCCTGGGATGGCATGCGATGTTTGTTTTTATTACCGCATGTGGTCGAAGCATAACTCTGGACCGACTGTCGCATTGCGCCGTTACTTTGGTAATCGTCTCTTCATGGTTGATCGACGGGTGCAATGTGACAGAGATGCGTTGATTAGTTTCTCATGAGCCTTGAGCGCAAGCGATGACTTGGTCTCCTGCAAAACAGAGTAAAGTTTGGCTTGTCTTCCATCCTTTTGGTGTTAGTGGGTGTAATTGCAAACATTTATAATTATTGTCGTACTAGGTTAATTTTCATACAATTGGCGCATAATTACTAACTTTTGGCCGCAATATCTAGATAAGGTGGCATAAATAACTTGTATTTCTACAAATTATCATACCCCCAAATTTAGATATATGCTTGTCCTCAAGCATATCTTCTACTAAGGCAATCATGCTCCATTCCTATCCTATATTTCTGCGATGATTGGTTGCTCCAAATGTTACACTTAGGCACATTCCCTGACATTGCACTTTCCTTCTATCCCTGCTAATTCTTAGCAAGCCCTACTTTATTCTTCTATGTAACAAAATCCTGCTCAATGACACTTTTCTAGTTTTCAAAGTAGGATGCTTATCCCTTATTTATCAAAACAACTTGATGTAACTATATGCTGTGAGCAAAACTTTGCGTCATTTATTCACTTAGAGACAATTGGTCATGGTTACACTCTTCATTTTGGCTTGTCCCCACGGGTGTCATGCGAACATCCAACTACGGTAGTGTGCCAGTTCTAACTTTAACTCATGATAATCAGAGAAGTTGTCCCTTGCCTTCTTTTTCCATTTTTGGCTTATACTACGTTGTTCTTGGAAACCCACATTTGTTTTGGCTTACTTCTATGGGTGTCATACGAACATCCAACTACGAGCAGGCTCCTTTCACAACTAAACTCTTATCAAGTTGGGAACAGTTTTGAAATTTTTCCTTGCGCTGACATTGGAGTTTTGCATAATTTTTTTTTCAAATGAAAGTAGACGCATTTTTTGAAATACTGCATACTTCTGAGTTCATCTGCTCATACCTTCCCCACTCCCAAATTTAAAGATGAGCAAGGTTCTTATTACGTTGTTTGGATAGACTAGACAAACACTTAGAAGAAAATTTCAAAAAGAAGGTTTAAGTAGGACTTTGAAAGATAAAAGATAAAATATTGCTAAACTAAGAGTTAACTAAGTGTTAGTCAGAATTTACTAAGTATGGGAAATGTTTCTAAGTGTAATATATAATACATCATAGCAACGCAATGAAGATCATAAAAATAAAAGAGTACAAATATAGCAAAGATTAGCAAAGGAAGATAAAGAAAGAAGCACAGGCTAAGAGTAGAGGAAATTATGTACTTTGGTTGTATTGACTATTAACAAAGTATGCAAATATATTACAAATGATCGCAATAAAAAATTTTCTCTGCCTGTTACACGAGTCAAAGAATTTGGTAAAGTTACAATTTAATTCGGAAGGGTGCATGATTCACAATTCATGTCATGCTTCCAATAAACGCAGATACATTTTTGCTGAGGACGGGCACACGCATCCATCCCCGCAGCACATCCCTTAACTAAATACATTTCTAGAGGATACCTCAACATAGTGTATTTTAATTAAGACCGGGCAAAGGATGCATATGTGCACAACACACCCCTCACCGCAATGTATTTGGGTGTATTAGATGCATACCTCCTCTTCTTTCTGCTTACTACACCCATCCTCTCGTTAGATACCAGTTTATTTTCCTCTCTTCCTAACGCAAGTTAAAAAGGTCTTGTGGTGATTTATCAAACCTTCACAAAGTCATGCATTCATGCTACTATATTTAACATATGTAAATATATGAAACTTCTAGAACATTAAGGCCTAATCCTATTAAACAGTGATCATAAAATGAAACAAACGGTAAAAGAAAGCTATAAAGAAAGCAAATAAACATAGATGGGAAAGCTGACTGAAAGAAGTTCTTAGAGTTACCGCAATCGCTTTCCCTGCAAGCATATTAATCTTGCTTGCCTAAATCAATGGTGTCCATGTGCCGATCGAAGTCACCCCCATTGTAGGGTTTGATCCACTGACCATTGACTTTGAATACGCTGCTCCCATCCAAAGTTGTTAATTCCACTGCGCCGTGAGGAAAGATGGTCTTGATCTGGAATGGCCTAGACCATCAAGATTTTAGCTTCCCAGGGAACAGTCGCAGAAGTGCGTTGAATAGCAGTACCTACTGGCATTTGGTGAATGTCCGGTCGTTTATGCGTTCGTCATGACATTTCTTGGTTTTCTCCTTATATATCTTGACATTCTCATAGGCATCCCTTCTCCATTCGACCAACTGATTCAATTGTAACTTCCAGATTTTCCCCGCACTAGCTAAATCAAACTTCAGCTTCTTGCATGCCCACATTGCCTTGTGTTCTAACTCAAGCGACAGATGACAAGCTTTTCTGAAGACCAAGGCATACAGGGACATGCCAATTTGTGTTTTGTAGGTAGTCCGGTAAGCCCATAGTGCTTCCTCAAGCTTGGTTGACCAATCCCTCCTGGTAGTATTAACTACCTTCTCCAAGATAGTTTTGATCTCTCTGTTAGAAATTTTTTCCTGCCCATTAGTCTGTGGGTGGTATGCGGTTGCCACTCGATGGCTAACGTTGAATTTAGTCAGCAGGTTAGCAATTATGCGGTTGATGAAATGAGAGCCCTCATCACTGATTAAGGCACGTGGTGTTCCATAGCGACAAAAATATTCTTCTTAAAAAACTTTACCATAGTGGCTGCGTCGTTCTTGGCATATGCGATGGCCTCAACCCATTTTGAAACATAGTCAACCGCAACAAGAATATATTGATGACCTTCAGATGGTGGAAACGAGCCCATGAAGTCAATTCCCCATACGTCAAATAATTCAACTTCTAAGATTGACGTCAATGGCATTTCATTTCTTTTGGACATATTCCCTGTCCTTTGGAACTTATCGCATTTCATAACATGGGCATGGGCATCTTTGAACAGAGTTGGCCAAAAGTAGCCGCACTATAAGACTTTTGCTGCAGTCCTTTGCCCCCCATAATGTCCTCCATATGGGGACTCATGACAGAGTTTTAAAATGCTCTTAGCTTCGTGCTCAGGGACACATCGAACGTATGATATGATCAGGTCCTTGTCAATACAGGAATGGATCGTCCCAGAAATAAAATTTTACGTCATGTCTTAGCTTCTTCTTCTGCTAGTAGGTATAATCATCCGACAATTGACCGCAAACTATAAAGTTTACTATTGACTGAAAACTATAAAGTTTACTATGTCTGCATACCAGGGGACATTAACGCCTACTGCCATCAGCAGCTCATCGGGGAATATTTCCTCAATATCTTTTTCTGTCCCTTGAACCTCGCCGTTTTCTAGTCTTGACAAATGATCTGCGACTTGGTTCTCAGTGCCCTTCCTATCTTTAATTTTTAGGTCAAACTCTTGCAGGAGCAGCACCCACCGTATCAATCTTGGTTTTGCATCCTTCTTCATCATTAGATACTTAATCGCAGAGTGATCTGTATACACCACCACATTTGTTCCGATCAGGTACTGTCGAAACTTCTCAAGTGCAAATACCATTGCGAGCATTTCTTTCTCTGTGGTTGTATAGTTCTCTTGCACGTCGTTCAGTGTTTTACTCGCATAATAAATGGGATGCAAAACCTTCTCTTGACGTTGACTCAAAACTGCGCCCACAGCATATCCGCTAGCGTATCAATGCAAAGGGTTGCATCCAATTTGGGGCAACCAAAATTGGAGCGGAGATAAGTGCATCTTTTAATGTGTTAAATGCTTTAGTGCAGGCAGCGTCAAACTTATATTCAGGGTCAACTTCGAGAAGTGCACTAAGGGGTCTTGCGATCTGAGAGAAATTGTGAATAAATCTTCTATAAAATCCCACGTGACCCAGAAATCTCCTTAGTGTCTTTACATTCACTGGTGGGGGTAATTTGGAAATTGCGTTGATTTTTGCTTGATCAACTTCCAATCCTGCCTTGGAGATTTTGTGACCCAGAACTATTCCTTCTTCCACCATGAAGTGACATTTTTCCAATTCAGTACAAGATTTGTTTCTACGTATCTCTTCAAGACTTTTTCAAGGTTGGTTAAACAGGAGTCATAGTTACTGCCGAAAACTGAGAAATCATCCACGAAAACTTCGACCGACTCCTCCAAGTAATCCAAAAATATTGCCATCATGCATCGTTGAAAAGTGCCTGGTGCATTATAGAGTCCAAATGGCATGCGTCGGAATGCGAATGTACCAAATGGGCATGTGAAGGTTGTCTTGTCCTGATCCTCTGACGCAATTACTATTTGGTTATACCCTGAATAGCCATCAAGAAAGCAGAAAAATTCGTACCCCGCAAGTCTGTTCAACATTTGGTCAATGAACGGGAGTGGAAAATGGTCCTTTTTAGTGGCCAAATTTAGCTTGCGATAGTCCATGCAGATTCTCCACCCCGTAGTTGTCCTTGTGGGAACCAATTCATTCTTGTCATTGGTGATGACTGTCATCCCTCCTTTCTTTGGAACACACTACACTGGGCTTACCCAGCTGCTATCGGATATTGGGTAGAGGACACCGACATCCAGCCACTTCACTATTTCTTTCTTTACAACCTTCTTCATGGCAGGGTTTAAGCGACGTTTCCTTTCTACTGATCCATTCTTTCCTTTCTCCAGACGAATCTTGTGCATGCAATACGAGGGGCTGATTCCTCGAATATTTGCCAAGGTCCATCCTAAGGCTTTTGCGTTGTTTCTCAGGATCCGTATGAGAGCATTTTCTTTCTTCTTACTTAGTGATGCAGAGATGATAATAGGTAACGTGTCGTTATTTCCTAAGTAAGCATACTTTAAATGTACTAGCAACAACTTTAACTCTAACATAGAAGGCTCTTCTAATGATGGCTTAATACGCTGCGAAGTCCGTTCAGATAACTTGAGTGGTTCGAAATTAGATTCAGCATGAATTGCGGTGCAATCTTCCTCCACTAATGCGCTGTCTGCAAAATCTTCCTCCTCCATTTCTTTCAGGGGTTCGTGCAACTGTTCTCCCTGCAGTTCCTCGATGTATTGGCAGTTTTCTATATCTCCTGAATATTTCAACGCATTGAGTATGTTGAACTTTACCTTTTGATCATCAATCTAGATGGTCAATTCTCTCTTCTGTACATCGATCAATGCTCGCCCTGTGGCTAGAAATGGGCGTCCTAGGATGATAGGGATTTCTCTATCTGCCTCATAGTCCAATATAACAAAATCTGCGGGGAAGATAAACTTGTCTACCTGTACGAAAACATCTTCTATCTTGCCCTCTGGAAGCTTTATTGATTTATCGACTAATTGTAATGTAATCGTGGTTGGTCTAGCTTCGCCGATGTCTATCTTCTTAAAGATTGACGAGGGCATCAAATTTATGCTCGCCCCCAAATCAAACAATGCATTCTCGACCATATTCCCTCCTATGGTGCAGGGTAATGTAAAACTCCCAGGATCCTTCATTTTAGCAGGGAGATTATTTTGAAACAAAGCGCTACACTCGTATGTTAGTGCAACTGTTTCATTTTCTTTGATCTTTCTCTTGTTGGCTAGAATGTCCTTGAGGAATTTCACATAGCTTGGCATTTGATCTAATGCTTCTATTAAGGGAATATTAATATGCTGTTGTCGAAGAACGTCCAGGAACCTTTGAAATTGCTTACTATCGTCTTTCTTTTTCAGCCTAGACGGGAAAGGTGGAGGATCCCGACGTGTTTCCTGCTCACTTTGCTGCTTAGTGAGGTCCTATGCTTGCTGTGCGTTGTTGGTTAGAGGTTGTGTTGATTGAGAATTTAAGTCTTTAGAAGCTTCATCTTTTATAAATAATCTTGCTTTTGAATTGGGGTTGCTTTCGTTATTTTGTACTTGGTCATCATCAATAGTTAACTCAGCTAGTACTGATACCGCATCTGGTACCTTTGGCGCAATTGAGGCTATTGTTCTGTCGCTCCGTAATTTCATGGCATGACATTGTTCTTTACCTTTTGGCTCCAATATTCCTGAACTTCCTTGTGATGCAGGCATTTTCTTCTTTAATTCTCTTGCAAGCTGATCTATTTGGTCTTCTAATTCTTTGAGAGAGTCAGCTTGCGACTGTCTCATTGCCTCGCTCTGTTCAATGTAATGCTTCAGTGACGTTTCCAGAGACAAGGTACTGCAAGAGGTATTATATGCAAACAGTTGGTCGCATGGCTGTGTACCCTGAAAATCACTTGGACTACAGTCCGGGGTAGTGAAGACCGGAGGGTTGCCTCGATCCTCTTGATAACTAAATTGATAGAAACTATGGTCTTCATGACAGAGATTCTCATCCAAACCGAAAATTGGGTGATTCCCTCAATCATGGTTGTGGTTGTTGCCCCATGATTCATCATAAATTGCATATACGGGTTGTTGATCCCATGGGCAGACATCAGCTGGATGTACTTCTCCCTATTGAGTGCAATCCATAGCGGCATATGAGTCATCGCGTTAACTTGCACTACTCCCTGGGAGAGAGTTTTCTGCTGATTAGCCACTGTTTGCAGGAGCGATGTCATCGTGGTCATTTGCTTGATCAATGCGCTCATTGTGTCTGTTGGCACATCGGCCCTCTCTACTCTTTCTGGTTCCAGACATCTTACCTCAAGCCTATTATCAATCCATTCATCAGAGTGTCGCGATATACGATCCAAGATTCCCTTTGCTTCCGTATATGACTTATTCATTAATCCTCCCTCTGCAGAGGAGTCGGCAACTGCTCGTGTTGATGAATCTAGTCCATTGTAAAAGGTTTACATCAAGATACTATCAGGAATCCCAATATGCAGACAGTTCTTTACTAACTACCGGAATCGCATCGAAGCGGTGCTCAGGGTTTCATAACTCTTTTGCTCAAAATTCAACACTTCTCTTCGCCTCCTTACGTTGACAGATGTAGGGAAGAATCTATTCATGAACCTATCAACCAATTGTCCCCATTCATGAATTTCACCCGGCTCTAATGCTTGAACCCACCTCTTTGCTTCATCCCGTAATGTGTACGGGAATAGATATAGTTTAAGATTTTCTTGAGTTACACCAGGCGGAAAGAATGCGCTACATATGTCTACGAAGTTTGTTAAATGAGTGTGTGGGTCTTCTCCCTGTAATCCTCCGAATTGTCCCACATTCTGAATCATTTGCAGCATGATCAGTTTTATCTTGAAGCTTGCATTCCCTTCAACTACTAGTTTTGAAATTCCTGGTGAAAATTGTATAGATCTGGTGCTGCATACTCCCTCATAAGGATGTTCTGATCAGCGTCAAGAAAAACAGGATCTTGCACTGGCAAATCTCCCCTCAAGTTTCCAGTAGAAGCCATATTCTCTTCAGCCATACTTCTTTACCAGTTAATTCTACCCTGATGAACTCTGTGCAAAGAATATACTTGATCTCTGGGTCCACTTAGAGTTACCAGACCACCCCCAGTACTCCTAAGTCGTCAGACTGCTCTCCGCGTTGAACAGTCAGTACAAAGAGATCTGTCCTGCAAAATACCAAAAACCACTCAAACAATAAACCGTTGACCAAGTTCCTCGGCAACGACGCCATAAAATTGTAACGCGATTTGTATGTATGATATTCAATGCTCATGATGACGCGATACGACTACTATTTATGTGTTAATTAGAGATGCTCAAGTAGTATGCCCTGCGTTGTCACAATTTTCCTTACGATGGAACTAAGTGTAATTCCAGCGCAAGTTTCTCGGTGTGATTCGAGGTCGAACACGGGGAAGTGGTGCTGGTTATTGCGGCATGTTCATGGTACATGCGACCGGGTTTTTCAATTCTTTATAAAAGTGTGTACAGTAAGTAAATTACAGTAAAATAAAGGAAAGCAGTAGAATGTGATAAAACATGGAAATACAATAAACCTAAACTAGATGTTACAAGATACAGACTTTATGTGCAAGATACTAGGATTAAGGCTGGCTGTGAAGATTGTGCAAAGACGTGGGATGCGACGACAAGTCTTATGAATAGATTAGAAAGAGAAAGATAAGTATTACAAACAACGCAAGTTCTTAATTGAATTGAAGGTATAAATACTGTTCCGCTCTTCTCTTGGCGTACATCTCTCAGTGATCGGCTGCGTTTCCCACATGTCTGTGGTGAAATAGAGTTTAACGTAATGAATGCAAGGTTGCTTCCATGTCTGGAAGTACTACTCGCTTTAGTTAACACACTCTTTTGACCTTCTCTCGATAGATCAGAATGACATCTTCACTTCTGCTCTCACAGGTGAAGATGTCGTTTAGCATGCTTTAGCTAAACGTATTTTATAACTTTAATACATAATAAGTTTTTGGTGATTCATATTGCTCATCAAGGGATTAAGAAAACATCATGAAGAAAGTGACTAATGGGTGAACGAAAACAGATAGAGAATGGTAAACGAAATCTATCGAAATATTTAATATTTCTACTAAGTGTTTGATACATGATGTGTGAATATAGAGATAAAGAAAACATGGAATACAGTGAAAGAGAGATAGAATAGATACAATCAGGTGCCAATGTCATGGCACAGATTCAATGGAGATCTGCTTTCCGAATAGGATGGTTTGGATGGTAGGAAAAGCTTCCCTCTCAGGCTTGCTCCACCGGTAGCAGGGGTCTCTGCATAGAGCTTCGATCGGGTATATAGCTGGTCGGATCTGAGATTTACCTCTCAGCCTTATCTCTTTCTCTTCCTAGATTTCTTCTTTACAACACTTAACTCAGCCTTTTTCTCTCTAAAATCTTACAGTACTTAGCCCAGTATCAAATAGCACATTTTTCTCTGAAATCGCTGGGGTATTTATAGGAGCAGATCCTTTGACTTCGGCCTTGTGGTCCCCACTTTTGTTATGGAAATTCCAAAGATGGAGGGATATTATTCCTTCTGTTATGCAATCGGACCGTTGAATCTACACAACGGTTAGTCGTACACGTGTCTCAATCCTCCGCCTTTGTGTTGCTCAGCTGCATCTTTCGATCATGGGTTCGCATGTGGTGTTTGTTTTTATTACCGCATGCGGTCGAAGCATAACTCTGGACCGATTCTCACATTGCGCCGTTACTTCGGTAATCGTCTCTTCATGATTGACCGATAGGCGCAATGTGACAGAGATGCGTTGATTAGTTTTTCATGAGCCTTGAGTGCAAGTGGTGACTTGGTCTCCTACAAAATAGAGTAAAGTTTGGCTTGACCTCCATCTTTTTAGTGTTAGTGGGTGTAATTGCAAACATTTATAATTATTGTCATACTAGGTTATTTTTCATACAATTGACGCATAATTACTAACTTTTGGCCGCAATATCTAGATAAGGTGGCATAAATAACTTGTATCTCTACAAGTTCTCAGTACCCATAGATATTATTTATTTGCAATGATACTATAGTGAGTTTGAATAAGTGCTACCTGAGGCAGCCAAATATTCCTTCACTAAAATAAGATATTCTTGACTAAATAATATCTCCAGAATAACTCATATTCCCACAGTCATTTAGCTATCGTTTTTCGGTCAAGAACTTTTTAACACTTAATAATTTTGTAACTGTGACCCACCATTTTCAGATCTTATAGAACGGTATGAACATGCCCCCGAATTGGAAGACAATATGCAAGATGGAACTATAAGACCCTATTCATTTCTAAAGCTTGGGTTGTTCCGAATCCTATGTTACAACCCTTCGAAGTGATCGCCGCTGTTAATGACTAGCTAGTGCCGCCTAAAAACGATAGCATGCATAACATAGGAATCTCACGGTTCAAATTAATGGAGGAGACCGTAGGATACGTTGACACATTTCCTTCACCTACTTACTATGAACTACTTCCCTCATTCACCTTGTTATTGGCCCATGCAAACACTTTCTGAATGAAGCAGTCGAGGTAAAATCGACACGAAGCCGAGCATGGATCTCACGGTATGAACTTTTGAGGACGTGAGAGCTGAAAACAATATATCATATATATTGTTAATCTCCCACTGAAGAGTTCTAAATGTTTGAGTATTCTTTAACTTAGGTTTATTACGACTAATTTTAAACAACCCAACTCTATTTGTTTATTATCAAAGTATAACGTTTATATTTGGATTTGAACTATGATGTCTAGGTTAAAACTAATTTTAAACCTCACACCACTCATGCAATGCTCATAAAACCAATTATCAATTATCGTTATTTCAGTCATAATCCCTAGGTAGGAGGTGTTACGTAAACTGTCGACTTAAATACCCCCAACCTTAGATAGGATTGTGAACTGATTGAGTTTGTAACCAAATTTTATAAGATAGCGACCTATTTTAACTATTAAAATAAGTTGTTAACCTAAATGATCATGCTTTTTATCTTTCGTATGGATTTTAATGTCTAATTCAATTTTATAACAATTTACAAAAATAGACATACTAAAAATCCATAACATACACCAAAGGCATTCAATATTTAACATAACCTTTATATTAAAACAATTGAAACCCTATACATGCATACTATACATTATAACAATTTTATAACATACTTCAATGTATGTAACATGCTTCCTATGGTGGGATTATAACAATTTTATAACATACTTCAATGTATGTAACATGCTTCCTATGGTGGGATTTTAATTCTACATGACATACTTTATGCACATACAAGATTTATTTAATTATAACATATATCAAATGCATAAATAATTAAACACAAAAACTGATATGGTTTTAGTTTTGGCATTTTCAAGCAAACAAAGGCCTAACTATTACATAAATCAGAAAAATCGGCTTTAAAGAACTTATAGAACGCTCAAACCGCCTTGAATTGGGCAAAACTCATCGAGTATTAGCAAGCAATGAATACCATCGAGCATACCACCCAACACCGAGTATGCTAGTGTGCATCAAGTATGACATCAAGCATCATTGAACATCAAGTATTTCATAAAAATACCATTGAGTAGACGCCATCAACCATCGAGTAGGGCATCATGAGCAGTGAGTATTTCATGAAATATCATCGAGTAAATGCATCAAGTACCATCGAGTATGGCATCGTGCATCGAGATTTCATGAAATATCATCGAGTAAATGCATCGAGTACCATTGAATATGGCATCGTGCATCAAGTATTTCATGAAAAATCATCAAGTATGCCATCGAGTATTCCATCGAGTATCGAGTATCTGGTAGAAATTTGAATTTCCAGTTCCTGCTGCTCGACCTTCTTCACTTCTTTGTTCAATTACATTCTAATTGCAACTCTATTGAATCCAAACGAATTATAGACACTTAAACACACATTAAGACCCATCAAACAAGAGCCAGTTACAAGAGTTACAACATAATTGAAAAGATTCAATTGCTAAAACACTGGAAAAACATATCCGTTCACCATTTTCATGCAGTTTATGAAAAACTCCCACCCAACTCAAATTAACAACAATTGAGTGCTTAATTCATGCTCTAATATACCAATTAAAAGAGTATGTTAACATGAAACGGAGAAAATCAGAATCAATAAGCACTCTAGTTATACTTAATTTGAGTTTAAAACATGCTTCAAAGTAACTATTACAAAAGAGGGTTTGCTAAACACAATACCTTTGATGAATCCTCTTCAAAACCAGCCGAGTTCCACGTAAATGTGCTTCAATCTACAAGTAGACCACCATGAAGATCTTCTCTACTATTTTCTTGCAAGGATTGTGTGGTGGAAACACTAAATTGAGTGGCGTGCTTTGGAGGCGCGAGTTATAGCCAAACGAATTGGCGGTCGACGAGGTCAGAGTAGCACGGAATGGGCGGATCTAACCTGATGAAAAAGAGGAGTGGTGAGGCGGTTCTAACCTGGTGCAGTAACAGTGGGTCACGGACAGCGGCTAGGGCTTCGCGTGGGTGTTGGCAGCGTGAAGAAAGAGAAAAAAAAAATGAGAGGGAGGGGGACTCGTGTTTCAGGAGAGAAAGAGAAATTTTATTTTATTTTTATTAATTCTTTAATCCCAAGACATATATATAATAATAATAATAATAATAATAATAATAATAATAATTAAATCACTTTCCTTTTTCCTCTTCAAATTCCAAATATCTTTTCAAATCCTAAATTCCAAATTTGGGTTCAATTTTCCAAATTAAACTAAAATTGAAGTAAACCCCAAATTCTCCTTTAAATCTTTTAAATCCCAAAATCCTTCACTTAAACAAAAATTTAAAATTGAATGATCTTTTTATAATATTTCAATTTAACATCCAAAATTCAAAATAACTCTAAAATATTACACAACTTAAATCAAATTACATAAAAAAAAAAAATTGGAATGTCACATTCTTCCCTCCTTAAAGAACTTTTGTTCTCGAAAGTTTTTTCTTGAAAAAGCTTCGGGTATTGTCTTTTCATCTCATCCTCTCGCTCCCATGTAGCCTCCTTGAACTGGTGATTCTGCCACAAAACTTTCACAAGTGCTATTTCCCTGTTGCATAAAGTTTTCACCTCCTTGGCGAGAATCCGAATAGGCTTCTCCTCATAACTTAAGTTCTCATTTAACTGCAATGGTTCAAAGTCCACCACATGGGATGGATTTGCCACATAGTTCCTCAACATCGAACATGAAAAACATTGTGAACTGAGGAATGGTGGTAACGCCAACCGATAAGCTATTGAGCCAATTCACTCCAAGACCTCGAAAGGCCCAATAATCACGGACTTAGGTTTCTTTTTCTTTAAACCTTATAACACCTTTCATAGGTGCCACTTTTAAAAACACTTTGTCGCCTGTTTCAAAATCTAGATCTTTATGCCTAACATCGGTGTAACTTTTCTGTCTGCTCTGAGCTGTTTGTATGCTTACTCCAATCTTTTGTATTGCCTCATTTGTGGTCTATACCAGCTTAAGTCCTAGCCACATCCTCTCACCAACTTCATCCTAGCATAAGGGAGACCTACAACTTTTTCCATATAAGGCCTCAAATGGCGACATGCCAATGGTAGCCTGATAATTGTTATTATATGCAAACTCTATCAAATGCAGGTGAGAGTCCCAACACCCTGAAAACTCTAACGCACAGGCGCGCAATACATATCCTCTAGTGTCTTGTTTAAACGCTTTATCTGACCATCAGTCTGTGGATGGAAGGTTGTACTAAAATCAAATCGAGTACCCAATGCTGATTGAAGTCTCTTCCAAAACCTAGATGTAAAGCGAGGGTCTCTGTCTGACACAATGGACACAGGTACTCCATATGTAAAACCCGAGTTTTAATTACCTCACTTAAGTATGTTTAAGGATAAGGAACTGAAGAGGGAAATTCTTAAGTATGAGAATCTTGGCTCTTGGGTATTTAATAAGCTAGCCTTGCAAAAAAAAAAAAAAAAAAAATTTGGCTAAGTGTTGGTCGTGGAAATGGTGGCTGAGCATCGAGTAAGTACAAGGCAAGCAGTGAGTAAATGCCACCGAGCATCGAGTATGAGTAATCGAGAAAGGTTCAAGCGTCGAGTATAAGCGATCGAGGAAGGGTCAAGCATTAAGTTTGAACGATCGAGGAAGGGTCGAGCTTCGAGTATAAGTGATCGAGGAAGGGTCGAGCATCGAGTTCTTCCCATTGAGTATTCAATAGAGAACCATCGAAATTTCCATCAAAATAATCCTTTTCCATCGAGTTTTTCCATCGAGGATCGGGTTTGCTTGAATGTTCAGCTTTAAACTTTTATTTTAGTTATCCGGACAGATGGCTTAATCTGGGCCCTTAATCTTCATTAATGGGTGAGATGGGTTAAGGAGATTTCATGCACAAGGGCTGGATGGTAGTATAAAAAGGGAAGAAAAATTTAAGAGCTCGTTTTGAACGATTCCTTCGAGCAAATCAGACGAACTTGGTACGTCGGAAAGCTCTATGAGTCTAGTTTCTGAAGTCGAGCCATTGGAAGGAAGTCTCATTGGAAGAAGGCCGGAGAATGAAGGAAGTATCGATGGGTTCCATTTTTGGGCGAATCCAGGCTGTCGACGAAGAAATCAAGATCCAGGTTGAATCACATGGAATTTCAAGCTGAAAATTTAATATATTATTGTATCACCTTTATGAGTAAGTTTATAGAAGGAACTTTTGCAAGATAAAGTCTGGGGTTTGAGTTATATATTTTTGAAACTGAAGGTAGAAAGTGTTGAACAAGCAGACAGCTTCGCAGTTTAGGGCCATTGGGGAAGATTTAAAGCTACAGTTCAAACCACGAAGAATTTTACACTGAAATTTTGAGATAACATTGTTAACACAACTACGAGCATGTTTGAAGAAGGAATTTTCTTAAAATGAGTTCTGGATTTCGAGTTATTGACATCAGAATCTGAATCTAGCATTTATTGGGCGAACAGGCAACTACTTGCTAAACGTGGGTTTGACACCCTAAAAATCCTACTAAGTACTGGGTGTGGGCATCAGAAAGAAGGTGACCAACTGAAGTTTAAGCCCTTTTAAATTTGACTAAGTATCTGATGCCCTAAGGTAAGTTACAAAGAATTGAAAGTGAAAGGAATAAATGTGAGCTTAATTCTGAAAGCGAGTCTAAAAATGGAAACCATGACTAGTAACTAAAGTATTTTGATATGTTCACAGGGTTGACATTAGTAGGAGAAGCTCATCAATCTTAAAAGAAGTTCCCAAAGAATGTGAGTTACTCTAATGTTTACAAATGTTTATGAATGATTTAGCAAGTCATGTTTTAATGAAAGTTACTTATTAATAGCTAGTATCAAACGTTTGCCAAGGTATTTCCTTTACTGATGGTTACATATGCTTGATAGATTAATAAATTATAGAGTATGGATAGATATGGTCCAGTCATAATGTTCTTAAGTAATTAAGTTCTAGTGCTTATGAAGTATGTAGCCCTAGACAAAGCCTAAATGGTTAGCGCCTACTATTAGGGAAAGCTAAGTCTATAAGACAAAGCTAAGTGTGATGTTTATGCGAAGGACTCCTAGTAAAGTGTGTTTAGCTCAATACCTTGAAGTGGTAACCGAGCTTAGAGGCAATTGAAGATAGGATCCTAGCTATGTACACATAGGGCCATTGGGACTGGGAAATGAAAGAACTCTTACACAAGAGTATTTATGAGCGGGTTCAGATCTTTCCTATTTCATTGTGACCGAATTACTACACACACATTCTAACAAATAGATATGCATTGTAACACTAATTATAGGAATGCTTTAAAAATTAAAATACAACAGATTGAGTAAACGTACCAGTTGAAAACAATCTTCACTCGAACTCAATACAGCGGAAGCGAATCCTTTACGCTCCTTATCGCCCAATAGTCAGTCGCATAACAACATCACGATCGTCTACATGAACGACAACGCACAAACAAGCAGCAACCGGGGACGACACCACCACTCGAAGCCCTTAGTATTCTTGGAGTGAGAATCTGAAGAGTGGACTTTGCTGGAATTGGTAGAGGGAGAAGGAGAGGACGATCGTGTAGTACGAACAAGCAAGTGGGAGATAGTAGATGACTATCGTATAGTTGGGTGCTTGTCTCTTAGGAAAGGGTACATGATCGTGTAGGTTTTACCAAGCGATCGTCTAGCAAATGTTAAGTGATCGTTCTTAGCGCGCTAAGCGATCGTTTAGGATGATGGGTGTTATCATATAGGCTCTCACGCTAAGCGATCGTGAAGTTTTCACACTGTGAGCGAATTTTTTGAACTCTTTACTAAATGAAAACCATTTTCATTTTATTCTTCAGTTACAATAACCGAAATTGAACTTCCCACTTTCACATGATTCAGGAGAAATTCTCGGTCAGTTATCACATAACCGCCTAATTAATTAATTAATTAATATAATCATATTATATTCTTAGCCTATAGTTTGATATCATATATCTACTATAGTAATTTCTCCTCTACTTGATATAAATCATATTTATATCTAATTTTCTCCAAAATAATGTATCTCATATATTTAGTCAATTATATCATATATAATTAACCATTTCAATTATATCATATATAATTGAACTCATTCTTGTCAATTTGAAAATTTCAAACTGACCCTAAAATTGATTCTCGACTTTATCCAAGCTATCAAGGGGACCTTATGGACCTGTGGCTCGAAGCTCCAACGGTACGTGAATAGCTTACTAAACTCTTTAGCCACGAGATCCACCATCCATTAACTGCCAGACATTCCACTAAAGACCAACAGCTGAACTCTTTTTGCCACAGATATATTTATGTTTCCATCAGATATAACCAATCATGAGTACGATGTCCCTTCATAGATGCTTGTAAGTACAACTGGGCCAATTTACCGTTTTACCCCTATAGTTACATCTCGCTCCTTAAGTACCACTGATTCCTCTAATGAATAAAACAACATAGTCCAACTATATGTGAACACCTCTCGGGCCAAGAGAAAGTGTGTGGCGTCACATCGTTCAAGCCCTGGAATTAGCCCTTAAGGGAGCCATCTATCTACTTGCCACTACTTCGGGAAAGAAGTGAATTCCATCTTATGTAGCTGAGTTCCCAGCTGTCAAATCAAACGAATTCCCAAGGTTTTAGGATTGAATCGGTGACTTGGCCATTCGCACCCATGCAAATCAAAGGACCACCTTCAATGGCAGAAGTTTCCAACTCATTCAAGGTTGAGGTCATGTTACCTATGGTCATCCTAGTGAAGTGAAGTCTCTGTCATAAATGGTGTTATATAATGAGACGTTAACATTTTGTGATCAGGTCTTATACAAACTCTTTGTATAGGACGTCCCCACTCGCATGTCCCCTACACGAATGACCAGGATCAGACCATGTGACAAGTCACAACACTTGTGACCATTCCACAAAGTAGGCCGCATCCGTAGGGTTACCAGGATAAGGTTTCCCTCCTATATCCATATACTACAAACCATTTTGGTTATCACTTAAGACATGATCTACTTGTATGTCACCACATACATGCTTAAGTTACATACAGATAACCAGGGATTTTAGGTTTATTGGTTTGTGGTAAAGCAAATAAACAAACAACTGAGCACAAGAAGTGAAGTAAAATATCATATATTATACATCACAAGCGTTCGTACAAACTGTTTACAAACTACAGGACACGAGACTTTAAGGCATCAACCCTAACAGGAAGGTGATGGACAGAGGAGCCACATCCCAGGAGATGAATTCAAGTTTTAGTAAAACTTGTTAATGAAGATTGCTACGCATTGTTTTGGTTTCGCATTAGCAAGAGCTATGAAGAGTGATAAACTATGTGATTTCATTGATAATTGTTGATAAGTTTATATGTTTTCAAGCAATTAAGTTTCATGAGATTGCTTAGCATTTTCCTCAAGTATGTACTTTTTTTATCGCATGCCAAGGTGATATGTTAGCCTTATTTCAGATTAAGTATTCTATGTTGAAGCATGCGTTCTAAAGACTATAGCTAA
This sequence comes from Benincasa hispida, assembly GCF_027475165.1. NCBI lineage: Eukaryota > Viridiplantae > Streptophyta > Magnoliopsida > Cucurbitales > Cucurbitaceae > Benincasa > Benincasa hispida. The sequence goes on from NC_143480.1 coordinate 74,245,620, forward strand.
GTTTCTACAAATGCTAAGCTTAAAGCTATGTTCTGAAAGCTTCATAATATATATGATTTTAAAGAATGATATGTTTATAGTAAGCTGAATACTGAAAGCATGGAAGGTGCCTAGGAAGTACCTAAGGTGTTGACGGTGCTTAGTAAGTCCAGGTGCACGTAGAAAGTTCTGAAGAAGAGGCCGAAGTATGGGTCTCTTAGGCCATATTTAAGAGACCGAAGTATGGGTCTTCTAGGCCATATTTCAGTAACATGAGGCCAAAGTATGAGTCTCTTGGCGTGATGCAGACGTTGGGAGCTTGGCGATGAATGCTCGTTCTTAACTAAGATTTAGGAAGTATTCACATAATGTTATTATGTTTTATGCTTCAAGTGTTATGGAAGCTATTCGATGAGTTACAGTTAAAGACATAAGTAATGGTCAGAAGTGACACATCTCGACTAAGGTTATAGTGGAAGCTGGGCTGGAGGGTCCCTCTCCCAAGCAAGCTTTAGTTCAGTAAGTTTATGCTCAAGAGCAGTGTGGAAGTTAAGGCTTAACTCCCAGAGCTGATGTCTATGATGCCTATGTTATGTTTAATTACTAGTAGAGAAGTTTTATGTAATTACTTGCTTGACTAATTTCTCAGTTTTCAGCTACACTTTTCAGTTCATGATCTCTTTGTTAAGCATGATTGATATGTCTTTTACTTTTTAAAGGTTAGTCACTCACTAGGTTTCTAGCTCACCTTGTTTAAATGTTTTCTCCGCAAGTAAGTACAAGTGGATCATGTCTTGAGTGATAATCAAAATGGTTTGTAGTATATGGATATAGAAGGGAAACCTTATCTTGGTAACGCTACAGATGTGGCCCGCTTTGTGGAATGGTCACAAGTGTTGTGATTTGTCATAGATGGTCTGATTCTGATAATTCGTGTAGGGGACATGTGAGCGGGGATGTTCTATACAAAGAGTTTGTATAAGACCTGACCACGAAGTGTTAACGTCTCGTTATATAACACCATTCATGATAGAGACTTTACTTCACTAGGATGACCATAGGTAACATGACCTCAATCCTGAGTGAGTTGGGAACTTCTGCCATTGAAGGCAGTTCTTTGATTTGTATGGGTGCGAGTGGCCAGGTCGCCGATTCAAACCTACCATCTTGGGAATTCGTCTGATTTGGGAGCTGGGAACTCATCTACACAAGATGAAATTCACTCCTTTCCTGAGGCAGGGGTAAGTAGATAGATAGCTCCCTTAAGGGCTGATTCCAGGGCTTGAACGATGTGGTGCCACACATCTTCTCTTGGCCCGGAAGGTGTTCACATATAATTGGACTATGTTGTATTGTTCATTAGAGGAATCAGTGGTACTTAAGGAGTGAGATGTAACTATAGGGGTAAAACAGTAAATTGGCCCAACTGTATTTACGAGCATCTGTGAAGGGTCATCGTACTCATGATTGGTTATATCCGATGGACACAAAAATATATTTGTGGTAAGAAAAGTTCAGCTGTTGGTCTTTAGTGGAATGCCTAACAGTTAAGGGATGGTGGATCTTGTGACTAAAGAGTTTAGTCAGCTATTCACGTACCGTTGGAGCTTTGAGCCACAGATCTATTAGGTCCCCTGGGTAGCTTGGATAAAGTCGAGAATCAGTGTTTGGGTTAGTTTGAAATGTTCAAATTGACAAGAGGGAGTTCGATTATATATGATATAATTGAACTGGTTAATTATATATGATATAATTGGCTAAATATATGAGGTACATTATTTTGGAGGAAATTAGATATAAATATGATTTATATCAAGTGGAGGAGAAATTACTATAGTAGATAAGTGATATCAAACTATAGGGTAAGAATACAATATGATTATATTCATTAATTGTTAAATTGATTAATTATGAGATAATTGGCCGTATTATTCTCCTCAATCGTGCGTTAGTGGGAGTAGCCGCATTCAGTTATGGTAACCGATGAATAAAATGAAAATTATTTTCATTTGGCAAAAAGTTCGAAATTTCACAATCGGTGTGAAAACGTAACGATCGCCTAGCTTGAGAGCATATACGATAGTAGCTCATTGTCTAAACGATTACACACCAGCGCCTAAACAATCGCACGTCTGTCCCTAAACGATCGCTTTGCTTTCCTAAACGATCGTATAGCGTGCTGCGTTTTCTAAACAATCGTCTACCTTTTACTAAACGATCGCTTAGTAAAACCTACACGATCGTGTAACTTCATCTAAACGATAAGCATCCCTACTATATGATAACTCTTTCTTTCCCACTTGTTTATCGTCTACACGATCTGTCTTTTCTCCTACTTCTATCAAATTCACCAAAGATCACACTTTGGATTCTCACTCCGAGAATACCAAGGGCTCCAACTGGTGGTGTCGTCTTTGCTGTTTACTTGTTCGTGACTGTTCGTGTTGCTGCCGTTCATGTATGCGATCGTGCTACCGCAACCGACTGATTTGTTGGGCGATAGTGCGTATAGAGGTTTTTCCATTGCTTTGAGTTCGACGTTTGAAGAGAGTCTTTAACTGGTATGAAAACTCTTTCCTTTGTATTTTAATGTTCCAAGCATGCCCTTAATTAGTTTTGATTTGCATAACTATCTGTTAGAATGTGTATGTTGTATTTCGGTCACAATGAAATCGGAAAGATCCGAATGCACTCATGGATGCTCTTCGTTAAGTGTTCCTTCATAGCGGTCACTCCCCAGAAGACGACTCTGCTGTTGCTCGGCCACTCAAGACCAAATGTTAGGAAGTCTAAGCGTGGGTTATGTATAAAGTAGTACGCATGTATTATGTTATGTAGGGACTAGTTGAATGTGTTGGGCTCACTGCTTATGTAAAGTGTATATGTTGTATTATTGAAGAGTTATGTAGAACCCTGTAAATGATTGTCATTGTCTTAAGTTATGGTTGAGTATCTATGCATTTCAGGAATCTAAGTCAGGTTAAGCAGGTTAGTAGGTAGTAAGTGTCAGTAAGAGGGTTGGTAACTGCTGCAGTCACACCTCTTTACAAGTCATTTGGGAAATCTGGGAGGGAGTATGACACCATGCAACCTCCCACCTCTTTCATGTATATTTGCGCCGACTTTACTCATCGTAAAAGTAGACTTTCTTGGAATGAAATGTGCTAGCTTAGTAAGCCTGTCTACTACAACCCAAATTATAGTAAAGTTCTTTGCTGTTCGGGGGAACCCCACGATGAAGTCCATTTACACATGCTCGCACTTCCACTCTGGTATGCTTAAGGGTTGCAACAAGCCTGCTGGCTTCTGCCTCGGGGTTTCACTTACTGACACATTAAGCACTTATTGATAAACTCTTCTATCTCTATTTTCATGTCATTCCATCAGTAACAACTCTTCAAATCCCGATACATCTTGGTACTGCTAGGATGTATCGAAAATGGGGAACTATGAGCTTCCAATAACAAATCGTTCTTAAGATCACTGTTCGCTGGTACACATAAACGTCCCTGATAGTGAAGACCATTATCTGTGGATATAGAGAACTCACCACCTTGCCCTGACTCCATCTTACAAATTTTCTCAACCAGATAAAGATCACTCTGTTGAGCATCAATAATTATCTGTCTTAAACTCGATTGCACTAACAATTGCACTAACTGTGCAGTGACTTCCCCCATTACCATTACAATCTCAGCTCGTTCCTGGTTAAATTAATCCCAATTTCCTAGTTAAATTTCTGGTGAGTTGGCATTGAGATATTTTCAAATAAAGAAAAGTGAGCCAACTTATTCACAAATTAGCAGAATGTCACTATATGTGATAGTTCGCGATTGACACCTATTAGTGTCACTGTGTCAGTGATAGAAGTCGATCACGGTCTATCATTGATAGACAGTTATATTTTGGCATACTTGAAAATATTTTCATCAGTTTTATTATTTAAACTAATTACCTTTAATTTTAGGCCTAGACTTTTTAGACTGATACTTTCAATAAATAGGTTCAATTACATAATTGTCTAAATTTCAAAATTTTGTACATGATTAGCTTAATGAGTTATTATTTTATATAAAAGTTTAGCTCAATTTTGTAAGGGAGGTTTCTCTATATCACAGTTATAAAATTCAAATAATTTAGGATAATTAAAAAATGGGAAGTTTATATATACGGGTGTTTTATCCTCTGCTAAAGCACGTGTATTAATTTTAAAACATTCAAAACAGATATTACTAAAGGAACCAACAAACAAGGAAAAAAGTAATTTGATTTCAATCAACCTTTTGCTTATTTCATCATCAGGTGAAATTACTAAAACAACCAACAAAAAATGTGTGTAGGCCTCCGAATTCTCAACTCTGGCTTGGCTTCTTGCGCTCGCGTCTCTCTCCTCGGCACTCTCCAGTTCACGGAAGAACTTTCAGCAAGATAGATCAGAGAAGCTAAAACCAAAGGTTGAAGAAGGAGAATCTGACAAACAAGGACGAAGTTAGGAAGAAACGCTGTGAACACTAGTCCTCTTGAAGCTGAAGCTTCCATGGCAAATGGCGAAATTGAAAATCACGGTTTTGGACACATTTGGGATTCCATGGCTGAAGCTTCAAGTTTCATGAACAGATTTGGGATTTCGTGCAGTGAACGAGAGGGAGGTGAAAATAGAAACTGATTTTGGCTTCAATTTGGGCAATTGCCGTAGAGATGAGATCTTGAGTAGCGAAACCAGGATTGACAGCGATAATCAAGAATTGAGATCCCATCTCCTCAAATCGCGCTCTCTGTCCAATTTCATGTTTGCCAAATCATGCTCTCAATCCTATTTTTGCAACTTCTCGCTAGGATGATGAAAGCGAAAGGTCAAAACACTTCGATTTTCTAAATATAGGTCAAATTTTCATGGGAAAATTATACGGATGACCCAATTTTAGGGTCTAAAATGTCAAATGACCAATTTTTAAAAAATAATGTCAGTTGACCCTCTGCTTACATCATCACGGGATGAGATTACAAAAATGCCCCTCTAGTCTATAGTGCTCAAACTCAACGGTCGTCCCAATCCGCTCAAAATTAAGGAAAACAAATTGTTGTACGTGCAAGTTTCGTTTATCTCGTTCTTCAAAACCATCACTGTTGTAATCGAAGTTCTCTACTGCCGTAATTGAAGTTCTCTACTGGGTTAGTAAATTTAATTTTTGTCTTCCATGTTGTGTTGCGTCTGTTTAGGTTGGTCTCGTTTGATCGGTCGTCACGTTCATAACTGGTTTCACGTCTGTCTTTTATTTTGGGTTTCGATGTGTTCTGCATTGGTTGAGGATGGAGAAGATATAGTTAGATGACAAGTTAGTGGATGAGTTTTGCGAGAGCGAGATGTGCTAGAGCGAGATGAGCGAGATTACTGAGAGATAGCGAAAGCTAGCGAGATTAGCGAGACTTTTAGTACGGACCTGTTAACTGAATGTTCATTGAACAATGCAGGAGTAATTTAAGATGTCGAAATCTTTGAAAATTCGTGAAGTTGATAGGTTTCCTGGGCAAGTAACTTGTCTGGCCCATGTTGCCAATGCCAACAAGATTGTAAAGCAGAAGCTCACCGGAAGGTAGTTAGAGATGTTCAAGAGAACAATTTTTGGTCGATTCCTAGACATTAAACTTGTATTCAACAGCCCTCTAATCCACCATATGTTATTGAGGGAAGTGAAGAACTCAGGAATGGACTCAATCAGTTTCTTTGTCAGAGGAAAGGTCGTCACATTTTCAAAGGACGAATTTTTGTTGATCACTGGTTTGTGGCGGTCTCCTACGCGAGTTGGACGGAGTGAGAAGTCCTCACACGAACTTTTTACCAAGTACTTTGGTAGTCGGTTGGCCTCAGACGCATTTCACTTGCATTTGCTTGAAAAAGAATTCAAAGAATTGGTATTTGAAAATGATGATGATGTAGTGAAAATTACCCTAGTATACTACACAGAGGTTGCAATGAAGGGTAAAACCAACCAAAAGAATGTTATGGATCGTACTCTATTTGACGATATTGAGGACATAGACTACTACAACTCTCTTGATTGGGGTACAATTATTTGGCAGAGGACACTCGACTCCCTGAAGACCGCACTTAAAGAAAATGTTGATCTATACAAAGAGAAGGTGAGGGGAAATAAAAATTATGTTGTGAAGTACTCGCTCCGTGGATTTCCCCAATCATTCTAGGTAGATGTTCCTTAACTTAACTTTATCTTTGGTTTAACATTAACATAGTTATAAATTTGAGTTCTTTGGATTTAGATGTGGACGTACGAGATCCTTTCGTCAATAGCAGGAAACATTGCCACTCGAAAGAGCAAGGTAGCGATTCCTCGTATATTACGGTGGTCATGCTCCCACTCGATGTCATTCAAAACACTCGAGAGGGACATTTTTTAGTCTGAAAATGTAAGTGTAATCTATGTAGCCACAGTATATTTGTTCGATAGTTAAATGTACACTAACCATCTTACTGGGTTCCTTAATGCAGACAAAAGTCAAAGAGGGTCTTGTCATGTCCGAGGCTGAGAAAGAGTTTCGGGACGCCCCAATTGATAGACGGGCCGTAAGACAAGCACACTCCGACACTGAGAGTTCAGGGAGCTCTAGCAGTCCAAATAGTGACGGTGGTTCAGATAATAATGGTTCAGAAGGTGGGGAAGGTGAACTGAAAGATAATTCAGAAGGTGGAGTGAGGGATGAAGAATCTGATGGGGACCAAAACATCCACCAGCCTACTTACACTTCTAGTGAGGATATGTTTCATAATGTGCTGGTGGTCAGTGACGTACGTCCTGAGTTTGAGGAGTGTTCTGTCCCGGAGGATTCGGGCCGCAGGGAGGGAGCCAATGTTGAACCTGATGTATATGCCTACCTACGGAGCATTGACAGCTCAATATCGAGCTTAGATGCTCGTGTATCGAACCTAGAGACGGGAGTGAGAGACATGAAAGCACAATTGTCAACTATTTTGTCTCTATTACAGTCGCTGAAAGGTTCCACGATGCCGACGAGGTCTCCTGCTCCACAGATGGGCTAGGATGCTACTATGTCCCCCATCCCGATTGTACGTAAGTCACCTATCCCACCTGTACGTAGGTCACCTACACCACCTGTACATAGGTCACCTACCCCACCTCCACCTCCACCTAGGTCACCTACACCACCTCCACCTAAGTCACCTACCCCACCTCCACCTAAGTCACCTACCGCACCTCCATCGATCCCACCTCTACCTTCATCTGTACAGCTCGATATCACGACTTCCTCTAACATCATACATCTCGATTCATAGGTATGATCATTATGTGATTCGAAAATTTCTTTCTTCATATTTGTTATTCAACATGTTCAATATTTATTATATTTCTGTAGGTTATGGTCGAGAGTAGAAAAACAACACGTAAGAGGAAGGCCGTTGATAAGTACACACCTCTCATTGAACCAAAGAAGAAAATAACAAAAGAGAAGGAAGTTAAGGTTCAACTTCCTTTGGATCGTCCAAATATTAAGTACCATCTCCTTGGGGTACCTACGATGCAGTTTAAAGCGACGATCCAATACTCCTTGGAGCATGAGGTTTCAGTGGCTATATTGATGAAAATGGTGAACTGGATTGCCGATGAGAATACGGACAACGAGGTTCGAGAAAATGCAGTTCAGCCATTATCCAAAACCTTTTTCCAGAAGTTGACTGAACCAAGTTCAAGGGTTGAGTGGGACGTTAATTTATGATCCTTGTCCTTTTTACCAAGTACATACAATTATAAACCCTCTCCTAATGTATACCTTATTCTGGATGCAGACCCTAAATATCATTTTTGAGTTCATGAAAGAAAAATTCTATAGGTGACCAGACATGTGTAGGCTCGCTTCACCATCTTGCCAATTAGAATAACGGTAACCATTTACTGCACTTTTGAATAGGAATACGTTGGTTGACTATTATGTGTTTTAATGTTCTTTTCGTTGTGTAGATTCATCTAAATTCTCGAGATGGGGTCTACAAACATATCAAGAACAAGTCGACCTTGGATGCTGCCGTAGCATGGGTGGATGAGACGTTACCGGATTATATCATGGGTAAATTTGATGTCAAGTGGTCAGATGTGGACTTCGTATACACGGCAACAAACTTTGATCAACATTGGATGTTGATAGCATTCGATCTGAATAGATGCCAGTTGTTCGTATTTGATTCATTGTCTTCTATGACATCGAAGAAGAAGCTAGAGTCTTTCCTTGAACCGTTGACTTACACCCTACCTTCGCTTCTTCACTACTGTGACCTGAAACGTTCGAAGCCGGACATCAAAACGTCTCATTGGAAGATAGCCCGACCTACCTCTACGAATACACAGCACGGGTCGTTAGATTGTGGAATTTTTGTTGTAAAATTCTTAGAACATTTAGTGACTGGTAATGACCCATCTGTAATAACTCAGGATAAGATGACTAACTATAGGATGCAATTGGCATGTCAATTGTGGACGAACACTCCATATTATTGACGTACATGTATATTATGTATATTATTGATGTAATTTAGCTTTTACTAACATGTTATTTAAATTGTTAGTGTAGAACTACCATGAATACAGAAGATTCATTCATGAATAGTGAACAAGTTAAATTAAACTTAGATAAGCGAGACATTTGAAGGGATTCATTAAGCCAACAAGTTAAATTAAATTATAAGTAATCAGAATTTAATTTAAGTTTAATTTAAGTAATCAAACTTTAAAAGGGTTTAAATTAATTTAAATTAAACTTATAAAAGGGATTAAATTGTTAGTGTAGAACTACCATAAATATAGAAGAAGATTCATTCATGAATAGCAAACAAGTTAAATTAAACTTAGATAAGCGAGACATCTGAAGGGATTCACTAATTACACTTATAAAAGGGATTCATTGCCAACAAGTTAAATTAAAAGCGAGATGAGCGAGAGTGAGATGTGCTAGAGCGAGATGAGCGAAAGTGAGATGCGCGAGAGCGAGAAGTTTCCAGAATGGTTCAAGAATAGCCAAACTCTAGTAATCAAACTTATAAAGCGAGATATCTGAAGAGATTCATGAATATACAAACTCTAGTAATCAGACTCATAAGCGAGACATTAGAAGTTTCCAGAATGACAAGTGGCACATAAAAAATTACAGTTTTGAGGATTAAAGTGGCACATAGAATGTTACAGTTACAAAGACAAGTGGCGTTTAGACAATTACAAAGACAAGTGGCACATAGACAACTACAATTGACCAATATTTGAATCATTTGTATTAGAGTCAATGGGTGACCCGGTCGTCAGCGGTTCACTGCAGTTTTGCCGATTATGCCCGTAGTTCCCACACCTACCACATTTTATTTGTCTGCGTTGTTCTCCTCTTGATGGTGTTCTTTGTACTCTTCGCCGCCCAACCTGTATCACTCTTCTAGGAGGTGCAATATGATTTTCCACATATCCCGGAGGTCTCTTCCATTCAGATATGTAACCAAGTGGATTTACAGGCTCTCCATAAGCAGCCATGAAGGAGTCAACGCTATAGAATGGACTACACAAACCATGGATGGGGATGTTTCTTTCTCGCGCAGCCACAATCGCATGTGAACATGGGATACCGAGTGAGTCAAATTCCTTGCATGTGCATTCCTTCGTATGGAGGTTCACAATACCATCCAATCGATTGTCTCACACATGGATCCTATAACAATCAATCGGCTCAACTCGATATCATCTACCTTTGTCACACTCAGTTGCTAATCGGTTTTCACAGTAGTCTGAATGTGACGTTGTTCAAGATGCCCAATAATTTCTCCGTTCATAAAACCATGACTGGATGAGGCCTCGAACGTGTTCCAATAAGCACATTATGGGCAGCTGTCGATATTCTTTGGTCAATGAATTGAAACACTCTGCACTATTGGACGTCATGTTATCGTATCTTCATTTTGTTTGGTAAACACGCACCCACCTTTCAAGACCAATATCCTCCAAATATCTCGATACTGCACCATTTCGAAGAAGACATAGTTGATCCCAGTGTGCTTGGAACTCTGACATGAAATGCCCTGGCTGCATCCTTGAACATCCCAACAATTCTGTTGTCCTTAAAGTTCGAAAGAATATTATTTTCTAGGTGGTAGGTGCACAATTCATGAAATGCTGTGGGAAAAATTGCACGAATGGCATTGCCAATAAATACCGCTCGATCGAACACAAACACCAAGTTAGGGGGTTCTCCAATGGCACACTTCAAGTTCGACATAAACCACTTCCAAGCTCTATCAGTTTCATTGTCCACTATGGCATATGCTAGTGGGTAAACTTGGTTGTTGCCATCCATGGAGACGCCGACCAACATTGTCCCTTTGTATTTTCCTTTCAGATGCGATCCATCAACAATTATCACCGGCCAACAACTTGAAAAACCTCTAATACAAGGTCCTAATGCCATAATTATGTACTTGAAATGGACATCTTTTTCAAGTTAGATTTCAAACCTTATACCTAGATTCTCCATCTTTAATGCTTCACCATATGCATGTAGAACAGCGTAAGACTCTTTTGGAGTACCCCTGGCGAGAGCATAAGCAGTTTCCCTTGCACGCCACGCCTTATCGTAACTTATGTTTACGCCGTACTCTCTCCTCATATCCTCGACAATGTGACGAGGTTTATAAATACGTCCTATGCCTGTAAACTTGTCTTTGATTAGTTCACCAACTACCGCAGCCGTTGCTTGTCTATGGTCATGATTTAAAATCCAATAGAACATGTGTGCGACCGCATATACTTCGTGATCTTAAATATATCACACCTTGAAATTTTAACAGCACGAAGGCTCCACTTACAATTATCCTCTATACATTTAACAGTGAACAAAGACTCAGTTGACTACCTTACCTTATATTCAAAATTATTGTTTATGCACAGAATAGACAATATCATTCTTAAATCACTCTTACTCAAAAAAATTTGACCAACTTCAACATCTGTCTCGGATGAAGAGGCGCCAGGCATAATCAATTCCCCTCTACAACATGAAGACATGGAATTCAATCCTCTTGCTCTCTTAGTAATAGCCACTGCAGGTCTATGCACCTCTGAAGGACCATAGTCCATAGAATTTAATCCTTCTGATCTCTCATTATCAACCATGAAAGGATCACACTCTTCTGAAGGACCACAATCCATAAAATTCAAGCCTGCTAATCTCTCATTACCAGGCACAGGTCTGTTACATTGAGTTTCTCTTTCCAAGTCCACTGCACGAATGCTGTCATTATCTATTGATAATGTTGATGGTTGAGTGTTCATAGACAATGGGATATCACCCTCTTCTCGATTAAGCTCATCTGATGCCTCGTATTGTCTGTCTACACCTATACGATCATCACTTATATTCATATTTTCGTCATGGTATGATTTTAGTGTTACATATATCTGAATTGTACAAAGATCGTCCCGGCAAAGAACGAAGTCAACATCACCATCATTTCGTATGTAGTGTGGAGGGGCTTCAAAGTCAAGCTTATATTTAACTCTCATAACAACATCAAACTTTGAGCAACTTACATTTGCAATCCTGTAAACGTGAACTTTAAGTTCTTCATACTTCAAGGTAATAGGCATTATGATTCCTGTTATCTCGCCTCTAACATACAAATTTTGGTTCTCATCCCAATGATCTCCGTATCGAATTAGTACAAACTTTCGTGTCATCCTACAAAGCAAGAGAACATTTTTTATTAAGTAGATAGTAATATACATGGATCTCTCTCGCTATCACTCCCACGCTTCTCGCCCTCTTGTCTCTCGCTCTCGCACTTCTCGTTGTCGCTCAAGCCCACTCTCTCGCTGTCGCTCTCTCCACCTTTCTCTTTGTCCCTCTTTCTCACATCCTTTTCATTATGCTATTTTACAATGTCTATACATACCTGTTTTGAGACCACTTTTCTACAAATACCAATGAGATCAAGTTCAAGAAAAGTCTGTTCCGTTCTGAAACCCCGTTTTGAAAACTCCGTTTGGTTCAGAAAAACACCGCTTTGGAAAACCTCATTCAACAAATCTCTGTTCAACAAAATGACAATTCAAATGAAGTTTAGATTTTAAAGAATATACCATTTTTGTGTTAATGATTTTAAGTTGTAGACAGATTTTGTGAAAATTGTCAAATCTGTCAAACAATCACATCACGATGGAAGATGAACAGACAGCGAGAGCGAGATTAGCGAAGCGAGAGCGAGAGGGTTATTAGGGGAAATTTTTGTAATCTCATCCCGTGATGACGTAAGCAGAGGGTCAATTGATATTATTTTTAAAAATGGGTCATTTGACATTTTGGACCCTAAAATTGGGTCATTCGTAAAATTTTCCCAAATTTCATTTGGGCCTCTCAAAGCATAGACAATCCGTACAGAAATGTCCTCAACAGTTTTCCCCAACCCTTTATTTTCTTACACACACACACGAATGCAAGGAACCTACATACGAATGCAAGGGAACCTACATACGTCGTCGTCACTTTCCCTCTTATTGATACATGTTAGATGGGAGGTTTTTGTATGGATGACCTATTGTTAGGCGCATTTAAGTTTCGTGACCCACCCTTAGCAAATTTATGATTTATAACTTTCTGCTTACATCATAGGGCAGTTTCAAATTTAACATTCACATCGCGCTTGCGATTTACCATACAACCTGAGTAATTTTTCCTAGTCCTAACTTGATTTGATGAATAAAAATGCGATGACAATTTAAACCTATTTTCCATCCAACATTGGATCACAATAGCGATGAACCTTCCAACCTGATGTTTTCTCCAAATACCTTACCCGATTTCATTACACAACACGATGCAAACTTTTTGTTTACATGCCTTTTTTATTTGGCATCGTTCGCAGTAGGGATGTCATGACCAACCTGATGAATTATCCACAGCCCTATCACGATTTTGTATTTTTTTTTAAAACAAAATAGAATGAGAAGCACATTTGAATGTAAGGCCTATTCAAAGTCAGACCGAAGAGAGGTATGTACATTGGTTACCTTTATCATTGTTGGTCACTATTTATATTGCTTGACAATGGCTCAATGCACATTCTACTATTGTGTCCTGAATTTCCATACCTAGTGTATCTTTGGGCCCATATGTGTTCTCTTGCTTATGGAATCCGATTGACACGCGACCTACCAATAGTGAGATGATATTTTTTGTGGTAGGATAACACATTCCACGTATCCCTGTGGTTTCCTCCACTTTGAAGAATATCCAATAGGGAAGATGGGTTCTACATACGCTAGGATGAAACACACTATAAGGTTGACGACAAAGTGTGTATGAGTTAATGTTTCTCAACCTTGCAACAACTATTGCATGTGAGCATAGAATCTCCATGTAGTCGAACTTCTTACATGTGCTATCACACTCCCTCCCAGATTACCCTCTTAATCTGAAAGGAGATGTGACGGTAGTAGTTACCAATATTCTTGTTGGCACTTACTGCTTACTGACCTGCTTAATTTCTCTTGGAAACCTTGGATTATACAAATATACATTTACTGGGTAACTAACATTAATAGACATACATCAATAGGGTTTCATGGAAACCATCATATACATGACATATGTACATACAAGATCCTGTGGGCCCAACTTGCGAAACTAGTCCTTGTATGAACAAAACATGTGTACAAATATTTTACAGAACAAACACCTAATCTTTTCAAAATTGGAGTTTTTGTGTGGCAAAGCAACAACAAAGTTATCTTCTGGAGAGTTGACCGCTACCTAGAAGGGAAAACATTTAAAAATAGGGTGAGCTACTAGCCCAGTGAGTGACTTAATAAAAACATAGTTCTCATGCTTAAAATTTAAAATTGGAAAACTGAATACTAAAATCTGAAAACTTGCCAAGCAAACATGTATATAAACTTTAATCATATCAAAATTGAAACATAGTTAAGCTGATTCTGAGTTGAGAGAGAACCCTTTTGCTCAATCACTTAACGTCAAACTTTAGTCAAGAGAGAACCCTTTTGCTCAATCTCTTGACGTCAAATCTACCTACATGCACGTGGTAATAATTAAGTACCGTGATACCTTAGGTACTATGGCCCTGATGTTCTCAGAGTCCTTCAGTATCGGGTTTTTCATGCTCAACATAAATCTTATTCTTTAAAGACATGTATACTTGAAAGCATAGTAACATGAACAGGAGATTTCACAACTTAATGAACTTTCAACGCATGCTTTGTGTACATAAACATATAAATATTAAAACATGCTTTATAAATATTCTTTTAAACTAGCTTGCGATAAACTTGGTTTGTTTGGAAAACATTCTTATAATTAAGCAAGCATGAGTTACTAAGCATTTAGAAAACTTTTAGGTTCGTCACTCACGACTTTAGGCAATTCTCCTTATGGTTGATAAACTTCTCCTATTGGTGTCAACCCTGGAATCATAACAACATGCTTAAGCCACTAGCAATGGTCTTCTTGTGAGGTTAACTTTCTTAAATGAGCTTACATTCAACCTACCATAAAATATTTGCATACCAACGCATACCTTACTGTGCATTCAACACTTAGTAATTTTCTTGAAATTCTAAATCTTTGCTATGCGACCAATACACCTCATTATCGCACACACCCATGCGCCAATCGCATGTCTTAGGTGCCCCTTCAGCCGCACATGAACGTCCACACCGCCCTCATGCGTCCAAGTCTTCAGCACACGCTCTCTTAGCCTAACACATAGCTCAATGCATAGTGGTGATCAACCTTGTCCTTACCCGTGCGTCAACCTTGAGCTATCTGCTTGTTCATCTCAAGCAGCTACCTACTTGTTCAAAAATTCCCAAGTTCATCTTATAATTCCAACTTATTATACACGCCTTTTCTCAGAAAATTTTCTTCTACAAACTTGTTCAAAATTGTCTTAGCTTACTTACCTTAAAATTTGAGCTCATAATTTCTTGTGGTTTGGCCAGAAACTTCAAATCTTTACCACTAGCTCAAATTCATTCAAGAGCTCGACCTTCTTGCAAATTCTTCAGTTTCTAGCTCGATTCCTTTGAAGTTTCCTTCTAGCAGCCCTACCTTATCAATTAGACTCACTAGTTCTTAGATGGCTTTGGAATCACCATAATAGCACACCAGATTGCTCAAATCGTGCTTCTGAAGTCAGTCTCTCTTTTTATACTCAAGTCTGCATGCTTTACTTTAACTATTAAGTTGCCACCTCATTCTTAAGTGGGATTAACTCATCTGAACTTGACAGCTGGCCACCTTAACCCATGATTAAGCTGATTGCCTTCCCTTGGTCATCAACGCAAGGCCTACAATCTTCACCATCGCATGTTACCCTTTTGGCCGCATGCCCTCTTGTTCAACACCTAATTTTCCTTTGTCGTGGCCTTGCTTTGAGCATCGCATAGCCTCAACCAACGCATGGATCAACCTCATCGCTCTATCAACCAGGCGCCCACCAGCCTCAACGCATACCTCACTGAGCAGTATATGCTTCAAGTACCTTGCGCCAACGTTATCAGCACATACCTAAGCACACACATGGCCTCCCAACGCCTAAGGCCTTCATGCCGCGCCCCATCCACCACTCGACGCATGTTCTGGTGCATCTCAACTTTCCTTGCATAAGCTTATGGCCAATGCATAACCCTCACAACCCGCACACTGGCTAGTGCGCATGCCCAACCTCAACGCCTAGGCAGCCTCGTTCATGTTGTGCGCTCAACGCCTACATTCCTTGCGGCCAACATCTAGCCTACCATCAGTGACTTCCCTCGTGTCTACCATACGCCCAATAACCTCAAAAGGACTTGGCTGCCGCATATCTTGCCCCAAGCTTCAGCGCATCAAGCCTCCAACGCATGTTGTCCTCATGCAACCAATACTTAGCCAAAATTTCCACTTGCTAGGCCAAACACAAAGCTACCCAAGGCCTTTTATACCAACACTTAGAATTTTCTTACTTCACTCTTCTCATTCTTCAACCTTTTCCCTACAATGTAACATTAACTTATATTTAAACATACTTAACATATTAATTAACATATTTAAGTAGGAAAAATAGGGTTCGGGGTTTACATGTGCACTAGCGGCTGTTTAGGTTGACAATACCATCCAAGTGACCGTCCTTTACAATGAATGTATGACAGTCAATTGAGCTTACTTGGTACTGTCTACCCATCTTAAACTCTTCTGCCATTTGCTTTTTGACATAGTTCAAATATAATGTGGTACAGGAGGACCATTGGTTTCTTCATCCGAAAAATCATTCATGGAGCTTCTCTCTAATAAATTCAAGCAAAGATATTATGGGTAGGAGTCTCGCCTCCGCTGTAAGTGAATTGAAGCACTCCGCACTATTGCTTGTCATGTTGTCGTACCGTCTTATCCCAATTCTTAAATTACACTAAAAATAGTTCAATTACGAACTCTAATCGAGCAACCCAAAAGGAAATTATTTTTTTAAAAAAAACATAAAATTAAAACAAACAAAACCTTAAAAATTCTTTAAATTCTTCGTGATTGAAGTAATAAAACTTTTTATGTTTCATCGTTTTGGTTCTTAATTATAACCTTTTTGTTTTTAGTATATTGTTGGTAATTAAATAATTTACCTTTCATAATGGATTGGCTTTTTCTTTGGGTATAAGGTTAATGATTTTTTATTCCCCAAAAAAAAAAAAAAACATAAGCATGTAATAGATTGATCTGTTGTTTTTTCAATAAAATAGTAATATACTAATTATGAAAAAACAATGAAAAAAAAATATCCCTAAAAAAAGTAGCCAAGAAAATTCAAGACTGGCTATACACTACACATTCCTCAAAATGGATAGACCATTGAGTTTTTATTTTTTCACCAAATATATTAAAAAAAATACATTAAATATAAAATACCCAGAAAAAGCAAAGCAGCAATTAAAAAAAAAAAAAGACCTTAGTTATAGCCTATAAACTTGATCTTCATAACAATTGGTAGGTAAACAGTTTTACACAATTCCATCAAAGTTGAATGGCACCATTTGCAACTTGAATGTACCAAAATCTTGAAAGAATTTGAAGATCGAATGAAAAAGTTTTTAGTAGGAGAAACTTTTTACATTCTAACCTTTGAATTTCTATTACACTTATTATCATAATTAATAATTAATTATGTAGGATAATTAATAATTAATTATTTGTATACTATTTATAGTTAATTTTTAATTACATATTTTGTAAATAAGAAAATTAGGGGAGGGATAGATGTGTCCAATTTTTTTTTTTTTTAATATCCTCGCTTTTCAATATACTAGTTTTTTTAATATGAGCATTGGACGTGATATTTTCAATTATGTTATCATATTGATAAAATTCTCATTCCATTTTATCGTATATTAAGAATAAATTTTTACAAAAAAATTAAAGTAAGCATCTAATGCTAGTTTCGTTTTACTTTGAAAAAATAGTTATTTATATGGTTGTGGAGAATTAAAAATTATTAAAACTCCAAAAATTATAATTTTTCTATATAATTAAAATAAATTCATAAATTTCATAGTTTTTTTTTTAATGAATGAAATTGGCAAAACTTTTAGTATTCTAACTTTTCGCGTCCTTCTCATTTCTTATTTTTATACATGTCATTAAAATTCTTGGTGTCAACGTACTTTAGGCCTTTATTTTAAAAAACTAACTAATAAACTTAAGTAAAATTTTAAAAAAAATGTTAGTATTAAATATAATTATAGGTAAACTTTTTTTTTTTTTTTAAAGTAATTATAGGTAAAGTTATAAATCTTAGAATTAGTTTTTAGTAGTGAATTGACAAAATGTTCTATATTCAAGTTGTTTGTATTTTAGATTTTCACTTTTTTTTCTCAATTTTATAAGTAAATTGAAATTATTGTTTTAATGTATCTTTTTTTTTTTTTTTAAATCCAATTTTGAAAAATGATTGATTATAAAATCACAAGTTTTAGAAATAATTTGAGAAATTATTAATATAATAACGTACCAAAAATTAAATTTAAAAACCATAGAATTTATAAAATTTCATAATAATAGTAATAATAATAACAAGCATTATTTTACATTAATTAGTATTATTATTTTTTTAAGAAAAACTAAATACAACATAAGAGAGATTATTTGTAAATACTTAAAACATTATTTGGCTTAACTTTGACATTTTATCATTTTCGAGCACCCCAACCTATTTTCATATCTTCAAGTATTCCCTTAAATTACAAAGTATTTAACATTGCAACACAAAAAGTAGAAGAGAAAAACAAACCTATGTAAAAGAGAAAGAATGTTTGTATTTTTTTTTTTCTTTGAAGAGAGTTGCTTATATAGTTGTAAAAGATAAAAGTTGCAAAACTTTTGAAATCTCATCATTAACTAAATGTACTTAAAAGGAAAATTCATAAATTTTAAAAATTGAATGGTAGAAATATCAACATAATTTTTTTTTCTTCATATTATAACATCTTATCTGTATGGATGTGAGAATGCGAAAAGATAATAAACAATTAATATTAATGTAAATTCTAATTTAAATTTAAATTAAATAATAATAAATATTGAATCAATTTTTAAAAAGTAGGTAGCATTTTTTTAAAGAAAACCTTAGTGTTTTTTCTTCTTTTTAACTAGTTAGGTTCCTATTTCAATAGTCTTAATCCTTTAGGTTTGATTCCCCCCTCATACTTTAATTACAATACCTTTAGAAAAAAAATAAAAATAAAAATAACAATGAGGAGAGAGGAAGGGGTAAATCGTGTAAAATGAATACAAAAAATAGTGTAGGTCCTAAATAATCAAGTTATCATAATAAAAATGACCCCTTTGAGGAATCAAATTAAAATGAGATCCACCATTAATTTTCGGTACAAATTTTGGTAAATAACATGAATCATAATCGAGTGGGTTCCGTAATTGTGGATTCTCATTCCTTGATTACATTTACGGGTATATAAAAGTGTCATAAGCTATATTTTTATAATTGAGATTTTTGTACGGATGACCTCTTTTCGGAAGCCCAAATAAAATTGAACCAATCTTTTGAAAACCTAAAAGCATGTTTTTTTAGAAAATCTGAAAATATAAATTTGAAAACAAGAGATTCAGAAAAAACAAAGTTCTATTCAATGTTTTTAGATATACGTATGGTAGCATATTAAAAAATTAGATTCTAATTTAAATAATTATTTAAAATATGTTTGATGTTATATTCATAAACTATAAAACTAGTTATAACTAAACCATTAAATATTAATCGATAATAAACTTTTGTTAACTTATTTAATTGATAATTGAGGGACGGTGGTGCCTTTGCTCTAATGGGAGCTAATAATTATAGGTGTGGTCATAGAGGAGAATCAGTCCCTACATTTATTGAGGGTTTATAGCAAGAGAAATTTTGTATGCAGAGAAGTCATGGAAGAGAGTATAAGAGGAGCAATGAGTACTAAATGACGATCGTTGATTTAGTCCCTTCTAACATTGTTTTGCTCCTAACGTTTCATTCTACTTCTTAAACGTTCGAGATCTGTAAAATAGTCAATTCAACACATTAAAGTAAAGAACGATCCTGAATTAAGTAGAGGAAGATAGTATATTTTCAGTGCTATCAGCAATCTTCATACTTCCACTCACCTTTTTCGATCAAAACCAAATTAATTCTTTACAATTTTAGCGGTTTCTTGCTCATATTCTACACTACTTTAAAGACTACATTTTCTATTTTATTGAAAGTTTTTTTTGTTCATATTTCCATTATTGCAGAATGACATGATGGCGGATTTCGAAGCATGGGAGTAAGAAGAAAAGAGACTAGTGAGGTTGAGATCGTCTTTGTTGCAGAATGAGAGAAAATAAAAATGAAGATTGAGGCAAGAGTGAGATGATGGGCAAGAGAGAGAATCGAGGAGTGAAACTCATCGCACGTGCATCTTGGGTTGTTTAGGTCATTTCACCTAGCGAAGAAAGAAGCATAAGGTAGACAAAAAACTTAAGGTCTTTTTGGTAGACAACTCAAATTCTGTTTTATGTTTTCGGATTCACTGAGTTCAGCGAATATGTGCTTGGTTGGCCGTCTAGATTTTCTTTCCAAAAATTGTTTTCAAATTATGTTAATCCTAACGGTGCAAATTGTGAAAACAACTTTTTTATGTTTGCATCTAAATTATCTACTAAATAGGTCTTTAGGTTTTCAAAAGATGCGTCAAATCTCATTAATCGTTGTTATTGTTTTTTCATTTGTAGGAAAATAAAAGAAATGAATAGTTGGCATAAATTGGTCCTATTAAATTGTTTGGAAAAAAATTGATGGGGCCTAAATTTTAAAATGATAAAAAAATAATAATAATAATTCCTATGCTCTGATAATTAATAATTTATGTTTTCTTTGTTACTTTTTGAGATGAAAAAAACGGTTATTTATTAAAGAAAGAGAATTTTTTTCTAGGAAGTTTCTAAAGTTTATTATAGACGTGCTATGTTTCTTTCTTCAACATACTAATTTTTTATTTAAAATAATCAACCAATTTTAAAATTAGATATATAATATTATATATATATATTTCCAAAAAGCTTATTGGTTTTAATGTAAATCGTATTAACTTACCAACGTAAACACTATCTTCATAATAGAAATAAAAGAATAAACTGAATGTGAACTATTAGTACTCCCCGCACATGTAAACTTTTTAAATTGTATTGAAGTTCAAGGAATAGAAAAACATCTCACAACTTTCTAATGTTTGATTATATAGTAAATTTAACAATATGTTGCATAATTGTTACATTAGTTTAATTAAAAGTTTACATTGCTGACACTATTGAAATATTGATTTGAATGGTTAGTTTGATAGTGATTTAGTCTCCACACTTTAGTTTGGATCAATATAATCACCTATTTTCAAATATGAAACACATTTGTCATTAAAATTTATCGAGTAACAGTTTAATCTGACTAGTACGTAGTTTTTTTTTTTTTTTTATCAACTTTAGACTCGACCTTGGAAATTTTCGTACATTTAAAGAAATTTCTTCTGCTATATGTTTAGCGATTGACATATAGGAGAAACTACACATTAAACCATATCAATACTTTTCATGGACATTACATATTGAAGTTCAATATTAAAAATTTTCCATCATTCAAATTGCATCATTTAAATCATTAAAAATACCGATCCTCGAGATTCGAAGTTGATCAAAATGAAGGACCTAAACATCCCATTTTTGGGGTGAGCAGTTGGAGAGGGCTTCTTAGATATAGAAGATCTAGATTACCAACCAAACACATATTCGCTGAACTCAGTAAATCTGAAAACATAAAATAGAATTTGAGTTGTATACCAAACAGAACAAGTCATCAAATAATTGACCTCAACAACTTAGACAATAGACCATGACTTCATGTTACCTCGAGAGAGTGAGAGCAAAGGAATAACCCAAATGTCGTAAGCTTTTTGTGACCTCATTTTATTATAGTTGATTGGGATGGAATTAAAGCACTTGAATACAAGTGCATGTCAAAGATTTTATGCCCAAATATTTGATTACATAAGAGTTGATTGTCTACTTTGGAGGGTCATATAGATACATCCAGCAAAAACAAGAACAAGACGAAAATAATTGGCAACTGAATCTCGTCATACCAACAAAATCCTGCCAATCCGGAGGTTTTTCCTGAAGAAAAAAAAAAAAAAAAAAAAACTTTTTCTAAGCATGTTGAAAACTATGGTTAAAGACTAAACATCACTACAAAAGTGCAATAGATTATTTAACAGGTAAAGAAAACTTTCAAGTATAACTTCAAGATGGTTGTTAGTAACAGAGCTAGTTGATCCCTTGTTTACAAATGAGGGGAACAATCTGAGTTATACCATCAAAATTTATTTGGAGAAACTATCTCTAAAACTCATTCAAACAGTAGGGACCTAAACATAATAAATTTTTAGGGGATAAAGTCCAAATTATAAAAATGAAATTGAAGAGTGCAAAAGAAGAAATAAAAAGCTTTGTTCTTGTAATAGATTGAAGGAATACAAATTTCACTTTGTGCCATTGAAGTCAAAATATAAATTATGGACTTTAAATCAACCATACTATAAAATGGATTTTTTTAAAAAATTATCAGAATGAACAACAAGCCAAGATGACTTAATTCAAAATAGTTCAACAAAATTGAAACACAACTCTCAGTAAATTCAGAAGAAAGTTTTCTACTCCTACTCTTCTTCTTTTCCTCCTAAACCCAAAAACCGAAATCTCACACAAAATCATGCTACTGGAAGATAATGTCAACTATCAAACCCAAATCAAAATACTTGACTATAAAACTAATCATATTAACCATATTTTCCCTCAATAAAGTAATAGAAAACTCATACCTCTTCCTTCTTGTCTTTAGTGAAGAACTAGTACGTCCCATAAAGAACACAATCACAAACTGTAAATACAAAGTAAGATATGTAGTGATTATAGAAAAACAATGTGATAAATCAATCAATTTAAATTCAATTAACTTAGGATAGTGGGTTCAGTTAATGAGCCGTATTGAATAGGCAAGCCAATTCATTCTAAAGTGTTGAAGAATTTGGAGAAATTGGCATTGTTACACAGTCTCTTTCAAACTACTTTCTCATTTTTGTATTCTTTCTAAGTAACTTAGGGTATCAAAGAGAATTTGGGAAATATAATGAAGAAACCATCTCACACATAAGAAACGACCATAA
This sequence comes from Benincasa hispida, assembly GCF_027475165.1. Lineage (NCBI taxonomy): Eukaryota > Viridiplantae > Streptophyta > Magnoliopsida > Cucurbitales > Cucurbitaceae > Benincasa > Benincasa hispida. The sequence goes on from NC_143480.1 coordinate 74,268,383, forward strand.
AAAAACTATGCTTGCAAGGTTGAGATACTTTAAAAAGGATGATAGAGCAACTAGTTCTAACTACGATGAACTTTCTAAGAGATGAAAAGCCAAGAGCCAAATACCATAAGAAACTACGGTATATATATGTGTGTATGTACATAAAATAGGACTAGCTCTTTGAATTTTTTAACCTATATAAACATTAAGGGGGCGTTTGGCACACAGAGTTGAGTTGGTAATTATTATAGGAGGAGAGTAATTGAGAGAGTTGATGCGAATAACGAGGTGAGAAAGGTGAGTTAATGCGAATAACGAGGTAATAAACTTCTTTAATAATTAGTAAACCAAACGGTGGGTGGGTGTATTTTACCCACCCAATCCAATCCAACTTGGAGGGCCAAACGCCCCCTAAATAATTACCTCAAACTTTTCTTACTTGTGGCTCATGTCCCGTAATTAAGAAGTTGCACAAAAGGTTTAAACACCAAATTTGTAATAATCGACAATGACATCCAAAGTAATATATGGTCCAATAATACCTTCTTTTCGAGATGTGACCAAATCCAACAACATATAAGAAATATTGTAATTACATTCAAACTAATACAAAACTAGTTTTCATAAGGAATTTGTGGCGTCTATTTGCCTCCACGAGACTTAACAAACATCATTTCCAGACATTTTATGGAATGATAAAGGAAAAACTTGAATGAAAATTGAATAATTGGACCTTCTTTTTTGGATCACACCATCTTATTAAATAAGATTTACAACATCCAATTTGAGTACCTATAAGATCTTTAAAACTTTGAATGTTCACTATAATACATATATGTATAGAGATGTCTAATTTCCTGTGGGGATTCCCCGATTAGACGAGTATGAGGGGGGAATGGGGAAAAAAGTTCCCTGTGAGCTAAATAAGGACGGGGACGAGGAATGCATTCCCCATCCCTGCCCCCACCACTATAAGAAATCGAACTTCTCCTGACATCATAATTCGCTGGGAAAGGGTGGAAAATGCGTTGGGAGAGCCTCTTCCAACGAATAATGGATCGTCGGGAGTTTGGTCGAGAAAAACCCATCGGGAGAGGAACTCCCGACGCATGAAACAAAGGTGTCGGGAGTTGTCGAAGAACTCCCGACGCATGTATAGGGCGTCGGGAGTTCTTCGACTAACTCCCGACGGTTTGTTCTTCGAACTCCCGACGGTTTGTTTTATAGTTCGAGAACTCCCCATCCCTGCCTCCGCACCCCGTTCCCATCCCTACTGCAGTTAGGCTCTATTTATTTATTTGGTATAATTATTTAATGTTATATTATTATTATTAATAATATATAAATATTACAGTTAAATGTCAAGTTCGATTGTTCATTAGTCAAGATAATCAATATGTTTAAATTGAATATTTAAATTTAAACTATATATGTGAATAATTTGATTTATATTTACATCTTTCTACTAAAAAAGTTGATTAGTTCTTTTAGGCCAAAATTTGAGTAATTTATTTTAGATTCAATTTTTCATGTAAAATTAACCATAATAAACAATTTAGTAATTGAGTTAATTATTTAATTTAAATTTGCCTATATTAGTGATTTAAATTAATTTTTTTTAAAAAAAAACTAACGGGAACAAATTTCCCGTGAGGAACCCAACCCTCGCGAATTCTCCTTGGGGAATCCCTGTCTCCGTGGGAAATTTCATAGGGATGAAAAATTAAATGGGGAGCGGGAATGGGTACGGGCAAATGGCATCCCTCCTCTCCAGTGGACATCTCTATATATGTATCCAGTTTGTATCCAATTTCCATGGGCAACAACACGTATAAATTCATATATGTATTTAGATACCCAACAATCAAAACATATCTCAATAATAACATCACATTTTCAGAATATTTAAGCATCTAGAATACAAAACAATCTCAAGAAAATAAGGGATTTAAATCTTAAGTAAAGTTATAATACACAAAAAGCACACAATATGCTATCAATCAACAAACAAACTCCTAAGTAGAATTCCACTTACCTAACATGTAATAAAGCATTTCTAATCTCTTTGAAAGACGCCTAAAACAATGTTGAACCTCAAATCGAATATCTCAAATCAAGTCTAAACTACAAATAAAAAAATCTCCAAGAGTTTTAAACTAAATTACAACACCTAAATCAAAGCCAAACAAATCTAAATAGGGCTATAATGCCTAAAACTCACCAAGACAGCCTCGGGACTTCACTGAAAAGTGTTTGAATAGCCCCGAAACTATTCCGAATTTACAATTAAGAGTTTCCAAGCATTAGATCTAGACTTAACCTTAATCTAATTCGAAAAGGAATTCAGAGCATTCTTACCTGCAAAGACTTACCCAATCGACTCATTAACTAAGTTAATCAATATTCGTTAACTGTGAGTACACTTTATTAAAGACCCACAGCTGCACTTATTTTACTACAAATATATTTTTGTATCCATGGATATAGACCAATAACAGCAAATTAGTTCTTTACGAGTATTCATAACTCCAACTGGGTCAAATTATCGTTTTACCCTTAGATTACCTCTGACTTCTTAAGTGCCATGAATAACCTGTAGGGGTGTTCAAAAAACCCGATAACCCGACCAACCTGGCCTATCCAACCCAAACACGAGATTTTATTTTGGGTTGGTTGGGTTAAAAAATTAAAAATTTAAAAAAAATGGGTCGGGTCTCGGGTTACTCCTTTTTAGGGTTGGGTCAACCCGACCCGACCCGACCCGAATGTATATATATATTAAAAAAATAAAACAAACCTACCTTCGACTCCCTCCCCTCACCTCGCCACCCTTAAAGCCAAACCCTCATCCCTCTATTCCCTCCCTTCATTCGTCGCTCCGCTCTGGCCTCACGCTCATGCTCCAACACTCCTCAATTCCCTCCCCTCGTTCGACGCTCCACTCGCAAGACGCAAATCGTGCCTCTGACTTCCGATTTTTTGAACACTCGAAGACGCAGATCGCGTCTCACGTCTAACACTTTAACTTCGATTTCAGGCTTCCGGCTACACATCTCCGGCCTCACGCTTCCGACCTCACGTCGATCTGCCGTCCTTCAAAATTCAAAAAAGAAAGAAAAAAAATTGGTGACCCAACCCATAATTTTGGGTTGGGTTGGGTTGACCCTTAAAAAATGAACCGATAGGGTTCATTATTAGCCACCTCGAATTTTCGGGTTGGTCCACAAAATTCCTCCAGCCCCGCCCAACCCGGCCCATGTACACCCTTAATAACCTGTTTATGGTCCAACCAATAAACAGAAACCCATCTCGGGCCAATGAAAAGGTAGGGTCCTTTGTTCAAGTCCTGGAGACACCACTTAAGGGAACACTCATCTACTTACAGAAGGAATGAATTCCATCTTGTATTATTATATTCTCAGCTCCCCACTCAATCTTGTCACCAAAATGGTACCCATGTTGAGTCGACGAACTGGCCACCCTCACCCATAAAAATTAAAGAGGCAATCCCTCGTGAACAGAAGTTCATAATATACTCAGGATTAAGACTAAGTTGCCTAGGTCATCCTATTGAAATAGGAACCGGTCAATAGTACAAGCACTATACTAGTTGAGCTACACTCTTGGACTTCCCCTCCTCTCGCTTAGGCATTTCCCTTTAACTTTTCCCTCTTCCTTTCACTCTGGCTTTCCCCACTTCCTATCGCTCTAGCTTTTTTCTCTTCCTCTCTCTCTTGCTCTATCCCTCTCCCTTTCATTGTGGCTTTTCTCTCTTCCTCTCGCTCTTGAAACACCATTTATAATTTTGATTTACTTATTCAATTTTTTGTATTTTTAAATATTAACACAATTAAAATTAAAAAATGGATAATTTTAACAAATAAAAATGTAATTCAAATTTCAATTTAGAAAAACACATGATCTTTTTTAAGAAGAAAAACATATCATCCTTTTTTAAGAAGAAAAACACATAATCTTCATATATATACAATTATAATTTGCATTACCTTCCTCCCAGTTGAATGTTTAATCATCATCCCCACACCTATTTTACTAAGAAAAACAATTAAAGCAAACTCTACTTCATATAAATACATTTAAAAATAACATTTTTTAAATAAAACCTACAGTTATTGGTTTGATACTCAGTACATGGAAAACATAAGGGAAAAAAAAAGAGTGAATGAAAAAAAAAACATGTAATCAGAAAGTAATGAAACCCAAAAAAAGATACTTTATCACTATTGTTGTCATCATCTTTCATATAAAATGGTAAAAATTGGTATCTATATTCTTACCGAAAACGATATACGACCTTTTAGGCCACGACTACATTTTAATTATTGGAAGGGTAATTGATGACATATTAGGGCAAAATTTGGAAAACATTTAAGAGTGTTTTGAGGCACTGAATTGGTTATTATAGGTTGTAGGCTTAAAACAGTCCGTGTTTGAGATACAAATTAATTTAGTCTGGATAAAAAATGCTAAACACGGTAATAAAGAGGAAAAGAGATGTAAATAGGAAATAGTAAACATGGTAACAAAGTGTGATTTGAAATAGTAATATTATAGTTAATTGTAAGTTATAATAGTTGAAAATACCAACTATTATAATTGGAGCCCCAAACATGAGGTATGTTGTCCCATTCAGCTCACTTTAAGTTGGGACCTAAACACCTCTAGAACACAAAAGATTAGTAGATCCAATGTAATTTTAAAACGTAATTAGATTGAGTGCCCCTCACGATCGAATTATGAATGAGGATTACATATTTTGTAATGGGTCACGATTCATTATTATTAAATTAAATGGACCCCACTTTTGTAATTAGATTAGATTCACTAAAAAGTAAACATGATCTTAATGAATAGGTTAACTGATTACCATTTCAACCCATTTCCTTTACAACTCAAGCCATGTTTATTTCGGAAGAAACATAATCCAACAATAATAAATCTAAAAGATGAACCTCATTTGATTACGTTTGTGATTGCTTATCTACATTTGTTGTTTACCTAAGTTTCATAATTGTAATGAAATGTGATGTCCACTATCAAATTTATAATCAACAAACACATCCGATTGAGAGTTCAGTTGATCAATCTGATTGCATTTGAAAATTATGTGAGATCCATTAACTTTTTTCAAATATTTTTGAAAGCTTTCCATTTTTTGCTCTCAAATACCATTATTGTTACCATTAAGATACCGATATCAATTGATCCTAAACTATAAAGGCATTTGAAAATTATGTGAGATCCATTAACTTTTTTCAAATATTTTTGAAAGCTTTCCATTTTTTGCCCTCAAATATCATTATTGTTACCATTAAAGATACCGATATCAATTGATCATAAACTATAAAAGGTAGTGATAAGAAGACAATACAAAATAAACACCGCAAAGTAAACAACTTCAATCGTAATCAAATTACGTTAACAAAATGCTTAAGTAAACGTGATTGATCAAATTACATTTGCAATTTAGACTCATTATGTTTGATCCATCGATAAAATTTTATTGTAATTATATCAATTTTAGTTACAAATTGGTTAACATGACCTCAATTCAATTACAATCGCCAGGATATCCCAAGAAAATGTAATGGGTGACAAAAACATGAATTTGCAAACACGTCTATGTGATCTGTGATTTTGCAGAGAACAAAATACTCCAGTTCACATTTTCTTTTTATCTTTTTAATTTCAATTTTTACACTTGCAAACAAAAGAAATTGGACAAATTAAGTTCAGGAATAATATAATTTTTAAAAATAATGACAAAAATATGGTAAACAAGAATTTTTTTTTTTTAAATAAAAGTGGTTGAAGAAACAAATTTTAGAAATAAGATTAAATACCAAATTATTGACAAAAATGAGGTGGTTTTGGATGTGATAAAAATCATACACAATTTTTATTAATCTAGTCATCACCAACGTGATTGCTAGGTGATTGCCATGTCATGGATGTAGTTGTTAAAATCAAAGATCTCATCCACGAGTTAGTTTTTTTTTCTTTATTATTTTTTTTTTTTTTTTTTTTACAATTTTCAACGTGGACCTCGTCTCTTCTTTGGTATTGTGTTGTCAATATGCTCATTCGATTGAGATTGAGAAGGAAGATAAAAAAGATGGAGATGGAGATCAGGTTCAAGGTTATCGGATCCAAACATAAAAAAGAGAATTAAAACAAAAAAGGAAAAATTAAAAAGAAAGGAAAAAGGAAAAAGGAACTGAAAACCCTTCTTTTGAAACAGAATAAAGAGAAAAGAATAAATGCCGAATGTGCTGAAGAAAGTATGAGTTTTATCACAATATTTTGAGAGAAGTGGAGATCAAAGAAAGTGAACCCTCCAAAAAATCATAGAAATTAAAGAAAAACTACATATTGTGTTTGTTTTGTTTGTGCTGGCCATAGCCAAAAAATCCCAAAACCCCACCAAGACAATTTGTTAAATATTTAAAGAAAATAGATCATAAAGATGAAGAAGAGGAAAGTAATATTACTTGTGGCCATGGGATTCGAAGAAAAAGAAGAAAATTCTGAAGAATTTTGTAATTTGTTTTATGTTTTTGTTAGAGAGAAAAAGAGTAAAGCTGAGGCCTTAAAAATGGTGAGATGATGAAAAGCTTGAAGAAAAAGAAACCTCGAAAGTTTTCTCCTTGAAAATAGAGAAACTCGTGGACCCATCCCATCCTACACACATGTATACTTCAAAATTGTGAAACTTAAATCGTGGATCGAATATACGATTTAGAATTAATCGTATTGCGGATACACGTTTTCTCATAATTGTGTATCAGATCCATGATTTTCCAACCTTATTTTTGTCAATATTTTGCTCTCAACTCTATTTATAACTAACAGATAGTATTCAGACAATAAGTATGAAATAATAATTAGACAACAATAAATAGTGAAACAGAATCGTAAGCAATCAATATAAGTTAACAATAAGGTATATGAGCATCATATAACAGTTTGCAATTAGTATTAAATAGCAAAGAGTATTCTATAGCAATCCGTATCATTAATAATAATTATCAAATAATAATCAAACAACAATCAAATAGTAATCAATATCATTGGCAATCAATATCAGAAAGTAATTAGATAACAATCATATAGCAATCGATTATCATTGACAACAATGGTAATCAGACAAGCAAATAGCAATTTGACGTCGTTGATAACCGGTATTAGATAGTAATCGTACAAAAAACAGATAGCAATCAATATTATTGACAATTAGTATCAGATAGTAATCCAATCAATATCAATTATCTGATAATAATCAAATAATAATTGGATAATCAATATGATTAGTAATTAGTATCAATTAAATAGCAGCTAGTATCAAATAGTAACCAAACAACAATTATCAATGCAATCACATTTTAAATGTTAGGAACATTTTGGTCATTTGAGTATCTCAATTGGGATAAATTGGTTAATTTTGCCATTTTTATAAACTTTAAATTGTTGGACTATGGACTTAATTTGTGTGCAAGTGGCCTTTTACCAATTACCAATTTACTTCACTTGACAGATAATTTTTCTAGAAACACAATTGGCTTGAAATTTGAACTTCCAATCAGGAAAAAAAAAATCTTCTTTAATTTGCACACATAGCAAAAGACAGAACTTCTTTTCACCCAACTTAGGTGGGGAAAAAGAAAAACTAATCTCTAACTCGAACTAATACCCATAGACAAAAATTAAGTTGACATCCCTTGCTTAATATTTCCTATACACTTGGAGAATTTATTCCAATCATCTAACTATCGCAAACTGACACAAATGATCAGTTGAAGGGAAAACAAAATCCAAGATGAACATGGTATAACAATTTGAAACTAATAGCAGTTCATGTTATCAAGTTACAAACAAAATTCAAGAGGCTTTACACATTCGTTTGAAAATTTAAACTTCAGAAACATGTAGAAACCATATGCCTAACGACTAGGAGAAATATGCAAAAGAAAGAAAACCGAATGATTGTGAAGCATGTAGATAAAAACTTTAATAAGTCACTCCCCTTCTGGCTCACATAAACCAGATTCTAAGCAAAGAAGATTGTCCTTTGTTATTGGAAATTACCTCTTAAACTTTTTGCAAATCAAATGAAGTTGGTACATCTGCAGAAGCCATTGTACACCTCATTTAGTTACACTAAACCACATTCCAAAATTCCAATTTCAGACGAAAAGTTGAAAGCTTTTTTATTTTTATTTTTTTTGACAAAATTATCTACAAAATGGAAGTAGTAGTTCCCCTCAAATTTTGGGAAGAGCAATAATCTTTGACTGATCAAGTACAAAGAATGTTCCCCTTCGACCTCAACCCTCCACGACGTGTACTACATGCAACATAGCTAGGGATGATATAAATCAGCTTTTGTCTCACTCTATGAAGCACAAACATGGATATAAATATGCGATATGGATATAATTGGATACATATGTGATAAGATACAATAATATGCCAATTTCTAAAAAAATTAAGATATGGATACATGAAGATATGTCACTTTATATATTTTTATATATTTTCTTTATACATGTAAATTTAATATTGCTAAATGTAATCCAACAAAAAAACACGACATGCCAATTTAACAACTTAATATTGAAGTCTAAAAGCGAAATAGTTGAAGTACAGAAACAAAATGAAGATGAATTTCGAAGTTGAAATTTGAAGTTCGAAGAAATGGGGAAAAAAAGTGTGAGATCAAAGCTGAAGTACGAAATTGAAGAGATGAGAAAAATATTATGAAATCTTTTATTTATTTTCTTTTGGGCTGCTAGATTGATGGAATATAGTGGACTTAGGTTAGGACATTTAAAACCCATCAATTTGGAAAATAAAAAAAAGACGAGCATGTTCTCTTTATGTATCTAGAAGGAGACACGCCTATCTGACATTAAAAAAATAAAAAATAAAATAAATTCGGATACTTCAAATCATGTACAGACACATATCATATATGTATTTGATATGATTCTCTATACAATTTAAAATATCTGTACTTTATAGGGCTCATTCTTCTTCCATAATCTGAATTCTTGATTCACTGAGTCACTGTAGTTCCAATTTTTTGTTTTAGGAATGTCATTACATAAAAGGCGTTCAATATCATTCTCATTCCATTTTTCCCCATCCCACAACCATTTTTCTCTCCACTTATTTTTTTGAACCCACGTCAACTTAAATTTGATTCTCAGTCTCAATATTCTTAAACAACGTCCATAACAATCGTCTTCATTCTGATTCCAATTCCAAAATAATTTATACATTAGCACACCTTTAGAAATTGTATTCACATTTCACAATTTCTCTTTTTATTTATTTTTGTTCTAATTTTCTCTAATGAGGCCTTAAGTAATTAAGTTAAAAAATAAAGAACATGTTTGGTAGACAATTCAAATTCTATTTTATGTTTTCAGATTCACTCAGTTCAGTTAATATGTGTTTAATTGACCGTCTGAATTCAATTTTTGAAAACTATTTGCAGGTTTTGTGATCCAAACTGTGCAAATTCTTAAAAACAACTTTTTTATGTTTGCGGTGTATCTAGATTTTGAATTCAAAATTTTAAAATGCATAATTATATTAAAAATGAGAAAACAATAACAAGTACACTATTTCATGTTATAAACTCAATTATTTTTATTAAATTTAAAATATTTAATATATTCTATATATTATATGATATTATAAAATAATAATTATACAAAAATTTTAACATAAAAAAAGTTCAGAAATTAATTAGTAATGGTTTATATTCAACCTAGTACTTAGTGGGAAACTAAATATATTTTCAATCCCATTTAAAAATTTGTTTAAATTGGAATTTAATTTATAAGTCTACTACCAAACACATATCTGAAAACATGAAATACAACTCTATTTTCATTAAATTCCTTATTTTCAAATTTTTATTTTCAGATTGCCTACCAAACAGGTCCAAAGATTTACAGCATAAGGTAAGAGATCTCATTAGGTTAAGAATCTTATTATTACAACGTTGAGGTTTCTCTTTCGGCTTCTACTTATTATTACAATCTTATTATTATACATATTTATTATTTGTAACTTCCCTTTATTTTTAATTTTGCCTTCAAGAATGCCACTACTCCCCCTTTCATCTTGTGTCCAAAGAAAAAGAACATACTAAAACCAGCCCACAAACCAACTAAAAGAAACACATTAAAGTGGATGAAATGATAAGCAAAAACTGAAGCAAAGTAATTAAATGAAATCGCAGAGAGAGATTGTTACCTTGTCAACACAATAGATATTCCACATCGGATCGAAAATCACTCACTGGAAAACCTCAGCAATCGGCATGCTTACTCAATGCATCTGCAATTACACTCCTAGCTTGATTGCACAATGCTTCTGGATCACTTCCGACCATAGACTTATGGATAACGACTTTCACAGATCCCTTATTCAAGATGCCTTCAAATCCTGCTGGCATAATGCTACCTGTTCCGACAAGTGTAATGGGTACGACTGGCACTTTGGTCTTTGCTGCAACACTGAATGCTCCTTTCTAAAAGACATGAGCAGATACATTCAAAAAGACATGAATAGGTATTTTACGCTTTCTAGTCAATCATAATACAATCTCCCCCAATGCACTTTATTTAATTTCAGAGATAAAACAAGCTTACTAAAGATTTAAGTATGGTGAAAGCAAATTGGTTAACAAAAAGCAACCTTACCAGAAAACTGCAAAGAAACCCAAACAAATAATGAAATAAAGAACTGCAGAACAAGAAGATAATTAAAACAATGGAACCGTTTATTTTTCAATTATCTAACTTTAGTGTTATGCATGGAATCAATATTTCAAACTCGAGTAAGCCTCACTAAGCTGCATTCAGGATTGATTTTGGGAGAAAGTGAAGTGATTATAACAAAATCTTAACCTTTTTTTTGTTTGGTAAAACAAATTATGATTAAATCCACTAAAATCACTTTTAAATCACACGTTTATTTCATGCCATTTTTAAAATATGTTATTTACTAGCTTTTATATTCTCCTAAAAGCATATACAATATTTAATAAAATTCGATTTTTAAATTTATCGAATAAAATTAAATTTTATTTTATATATCTATTTTAAAAAAATTATAAAATAATTATATAAAAATAATAATATTAAGTCCATTTTGGTTATTATATCTAAAATACGATAATTTAGTATTTATTTACCAAACACATGTAACCAACTTGTTAAGTATAAAGTTGAAATTTACCAAACAATAATACACTTCATATTAAAATGAATTTTACAAAGAGCACAATTGCCAGCAATTATTTTAAAAGTTACAACAACCCCAAACGGAATCTAAGTTTGTGAAAAAATGTATAGATTTCATGACCAAAAATCAACAATATTGTCCCGCAACGCAATGGTTTGAAATACAATGTTCACTTACCTTGAAAGCGCCTAATTTTCCATCTTTACTACGTGTTCCCTCTGGAAAGAAAAATACAGATGCACCCTTCCTTATAAGCTCCATGCACCGCTTCAGACAGTCCTTCATTAAAAAAAATTAACAAACTTTGAAATAATAACCCAACAACATCATTCTTAACCACGAGAAAAAGCTCCACAAATTTTCGAAATTTGTCTTCTAACTAATACAAGGGGGCAAAATCCAAACAGATAAACAAAGAAAGTACCAACTGGCTTCTGCTATCCATACGCTTCAAAGGAATGACACCCATCATAAACATAGCCCAACCAATAATGGGAAAGAGAAATATTGCAGTCTTGCTAATGAACTTAAAGCTTCTGCCAAGGGTAAGAAGTGTATATATGTCTAGAAAGCTCTGATGGTTTGAAACAAACACAGCAGGAGAATTAGGAGAGGGCAAATTCTCCAACCCTTCATATTTGATCCTAAAAAATGGAGCAATAGTCAAACTTGCCCACATTTTGGCAATTGAATAATGAATACTTCTGCGGTATCTATCCGTCAATAACACAAATGGATGTGCCACCAGCATAAGCATAAAGAGAAAAATAGCAGTGATTCCAGTAGTAGCATAAAAGAACGTTCCTCTGACTTTAGAGCTCAATGGTACTCCTGCACTTTAGGTAGTTAAAAAGAAACAAAACAAAATTGGAATTAGACATATAAGATAAGAGGTCAAAAGAAAAGGCAACAGGACAAGAAACAAAATTCATCCGAGAGGAAACCTGATAATGGATAACCAGCTTCATGAGTTCCCATTTTTGCAAGTTCAGACCTAGCAATAATGTACCGAGGGTTTCTTTTTCCACTAAACAGGTTGTTGTCCCAAGGGTTGTATAGATTCTCGTTTGGAGTAAGATAACACCAAGAGACACCAACACGTTTTCTGATGATGGCTGAGAAGCAATACTGTTGAGCTGTAGATGAAGAGAAACATCAAAGCCTTAGCTAAAGCTAACTCAATGAAAACATATTGTTTACCACCCCCGTAACATCAGATTTCAACACATTCTCCGAAGAACAAGATTTATATAGCATTTCATTTAATATGTGTCAAAATAACATGCTTCTGCAGCTGAGGCAAACGAAGTGGCCATTGCCTTAAAAGGGAAATTCATGCCAATGAGTTATGATTCAAATATATCAAGAATGTGTTAAAACCCGGTGATATCCTGATGACAAAGTCGAAAAGTATAGAATATCTTGTATGGTGGTAGATTTAGCCGGTGATCAAAATAAATCATATAAAAATTGCAAATAAGAATAAAATAAATTGTGCTCCCGTTTGTTTATCAACATGTCATCTTCTGATAACCTTGATCATTGAATAGTAAATTATCAAGCAAGACTTAGCCATGAACAATTGCACAAGGTCTAACACATTTCACTTAACTCTGTGCAAAAATTTTGTTTCATATTCTCTTCTGGTGTACCTAGCCTAGGATGAAAAACCATTATACTTGGAGATAAAACAATGAAGCGTGAATCATTTTACAATATCATAGGTTATAAGATTTTGTTGGTCTATGCCAGCTAAATGCTGCAAAAAGATATCATAATCAAAAAGGCAGTGGAAACTATTGATTACTCAAAAAAAAAAAAAAAAAGGTTATACTAAGTTAGAAGAAATTAACTAGAATAAAATTTTTGAGCGAGAAATAACTTACCACCATTTCCCAAATATGCTTGATGTAGAGAGGAACTGTACTGAAGACCTCTAGACATATTCATCTGCAAATAAAATGGTAATTAACACTCCAATAAAACAAATAAATTAGTAATGGTGAAAAACACCACGATGGAGCATAGCTCCTTCCCCCTTTCTCTTCTCCATCCCATTCTTGTGACCTCATTGCGCAAATGCCCCCTTACCATGCTTCTACAATCAACCTCTCCCTCGAACATGGAGTATTGAGTGAGTACAAGTTGTGTTGAAGTATTAATATAATAAAATAAAACATAACCCATTAATTTAAACTTTTGGGTTGATTAGTCATTTAACATGGTATCAAAACAAGTCTTATGTTCAAATCCATGTACAATGTCATTTTCTCCTAAGCCAACAAGAGCGTAGCTCAACTGGCATAATGTTCATAGTATCAACCTCATGGTTTGAGGTTCAATTCCCCCATCCCACGCTTTAATTACAATACCTCTTCAAAAAAATGTCATTTTCTCCCAATATTGAATTCCACAAGTTGGATCTTCTATAAATTTTCAAGCTCACAAGTGAATGGAAGTGTTGTAGTATTGATATAATCAAATTTATCACACCAACTTATGCCTTTTGGTTGATTGTGTAAGGCCCCCAATTATAAATACTTATAAACGTAGGGGTAAGAAAGGGATTAGAGGAAAAGAGGGATTGATACATGAAATCTTTGCTGTTAGTTAGATGTGGGGACCAGTGAGGGGAGGGGTTTAAGAAGGGTTTATTCCCGTAGGTGGAGGGGGGATTTTTTGGTGAGCAGGTTGCTTAAGGGAGAGGTTCCAGCCCTCTGAAAGTGCTGGTGGCTAGGGTATTATTTCCCGATTTCCTTGTTTTCCTTACTGATGTTATTGTTCATCTTCATCTTGTAATCTTCCCTTGAAGTTCATAAATAAATTTACCAGAGCATTGCTCTGTTATTGGAGTACTTGTTGGTAAATTCTGTTTGTAGGCGTTGGTTCCTAACAGATCGTTGATTTCACAAGTTTATCCCAAAGGGAAGGGTGCATGGATAAAAGCCACTTGAAAGGAACTGCAAGCAACCTTGATCTTTTTATAAAAAATATATATATAAGAAAGCAACCTTGATCTTTGGAAAGCAATAACAGAGAGAGTCTCTTAAAAAAACTATGCAAGTGGAAGAATATTTTGTTCAATAAAAGAGGGATAACCAACCCATTCAAATGCGGGTTTTTTCTAGCATTCCAATTTACTACCTTCCTATCTTTCAAGGTCTTTCAAAGACGACCAAAAAGTTGAAGAAGCTCTAAAAATGAGGATATCAGCAACATTGTCCAACACTCGAAAATCCATGTACCTTCTTATTTTTAATTTTTATATTTTGGACAAGTGATGGACATGCACAGACACATCGAAAAACCCAAACCTTTCAAATCGACAATGGTGTTGGGGAGAGGTGGTCAGTGTCGGCAACATTGATCAGAAGAAGCGACTGAGCGGGCAATGCAACAAAGGGAAGGAGATAAAAAAAACTTCGACAGCCACAGCAGGAGAGGAGTGACCAACATCAGCAACTTCGACAGCAGCCGCAAAGGGAGAGCAGAATTGGGGAGGGGGGGAGAGAGCAAGGGGTGGCTGTGTTTGTGAGAAGTGATGTAGGGGTATTTGTGGAGTTTACCGTTTGGTTAAGCGGGTTTTTGTATTTTGTTAGTTTTCTTTGAAGTTATTATTTTTACCATGTAAGCTTCTATGATTGTAAGTTTTCTTTAGTTTAGTTTGTTTCCCTTCCTCTTTGGGTCCTATTTAAGGAGGACTTGTTTTCTTTAGTTTAGTTTGTTTCCCTTCCTCTTCGGGTCTATTTAAAGAGGGCTTGTTTGATATATCATTTTGATCGAAACTTCTCCAAGATTTGGTCCATTTTGGCATCAGAGTGCTGCATCCCCATGTTCTGTCAACCGCGGTCTAATGCAACTAGAGAATGCAGTAGGAATTATCAATGAAAATATGGCAGAGTTCAAGCAAGTAGCAACAATAGCAGACATGCATCTAGCCATTGAAAATCTTACTCCGAGAGATTAGTAGGATGTCTAAAGCCAGAGCATGAGCAAGAAAAGTTTGGCAATATTCAAGAAACCCAAGAAGACAGAAGGCAACGTATTCAGCCCTTGGGACAGCTAGAAAATCGGATAGAACCCAAATATATTGAAAGATGCAAGGGATTGATTAGAAGAGAAGGCAAGAAGGAATAAGCATTGGTAACCAAAATACAAGATAAACCAAGTAATTCGAAGAACTTGGACCCTCCCAATCTTGAGACAACACTCAAGCCCTAATTCACTCACTACAACATTGCCTATCTTCTCCATTCCCCTCCCCTCTATTTATAACCAACTTCCCTAACAAACTCCCTAACTAATTACTAATATACCCCTCATATTCCTCTAATACCAATCCTATCATTACCAACCCCTAAAACACACCTTGTCCTCAAGAAACAAAACCCAAAATGGGGTACAGTGTATATATATATATATATAAAATACCAGCCCAAAAACCAATTTACTATAGCCACATTTTTTCATTTGTAAACAAATGGGCCTCAATTTGATAAAAATCAAGCCCATTAAACAGTCTGCCAACCACCCAAGTGACTGAAGCCCATCAGCCTGCCCAGATAACCCACTTTCTTCCAAAATTCTCTCAACCCATGTGAGGCCTTTGAAATGAAAAACCAGCCCACTAAATCCAGCCGATTCCAACCCAAAATTAAGCTGGATTTTTTTTCCATGACCAAGGCCCCACATACCGACACTTCACATGGGTAAGGAATCTCTTCCCTCCATCTTTACGAAATCTACACTTCCCCAAGTCCTCATCTCCACCCAAACTTGCTTATGCTGGCAACTATTCGCCGTTAATGGTCTTTGGCATCCACTTGTCTCACTATTTTTTATACTTTTGTGTACCAGCCCTTCCTTGAACACACGCTACTATCATTTATCCTTTCGCGAAGCTTGCGCCGCCGTATCCACTAAATCTTCCTCATCTTCCTTGCTCGTGTTCTTCGAAAGCACTTGCCTCTCTCAGGTGCTTTACTCCTTTTAATTCCATTTTCTTTATGATCAAACAATCTCCCTCGAGCTTCACGATTGCTGGTCTGTCCCCCCTTCCTCGCCTCGTCAGGAATCTTCTGTCGACGTCTCCACTAGCTTGTTTTCTACTTCTCAACGTGATTTCTTCCCTTCAATCCGCTCTTATTTCTCTCTCTCTATTTGATCGACTCTCTCCTCACTTCTTTGACAGATAAGACTCTGGATTCTTGTTTTCCTTCCCAGTATTCTTCACAAGATGATTTCGAAGCTTCTTTTCTTTTTCTCCCCCATGGATTGCAACATTTTTCTCTTTCACGACAACAGATTCTGTAACTTTTGCACAGAATTAACTTCCACCCTGTTTTTCTTCTTTGTTTCTTCTTGGACCACCGCCTTTGCTACCGGAACGGCTATGCTCTTCAGCATATCTCATAATTCTTTCATTTCCTCATACAGAAACTTCATGAACTCCATGTGTGCATCTTCATCTACCTCCATGGCCAGAACCAAACAACTCTGATGCCAATTGATAGAACCCAAATATATTGAGATATAATTGGTAACCAAAATACAAGATAAACCAAGTAATTCGAGGAACTTGGACCCTCTGAAACTTGAGATAACACTCAAGCCCTAATTCACTCACTACAATAATAACTATCTTCTCCATTCCCCTCCCCTCTATTTATAACCAATTTCCCTAAAAAACTCCCAAACTAATTACTAATATACCCCTGATATTCCTCTAATACCAATCCTATCAAAATCTTCCTCCCAAGAACACCCCCAAGAGATCAGAATAGAGGAACTTACCCAATGCAACACATTCATAATCATGTGCCAACACACTTTCAAAAAGTAATGGCAATTCCTCAAAACCTGTTAGGTTATGATTTGGATTCTTCAGAAGATGAGGATTACCATACTCAAGATTATCCTCCAAGATTCCAACAGCCTTAGCAAGGACAGCTTCCAAGGTTCCAAAACTACAGATATGATGAACAAGATCCAAATCAAGATTGGTTCCGGGGACCACCTTGGAGACAAGAACCATATTACAAGATGAAGATCAACATCCCAACTTATAATTGAAGGATGAATATCAAAACTTTCCTTGATCGGGTGAAAGATGTGGAGAGTTTTTCAATTATATGGGAACTCAGAAAACAAAAAAGGAAAATTAGTATCATTCAAATTGAAAAGTTGAGCATCGACATGGTGGATCAACTTCAAAAACATATGAGATTATATCGCAAATGGCCTATTCATAGTTGAAGATGCTTCGGATGATGAAGAAAAGATTCCTCCCCATTAATCATGAGGCTCCTTTAGAGCCAATTTCAACACTGTACACAGGACAATATAACTATCGAGGAGTACATGGAAGAATTCCAACGTCTAAATGGTTGAAACAATTTAGTTGAAAGTGAGAATCAACAAATAGCTCGATTCGTTTATGGATTACGTCAAGATATAAGAGAAATGGTTCATCTTCAGCCAATGACTTGTCTTTCAGAAGCTGTTTTGGTAGCAACTACAATTGAAGAGGATGATAATTAGAAACAAAAATAGTGAAATGGGAAAAAGGAACAATCGGGATAAATCCCCAATTCAATCAAAGAAAACACCTTTTAATGTGTCTAAAAATCAGATAGGAGCAAGCACTTCAACTGCAAAGAATAAGGAAACTATTTCCAGATTTGACAATGACCAAAAAGGGAGTACAAGTACTTTGACCAATAAATCATCTAATTCTTATAATAGATCTAATCTTGGTAAATGTTTTAGGTGTGGACAAGTTGGTCATCTATCAAATGATTGCCCTTAAAGATGAAATTTTACAATTCAAGAAAGCAATGAAGAAGTTGAGGAAAAACAAGATGACAGTGAAGATGTTGAATATTCAAACCCGGATGATGGGGAAGAACTATCTTGTGTGGATCAAAGGATCTTGCTTTCCTACCACCGATACACAACCCCAAAGACATTCCCTATTTCAAACTTGATACAAAATAAATGGAAAAGTGTGCAATGTCATTGTGGACAGTGACAGTCGCGAAAACATGGTGTCTAAAAAGCTGGTTCAGGCTCTAAAACTAAAAACAGACGCTCACCCAAATTCTTTTAAAGTGGTTGGATAAGGAATGGGGGTGAGGTTCTAGTAAATAAAATCTGCATGGTACCTTTATCAATAGGAAGTCACTAGAGAAAATAATTTGTGACATTCTAGATATAAATGCGTACCAGACCACTCATAAAGGTTATGATAACACTTATTAGTTTGACTGCATGGGGAAGAAAGTGATGTTGTTACCAGCCACGGCCAAATCTAGTAATGAAGCTTTAACTAAAGAAGGAAAGCAAAAAGGCCAATTACTTTCCCTTCTAACTAATAAAAATCCTTTGAGCAACTCATCTAAGTTTACCTTAGCTATGTTGTTGCTTTCAATCTCTGTAGACAGCATGGTTCTTCGGTTATTAGAGGAATTTCCCTCCCTCACTAAAATTCTTGATAATCTTCCTCCCTACCGAGACATTCACCATAACATAAACTTGATACCAGGGGCTTCTTTCCCACATTTACCTCACTATAAAATGAGTCCAATTGAGCATCAAGCTCTCCATGATATAATCCAGGAGTTGTTGAAAAAACAACATATTCAACCAAGTTTAAGCCCGAGTGTGGTTCCAGCTATTCTAGCACCTAAAACGGATGACACTTGGCACTTATGTATTGATAGTCGAGCTATTAGTCGGATCACTGTTAAATATAGATTTCCTATTCCAAGAATATCCAAACTTTTAGATCAATTAGCTGGGGCTAAAGTCTATAAGGCCTCCAATTATTCATACATACAAACGAAAGGGTAGAAAGGAAATTGTGGAAGAAAATACCAATGGAGGTGATGGAGTTAGTTGGGCTGATGGGGACCACGAGAGAGACGTCCGTCGAGGCTTGGAGGGGACCTCGAAGATTGAGGGGTTTAAGAGAGGTTTAGGGCAAAAGGGAACGACATGCATTTTATGATCAAGCTTTGCTTCTAGGGAGAGGATTTCCAACCCTCTAGAAAGTGCTGGTGTACTGGGTATCTTGTTGTTTGATCTGCAACAATCGAGAGATAAGCGTTCCCTCTTGAGAAGGCTGAAACCTCCCATACATCCACTGGACTAGAGCTACCCAAGATCGAATCGACTGTCGTTGATGAGTCCAACAAAACCAATCAACTACTTCTAGGGAGAATGATATTACGGCCACCTTGATCTTCTCCGAATCGAATAATTCATGAATCTCGAAGTAGTGCTCGGCGCGATAAACCCATAAACTCGGATGTTCACAGGAAAAGTATAATCTGACCGCTGCCAATGCAAAGTATAAGATTCAAGCTGATACCCATCGTCGCCATGTTACTTTTCAACCTGGTGACCTTGATGGTGTACAACTTCCTGCTACATCTTTTTTAAAACTTTCCAATAAGAAGTTTGGGCCATTTCCTATTCTGGAAAAATTTGGCAACAATGCCTATCGTGTAGATCTTCCTACAACAATGACTATCAGCAATACTTTCAATGTAGCTGATCTTTTTCCTTACTTTGTGCCAGATGAGTTCCAATTGCCTGTCTAACTCGAGGATGAGTTAATTTTTCTGGGTGGGAAAGAGTTGGGACTTCTATCACGCGCACGAGGGCGTGTACAATTACCAACCACCCAAAAGAATGTGGACTATACCTGCTCATAATAAACCTGTATCGAAGGGCATCAAGTTTAGCCAACAAGTTTATACAATCTCAAATTACTTATGCTTCCTAGGTCCACCAACCTCAACAGTTATACCTTTTTGGCACAATGCCATTGCCACCAGCTGGGAATTAAAACAAAGTTTGCAAGCCTTTTTGAATTTTATGGCAATAAATTAACCAGTCTTGGGCAAAGACCCAAAGGAAGAAGTTTCTAAATACCCTTACCTATGTGACATTGAGACAACCACGTTCCTTGAAAAGCTTATGCAGGAGGAACTTACCACAAAACACGAACTTGTTTCAAGAGCCAAGTTGCAGCTCCATTTTAGTGAGTTTCAAGGAATGGATGCATAAGAAGGTATCAATGAGGTTGGGTCTTTTGCCTGTGGGCTTGTTTTTTGTATGCCCTTGTGCATTCTCTCATTTTTTGTAATGAAAGTTTAAATTTGAGAGAATAAAATTATTTTCTCTTATTGAATATGTGCAATTTAGGTCTTATGTAGGAGAAAGATCTCTTACAAGTATGGAAAAGGATAAAGGCAAGAAAGGATAAATGATGTAATCTAAGATAAGAGAACTCCCTCCAAAAATAAAATCAAAGTCTTATCAATCAAAAGTTATAAATACAAGAAGACAAGGAAAGCAAATTAACCCTAATTCTAGTCAATCAAAGATATCAATCTTAATCCTAATAAAGAAACTAATCCTAATCCTAATCAATCAAGGAAACTAATTTGTAAGACTCCTAGTTAGGAATATTTTGGGTAATTAGTATGGTTATTAAAAAGTGTATATTAGTAATATGATAGGAAGGTTGTTAAAGTTTTTGGTTATAAATAGTAGGAGTTGGTTGAGGAAAAGGGTGTAGAGAATTTTGGTGGGATTTCCTAATTGGGAATTTGGGACAGGATTTTGTAAAACCCCCGATAATCTATACTTATAAGAGAAAGGGCAAAAAAGGAAATGGGTGAGAAGAAACGGTTACGAAAGAAGTGGGAGGTGAAGATTCGGTTTCAAGAGGAATAGTGGGAGAGGATTTCGGTTGAGACCGCGGACCACCATCAGCTGATTAAATAGGGCATCCGGAAACCAAAGGGGGTGTGAAGAAAAATAAGGAAGAAAGCTTCTATGGAGAGATTCCCCAGCTCTCTCGAATTCCCGCTGGGTTTCTAGTTTTGTGATTCATGTTCTATTTGTAATGGTTGTTCTGTTTTGCTCTGAGGAGGTTGATGTTTTGTGATTTCATATTGTTCCTTGGTCTATAGAAGCTAACGAGTTTTCAAGTTTGTCTACCTTTCATTCTTCTTCCTTTCAACTTGTCTATTTCTTGGAGTGTGTCTGTGAAGCAGGTCAGAGTTAGGACGTGGGGTCTTAACAAGTGGTATCAGAGCCGCAATCCTAGGGAAGACTTGAGCAAGGACTAAAAAACAAATGGAAGAGAGGTTGGAGACGAATGGGAAGGAGATGGCCGGGTTGAGGGAATTACTGAGCGGATTATGTAAGAACATCGAGAAGCTAATGGAGGAAGTCAGGGAAAGCAACTCCGCTAGGAGGAAGGAGGAAACAGTGACTACTGAGGGAAGTACTCTCAAAGCTAAAGGAACGATGGACGAAGCGGAATCATCCCACACGGCAGGAGCTGGAAACATGGATAAAGGTAAGTACAAACGTTTAGAAATACCTCTTTTCACAGGGGAGAATCCGGAGTACTGGGTGTACCGCGTTGAGCACTACTTTGAAATACACGAACTATCAAATGCCGAGAAAGTCAAGGTGGCCATGATCATTTTCGCCCCCGACGAGGTAGATTGGTTCCGATGGAATAACAATTGGAAGGCCATAACTATTTGGGAAGAACTGAAGAAGAGACTCTTCGAGCATTATCGAACCGTGGGAGAAAGGAGTCTGGGCGCTCGGCTGCTCAAAATCAAGCAAGACAGATCGTATCCGAAGTATGTAAAGAAATATGTCACGTATTCGGTGCCCTTGCCGGAATTATCTGAAAACGTGCTGATGGATGCCTTCATGAATGGACTGGAGTCGGCGTTGCAAGCAGAGGTAATCAGTCGTAACCCCAAAACATTGGATGAGTGTATGCGCGAAGCCCAACTGGTGAACGACAGGAATTTGGCCCTGAAACTAGCACGGAGGAATCTTGAGGCAGGTGGGCTTAGCAAAAGAGAGGCCCAACAAGGGAAGAAGGAGTACTCAGAAAAAGCCCAAATAAAGGGACACGAGGCCTTGCCTATGAAACAAGTATCGATACCGGTCAAGCATTTCCCTATGAAGAAAGAGGCTCCCCTGAAGAGGCTGTCAGATTTAGAGTTCAGAGAACGTCTCGATAAGGCCTTTGCTTCTGATGTAATGAGAAGTACGCGCCCGGGCACCGTTGTAAGGTAAGGGAGAACAGGCAACTAATGCTCTTCATAGCCAACGAGGAAAAAGATCCGGTAGTGGAAGAAGTTGAAGAAGCGGAAGAGAAACTAGAATTGAAAAACGTAGAAGTTATGGAGAAGGCCGAGCTCGTGCTGAAATCCTTACTCAGGTTCTCGGCAAAGGGGACTATGAAACTTAAAGGAGAGATAAGGGGAAGGGAAGTGTTGGCACTCATTGACTCGGGAGCGACACACAACTTCATCCATCAGAATACGGTGACTTGGTGAGGGAACTCGAAATTCCTTTGGAACACCAGACGAAATTTGGGGTGATAATTGGCAATGGAAGCGAAATTGAAGGCAAGGGGGTATGTAAAGACGTAGAGCTTAGATTACCAGGGTTGAAGGTGAGGGCGGATTTCTTGGCAATGGAGCTTGGACGGATGAATGTGGTGTTGGGGATGTCGTGGTTATGCACCACCGGTTTCATGAGCATCCACTGGCCTTCGTCAACCATGGATTTTTGGTCAGGGGACTCACGCATACCTTACGAGGAGATCCTTCTCTCACAAAGGCAAAAGTGTCCTTCAAGACCCTGAGTAAACAATGGGAGGAAGATGATCTGGGGTTCTTAGTTGATTTCCAAACATTTGGAGATTGAGAACGAAGAAGAGGCAGAGCAAGAGAATGAAGCCAAAGTGCCAACTCAACTACCAGTGATGATCTCGACACTCTTAGAACAGAATCAAGATGTATTTGCAATGCCAGCGACACTTCCCCCTAAATGGGCAGTCGACCATCAGATCACTATCAAAGAAGGTCAGGATCCGATTAATGTTCGTCCATACAAGTATGGCCACACGTAGAAAGAAGAAATAGAAAAGCTGGTGCAGGAGAGGAGATGATGCAAGCCGGATTTATACGCCCCAGCAGAAGCCCTTACTCTAGTCCAGTATTGTTAGTTAAAAAGAAGGACGAGGGATGGCGTTTCTGCTTTGATTACCGAAAGCTTAACCAAGTCACCATTGCCGATAAGTTTCCAATACCAATTATAGAAGAACTTCTCGATGAATTACATGGAGCGGCAGTATTTTCCAAGCTCGACCTCAAGTCTGGATATTACCAAATCAGAATGAGAGAAGGAGACATCGAGAATACAGCTTTCCACACTCACGAAGGCCACTATGAATTTCTAGTGATGCCGTTTGGTCTCACCAATGCACCAACCACTTTTGGAGGGAAATGTTCACCACCTTGGGAACTCAACTGAAAAGAAGCACCTCTTTCCATCCCCAAACGAATGGACAAACCGAAAGAGTCAACCGATGCCTTGAGACGTACTTGAGATGTTTTTGCAATGAACAACCCTCACGATGGAATAAGTGGTTGGCCTAGGCTGAATTG
The DNA here is from genome assembly GCF_027475165.1 of Benincasa hispida. Classification (NCBI taxonomy): domain Eukaryota; kingdom Viridiplantae; phylum Streptophyta; class Magnoliopsida; order Cucurbitales; family Cucurbitaceae; genus Benincasa; species Benincasa hispida. Next base: position 74,292,139 of record NC_143480.1, read on the forward strand.
TGGTACAATACTACCTTTCATATCTCTATTCGAACCACGCCATTTCAAGCAGTTTATGGTCGTCCTCCCCCGCCACTAGTGTATTATAGGGACAAAAAATCAACAAACGGCATTGTGGAAAGACAACTGAAAGATAGAGACTTGGCCTTGAACGCTCTTAAAGAAAACTTGGTGATAGCACATAATAGGATGAAAAAGAACGTTGATCTTCATAGAAGGGAACTGCAGTTTGAAGTGGGGGATGAAGTATTTCTTAAATTGAGGCCTTATCAGCAGCGATCTTTGGCTAGAAAAAGAAGTGAAAAACTGTCCCCAAGGTTCTATGGGCCCTACCAAATATCAGAAAAGATCGGGGAAGTCGCCTACCGACTGAACCTACCACCAGAAGCAACCATCCACAATGTATTCCATGTGTCCCAGCTCAAGAAGAAGCTCGGTCAAGTGCAGCGGGTACAACACCTTCCTCCTATACTGTCGGAAGAATTCGAATTACAAGTTAGTCCTGAATTGGTGTTAGGAATAAGGTGGAATGGGGAGCTAGCTATTCAAGAATGGTTGGTAAAGTGGAAGAATATGCCTGAAAGTGAAGCTACTTGGGAGTCCGCACCAGCTATGAAACAACAATTTCCTACATTCCACCTTGAGGACAAGGTGTATTTCGAGAGGAGCGGTATTGTAAAACCCCCCGATAATCTACACTTATAAAAGAAAGGGCAAAAAAGGAAATGGGCGAGAAGAAACGGTTACAAAAGAAGTGGGAGGTGAAGATTCGGTTTCAGGAGGAATAGTGGGAAAGGATTTTGGTTGAGACCGGGGACCACCATCAACTGATTAAATAGGGCATCCGGAAACCAAAGGGGGTGTGAAGAAAAATAAGGAAGAAAGCTTCTATGGAGAGATTCCCCAGCTCTCTCGAATTCTCACTGGGTTCCTAGTTTTGTGATTCATATTCTATTTGTAATGGTTGTTCTGTTTTGTTATAAGGAGGTTGATGTTTTGTGATTTCATATTGTTCCTTGGTTTATAGAAGCTAACGAGTTTTCAAGTTTGTCTACATTTCATTCTTCTTCCTTTCAACTTGTCTACTTCTTGGAGTGTGTCTATGAAGCAGGTCGGAGTTAGGACGTGGGGTCTTAACATATTTCTAGCCCTCTTGAAAGTGCTAATTTGTCACAGTTTTATTTGTTATCTTCCTTATGTTCTTATTACTGATTTCCATTGTAATTTTCCCTTGAAGTATATAAATAAATCATTCTAGTGCCTTGCTTCGTTTCTTGGGAATTGTCTTGTTGGGTATTTTACTGTTTGCAAATTTGGATACCTAACAAATTGATTTCAGAGCATTTTATAAATGCAATGGATTTGGATGCAAGATGTGATAGACTTAAAAAGATGTTAGAGATCCTAGAATCAATGCAACAAACATTGAAGGATTACCAGCAAGGATGTGCAGACAGAGATAAAGAAAGAGAAGCGAGAAGATTAGCAGATATCGAAGCAGAGAAAGAAGAATTGGCAAAGAAAAGGTCAAACAAACAAGAAACGATCGTCGCTGGAGTTGAACCTAAAATTCCTAGTGAGCTTCTAGTGGAATGTTTATTTGTGGAAGGATCTTCCTGAACGTTGAAAGGCGTTGATGAAGAAGGAGTGGTGCTTGTTCCAGCAAGTTTTGTTAAGAGAAAATGGGCACCAACGATAGAAGAGATGCGACCAATAGAAACAAAAAGAAAAAAAGAGGCAGGCAATGAGCAATAGTAGAGAAGAAAAAGAGAAAAAAAATGAGGAGTCGAAGATGGAGAAATCAGAGAAGAAGAGCAACCCGATCGTTCGTGTCCATTGTCGGTGGTGAAGGGTGATATGGTCGGAGACTAGTGGTGTTGAGGCGAGCTCAGGCACTCGCCTATGGTGAGAGGCGAGGCAAGGATAGACCACAACACCTTGAAAGTATACAAGGCGAGTGCCTTCAACAGATGCGCCAACTTATGCCTTTTTGCACCATTGCCTCAAATGGAGGCAAGCACCTATTCATCTAGGCGATTATTCTTAATAAAGTGTTTGTATGTCTTTTATTTTAAAAAAGAAAAGAACCCTTTTGAGTTCTAACATCAGAAATAGAAGAGTTGGGAGGAAATAATAATACAAAAATGAAGAATAAGAAGAGTCTAAAAGCTTTAAGAAGAAGAAGACGAAGAAGAGAAGAACAAAAAGATAAGAAGAACAGAGAAGAAGAATGATATGAAGTAGAAGAAGAAGAAGAGTTTGATGGGAAGTAAAAGAAAAGTAGTTTGACAAGAATAAGAAATCGAAGTGACAGAAGAATAAAAAGTGAAGTTATATGCATTAAAGTTACATGTTGCATGCAGTCATAAGTCTTGACAGATGACAGTATTTTTCTTGTAGTAAATTTAATTGCTAGCTGTATCTTCTCCAATGGCTAACAGCTGGCATGTTTGAATCTTTTGTTTAATTATTAGTTAGGCTGCAATACCGTCTCTTTACCATTACAAAATAAATGCAAATTTCTTTTCTGTTATATAATTACTTTTCCTCTCATTTTATTTAAATATAAGACAGTTTATTTAAATGTTTATGTTTTTAAAATTAAGTTTTATAATCATAATAATAATTATTATTAGTAGTAGTAGTAGTTACCTATAAAACAGTTATATATAATATTTATTTAGTATTTTATTAAGTGCGGGCAATGCTTTTTTGTCGCCTCTCGCCTCAAGACAATTAGAAGATTTGTCGCCTTAGAGAGCACCTTGCGCTTTGAAAACACTGGCTATAGAAGACCAACACCATCTTTCTTTCCATTGCTCTTATGCAGTTAAGAGTTGTAGAAATCTCTTTCAACATTTGCTAGTGCTTCCCTAAGACAACCATTCAACCCCCCTTCAATTTCTTTGTGAACATCTTTAAGGCTCTACAAAATTATTTGGAAGTTGAGGCTAAAAAATAAACACAGAACCTTTCAAGGAGATTCTGGTCGTTTTAAGGACTTTTGGGACAGTTTTTTTTCTCTTCAACGTGGTATTCTCCGCCAAAAGAGTTTTGTAATTATGAACTTTTTCCCTCATAGAGGAAATAAAGTAATGAGATGGTAAAGCGAATTTTTTTTAACAGTGGAAGTTCATTTATTTAATACAAATTCTGATTTTTTTAAAAAATCCACTTGGATTTGATTGGAGATTCCTCATTTCCCCACTCTTTTATCTCTCCTTCCTTAATGAAGTCTGTGTCCTATTAATAATTGTGCTAAAACCCAGATAGCACTTCATTTCATAAAGCAATTCGATAACATTAAACCCAATTTAGAACTTGCAAGCACAAAATATTCCCAAATGTTTGGCTCCAATGCTAGCAGATCCAACGAAGAACATATTTAGATAATGATTTTTGGTCCTTTATGGTTTAGACATTCATTATTTTTTATCTTGCATTGGGTTAGCCACAATAAGCATACGAGAGAACAGATCCCTACTTGATTTATGATTAGGATGTTGAGACACATATAAGGCCAGCTCCATGAATATTTTCTTATCTCTATCATAAGCTCAACAGAGTGCAGACTTTCCAACAAATATACAGAAAACAAACAAGTACAATGAAACAAAAGTGATAAATAAATTGACTAAAATGCCTACCGGCAGAGAAGATGAAGCGCTGAAAAGCCCAAGTTCTTGGTAACCTAAACAATTGATCCAATAGAATTGTATCAATTACGAACACTTAAAATTGTAAGGACATCAAAAGACGAGAAAACAAAGAAACAGAAAGTACCAGAGCGAAGAAGAGGAAGCGAAAAACCATGGTGAGAGAGAGAAACGATTTCCATGGACAAACCGCGAGCAAAGCATGAGCAGAAGAATGGTTTGACAGAAACTCTATATCATGACAAATTGAGGATTAAGAGAAGAAAAACAGCGCAAGGATTCTCAAAATTGAACTTCAATCACCATAGCTTAAGTCAAACACAGCAGAAAACGAACATCCACGACCACAATTTATGGCGAAAAAGTCACTTGGAATTAGATTAATTCGGTTCGGATAGATTATTCAGAAGAAAAAGTAGAAAAACATGATGTTGGAGGATAAATTCAAGAAAACGGAGCAACATAGAGTTGTTGAGGGATGAAATGAAGTGATTACCAGAAGCAAGAGAATTGAGTATGGACAAATGGCAGATGATTCACAGAGCAAAGAGAGAGAGAGAAGCAGGCAAAAGCTTGGATTTTCTTCTTCTTCTTCTCGCTTTTCTTGTTGTCGCAGAAGAATCATTTTAAAGAGAGGAGTGGGCAATATTTGTAATTTTGTATAATTTGTGTTTGAAGGAAGCAGATATTTACGTCATTGTCAATCTTCTTTACGGATATGGGCTCTTGGGAGGATGGGCGTCATCATACAAGACTTTTAACTTCGGTTCACGATTTGGTTTGGTTTTAATATTTTAATCGGGTATACTCGTTTTTTATCGAAAAATTTATACGGATGACCCATTGACCCTCTATTGACATCATCATCATACCAGATTACGTAAATGCCCTCACCTCTTTGTCTACTTACTCTTTTACTGAAAAAACCAACCAAAACTAAAAACTCTTCAAAGGTAACGCCTTCGTATCGCTCACAAGCTCCAGACGGTCTCGCTGCATTTGAAATCCATCATTTGGACTTGCAAAATCTTCCACTGCCACCGACGAATCGAATCTGATCAGTAAGTGATTTTAATCTATGCAAATTATGTCTTAAACTGATCAGTAATGAGGAAAGGGTGGGTCGTTCTGGGGATTAGAAATACTGAGAACCTATGGCTTTTTTTGCTTTTTTTTTCTCGATGTTTTCTGAGGTTGAAGATGAGTAAAAAGAGAGGATGTGAGCGAGATAAGTGAGAGTAAAATCGCCGAGAGTGATACTAGAGAGAGTGACACCAGAGAGAGCAAGACTAGCGAGACAATGTCTTGTGAGAGTGATTCTAGCAAGACTTAAACAGAATGTTGTGTTTACAATTTTTTTCTAAAGGAATTGCTTATTGAATCTTTATTTCATGTAGGAGTGATTTAAGATGTCAACACATTTCAGAGTACCTGTAGTCGATCGATTTCCCAGTCAAATAACGAGCTTGGCCTACATTGCTAATGCAAACAAGACTATGAAGGAGAAGCTTACCCCACGACAGTTAGAGATGTTCAAGAGAACAATTTTTGGGCGATTTGTAGACATTGACATGGTATTCAACAACCCAATTATCTACCATATGTTGTTGAGAGAAGTGAAGAGCACGAGAGCTGACTCGATGAGATTCTCTGTTGGCGGAAAGGTCATCACATTTTTTAAGGATGATTTTTTGTTGATGACTGGTTTATGGCGATCCCTTACATGAGTTGATCAGAATGAGGAGACCTCAATGAACTTGCAATCAAGTATTTTGGTAATCGAGTGACGAACGACACATTACATATTAGTCTACCAAAAGAAAGATACAAGGAGTTGGAGTTCGAAGATGATGGGGACGTCGTGAAGATCACCTTAGTGTACTACATGGAGGTTATAATGATGGAAAAGAACAAGCAGAAAAGTGTAGTGGAACTTAAACGATTTAAGGACGTTCAGAACATAGAGTATTACAACAGTCTAGACTGGGGTACCATTATTTGGGAGAGGACACTCGATGCCCTAAAGACTGCATTGAATGATAACGTTAGTTTATACAAGATGAAGGTGAAAGGAAATAAAAATTATGTCGTGAAGTACTCTTTGCATGGATTTTCACAAGCATTCTAGGTAAATTTGCTTAACATAATAATCGTGTTATTTGATTTAACATTACTAGTGTTCTTAATATATGTTAAATCTTATTTAGGTATGGGCATACGAGATCCTAGCAGCATCAATAGCTGGGAATATTACTAAGCGAAGGAGCAAGGTGGCTTTGCTTCGTATATTACGATGGTCATGCTCCCACTCAGTGTCTTTCAAAGTAATCGAGAGAGACATACTCGAGCCTAACAATGTAAGTATACTTTATGCATAATATGTTTATTTGGTTGTTAAATTGACACTAACTATTTTACTAGGATGTTAATGTCACACCCCGCTCCAGATTACCTCCTTAACCTAGAAAGAAATGTGATTGCAGCAGTTGCCAACCTTTTTGTTGGTACTTACTGCCTAATAATCTGTTTAACTTGTCTCAGATTATCTCCTTAACCTAGAAGAAGATGTGACTGCAGCAGTTACCAATCCTTTTGCTGGCACTTACTGCCTAACTAGCCTATTTAACTTGTCTCGAACCTTGAATACATACATTTCATCAACATACTGAACAGATTACTCGAAACTTAACACATTTACCTTACAGGATTTCAAGCATTGTTCATACATACACTTATGTATATTACAACTTTGTGAGCCCAACATACAATACTAGTCCCTACACGACAGACCATGTGTACTAACAAATACAAAGTCATCAACTCGGTTTCCTTCAACCTGAGTCTTTGAGTGGCAGAGCAGCAGCAGAGATGTCTTATGGGAACTGACCGCTACCTGGAGGGGGGAAAATATTTAAAAACATGAGCTAGAAGCCCAGTGAGTGACTAACTTTTAAAACATAACTATCATACATTGATAGTAAAACTGAAAGCTTTAACTGAAATCATAAACTTAGGTAACCATTCACGAAATCATTATCATAACAAAGCAAAATTTATGCTTTGCTGAATTATGTCTTAGTTGAGAGTGACCCTCTTGCTCACTCTTTGCCATGCTTAACTGCATTACTACTTAACTGAGAAGGGACCCTTTTGTTCAACTTCCTAAAAACATAACTTGTATCCTCAGTTGAGAGAGAACCCTTTTCTCAATCCCTCAACGACAATCCTTAGTTGGTGTGGAGTAATCTCAACACTACCAACGACAACTCTACTTACGTGCACGTGGTTCTAGTTAAGTACCATCATACCTTAGGTACTACTACTTAGATACCTTCTCTATGTTCTTCAGTTTGCGACGGTGTCCTATACAAAAGAATTTGTATAAGACTGGACCACGAAATGTTTAGTCTTGTTATATAACGTCGTTCATGACAGAGACTTTCATTTCACTAGGATGACCATAGGTAACATAACCTTAATCCCGAGTGAGTTGGGAACTCCTGCCTATGAGGGTGGTCCTTTGATTTTCATGGGTGCGAGTGGCCAAATTGCCGACTCAAACCTACCACTTTGGGGATTTGTTTGATTGGGGAGCTGGGAACTCAACTACACAAGATGGAATTCACTCATTCCATGAAGTAGGGGTAAGTAGATAGATTACTCCCTTAAGGGCTGATTCCGGAGCTTGAACGATGTGGCGACACACACTTTCTCATGGCCTGAAAGGTGTTCACTCATAGACTATGATGTATTGTTCATTAGAGGGATCAGTGGTACTTGATGAGTTAGATGTAACTACAGGGCAAAACAATAAATTGGCGTAACTGTACTTACGAGCGATCTATGAAGGGTTATCGTACTGTTGACTGGTTATATCCACATAAATATATCTATAGTTAGAAGAGTGTAGCTATCGATCTTTAGTGGAGTATCCGATAGTTAACGGATGATGGATTTCATGATTAAAGAGTTTAGTCAGTTATTCACGTACCATTGGAGCTTCAAGCTACAGGTTCATAAGGTCCCCTTGATAGCTCAATGGATTCAAGTTGAGAATCAGTTTTTGGGTTAGTTTGAAGTGTTCAAATTAACAAGAGGGAATTTGGTTATATATGATCTAATTAAATTGGTTCAATTATATGTGATATAATTGATTTGATGTATGAGATACATTAATTGGAGAAATTTGATATAAATATGATTTATATTAAATAAAGGAGAAAAGGAACTATGATTTAAATATTGCATATGATGTGATATTAATACTATAGGTTATAAATATAATATGATAAGTTAGTTATTATATTTATTTATAATTAAACAATTATATGATAATTGTGGGTGGTTTCTCCTTTAACCGTGAATGAAAGTAGGAGGTTATGTTCAATTTTCATAACTGAAGGATAAAATGAAAACTTTTTTCATTTTGTCGAGATTGCTTCATTTTAGTAAATTAACTATCATTTTGCTTCAAGCGGGAGATTGCATGATAGTATTCAAGCGAGAGACTAAACGATTGTATAAAGTGAGATTTCTAAACGATCGTGTAAAGCGAGATTTACTAAACGATCGTGTAAATGATCAAGTGAGATTTACTAAGCAACCGTGTAGACGATTGAGCGAGAGACTAAGTGATCGTTAGACGATTATCACGAGAGAGAGATTTACTAAATGATAAAGTATTCTATGTTTATGCGATAGACTTTCTCCCACTTACTTGATCGTGTAGTTCGGTTGTTGGATTCCTCCTTCCCTCTACTAAATTCACACAGAGTCCACACCTCTTGGATTCTCACTCCCAGAATACCAAGGTTGCCGAGTGGTTGTGTCAAAGGGTTCTTGTTCGAGGAGCAGTTTGTTCGTGATTTGAGCGATAGTGAGAGATTGGCTAGACGATTATAACGACAGCGAGAGGTTGCTATTCTAGTGATCATGAGAGTGAAATAATTACAGAATAAGTGTTCTTCAAATGTATGTCTCTCGTTCCTTTTGTTTTTAATTATGATAGCATGTTGTAATTTTTTCTAAAATGCATAACTGTTCTGAATGTGTTGAATTCTTTCACAATGGGCTTTCGCTCATGGGGTTCTCTTGTTTAGAGTTCCTTGAATTGGTATCAGAGCCAGGTTTTGATATTCTAAATCCATTGCTGTATAGAATTGCATTTACATTCTTGATGGGTGTTAAGCATGTCTACATTCTGTTTAAGTGTTAAATGTGTTTGTGGATATGGATTAATGGAATTTTTGGGATGATTGCTTCTTGTTATTTCTTTCTTTTACATTTTCAAAGTTAATTGTAAGGGTCCCTATGTTTTCGGGTATATTAACTTGCTATCGAGTCTGTAATTCAAAGTGTTTTGAGTCTATTTGAGTCGCTCGTAATGAAGCTTTAAAGCATAGAGATGCAGATTACTTCGAGGAAGAAGATGATCAAGGGTTGGTTAGATCATGTAAACGATGGGGGTAAACGATCGTTGAGTATGGGATACTCATTGCAAGGTAGACGTGCACGCACTAAACGATCGTGTCCGACAGCATGCTTCATTGCATAGTCACTGACTACACGATCTCTCGATAATTGTTACTTTGCGCTTGTTCTTCGATCGTCTAGAAGATCATGCTTCATAGCATTGTCGTCGTCTACAAGATTGTTTAGACTTGCATATTAAACTTGATGCGTTGCACGATCGGGTAGCCTTCATGCTTCATCGCATAGTTAAAGGTACTTGATCATTGCTACATGATTGTGGTTACTCGACCGCTTTACTAAATGATCAGAAAGAAGGCTTCGCCTGGGTGGTTCAAGACCCAATTCGCTTGTTGAACCGGTTTGCTCGATGGTTTAATGTAATAGATAGATTTAATTTCCGATTTTTTAGGCTATTCATCCCAGTCCATTAATTTTGGGGAATGTACATGAGATGTATATTTAATTATATGTCATATAGTATGCCATATAGTTTAAATCCCACCATAGGTTATGCATTGGTCATGCATCATCTCTATATTGTAAGAGTTATGATATAGTAGTTTGCATGATTAAATTACTTAAGAGCATGCTCATGCATCATATAATATAAAAGTTATATTTATGCATGTATTAAGCATATTCATGCATTATCTTTATATTGTAAGTGTTATAGTATAAGGGTGTATGGAAGCATGCATGCTTAGTTCATTACTTCTTTATATAAAAGTTATATGTAGTAATAAATGGACATTGCATGAAGTATGACACACAGGTTAAATTTATAAGAGTTATAAATACCTAGTCTAGCTTAGCAATGTGAATGGTTTTGGTTGATTCCTTTTATAAGAGTTATATTGGAAATAGAACTAAAATCAATAAGAAAGACATGCATGCAAACTTAGGTTTGAATCATGTTTTAAAAGAGTTTTAAGATTTGATGGAGATAAACCTAAGATCACGGTTCTAATGAGATTAGAAACCTAAGGTTTAATCTTTTAATCAGTTTAATAGGATTAAATTGACTAATAAAAGATTAAAAATGTACCAAATCTATCTATAAGGGACCTTTTGTCTAAGGCGGGTTCTGTCTAGGCTGGGGTACTTAAGCTGACGAAAATGGAACACTCCTACCTGGGAACTTACTTGGAAAGGTGAATTAGATAGATTTTTTGCATGCATGCAAATTTGATGATAGTCTATAAAAGTGTTAAATGGGAATTGATTCAAATTTGTTTAATTATCAAAAGCAAGAGTTTTTTTTTTAGCAAATTAAACTCACACTTAGATAAAATCAGTAGTCGAGTTGTTTAAGTTAATGAATCCCTAGGTAGAACATTCAATGGGGGATATATGATACTTCACTTAAACATCTTCACGTTTCTCCCTAATATTCACACCTTGAGATCTATCCTCGGCCTCGAGGCACCTTGGGAGTATCCCCCTAAAGGATGACAATTTTGCATGACTCTTTATCTGATTTCCTATATAGGATAAGGTCGCTTTAGTCCTAATCTGCTTTTTCCCTACTGTTGGAATGCCTTGAATTTTTTTGTTGGTGCTTCGAACAACCAAGTACAAGGGTCTCGCTATTTACGATTATGACCCTATTCAGAATTCATGTTTAGCATATTTATTTATTTGTAGTTATTTACAATTATGACCCTAGGGTTTAGAGTAGTGCGATATATAAATTCTCTAACTCTAGAGGCGCCGTTTTGATGTAATTCTCTGAAAACATTCTCCCTAATAATACTGTTCTCCCTCTGCCCGTGGACGTAGCTAACACACCGTTAGTGAACCACATATATATGTGTGTCGATCTTCTCTATCTCTATGTTCCTTTTTGTATTCTTTAATTGTCGATTTCGTAACAAACTGGTATCAGAGCCTTGTTAGGGTTTCTTCGAAATTTCGCATTTGTTCGACAATTGAAGATGTCTGGCGTGAACGTAAAGATCAAAAAATTTACCGGGGGGAACAGTTTTGGTTTATGGCAGATCAAGATGCGATCCCTGCTAAAGCAACAGGGGCTATTGGCGTTACTGATGGGTAAGTCAAAGAAGGTTGCCGTGGATGACGAAAAGTGGCAAACTCTTGAGGAAAAGGCTCATTCGATGATCATGCTATGTTTGGTTGATGACGTCATCATCGAGGTTGCAGATGAAGAAACTGCCGTTGGTCTTTGGTTGAAATTGGAAAGTCTTTACATGACGAAATCTTTAACCAAGAAGTTGTTTTTGAAGAAACATCTGTATCATCTATGTATGCAGGAAGGTACGTCTCTACGAGACCATCTTGATCAATTAAATAAAATTTTATTAGATCTGCGTAACGTAGAGGTTAAGGTTGATGATGAGGATGCTGCCCTAATTTTGTTGACATCTTTGCCCCCGTCGTATGAGAATTTCGTTGACTCGTATATTAGAGGGAAAGAAACTCTGACCTTAGAAGATACAAAGTCCACGTTGCTTATAAGAGAGGATCGTCAGAATGCATGAAGTTCAGTTACAAAAAGTCAGGCATCTGGGTTAGCTGCTACAGGGAGCGAGGGACATAGGAATTCTGGTAAGCAAAAGTCGAACCAGAATAAAAAGTTTTCGAAGTCAAAGGGTTCTAGGTTAGATGATATTTGTCACTAATGTAAAAAAGGGGGGCATTGGAAAACCTAATGTTCTAAGATAAAAAGGAATCAGGAAATAAAAAAAGGAAGCATCCGCCTCTGTTGCACAAGTTGAGATTGATCCTTAAGAAGTCGAGATCGATTCTGAAGGAGATCTAGCTTTAGTTGTGAATGAACATTCACATTCTGATGATGTGTAGGTTCTTGATTCTGGGGCATCTTATCATATGTGCCCAAATAGAGAGTGGTTCTCAACTTATCAGCAAATAGATGGAGGGAATGTTAACATGGCTAATGGTGCTGTGTGCAAGATAGTTGGAATCGGCTCAGTCAAGATACAAACACATAATGGTGCCTTCTACACTTTAAAAGAGGTTAGGCATGTTCCACTAATGAAGAAGAGTCTGATATCCTTTAGTGTACTCGATAGCAAGGGTTACAGTTTTAAAGGTAAAGGTGGAGCAATGTATGTCTATAAGGGTTCTGAGGTAGTTCTGAAAGGCATAAAGCGTGGAACACTGTATTTTCTATTAGGTTCCACGATAACAGGTTATGTTGTTGTTGCATCATCGGTCATTGACAAGGATGATATGACTAAGTTATGGCATATGAGACTTGGTCATATGAGTGAAAAAGGGATGCAAATTATGTAAAAAAGGGATCTTCTTTGTGGTCACAAGGTGCAGGATTTTGAATTCTGTAAACATTGTCTATTTGGGAAGCTTCTATTGGGATTGGTGTCCTAATTCTCCTGAAGTCTCGTTGTTTTGTAAAGATACACATTGTTCAATGAATAAAATAAGTGTTATTTAATTATCGAGTATTTCTCCGGATTCATGCGAAAGTGGGAAGTTCGAATTCAGTTCTTGTAAATGAAGAATAAAATGAAAATTGTTTTCATTTTGCAAGATATACGATAGTGCCCGTCTGCCTAAACAATCGCACACCCGCGCACTAAACGATCGCCCGTGATTTTTAAACGATTGCTTATGTTTTTACACGATCGCTTAGCACGCTGAGTGAAACTAAACGATCGCTTAACTTTTGATAGATGATCGCTTAGTGTTTACTACACGATCGTGTACCCCGACCTAAATGACTAGCACCCGACTATATTATAGTCTTCTACTATCTTCCACTTCCTTGTTCGTACTACACGATCGTCTTTTCCTCCTCCCCTCTACCAATTCCATCAAATTCCACCCTTTGGATTCTCACTCCAAGAATACCGAGGGCTTCGAGTGGTGGTGTCGTCCCCAGTTGCTGGTTGTTTGTGCGCTACTGAACATGTAGACGACCGTGGTGCTGCTAGGCAATTGCTTACTAGATGATAAGAAGCGTGAGGAGTTCGCTTCCGTTGAATCGAGTTCGATTGAAGATTGTCTTCAATTGGTAAATCTCTCGGTCTTTTGTATTTCTTTTGTTAAAGCATGCCAGTAATTAGTCTTATAATGCATATCTGTATGGTAGAATGTATGTATGGTATTTTTGTCACAATGAAATCGAAAAGATCCGCTTCCCCTCATAGGCACTCTTGTTTAAGAGTTCCTTCAAAATGGATGTCAAGACTGCCTTTCTGAATGGTAATCTTAAGGAGACCATTTATATGGTGCAGCCCGAGGAATTCATAGCCCAAGGTCAAAAGTAAAAAGTTTGCAAACTGAATTGGTCCATTTATGGGGTAAACATGCGTCTCGATCTTAGAACATAAGGTTTGATACTGCGATCAAATCTTATGGCTTTGGCCAAAACGTTGATGAGCCTTGTGCCTATAAGAAAATGATCAACAGTTCAGTAGTTTTCCTATTGTTGTATGTAGACGATATCCTACTCATTGGGCATGATATAGGTTTACTAACTTCAGTTAAGAACTGGCTAGCGACCCAATTTCAAATGTAGACGATATCCTTTCGTTTCACTAGGATGACCATAGGTAACATGACCTTAATCCTAGTTAGGAACTCCTACCTATGAGGGCGGTCCTTTGATTTGCATGGGTGTGAGTGGCCAAATTGCTGACTCAAACCTATCACTTTGAAGATTCGTCTGATTGGGGAGCTGGGAACTCAGTTACACAAGATGGAATTCACTCCTTTCCCGAATCAAGGGTAAGTAGATAGATTGCTCCCTTAAGGGCTAATTCCGGGGCTTGAATGATGTGGCGCCACACACTATCTCATGGCCCGAGAGGTGTTCACTCATAGTAGAACTATGATGTATTGTTCATTAGAGGGATCAGTGGTACTTAAGAAGTTAGATGTAACTACAGGGAAAAACGGTAAATTGGCCCAGCTGTACTTACGAACGATCTGTGAAGGGTTATCGTACTATTGACTGGTTATATCCAATGGACACAAAAATATATCTGTAGTGAGAAAAGTGTAGCTGTCGATGTTTAGTGGAGTGCCCGACAGTTAACGGATGGTGGATTTTGTGATTAAAGAGTTTAGTCAGTTATTCCGTACCGTTGTAGCTTCAAGCTACAGGTCCATAAGGTCCCCTTGGTAGCTCAATGGATTCAAGTTGAGAATAAGTTTTTGGGTTTGTTTGAAGTGTTCAAATTAACAAGAGGGAATTTGATTTTATATGATATAATTAAATTGGTTCAATTATATGTGATATAATTGATTTGATGTATGAGATACATTAATTGGAGGAATTGAATATAAATATGATTTATATTAAGTAAAGGAGAAAAAGAACTATGGCTTGAATATTGCATATGATGTGATATTAAAACTAGAAGTTATAAATATACTTTGATAAGTTAGTTATTATATTATTTATAATTAAACAATTATATGATAATTGTGGGTGGTTTCTCCTTTAACCATGCATGAAAGTGGGAGGTTATGTCCAGTTTACATAACTGAAGGATAAAATGAAAAATGTTTTCATTTTGTCGAGATCGCTTCATTTTAGTAAATTAACTATCGTTTTGCTTCAAGTGAGAGACTACACGATAACCTTCAAGCAAAAGACTAAACGATTGTATAAAGCGAGATTTCTAAACGATCATGTGCTAGCGAGATTTCTAAACGATCGTGTATAGCGAGATTTACTAAACGATCGTGTAGAGCGAGATTTACTAAACAATCGTGTAGAGCGAGATTTACTAAATGATCGTATAAACGATCAAGCGAGATTTACTAAGCGATCGTGTAGACGATTGAGCGAGAGACTAAGCAATCGTGTAGACGATTCTCACGAGAGCGAGATTTATTAACCGATAAAGTATTATGTGTCTATGCGATAAACTTTCTCCCACTTACTTGATCGTGTAGTTCGGTCGTTGGAATCCTCCTTCCCTTTACTAAATTCACATAGAGTCCACACCTCTGTATTCTAGTTCCCAGAGTACCAAGGTTGCCGAGTGGTTGTGTCGAAGGGTTCTTGTTCGAGGAGCAGTTTGTTCGTGATCTGAGCGATAGTGAAAGACTAGACGATTGTAGCGACAGTGTGAGGTTGCTTTTCTAGTGATCACGAGAGCGAGAGAATTACAGAAGAAGTGTTCTTCAAAGGTATGTCTCTCGTTCCTTTTTTTTTTTTTTAATTATGATAACATGCTGTAATTTGTTCTAAAATGCATAACTATTTTGAATGTTTTTGAATGTGTTGAATTCTTTCACAATTGGCTTGGAAAGATCTTGCTTCCGCTCATGGGGTTCTCTTGTTTAGATTCCTTAAACCTCCAGGTCGACGCATAGCCTTACTCCATGTACACCTCATCTAGCCAACGCACATCAACGCACGCACAAGCCTCCTTGCCTAAAGTCACCACATCCTTGGCTGTACACATCCACTTGCCCTTCTAAACTCAACATGGACTTGGCCAACACATTGCTTCAAAGCAAGAGCCATTTCACTGTCGACCAACCCTTAGTCATGCCCTCACCTTCCTCAATTCTCAACGTGTGCTCACTAACCTCAAAATACTTATGCCACCACACACCTCATCAAGCTCTTCAATCCATGGCTCCCATTCTTGACCAATTTTGCCCTTCTTAACCAAGCTCATCCACATTTAGTTTTTAGCACCCAAGAGTTTCATTCTAGAGAATTAGTGTTTTCCTCCTTCTTTAATCATCCTCAAGCTTTCTCCTTAGAATATTAACTTATACTTCGTCTTCTTTAATCTTAATATCCAAGTTTGGCTCAACTTGCCTTTAGTAGGACTTAAGGGTTTATAATTACTACCCCCATAAAAGAATTTCGTCCGCGAAATTCGATGAATACGTACGTGAAGGATCTCTTATCGACGAGTTCCATGAGCACGTTCGGATCGCTCTGATCTCACTATGACCCAAATACACAATATACATTCAAATGCACAGTTATGCAACCAAATAGTCAATTAAAGGCATGATTTGAATAAAAATAAACGAGGGAGAGAGTTGCCATACCAATTGAAGACGTTCTTCAAACTTCGGAACTCAACGCAGCGAAAACCTCTACCCAATCAACCAACAACCGAACAGATGCGTCCACTACAGTAGCTTGAACAACCGCATGCCGTGGGGACGACACCACCAGAAAAGAGCCCCAGGTATTCTTGGAGTGAGAACCCAAAGCGTGGTCTTTGGTGAATTTGATAGAGGAAGGAGGAAGACCAGATCGTGTAGGCGATAAACAAGTGGGAGGGAAAATGACGCTATCGTATAGCAAGGTGCTTATCATTTAGGAGAAACTACACGATCATGTAGATTTTACTGAATGATCGTTTAGGAAAAGGTATATGATTGTTTAGCAAACACGGCACACTATACGATCGTTTAGAGAAGCTATCCGATTGTTTAGGACTTAGTGTGCAATCGTTTAGGCCCGAGGTAGACGATCGTCTAGGCACAGAGTGACTATCATATAGGTTCTCGATTTACTTAAGTGATCGTTTACGATTCACCAGTGCACTCCTCTCACCTTTTCAGACGATTCGACGATGAACGATTAAAAAAATGAAACTAATTTCATTTTATTCATCAGTTACAATAACCGACGTATTTCTACTAACGCACGTCCGAACGTGATTTTTGGCTTAATTATCATATAATTAACCAATTAAAATATTAATAAATATAATCATATTATATTTTACCCTATAGTTTGATATTGCATATCTACTATAGTAATTTCTCATCTACTTGATATAAATCATATTTATATCTAATTTCCTCCAAAATAATGTATCTCATACATTTAGCCAATTATATCACATATAATTAACCAGTCCAATTATATCATATATAATCGAACTTCCTCTTGTCAATTTGAACATTTCAAATTAACCCAAATATTGATTCTCTACTTTATCCAAGCTACCCAGGGGACCTAATGGACCTGTGGGTCAAAACTCCAACAGTTCGTAAATAGCTAACTAAACTTTTTAGCCACGAGATCCACCATCTGTTAACTGTCAGGCATTCCACTAAAGACCAACAGCTGAACTCTTCTTACCACAGATATATTTCTGTGTCCATCAGATATAACCAACCATGAGTATGATGACCCTTCACAGATGCTCGAGGCCAAATTATCGTTTTGCTCTTGTAGTTATATCTCACTTCTTAAGTACCACTAATTCCTCTAATGAAATACAACATAGTTAAACTATGTGTGAACACCTCTCAGGCCAAGAGAAGGTGTGTGGCACCACATCGTTCAAGCCCTGGAATCAACCCTTAAGGGAGCCATCTATCTACTTACCCCTGCTTCGGGGAAGAAGTGAGTTCCATCTTATGTAGCTGAGCTCCCAACTCCCAAATCAGACGAATCCCCAAAATTGTAGGTTTGAATCGGCGACCTGGCCACTCGCACACATACAAATCAAAGGACCGCCCTTAATGGCAGGAGTTCCCAACTCACTCAGGATTGAAGTCATGTTACCTATAGTCATTCTAGTGAAGTGAACTCTCTGTCATGAACGGTGTTATATAACGAGATGTTAACACTTCGTGGTCAGGTCTTATACAAACTCTTTGTATAAGACGCCCCCACTCGCATGTCCCCAACACGAATGATCAGGATCAGAACATTTGTGACAAGTCACAACACTTGTGACCATTCCACAAAGTGGGTCGCATCCGTAGCGTTACCAGGATAAGGTTTCCCTTCTATATCCATATACTATAGACCATTTTAGTTATCACTCAAGACATGATCCATTTGTATGTCACCACATACATGCTTGAGTCACATATAGATAACCAGAGATTTTATGTTTATTGGTTAGTGGTAAAGCAAATAAAACAAGCAACTGAGCAAAATCAAGATGTAAAGTAAAATATCATATATTATATAACACAAGCGTTCGTACAAGCTGTTTACAAACTACAGGACACGAGACTTTAGGGCATCAACCCCAACAGTACGTACACAACAAAACAACAAATTTTTATTGATAGACAAGTTTGTTACAAGATTGATTCAAATTTAAACTTCTGGAGTCCTGTCCTTAATTCTTGTGGCATCTGACATCTCTTTGTCCAGTGGTTGGATAAAAGCATACAATCTTCCCTGGGATTGGTTTTGTTCCCCGATCTCCTTTTGTTTTTCCCTACTAATACATCATCCTCCTGGGCCTAAAGGTTTCATTCTTTGGCTGCTAGTTTGTGAAACATTTTCTCCTTCATTGCCTACTAGTTGGGAACATTCCTGTTTAAAATGTCCTACCTGTCCGCACTTATAACAAGTGTGTGCTATCTTCTGACATCTTCCCCAATGGTATTTATTATAACTTGAGCACCAAGCGCATTGGTTAGCATTGGCTATAGATTCTTTTAGTTGTTCCATATATGGTTTTCCGAAAGAATTTCCCGAGTGACTTGCTCCTCCTAAACTTGATCCTGACTTCAGGGTTCCCTTCTGCTTAAATAGTCTTTTACTTTCCACCTTGGGAGTAAACTTTTTACTGTCCTCTTTATTCAACTTGTTTACTGATGGCCTATCTTTTGGCCTTTGTTCGTCTGCCATCATACTCCTCTCAACTCTCATGGACGCTTCTACTAATTTTGGGAATTCCACCCATGTAGCACTTGCCGTCACGGAAATCCTAATTTCTCTTCTAAATATTGATTCAAATCTCTTATAGTGTTCACTCTCCTCCTCAATAATATTCAAGGAATACCTAGAGATTTGGTGTACTTCAGTTAATATTCTGCTACAGTCATACTTCTTTGTGTGAGATATAGAAATTCATTTTGCTTTCTGTCCTGAAACAATCAAGGATAAAATTTCTCATAAAAAGCTTTACGAAACTCCTCCCCAGTGGTTTAACTTCTTTGTTTTCTTTGGTTTTTTACAACTCTTCATCAGTCTTCTGCCATTTTTTTGTAATAAGAAGGTTACAAGATTCACCTTTCGATCCTCGGGACATCGCATCACTTTAAAATTTTTTGCTAATTGGTTAATCCACACTCTGAAATCAGCAGGGTCTATGGTCCCTTGAAAAACAATAGCTCCTAGTGATCTTAAACATTCAATACCATACTTTTTCTCAGGGTCGAGTTGTATGGTTTCCAAGCTTTCATGAGTCAGTGAGCGAATCTATCTAACAATTATTCTTCTTCCCTAGCTCCTTCCTGGATAGTTAGGTTTCCCTTCACTTTCTTCTCCAGACCTACCGGTGTTGGGTGGGTTTCAATGTTTCCCACTTCTTAGCATGATTTTTCTACAAAGTAGCCAAATATTGGTTAAGTACAAATCCTATTATGCTCATTTACTTTACCACACACTGATTATACAAGATTCCTATTATATATTTACAAGATTGGTTATTTACAACTCTAGTTCTATCTATAACTATTCACAACTATTTACATTTTCTTCCTCTTTTGAGATTTTTTTTTTGAAAAATCCATCCCACCTCTCATTAAAAGAACGTGAAATCTCCTCTGATATTTTCTTATTTTTAATCTCTAATAGTTAATCTTTTGAAGACCGCTTCTTTAGTAGTCATGCCAGATTTTTCTTATTGTCTCCAAGGACATTCTCTCTAGGCATGTACGGTTTGTTGGCAGAATAAGTAAAATTTTCGAGAGTCTTCAACACAAACCTCACATGGAGATTTGCCTTCAAATTAGATTATTATCCTATGAGGGATGTTAGTTTCAGAGTGTCTAACAGAGCCCACCAAATGACCAGAACTCCCTAACGTATAAGTCATCTTCTTTTCCCTATCAGACGTCGTCTCAAGCATAAGTCTTTTGTTTCTACTGCTTATAGGTGTAGCTTATTGCAGTTTATTTTCTCTACAAATTTTTTCTTGTCTCTCTCTAGTCTTCCATTGGAAGTACACACAATTCTTCCTAATGTGGCCCTGTCAACCACAATCAAAACTTATTCCAGTCCCTAGCAAACATGGATTTTTATGATTCTTTTCACACCTTGGACATCCAGATCCCTTATTGGATTCTGGTGTATTTACTCCTAGGTTAATGATCTGGAGTCCAAGATCGATGTCTAAATAAGGGTTGTTAATTTTGATGTTTCCTCTATTTCCTTTAGTATCTGTACTAAAGTTAGCGTCACTTGTTCTGGATTCTTGCCGTGACCAGGGTCTACCACTCGTGTCACACCCCTCTCCCAGATTACCCTCTTAACCTTAAAGAAGATATGACTACAGCAGTTACCAACCCTTTTGGTGGCACTTACTGCCTACTAACCTTCTACACCTGCTTAAAAACACTAGTGATAACAAACATGCATATAAAACATTCAACAACCAACAGTCACAAACCAACAGAGTTCCTCACATAGCCAACATATAAACAAAATGCACACAACTCAAAATCCTGTGGGTCCAAGCTTGCTAACCTAGTTCCTATATGCTCAAACATGTGTACAGATATTTACAGACAACCACCTAACTTCTCTTTAACTAGAGTCCTTGAGTGGCAGAGTAGCAGCAAAGTTATATTTTGGGGAGTTGACCGTTACCTAAGGAAAAGACATATTAAAACGGGGTGAGCTACTAGCCTAGTGAGTGACTGAATAAAATATAGTTCCCATGTTTAAAACTAGAATTAGAAAACTGAAACTTTCCAAGCAACTGTACACATAAACTCTTAAACATAACATGTTTGGAAACTTAGCTAAACTGATCCTTAGTTAAGAGAAAACCCTTTTGTTCGAACCCTTAACATCAAGCCTTGTCGAGAGAGAACCCTTTTGCTCGATCCCTTGACGTCAAACTACCTACGTGCACGTGGTTATAACTAAGTATCGTCATACCTTGGTACTACTGCTCAGACCTTCTCTAAGTCCTTCAGTATTGAGCTTAATGTATCATAAACTGAACTTACTGAATCATGTATACATAAATTATAATGATATAAACTGAGTTTAACATTCAACCTTAGCATAACCTTCAACACATGCTTCAAGTATCGAAATTAGTTTCTAACTAAAACATGTTGTAAAATCTTCCTTTAAAGAACTAGCACGCATTTCATAAAGATGCTTCATAGCCTTATTAACTATCATGTGTTGGAAACATAAGTACATAGCTTTGCTTGGAAAACTTCCTTATAAAATAACTAGCATGAGGCAAATCTTTCATTTGAAACATGGCTTTCTAAGAACATTACAAAACACTTAGTCACTCATGGCTTTTGGGCAATTCCTTTAAGGTTGATGAGCTTCCCCTATTGGTGTCAAACCTGTGGACACAACAATGTACCTTAGCTACTAGAAATGGTCTTCGTTTTGAGACTAACTTTCATTATTAAACTCATTTCCTCCTTGACAATTAAGTCTTACCTCCCAATGCCAACCTCCCTATGTATTGAGTACTTAGAATTTTCCTTTAGGTGTTAAGCTTACTATGCAGTAGTCCAACACAATGCATGCCATCCAATTGATGCATTCCTTAGGACCAACGCTTGAACCATCTCATGCCTTATCCAACATCTTTGCTTAAGGCTGACACCTTAGCTCCTTGGCTTGTGACCATTGTCTAGCATCACGCCTTTGCCTAGGTAGCACACCTTGCCATCACTTGGCTCCTTAGTTGCATGTCCTCTCGACCAACACATGGTTTAAGCCTTAACGCAAAGCTTCTTAGCCAGTGCCATTGCCTCACCTACACGCCTTGCCTTGTTGGTTGCATACCCACTACTCAATGCACGCTCTGGCGCAATTTTCATCTTCACCTCGCGTAGGCTTGTGGCCAATGCATAGTTCTCACAGCCCACACACTGATAAGCGCACATGCCCAACCTCAACGCCTAGGCTGCCTTGCCCATGCCTTGCACTTAACCTTACCTTCCTTGTGGCAAACTCCTATTCTACCATCAGCACCTTTCCTCGTGCCTACTATGTACCCAAATAATCTCAAGAGCACTTGGCTACCGCATACTCTTATCAACGCATATGCCCACAAGTGTCCATCTCGACCACCATGGTGTGCACAACTCCAATGCCTAACACGTATCACTTGACCTCATTGGGTCACCACAATAGGTCGCCTAACCTCAAAGAGCAAAGCCAACGCCCATTGTTCTAACCTCAATGCCCAACTTAAGGCCAATGCCCAATCCAACACTTAGCCAAAATTTTCCTCTTGATAGGCTAACACATATTCACTCGAAAGCCATGTTTTTCTACACTTAACTTCTTTTTCTTGAATTCCTTATTCTTCACCCATTTCCCTACAATTAGCATTAGCCCACAAGTTAACTCACTCATCATACTAATCTTATCAATAAACATATCGAAGTAGGGAAAGTAAGGTTCAGAGTTTACAACTTGGGTACATCTTTTTACATTGAAAGTCATTTCTAGTTATGTACTATATTTTATCTTTTATCCTATTCTAAATCATCCTCCCATGACTTTATATTATTCTATTCTCTTATTTCTACCTTATAATCCTAAGTAAACTCATTTTATCGTTCTCAGGATTTCCTGTAACCCTTTTCCCCAAGCTTGCTATGAGCTAGTTGATAGACTATAAATACATGCAATGGAGGAAATCAGAATCAATAA
The DNA here is from genome assembly GCF_027475165.1 of Benincasa hispida. Taxonomy (NCBI): domain Eukaryota; kingdom Viridiplantae; phylum Streptophyta; class Magnoliopsida; order Cucurbitales; family Cucurbitaceae; genus Benincasa; species Benincasa hispida. Next base: position 74,314,867 of record NC_143480.1, read on the forward strand.
GCACTCTAATTACATTTAATTTGAGTTGAAAAGCATGCATGAACATAGAATTCAAAAGAGGGTTTCCACAATATATTACCTTTGATAAAACTCTTCAAATTCTTGCTCCTTTTCAAGAAATTGGCCTTCAAATTCACAGTAGACCACCAAGAAGATCTTCTCTACTATCCTCTAACTCAGATTGTGTGGTGGAAATACTGAATTGAGGGCAATTGAATAGGGAAGGAGGGTTTTGGAGAGAAATGCATAAATCTGGAATTACAGTTGCATGAAGTCTTCTCATTGTAAATTCTGATCAATTTATCTACGAAAATCATGTAGATGATTGAGCTTCAACTCATGAATACCTCAAAGAACTGAACCCAAGTGGGCTAGATGTTTGATTTGGAAGCCTCCACTCCAAACGTGGAAAAATTGGAAAATTCCACTAATGTGGAATTTCCAATTTCCAATTCAATTTCATTTTTCAAAATTTAAATTTAATTTTCAAAAAATTAAATATAATTAAATTCAAAACTGAATTTTGAATTTCAAAAATTTGAAACTTTTTTATTTAAATAATTAATTAATTAAATAACAATTTAATATAAAATATTAAATTAATTAAATGCCTAATTTAAAACATGAATCCTATTCATGTTAATTCAATATTTAATTCAATATTTAAATTTTCTAATTTCTCCTATTTTCTTCAATTTCAACAAAAATTAAAAGTTTTAATTATATCGAATATAATTAATCAAACCCTAGATTGAATTGGAACGTTTCAAATTCAAAACCCTAATTCCGAATTCGAACATTTCAAATCCACTCAGTTCACTAATCCAAGATGTAATTTTACAAGCTAGTAGAGTGAACTTATAGACCTACAGATCATGAGCTCCAATGATTTGAGATTAATTAGCTAAACTCTTTAAACCGAATTAACTAAATTCGTTAACTTCGAGACATACCACTATAGCTTGATAGTTGCACTCTCCTCATTGTAGATATATTTCTATCCACTTTAACCATAATTAGTAAGTCTATCCTTCATAGGTCCTTCGCATTTACAATTAGGTCAAAATTACCATTTTACCCCTATAAATACATCTTTCTCCTTAAGCTCCCACTGAACCTCTATTAAACAACTGGTTTATAGTCCAACTAATAAACTCTGTCCCTCTTAATCATGAGAGGGTAGGGTCCCATTGTTCAATACTAGGAATCGATACTGAAGAGAACAACCTATCTGCTAACCCTAAATCGGGTATGAGTGAATTCCATCTTGTAGTCATGTACACAGCTATCTATCTGATCTTATCCCCAAAATGGGAGGCTTATTGAGCAATGTTGTTGGACTATTCTCACCTATGCAGATTAAAGGATAATCCTGAATAAACAAGAGTTCATAGTTAGCTCAGGATTAAGATCGAGTTACCCTAGGTCATTGAATTTGAAATAGTCAGTTTTAACAGTAAACGGTCATTATAAAGAAAAGTGACTATTTCGAGGTTCAGCCTTATGCAAACATCCTTTCAATAGGATGTCTCCACTCGCATGTCTCTACATGAATGATTTTGAGATGACATCGTTTGTATCAATTATACAAAATAGGTCGTATTCAATAGTGTCCTCAAGATTAGGTGCCCAATCTCATCCATATACTTTTAGACCGTTTTGGCTATAAACTAAAACTTGATCCACATTTATGTCTCTACATAAAGTTAAAGTATTCATACTATAACCATGAATTCGTTTATTGGATTTTATAACAAACTGTAATATCAATAACATTTTTTTGAATGAACAACTCAATAATACTTTTATTGATAAATAAATAAAATATGTTTCCAATATTTACGAACTGTGAATTTTAGTGCATTCCCAATACTAGCCCGAAACCTATGTTAATTTTTATCCTCAATATTTTCCAGGATTTTATTCTCTGGTACCAACTTGTCATACCCCCTCTTGAGTTTTCTTCCCCAAACTCGAAAGAAAGTGTGAAAACAATAGATACCACCCTTTAGATACCTACTGCCCACCCTTAAACCAATTCGTCAGGTACACATACGTACAGTTCAATAACTTTTAATGGCAGTTACAAGAGTTTACACTAAAAACATTCCTAGCCCTAGCTAACCCTAATGACTTTCAATAGATCCCGGGTTTTGCTCCGTGAAAGTGGCAGATCCTAACCTTGAGTGGCACTTCCAGAACGTCCCTTTTTTCGCTACCTGGGGGAAAGAAAACATTGGAAAACGTGAGCTTAAGGCCCAACGAGTAGTATATTTTTTTAATAAGAAAATAAGTTTTGCTTTGAAAATTCATTTTTGAAAAAAAGTTTTCAATCAAGTATTCATAACACATAAAAATGTAATCTTCCCAGACTGGTAATTGGCTTCTTCTGGCATGATCATGTGTTTCCTAAGATTTCCCGTTTATTCCCAACATGCATGTCGAGGAAACAATTCCAGTATTCACATAGCCCATCGCATGTGCACATGTCGAAAATCTCCCATTAGTCATGCTTGAGACACACTACCAATTTCCCAAGGTACAATCCTAGTTTCCCGTCAATTCATGTTAACTAGCCAAGTCAAAGGTAAAACAATCATTCTAGCAAAACAATAGAAACCAATCAACAATAGAGTCAATGAACAAAAGCTAAGAACACATTTCCCGATCATGCCAACTTTCCAAATCTCTCTCTCTCTCACACACACACACATATAAAATAAAATATATACATACAATTCAAAAAATCATATGAAAATAGGAACCACTCACAGGCTTTTGTTGTGGCTTTTCCTACAATCTTCCCCAAACAGTTCTTGGTCCTATTTCCTCGAATTCTTAAATTAGTCTAATTTCTAAAATAAATAAATTTGGTCTTAAATGTATCCTCAAATTGAATAACTTGACTTGCCCACCTCAATTTACTCAAAAATAGGTTCAACTTTTAGAAATACAACTTTCGAGGTTAATTGGGTGAGCTGGTGGGCAGCATGGACAGTCAGCGTGCAGGATGGTCGTAAGGTTATGTGTAGCTTGATGGAAAACCTCACATAGATGCGGCATGAAACAAGTGTGGCGATTGGGACGTGGGCGAGTGCACACGAGGGGTTGGGTAGTGTAGCATGCGCACAATGTGGGCATGCGCTGGACTACTCATGCGGTTCATCGTGTAACATGCGCTTTGCCAGGTGCCCACGTCAACGACGATGTGCAACTTTGTGATGGGGCGCGCACATGCATGTGCCATTCACCAGGCAATGGTGTATATGATGGGTGCCTACCTTATGCGACCAGCTAACTATTCTACATTTAACCGTGAATTCCTTACTCATCACTTCTCTAAATCAAATGGTAGCCTAGAACCACCTAGTATACTCACCTCTCAACACTTCCACACTGATTTCACTTGATTTACACGAGCGATTTGTGAGAGCTAAGGTCCCCCAGACACACCCTTTTTATAGCAGTCCAAAAACCATTAGTGCTTGACACCACTCCAACCTTGCACGTAGATGCCTTTAGCATGCATGTGCCAACACATCACCTTTGGCACCACCTTGCATGCTAGCTTAGGTGTTTTCTTCTTACATAGGCCAACGCATAGCCTTTTTGTGAGGTTTCATTCCATCTTTTGCATGCCCTACCATGTGCTCACCTCATTCTTGGTTTAGCCAAGACTTCACTTGGTTCAGTCACATGCCCCAATTTGCTGTCAACCCGACCTTGCTCCCCAAGCTTACTTGCTCAATGCATGTCACCTTTCTTTAACAGCATAGTTCATTGAACGCCTAGCTTTACTTAGATGCATAACCCTTTCCTTTGTTGTATAGTCTTGCTTGGGCACATCTACCACTCGCCTAGTGCATTGCTTCAACGTTTCCCTTGTGACCAATACCTAACCTCAAGGTCGACGCATAGCCTTATTCCATGCACACCTCGTCTAGCCAATGCACATCAACGCACGCATAAGTGTTAGCTCTTAAAAAGAGCTATTATTCCTAGCTTAATTCGGGCTCATTATCAGATTTTATGTGTTTGTTTTCCTATTTTGTAGGTATCGAGCAATCAAGAGGTAAAATTAATCACTTGGTGAAGAATAGGGTTAATTTGAAGCAATTTGGAGTTGATTTGAACATCTGGGCTTCAAAGGAGTTGAACTTACCAAGATGGCATCGAGTTCCACCAAGTATAATCAACCATCGAGTATCATCGATTACCATCAAGTAAAAGGCCGTCGAGTATTATCAAGTAAAATGCTACCGAGTGAACGAGCGTCGAGTATCGAGTCATCGAGCAACGAGTAGCAAGTTTCTGATAGAATGCTTAGCGTTGCAATGCTACTTCGAGCATCACAACTCTCAGATTATTCAACAACACAACCGTTGCAATGTTTCTCTCCAATGCTTGTCGCCTTTCCTATCGAGCGTTGCAACGCTGCGAAGATTTCTATAAATACTCCTCCTCGGCCCTAGGTCAAAACAAGTTAAACTTTGGAGGTCAAATTGATGAAGGCCGAAGTTAGACTTTATTCTTCTTCTATTCCCTTCAATTTCTAGTATCTTTATGTTAGTTTTTCTATTTGTTTTAGGTTGTAATCGATGGAACAGATGTGTATCTCAAATTTGTCTATGAATTGAGAGGTAAATTCTATCTAGGTTCTTTGAGCAAGAGCCCTTTGTTTAATTTCTTGAAGGTTTTCTAATTAATTTAACTGAACTATAATGAATTCTTTGGATGGATTCGTTTTAATATTAATAGAGTTTTGATGAATTTTCCTGACAAATTAATTTATTGAAATTCTTGTATGCAAAATTATTCTAGCCTATACATTATTGAATGATTAAGTTGCACGTATTAGGATCGCATGTTTAGGGTCTAGACTATTTTTTACTAAACTCATGTATGCCCTAGTTAATCCTTCCCAAATAAATCGTGCTATAAGATATGGCTGTCTGGCTTGTAGTATGTCTCAACAATTGAACCATTTCTTAATGCTTTTCAGTTTTAACTTCTATATTGTTGAGAAGGAAAAGTTTTAAACTGAATTAGTGCTGGTTTGGATTTTCATCGAAATTGGCTAATTGGGCTACTAGATTTTCTAATAGGTTGAGGGGTTGACAGATTCGGTGTAATTAACTGATGCCTAATGAAAGAAATTGCATAGGAAACTCTCTTGATAGACTCCTATCTTAGATTACATTTACCCTTTTTATTTCAATTTCACGCATGTATTTCTTCCACACCAAGACCCCCCATTTATCTCTCTAGTTAGAAAGTTAACTTAACGAAACCAATCACGCTTCTCTGTAGATCGACTTGGCCTTACCACTGTTGCTACGTTTTAGTAGTGATAAGAGTAGTTCGCTTTTACAAATTTTCTTTTGACCAGACTTGAAGCTTATTAACGACGTAAGTTTCGAGCTTATCAACAAGCCTCCTTGCCTAAGGTCACCTCACCCTTGGCCGTGTGCATCCACTTGCCCCTTCTAACCTCTATATGGACTTGGCCAATGCATTACTTCAATGCAAGGGTATCCTTACTCTTGACTAATCCTTAGTCATGCCGTCACTAATAGATCTTGTAAAAGACTTTTCTATTATAAAACCCTAAATTATATCATAATTGTTTACTTTAAATGGCTATTTTTTAAGGTAAACTCCAATTTCGACTCAACAAAGCTATTTCAGAAAATTCGGAGCTAATTCAAACCAAATGACACTAAAAGATTACTTAACAAGAAGATCCATGATGAACTACCACTTTGCCCCTTAAGAGGAACAATTCAACACACTTCCGCAATGCTTGCAGCGTAATGACGCTCCTTACAACACTGATCCTGATGCTAGCTCGATGCTTGAAGATAAAATGCATCTATTTGCTACAAAATAGGGCAGCGTTGCAACGCTTGACCCAGGGTCGTAATGCTTCAAATATTCACTGAATAGTCCGCGAGTGTGCGTGCGTGCCTTGCGCAACCAAGCATCAGCGCAGTGTTGCAACGTTAGCCCAACGCTTCTTGGCTTTTCTATGATTCAGCATTGTAGTGCTGCCCTTGGCGTCACAATGCTATACCTGCAGATATAAATTTAGTTGTCTCATTTTCAGCGAGGAAGGGAAGAAAAACTTAAACTTTTAAAGAGAGACTTCGAATTTATAGAGCTATTCTTATAAATTTTGAAGAGATTAAATAAATTTTTATTCAATCCTTGCACCAACTATGCAACTATCAATGAATTTCTTGAAGAATTTCATCATCTATGAGTAGGTAATCATTTTTCTTAGGGAATTATATAGATTGGCTCTTTCTCGAGACTTTTCCTTGAAATTTCTTTCATGTAGTTACTTTATTTTGAATGTTCTTGCTGAGATTTAGAATAAAATTAATTAAGAATGAATTGATAACTCAAGATTAATCAATTTTTGTATGCAAAAATTACATAGTTCTATAACAAATTTGTAATTAGGGTTGTAAGAATTAGTAGTCTTGATAGGAAATGTGGACTTCTTTTCCTCTTTTCTTTAAAGAAACTATTAATTCAGAACATTCATGCAATCAATCTTGAATTTTCAGTCTTTTGATTTCAAGATTTGGAATAGTTAAGAAAATCCATGAGTTTAATGCAATTTAGGGATTAATTGTGAAATGTATTTAGAAAGCAATTAAGACCTAGACTAGGGTTGATTGTCAAATTAGCTAATTAGGGCATTAAGAATTTATTCTTAATGAACTATTGAATAATCTAATTGCATGATTCTTTGTTAAGTCAATGATAGAATTGTCTAGTTTACATAAAATCCCCAAGATTTCATTTTCAATTGAATCTTATCTCATAATCTCTCTTACTTCTCTTATTACTAAATTTCCTATATCAATTCTTACTTTTTCACTTAGTTAGTTTCTAGTTCTTTAAAACAAACAACCCCCTCCTTTCCCCCTCCCTCCGATTTAATCTTTTATATTTTGGAATTCAATTAGTCTATTTTAGGCCAATTAATAGAGGTTCTCTTGGGATCAACCTCTTACTTCATTGTTGCTACGTGCTAGTTTTAATTGTTGTTAGAGTATTATAAATTTCATTTGTATTGGGTAAGATAGAATTTAAGACACCTATTTTAACTCAAACAAATTGGTGCCATTGCTGAGGAACCGTACAATTGGTCTTTAAAATCTTTGAATTCATTTCTTTTAGAAAAAGAAATAAAAAAAAACAACAAAAAAATAGTTAGTTTGATTGAACTATCCTTTTATGCATGACCCGCTCCTCTCGGAGTGTACTGTGTGATTTTGTTATAGATATCAATCATGAGGAGAGGAGATTACGAAAGGAAAGAACAAGAAGAGAAGAAGGAGAATTTAAAGAATCGAGTCAAGTAGAGGAACCAATACAAACAAACACTATGGGTGAAGCAAGGGAGCAAACGTTAAGAGAGCTTGTTGAACCGGATTACACTCAACAACACTTATGTGCAGTATATTTGGGGACTACCATACCATTTGAATTGAAACCCGGTTTAGTTCATCTTTTACCCACTTTTTGAGGTAATCCATGTGAGGACCCACACAAACACATGAAAGAATTCCATTTGGTATGTCATGGTATGCGCTCGCATAGGGTAATGCAAGAACAACTTAATCTTAGGGCTTTCCCCTTCTCCTTGAAGGATGTGGCCAAGGATTGTGTGTACTACTTGTCGGCCAGATCGATTACCACGTGGAATGGTCTTAAGAAAAAAGTATTTAGAAAAATTTTCCCTGCATCTAAGGCTAATAATATTAGAAAAGAAATATATGGTATAAAGCAATTGCTATAAAGCAGTTGAGAACTCAAGTATCTAATCTAGTGTCCCTTTTCACTCAGGTTGCTCAAGGAGGACTTCCCCAAATTAAAACATGTGGAGCATGTGGAGTGGTTGGACATGCTTCTGAAGCTTGCCTACAAGGTCAACCTCAAGTTAATGCAATAGGAGGTTTCCAAAGGAAGTACGACCCCCACGAGAAAATTTATAACCAAGGGTGGCGAGATCACCAAAATTTCAAGTGGGGATGTCAAGGGCACTTTAAGAACCGAAACCAATCTTCTTCAAGCTCCTTAGGTATATCTCTCGAGGATATAGTTAAATCTCTTGCTGACCATTCGTTAAAATTTCAACAGGAACTCCACAATTTGCAAAAGGACGACATACAACTTCAACAAGAAACCAAACAACTTCAATAAGACACAAAATCTTTCCAACAAGAAACTAGACAAGACTTCACAAACTTAGGCACACAAATCACAAAACTTGTAACTGTGGCAAGCAAGCTTGAGATAAATCAACAGGAAGGCTCATCTCTCAACCGGAGCATGCAAATGTAAGCGCAATCACTCTAAGAAGTGGTAAGGAAATTTCTTCTTCCTCCATAGTAGCTAGCCCAGTTCAACCAAATCCCAAGAAGCTTGAAAAGGTAATTGATCATGATAACAAGGTAAATGAATATGAGGAATCTTCCATCTTCCCTGAGGTACGTAACTACTCTCCCCCTAATATAGAGTCGTTTGTACCCAAGGCACCATTCCATAGTAGATTAACAAAACCTAAGGTAGAAGATATCAACCTTGAGCTAATTGAAATGTTTAAAAAGGTACAAATTAATATTCTTTGCTTAATGCTATTCAACAAATACCTAAGTATGCTAAATTCTTAAAAGACTTATGTACTAATAAAAGAAAAGGGAAAGAAGAGGAAAGAGTAATTATTAGCAAAAACATGTTTGCTCTGTTACAAAAGGATATGCCTCAGAAATGTAGAGACCCCAGAATGTTTACTCTACCATGCAAGATAGAAGAATGGATATTTTCTCATGCCATGCTAGACCGAGGTCAATCAATATATGTCATGCCTTTTCATGTCTATGAAGATCATCTTAAACTGAATGGCCTACAAAAATGAATGTTTGCATACAACTAGCGTATAGGTCATACATACAACCTCTAGGCATAGTAGAGGTTGTTGAGAGGTGGGAAATTAATCTTTCCCGTTGATTTTTACATTTTAAAAATGGATGAACCATACTCTACTTCACCAACGTCAGGCAAACGACACTAAAAATTTGCAACAGGACAAATTTTCTCTTTCTTTCTTTTCATTTTCATTTTTTTCATTTTTTCTTTTTAATTTTAGCATTTCAAAAAAAAAAAAAAAGAATAATTGATTCTTCTCATTTTTTTTGTAGGTGATTTACTCAATAAAAAGAAGAAAGAAGAGCTCTTAAATAAATAGAAAAAACAAAACAAAACCATGGAAATTCTCTCTCAAGCAAATAAACGATCAACAATAAAACCAGCGAAGATTCTCTTTACATCCCTTCTCTTTTGTTTCTTGAATTCATTTGCTTATTCTAAATATTGAGGACAATGTTCCATCTTTAAGTTGGGAGTGGAAAAACATTGCATGTTTGGTATTCTTTGATTAGCTTTAAAAATGAGCCAAATTTTTTGCATGTTTGGAACCCTTGAGCATCTGAGCCCGGGTTAATAGATTGTTGATTACTTAGATTGATTATATAGATTTTGTGATTCTGTTATGACGTGTCTGAATAAATTTGAGGCTCTAATTCATCTTGATAGTATAATTTTGATTCTTTGAAAAACATGTCTATTGAATTCTTTATTCTTCAAAAGACCTTTTTTTCCTTGAATGCAATAAATTCATAATTGAATAAATTCATGTTTGAACATTCAAGAATCTCATTCACTTTGATTCTATACAACATTTGTTTTTACTCAATCTCTTGATTCTTATTGATGGAACTTTGATGACACACTCTTTCTAGTAAGGATACAAACAAAATTTTAGACCTTTTAAGTTTTTCAAACAAAATTTTGAAACTCATCTTTCAGAAGAAACTTTCTTTTCCTTTTAACTTCATAAAAAATTGAATACTTAGACTTTTAGATTATTTAGAATCTTTGAACTCTTAGAAATGTCATATCTATTTATATTTCTTTGTTACCCTAATAGGACAAACTTTAGACCATCTTATTTTAGAGGCAAGTCTAGATATAGAGGAATAAATAGGGCCTGGTGTATAAAAAAAAATTGTTAGCACCAAAAAAAAAAAATCTTTCCAAATTAACATAACCTTCGCTAACGTGTGTGTGTGCATGGGTAGAGGTGAAAAGAGCTACCTTCCAAATGCACCGTTCATAATTAGACAAGTACTTCCGCATGGTGTAGTGGAATTATCAAATGATGACGGAACCAACATATTCAAAGTCAATGGGCAGCGAGTAAAGGCATATCATGGAGAAGGTTGGCATCACCAAGTCGACTTCGTGGATCTAAAGAACTTTGAATAAAGAAGGAAGTAGGTGGTCCTTGCGTTATCAAATGATCGCAATCTATCAGGGACACAAGTTTTGAGAAACCTCAATTCTTCAACTCTTTTCTCCACTACTCGGAATTTTTACTATCTTTTCAAATTCTAGTCTATCCTTATTTTACTTTCACTATCTTTATTTCTGATACCTACAAAAAAAAAATGCGATAACGAGTTTTATTTTGTTTAAAATAATTTGACCCTCTCTTTGTTTTTCTTGCATCGATCGAGGCGCTGGATTGTGAAGATGTTACGCGACAAAGTATTTATCTTACTCCATCACCGCAACCCAAAGAAACGAAATCGCCGCAAAGATGGATGCGTCAATATAATGCGGGCGACAGTATAAAATTTGGGGGTGTACTCTTCCTTCTCTTTTTTTCCAATTTTGCGCTATCACATTGCATTTTAGTTTTACAAGCTTTATCAATGCATCCTTTTTGATCGCCGCAATCATTTGACAAGTAGATAAATTTAGTAGTTTACCGCATGTTGTTTCTTTGCCAAGTATGATTTCAATGATGAAAAATATGCTTCTATCTCTTCCGTATATATTAAAGTCAACTTAATCTTAAGATAGTCACCTCCCGAAATATTTCTAGAAGTTAGGGGTTTGCTAGCTTTCTTTCAAACTCTCTTTACAACGCATTCTATGACCATCACATAACTTATTTTAATTTCTTTTGGCAATGAGGACATTGCCGCATTTTAAATTTGGGGGTGGGGTATTTGTTTCCGACCTTGCTTCTATTACAAAAAAAAAAAATTGAGAATAACAACTCCACTGTCAACGCAATAGAAAACCCATGTTGATAAGAGTTAAGTTGTGAAAGGCACTTACCCGTAGTTGGATGTCCGTATGACACACGTGGAGGCAAGCCAAAACGAAGGTAAGTCACTAGGATCAACGCATAAATCAATGACCATAGCTCCACTACCAAATCGGTATGAGTTTAGTTTGAGAAAGAGTGCATTACTCGTAGTTGGATGTCCGCATGACACCCGTGGGGGCAAGCCAAAACGAAGGCATGGCACTCGGATCAGCGCAAGGTCAGAAAAAATAGCAATAAATAAAATTTTTGTGCAAGAATAAATCATTTGACACCCCGGTGGAAAATTTTCTTTTTGAAATAAATCATGCGATGTTTTGGAATTTAGTAAAGTCCTTTTGAAATTTAAGCTTGCAATCCTTAAGTCTTAGAAATATTTTAGGAAGATACTTGAATAAGACTTAAGGAAATTCTGGCATATAGGATTTGAACAAAGTATTCTTGAGAAATCTAGGAAAAGAACTTTGCGATTGACTTGCTAAAGGAATCTTTAACTTATGCTTGAGGACAAACATTGTTTAAATTTGAGGGTGTGATAACGGGCAGAAATGCACGTTATCATAATGCTAAGTTCTTAAACAATGTTGGATTGCATTGATGAAATATGATAAATTACGTCCATTAAGCATAAATTCTATAATATTGTGGTCACATGCATCCAACACATTAGAATAGTTGATCTTTATATTTTTGTGTAGAATATGCGTTAATGCAATGCAAAGATGGCGGTCATAGGAATTCACTAGTCGAGCGCAACTTCACTGCAAAGCTTTGCGTTGATCTTGCTCACAAACATTCGCCCGAGAAGGATCACCGCAACTTGGTCAGCACAACATGGTGAGCGCATCCGGGTGAAAGGCCAATTAAGAGCGATGGGAGAGAAAGCTGATGACAGTCAAATCCAAATTAAGATGACAGCCGATAATGGTCACGAAGTACATTCAGCTTTATCAGTGATAATTATTCGGCGCGTCAATCAGGAATTAAAGCTATCCCATCTGTACAACCGGGAGAGAGAAGCCGCCTTTCACCATGGATGCCTTATAAATATTAAGTGCATTCTTTAGAAAAGGGGTTGATCGGTTGACGAGTTAACCAGTTGCTTCTGTTCATAGTTTTCTTTTCCATTTTATGGCGGAGCAAGAGAAGAGTGGTGGCACCGAAGATTGCCCAAGGAAACTTGAGAGAGAACCTTGGGGCATAAGAGCAGAGAGCGTTCTAACTCTCGTGAGAGCGAGATTATCTTTAGAGCACGAGTAGAAACAGTGTAAATGCCTGGCAGCAAGAAATTGCTACCAGGCTCTTTATTATACTTGATTGTTATTTGTACTTCATCTTCATATCTATTTAATGGAAGTTCTATATCTACATCTGCTCACTCTCTTAATACGCATGAGTAGCTAAACTAGTTGAATGGGTTGAGAAGAACTAAGCTAACATGACCTAGGAAGTTCATTGCTTGCGATTGTCTTGTTCTATGCTGTGCAAAATACCCTTTAGAGTTACTCGAGAGAGAGTCTAAAGAAAGAACCTAATGTCTCGAGAGAACTAGGTTAGAATCTGGACTCGAAAGAGCAAGATTAGACTTGCATAAACAAGAGATAGGGACTTAGCGATAAGCTCTGTTTGTCAACACTGCATCGCATGCACCCTAGGAATAAGTATGATATTATGTGGTCGCATATTTGTGCGGGTGTCATTTCGTCATCACATAAATAGGAATAGAGTTTTATGTGTAAACCCTGTAGACTTATCGCATATATATTGAATGCGTTCTAGTATTAGAAGCCGTAGCATTCACGCCGAGATGTGGTTTACTATTGTATGCATGTTGCGTGATTGCAAAGCATGAACGCATTCTAGGGAGTGTTAGCCGAAACTTTTCTCAACTTGTTCACCGCATATTCATCGCATTTCTCGTTTACCAACTCTTTTCAAACTCCGTCACATTTGTTATTTATTTTCATCAACGCAAACAACAAACCCAACGATTTATTTATTTAACTGGTTACCGTAAGTCTTCATAAAAATCATCAACGCAACTATTTTCACAAGTCCCTGTGTTCGACCCTGGACTTATCAAGAAACTCAGAGGAATTTACACTTGAATCCCGCTAGGGAAACTTGAGTACACAACGCATATCATCCATACTTCCATTCAATAAAATAACACATCAATTAATCAATTTCTATATGCAAAAATTACATGGTTCCATAACGAAATTGTAGTTATAGTTGCAAGAATTAGTAGTTTTGATAGAAAATGTGGACTTATTTTCCTCTTTTATTTGAAGAATATATTAATTTAGAACATTCATATAATCAATCTTGAATTTTCAATCTTTTGATTTCAAGATTGGAATAGTTAAGAAAACCCATGAGTCTAATGCAATTTAGGGATTAATTGTGAAATGTCTTTAGGAAGCAATTAAGACCTAGATTAGGGTTAATTGTGAAATTAGCTAATTAAGGCATTAGGAATTTATTCTTAATGAAATATTGAATAATCTAATTTCATGATTTCTTATTAAGTCAATGATAGAATTGCTTAGTTTACATAAAATCCCCAAGATTTCATTTCAATTGAATCTTATCTCACAATCTCTCTTATTTCTCTCATCAATAAACTTCCTATATCAATTCTTTTCTTTTTACTTACTTAGTTTTTAGTTCTTAAAAAAAACAACTCCCCATTTAATCTTTTGCATTTTGGAATTCAAGTAGTATATTTTTAGGCCAATTAATTGCGGTTCTCTTGGGATCGACCCTCTTACTTCCACTATTACTATGTGTTAGTTCTAGTTGTAGTTAGAGTTTTATAAATTTCATTTGTTTTGGGTAGATAGAATTAACGACACCTATTTCACACCGAACAAATTAGCGCCATTGCTGGGGATCCGAGCAATTGGCCTTTTAGAATTTTTGAATTCCTTTTAAAAAAAGAAATAATAAAACCAAAAAAAAAAATAGTAGGTTTAAACTTTTCCTTTTGTGTATAACCTACTCCTCTCGGAGTTTACTTTGTGATTTGATTTTAGATATCGACCACGAGGAGAGGAGATTACGAAAGGAAAGAGCTAGAAGAAAGCAAGAAGAATTTGAAGAGTTGGATCAAGAAGAAGAACAACCACAACCAAACATCATAGATTTACTTCCTACTTTTAGAGGGCAACCCGATGAAGACCCTCGCAAGCACATGAAGGAGTTTTACTTTGTTTGTGATGGAATGCATCCTCATGGAGTGACACAAGAGCAGCTCAACCTTAGAGCCTTCCCCTTCTCCTTGAAGGATGTGGCTAACGATTGGCTATACTACCTACTGGCGGGTTCTATTACTACATGGAGTGGGTTAAAAAAAGAAATTTTTAGAAAAAATCTTTCCGGCATCTAAAGCTCATAGCATAAGAAAATAAATTTATGGAATTAAACAAAGTGTAGGAGAGTCTTGTATGAATATTGGGAAAGATACAAACAGTTATGTGCATATTTTCCACACCATCGAATTTTTTTTATCAATATCTAATACAATATTTCTATTCAGGTTTACTCCCGTCCGAGAGAAACAATATAGATGTAGCTGTTGGTGGAGCTCTAGCAGACAAAACTCTGTTGTTCAACAATGGCAGAGAACTCCCAGAATTTTGGAACAAGGACTCTTGATAACTCTGTTGTTCAATCTAGTGAAGTAAGTGAGCTTAGGACACAAGTATCTAATCTAGTTTCTCTTTTTACTCAGGTAGCCTAAGGAAGACTTCCTCAAGTCGAATCGTGTGGGGTGTGTGGATTAGTCGGTCACAATTTTGAGGCTTGCCCACAAGCCTAAGTCAATGTCATTGGTGGATTTCAGAGAAAATACAACCCCCATGGGCAAACATATAACCAAGGATGGAGAGATCACCCCAATTTCAAGTGGGGATCTCAAGGGCAATTTGAGAACCGGAACCCACCATCTTCCTCAAGCTCCTCAGGTATGTCTTTAGAAGATGTGAAATCCCTTGCTGACCATTCGTTAAAATTTCAACAGGAACTACACAATTTACAAAAGGATAACATTCAACTTCATTAAGAAACCAAGCAACTTCAACAAGACACAAAATCTTTTCAACAAGAGACTAGACAAGGCTTCTCAAACTTCGACAGACAAATCACACAACTTGCAACTATGATGAGCAAGCTTGAGAGTAAATCATCCGGAAAGCTCCCCACTCAACCGAAGCATGCAAATGTAAGAGCAATCACTCTAAGAAGCGATAAGGAAATCCCTTCTTCCTCTCAAGATGCAAACTTGGTTCAATCTCCTCTCAAGAAGCAAGAAAAGGTAATAAGAGAATAAGAGAGTAAGGTAAATGAGCCAAAAGAGACTCCTATTTTTCCTAAGGTATGTGATTATTCTCCTCCTAAGGTAGAGCCATATGTACCGAAGGCACCATTCCCTAGTAGATTAGCAAGACCTAAGGTAGAAGATGTTGACCATGAGCTAATTGAGATGTTCAAAAAGGTACAAATTAATATCCCTCTGCTTAATGCTATTCAAAAAATATCTAGGTATGCTAAATTTTTAAAGGACATGTGTACTAAGAAAAGAAAATGGGAGGAAGGGGAGAGAATAACTGTTAGTAAGAATGTTTCTGCTTTGCTTAAAAAAGATATGCCCTAAAAATGTAGAGATCCCGAAATGTTTACCTTACCATGCAAAAATAGGAGATAGAATTATCACTCATGCCATGCTAGACCTAGGTGCATCAATAAATGTCATGCCTTTTCATGTCTATGAAGATCTCAAATTGAATGACGTACAAAAAAATGAATGTTTGTATATAACTAATGGATAGGTCATATATTCAACCCCTAGGCATTGTAGAAAATGTTTTGTTGATAGTTGGAGAATTAATCTTTCCTGCTGATTTTTACATTCTAAAAATGGATGAACCATACTCTACTTCTTCCTCTAACATTCTACTTGGTAGACCCTTCATGAAAACTGCAAAAACAAGAATAAACGTAGATAAAGTGTCTTTATCAGTAGAATTTGATGGAGAGCTAAAATCTTTCAACATTTATGATGCCATGAAATTCCCTGAATAATATCTGTCTCTCTGTTTAATAGATACATGCGACGTGTTTCATGAATTGTTATTTTCAATTGATGAAAATTTGGATTGTTTGGTTGCTCCCTCCATTGACCTTGACGATGATGACTCTTTGATTGACTCTTTCTTTACTTTGAATGATTTTGATTTGAATGATAACCCCTCTAATGATGATGTTGTGGAATCTCAAGTACAAGGAATCGAGCTTAAGGCTCTTCCTACTCACCTTAAGTATGTTTTCCTAAGAGAAGAAAAAGCCTTTCATGTATTCACATCTAGAGAACTCACACCTTCTTAGGAAAGTTCACTAGTAGAAACATTGAAGGACCACAAGAAAGCAATTGGTTGGACTTTAGAAGATATGAAGGGGATAAACCCTTCCCTCTACATGCACAGAATCATTCTAGAGGATGGAGCTAAGGCAATCGTTCAACCCCAAAGAAGGCTAAATCCAACCATGAAGGAAATTGTTCATAAAGAAATCCTCAAGCTACTTGAAGCTGGTATAATTTACCTAGTCCTAGACAGTCTGTAACGACCCGACCCCATAGGACCTAGGTAAGGCCGTTACTAAAATAAATGCATGCAAAGAATTTAAAACGACGCTCAGTCATTTGAAATAAATGCTAATTAAAAACAAGAGAAGTTCAAAAGACATTTATTAAATGCAATTGTTAAAAACAATAATAGGGTACCCATAAATCATAAAGGTTAATAAGTACATATGAAAAAAAATTCTTAATAATAAGTTTCAAACATCAAACTAAACATTAAGGGAAACATGAAAAGAACTCTAAATTTCATGATGTGGAAGCGTAAAAAAGCTAGTCCCAGTGGTCCGATCATGAATTTCGCTGCGCCATCGTCGGTGCATCTCTA
Organism: Benincasa hispida; assembly: GCF_027475165.1. NCBI lineage: Eukaryota > Viridiplantae > Streptophyta > Magnoliopsida > Cucurbitales > Cucurbitaceae > Benincasa > Benincasa hispida. The sequence goes on from NC_143480.1 coordinate 74,332,027, forward strand.
CCCTTACCTGAAACATCAACATAAGAAAGAATGAGTATAAAATACTCAATAAGTAACCCCACCACTGGGGCCAGGCTAGGCATCTATGTCCTCTAGATACCCACATATGGCACATAAATACATGTAATATATAAGAGACTGAGTCCTATCCTATTGTAGTTAAGTATGCCCACAAACTGGTGAATTCCGAAGGAAACACAAAACTGGTGAATCCCGAAGGAAACACAAACTGGTGAATCCCGAAGGAAACACAAACTGGCGAATCCCGAAGGAAACACAAAACTGGTGAATCCCGAAGGAAACACAAACTGGTGAATCCCGAAGGAAACACAAACTGGTGAATCCCGAAGGAAACACAAAACTGGTGAATCCCGAAGGAAACACAAACTGGTGAATCCCAAAGGGAACACAAAACTGGTGAATCCCGAAGGAAACACAAACTGGTGAACATCTAACTAATCAATGAGGATATTCACACAGTCTTAACGTGCTAAGATTCAACATTGTACAGTTCTAAAACATACATAAAAATCCTTGATACCATGGTTTCATCACATACACATATTTCTTAACAACATATTACACATCATCCATGCCTAACTTACATCATAAATCCACAACATGCAAGTATGCCTCAATACCAGCCGATCAGACATCGACATATGAAAACGCATACTATCTCATACTAACGATCAAGTACTTAGGGTTGTATGTAAACAAATCAGAATTCGTGCCAGAACATACTTTGATTCAGGTCATATTGTCAATCAATATGCTAACATTTACCATAACATATGTTTATCATACTAGCATACAACTAAAGCCTGGCCCGTGGCAGTTCCAGTAGTAAGATTACTTACCTTTACTCGCAAACTCCAGAAACTAGCAAGCTCAACCTCTTCCTTGTCCAACGAACCGAAAGCCCACGGGATCAAACTTAAAATCACCCAAAACAAAGACACCAGGACACCTTAAGATCCAAACCTAACACCCAACATCATGGCAAATTATTTTAGGTGGCAGTCCATGGTTCAGTCAAACTTAAATCGAGAAATTCATAAACATACAACATGCTTAACAACCCACATAAGTTTAGAGCCTTACTCTTCACCAAGATTCGTCGACTACCCCTTTACTCGGCTGGACGACAACTTCAGCAACCTAAAATTTTGCCCTACATCCTAAACATGATGTGTACCAACAATTTAAGGCCAAACTCTAGTGACTGCTCAAAATCCTCAAGGAATCCAATCAAAACAATTTACACTTACCCTTAATCCAAGATTCCGACAAAGACCAAAGCGGACCCGACGCGGCAGGGACGATGGCGACCGACAGTGGTGAGGCTGGGGCGGCAGACGCACGGCTGGAGGGAATTTGGACGAGCGGCCCAGCTGGACGGAGGCTCACGGCAGCGGCTGGAGAGCTTCTGGTTGCTCGCGGACGGAATGAACGGCTGAAAGGGACGACGCGACGGCGAGCGGCGTGGTCTGACTGGCGGGATCTGGTTAGCCGAAACCCACGAATGGCGAGCAATGCAGTTGGAGGGAGGTCGATGGCTGGGCGACTGGTGGCACGCAGGGGCTAGATCCAGTGGTGCGACCGGTTGAAAGCGGACGTGCGGCGCTTCGAGGTCGACGAACGGTGGTCGATTGGAGGTGCACGACGACTGGGGGTGTGGCGGCTGGGTGTGCGGCAAGGAAGAAGAAAACGGAGGGGGGCTCGCGTGGTGAGGGAGAAGGTGAGGGGGGGCCTTTTTATTTTAAAAAAATATACTAATAATAATAGTAATAATAATAATAAAAGGAAAATAGTATAACTCTAATTAGATCCTTTCCTTAACCCACTTTATACTATTTAATTCCTTTCCTTTTTCTAAAAATAATTAATTCCTGCCATAACTTTTCAAATTGAATAATTTTTTAATAAATTCCACGACAACACTTAAATCCTCGCATTTATACTTTAAATTCAGAATTTCAAACATGTCCTTCAACTAAGGACAATTACTGAAAAGGGAAAAGTTTTACATTATTAATAAATAAATAAAAAGGTGTGGGATGTTACACAGTCAATGGGTAAGTCCAATACACGTGGTACCGAAGAAGACAAACATAACCATTGTGAAAGATGAAAAAGGTGAGATGATCCCTATGAGAGTGTAAAACGATTGGAGAATGTGTATAGACTTCAAGAAACTCAACAAGGTAACAAAAAAAGATGATTTTCCTATACCTTTTATTGATCAAATGGTTGAACGGTTAGCCGAGAAGCCATATTTTTGTTTTCTTAATGTTTTTTCTGGATTTTATCAAATACCTATAGCACAGGAAGACCAAGAAAAAACTACCTTTACTTGCACTTATGGTACCTATGCATTTCGAAGAATGTCATTTGGGCTATGTAACGCCCCAGGTACATTTCAAAGATGCATGATGAGCACATTCTTTGATTATGTAGAAAAGTGCATCGAAATTTTCTTGGACGACTTCACTGTGTGTGGTAGTTCTTTTGAAGATTATTTGCACAATTTGAGTTTGATATTGAAAAGTTGCATAGAAACAAATTTGGTTTTGAATTATAAAAAATGTCACTTTATGGCTTCTCATAGAATAGTGTTAGGATACCTTGCATCTTCTAAGGTTGATAAGGCTAAGATAAATGCCATAGCTAACCTTTCCTATCCTGAAAATATTAGGGAAGTCCATCTTTTCTTGGTAGTGCAGGGTTCTACAGGAGGTTCATCAAGGACTTTTAAAAAATTGCACTCCCCCTATCAAGCCTTCTTACAAAAGATGTCGTATTCGATTTCAATAAAGAATACAAGGAAGCTTTTGACCCACTTAAGGAGAAGTTGACATCAACCCCAATCCTTCAACCATCCCGATGGGAATTACAATTTGAAATCATGTGTGATGCTAGCAACAAAGAGTTGACAAGAAATTCCATGTGATCTGTTTCGCATCTAGAACACTCAATTCATCTCAAATCACTTATTCAACAACATAAAAAGAATTTCTCTCTATAATTTTTTCTTTGGATAAGTTTAGATCTTATATTTTTGGTTTTCCAATAATCATTTATACTGACCATGTTGCTCTCAAGTACCTAATGACGAAGAAAGAATCAAAGGCCAGACTTGTCAGATGGATTCTTCTTTTACAAGAGTTTAACATGACCATCAAATATAGAAAAAGATCCAAAAATTCAGTGGCGGACCATCTAAGTCGAATCAAGCAAGAAGAAGAACTAATACCTATTAGAGAAGACTTCCCAGATGAACATTTTTTCAAAGTATCTACTTTCTTACCATGGTACGCCGACATGGTAAACTACCTTGTTAAAGTTAAGTTTCCTTTTAACATGTCTTGGTCTAAAAAGTCTAAACTAAAAAGCAACTATAAATACTATGTGTGAAAAGCAACTATAAATACTATGTGTGAAAAGCAACTATAAATACTATGTGTGGGATCCTTCTTATCTATGGAAATTTTTTTCTGATCAAATCATTAGGAGATGTGTCCAAATGAAGAATTTGAGTATGTTTTATCATTTTGCCATGAATAAGCATGTGGAGGTAGAAATGTTAGAGTATACTAGACAACAATGGAAGCAACAAGGATCAATAAGCATTCTAATTCATTAATTTTGGCTATAAATAAAACATGCTCATACAATAATTAGAGGGTTTCAAGAATACCTTTTAGAACCTCTTAAAACTCGAATTTAGCTATAAATATTCTCCAAATATTCTTGTGAATCACCTCAAGGCCTTCTCTACTATTCTCTTGGAGCCTTGATTGAGTTGTGGGACTCAAAATAAGCTTGAATGAAGAGAATTTGAAGAAGAAGCTCACTGATGCAACTTGAAGAACACCTTCTTCAACCTCTCAAGTTTTCAGCAAAACTCAACAAGTACATACAATTTGAATCCTCGATTCTCAGTCTAATCTTCCCTATTTATTGCAAGACCATCATAAAAAATAGGTTGTTACATGAGGAGCAACTCATGCTTGGAGATTGATTCAATCAAATTGGTGGAGATATGAGTGAGCTTCTTGGTTGTGAAAGTGGAGTTCTCCCACTTTTCCATTTTTGTATTTTTCCATCTTTTTTTCAATTTTGTTTTATAAATTGATTTCCAAAACCAATTTTGTTTTCAAAATTGAAAAATTTATTAATTTTAGAAAATTAATTCATTAATTAATTTTCTAATAAAATTAATAATAAATAATTAATTAAATAATTTAATTAATTCTAATTAATTTAGTATCAAATATTAAATTAATTTTACACAAATTCCACCATTACGAATCCATATTCATGAATTTAATATTTAAATCATATTTAAGTATTAATTGATTATCCAATTGTATTTAATTCCAAAATTAAACGCGTAATTATATCACATAAAATTACTAATTCCCTTAATTCTAATTTGAACATTTCAAATTAACTTATCACGCTACTCTAAGGCTAATTTATTTATGAACTAGTAAGGGGACCTCGTTGACCTACAGATCATGGGCTCCAACGATCCGAGATTATTTGGCTAAACTCTTTATACCAAATTAATCCACATTCGTTAACTAATGGGTCACTCCACTAAAGCCCATAGCTGCACTCCCCTCACTGTAGATATATTATGTCCACTCGATATAACCATGATTAGTAAGTTAACCCTTCATAAGTTGTTAATAATAACGGTCGGGTCAAATGTCTATTTTATCCCCCAGATTTCCTCTTGTTCCTTAAGTCCACTGATCCTCTAATGAACAATTGGTTTGTGATTCGATCAACAAACCGAGTCCTTCTCGGGCTAATGAGAGGGGGGCCCCTTGTTCAAAACCCGGAGTCAGAACTTAAGGGAACAACCTCTCTACTATCCTTGAAAGCAGGTAGGAGTGAATTCCATCTTGCACCCTTTGTCTCCAGCTATCTACCCGTTTTTACCCCTGAAGTGGAGGCTTATTGAGCCAGTGCTGTTGAGCCAACCCTTACCTATGCAAATCTAAGGATAATCCTGAATAAACAGGAGTTCATAGTTAGCTTAGGATTAAGGTCAAGTTACCTAGGTCATCTCTTTGAAATAATTAATCTTAAACAATAAACAGTGTTATAAAGTAAGAGTGATTGATTTCTTGGTCCGATCTTGTACAAACTCATTGCACAGGATGCTCCCACTTCTCATATCATAACTAGTGTTACTAGAATAAGGCACCCAACCTTATTAATATACTATAGACCATTTTGACTATTTACTCGAACTTGATCCACTTTTATGTCTCCACATAAAGTTCAAGTACTCATGTAATAGTCATGGATCTTTTAGTTTATTGGATTTATTTCTAAAATGAAATAAGCAATTCATATATTCAATAACAACTTATTGAATTTTCAGAATAAGTTTTATTGTTTATAAACCACAAATTTTAGGACATAAAACCCAATAAGAAAAATTTTAGATTCAGGACTATTTTGGGATTATCTTTTTTCTTATTCGTAGGCTTATTGTAAGTCTTGTGAAAGGTGTCAAAAATCTGGATCTTTGTCCAAAAGAAATGAAATGCCCCTCAATTCTATTCTTGTTTGTGAAATATTTGACATTTGGGGTTTAGATTTCATGGGTCCATTTCCTTCTTCGTTTGGATACTTGTATATTTTACTTGCAGTTGATTATGTTTCCAAGTAGGTTGAAGCAATCCCCACTAGAACAAATGATTCATCTATCGTTCCAAAATTTCTTAAAAATAACATCGTTTCTAGATTTGGAATTCCTAGGGCCATTATAAGCAATCAAGGACCACATTTTTGTAATAGGACTGTAGAAGCATTATTGAGGAAATACAGAATTCACCACCGTGTAGCAACCCCGTATCATCTTCAAACAAATGACATAGCAGAAATCTCAAATAAAAAAGTGAAAAACATTTTAGAAAAGACTGTGAACTTGAAAAGAAAAAATTGGAGTTCCAAACTTAATTATGCGCTTTGGGCTTACAAAACTGCTTTTAAGATGCCTATAGGTACAACCCCGTAAAGAATTGTATATGGAAAGGCATGCTATCTTCCAGTAGAGGTTGAACACAAAGCGTATTGGGCGATGAAACAATGTAATTTGAATCTAACGCAAGCTGGAAAGGAAAGACTCCTAGAGCTACAACTACTGGAAGAGTTGAGACAAAATACTTATGAAAATTAAAAAATTTACAAGGAGAAAAGCAAACCTTTTCATGAAAAAGGTTTAATTAAAAAAGACTTCAAAATTAGATAAAAAATTTTACTTTACAATTATAAATTACAATTGATGTCTGGAAAGCTCAACTCCAAGTGTCGAGGTCCTTTTGAAATTTCTAACGTTTTCTCTTATGACATAGTTGAAATAAAAAGTTTTAAAACAGGAAAAATCTTCAAGGTGAATGGCACATACATAAAATCTACAATAAAGGGCATGTAAACCAAGTCGAATTGGGCTTGCGTTTAGTTAATTCCTCATATACATGACACCCCTCTTCACTAACGTCGAGCAAACAACAATAAAAATTTGCAAAAATAGGACAAATTTTCTTTTCTTTTTCTTTCTTTTCATTTTTCTTTTTTTCCCCTTATTTTTAGCATAAATAAAATAATAGATTATTTTATTTTTCTTTGTAGGTTATGTCAATAAAAGAAAAATGAGCCATCAAATAATAAAAAAAAAAAAGCAAGAAAATTCTCTCTTAAGCAAATAAATGATTTACAACAAAACTAGAGAAGTTTCTATCTACATCTTTTTTTTTTTTTTTTTTTTTTTTTTTTGCTTGAATTCATTTGCTTATTCTAAACACTGAGGACAATGTTCCATCTTTAAGTTGGGGGTGGGTAAATATTGCATGCTTTTGTTATTCTTTTAAGTATTCTTTGATTAGCTTTAAAAATAGTCTCCTATTTTTATTATTATTTTTTTTTTTGCATGTCTGGAACCCTTGAGCATCTGAGCTTCAGATTAATAGATTGTTGATTACATAGATTTTGCGATTCTGCTTTGATATATCTGAATAAATTTGAGGCTCTGATTCATCTCGATGGTATAATTTTGATTCTTTGAAAAATATGTCTATTGAATTCTCCATTCTTCAAAAGACTAATTTTGCCTTGAATGCAATAAACTCATAATTGAATAAATTCATGTTTTTACATTCAAAAATCTCATTCATTTTGATTCTATGCATTCATTTGTTTTTACTCAATCTCTTAATTCTTATTGATTAAATTTTGATGACACACTCTTTCAAGTAAGGATACAAACAAAATTTTAGACCTTCAAAGTTTTTAAACAAAAATTTGAAACTCATTTTTCAAAAGAAACTTTCTTTTCCTTTTAACTTCATAAAAAAATTGAATACTTAGTCTTTAGATTTATTTAGACCCTTTAAACTCTTAGAAATGTCATATCTACTTAATTTTTTTTGTTTCCCCGATAGGACAAACTTTGGTCTAAGAACAACCATCTTGTTTTAGAGGCAAGTCTACACATAGAGGAATAAAAATGACCTAATTCATAAAAAAATTGCTAGCACAAAAAAAAAAAAAAAAAAAAAGCTTGCGAATTGATATAATAAATTAACACAACCTTCACTATTGTGTGTGTGTGCATGGGTAGAAGTGAAAAGAGCAACCTTCATCGTGTTTCTGTTAGCGCCCACGAGAAAAGAGCGATAGGTTCCCAGTGATGTAAGTGTGGAAGTTATCTCTCTAAATAAAAGAAATGCAAATTACACTTTATGTGTGTGAGTTAAAAAAAAAAAAACACCCTTCTATTAGAATTGCCTCTATCCAATGCAAGTTAGGTATATCATAGACCGATAACTGGGCCAGTGTACGGCGAAGAGGAATTAAAAGTTAGATGTCCCCTTTCTGTTAGTTTAGGCCTTTAAGTAAACTAAAATTGGGTAGTCTTTTTTGTTATGATTTTGCAGAAAAATACCTTTTCTTTTCAAAATAAGCTTCACCCTTTTGTTACCAAAATTTTGAACTTCTAAATGCTTGCTTATACCTTTACTTCCTCGATTGTTGAGAAAAGAGATGAAAATCAATTCATTGTGTACAAATCACTTGAGTGTATAGATCATTTGGATGTGAAGATGAAAATGTACCAACTTGAATTTGTCAATTTTGAATAAAAGAATGAAACTTTGAATAAACAATAAAAAATCCATTTTTGCTTGAATGTATGCATATTTCTAGTTTAGACTTGTTCGGGACAACCAAGAGTTAAGTTGGGGTGTTTTGTTAGGTTTTAAAGGATATATATTTTCTATGTTAATTTTCCTCAAAATTGTGTTGATTATTTGCTTTAATTGCTAATTTTGTAGGTAAAATGGTCCCCGAGGCATTTTGGAGTCATTACAAGAAAATTATGCCTAAACAATAAAAAAATGACCAAGAAAATCAATAAATTGAAGAAAATCGAGTAAGCACCCAGAATTCCATCGAGTAAGGCTGTTGGATCATCGACCACCATGTATTTAGTAGAATACTATCGTGTATGATCGAATAAGAACTGTCAAGTATTCTACCATCGAGCCATCGAGTACCAGCAAATATCATCGAGTAATCAACTATCGAGTCATCGAGTTTCTTCTTATTCATTTTCCATTGAGTTAAAGCTATCAAGTAAAGGACATCCAATGTCGAGCATCGAGTAATCTATCATCATGCATTGAGATTTAGAAAGCTCGCCTTTTAAACTATGTAAATAGGCATTTTCTTGAGACTTTTTCTTGAATTTTCTTTCATGTAATTACTTCCTTTTGAATGTTCTTGTTGAAATTTAGAATAAAATTGATTAAGATGGAATCGACGACTCAAGTTAATCAATTTTTGTATGAAAAAATTACATGGTTCTACAACAAAATTGTAATTATAGTTGCAAGAATTAGTAGTCTTGATAGAAACTGTAGACTTCTTTTCCTCCTTTCTTTAAAGAATCCATTAATTCAGAACATTCATGCAATCAATCTTGATATACATAAACCCAACTTAACTAATCACCTAGGCTTGCCCTAGATGTGAGACTCCCTCACACTCAAACTTAGGCTCCCTCTAAGCATATGAATATTAGTGTGGCAATACTTAGACTGCCCCTAAGCATGTGAGAATCTCCCCCATTGAAGATAGCTTTCCTTGTACTTGTGAACTCCCTTCACATGAGAACTTAAGTTCCCCTTAAGTCTTGATAAATCTCTTCCAGTGAATAACACCTCAGGACCCCCCTAAGGTAGATAAATCCTTCTCGATTAGCTTTGTATTAGGCTTTTCCTAAGGTCGAATAAAACTTTGTACTATGGAAATGATCGTTGTAAGAACAATGTGAAGAATACGTTGCACAGACATAGAATGATTCCCTCTTCTTCAAGTAACTACTATGTAGAAAGTACTCTAATAAATTCACTTATCAAACTCACAGAACAATGTATGCGGCTGCTATATCCCTAGCACAAAGACTTTTTGGGCTTAAATAGCGCAACAGAAAGATGAAAAATATCCCCCCATATAATCGACAATATTCACCAAAAAGAAAATATCTGAGAGAAAATATTATGCAGAATAATTTAAATAAGAAAAGAAATATATATATATATACACATACATACATACATATATTATCATCTTCTAACAACTGAAAATCAGACTGTCATAGAAGTATTGAATCAATAGTTGGTCAAGTAACTGGGGGTGGAGAAAATTAGTGCACAATAACTTATTACTTACACCTCTTCCAATATTCACATAGTATCTCCCACAGTTTAAGTGATATTGTAATTTCTTTGCTGATGCTAGTTGCTCTGGATGCTGAGAAGAATGTTTCTAAGAATTGCTTTTTCAGGTTATTCCAGATTCGAATAGATCCAGGTGGTTGGTAAAACAACCAATCTTTTTCCATGTCATTCAGGGAGAATGGAAAGGTTCTCATGTTGAGCTACTCCTCCATAATACTGTGGGACCTCATCCCATCACAAACTATATGAAAGTCTTTCAAATGTTTGTGAAAGCCTTCCCCCGCACTCCCTTTAAACTATTCACAACGGCTGCTGTGTCCTTCATTGTTTATTCAGGAACTGCCCCATGATCATGTGAGGCATTGCAATCTCGGGGTCTATATGTTCTTCTTAGTTCCTCTGCACGTTCTCATGTTACTCTAACTGCTCTATTCTTTTTTTGTCTAAGTCGCCACTCAATCTGATTTATATCTTCAAAATAATGAAGTCCAAAACTTCTAGAAGAATGGATCATGCACAACAAGAAATCAAACACACTATTTTTTTTTAGTTTTCAATTTTTTTAAATTCAAGAATTTTCCAAGAGAATTAATAAGACTCTTCCGTAACGGTGTCAATTTGATAGTAAGAACTTGTTGTGGGTTCATATGATCAAATGAAATTTATAATTACCGGTTTTTCTATTGAGTAGAAGTTCTTGATCGGTAATTATAAATTTCATTTGATCATAAGAACTATGATAAGTTGATATCGTCGTCGTTGATAAAAACTAGATTATTTGCAAATGTATCAACCTGTTTCAAGCAAAATGTAACCATCCAACCATTTACAAATGTATCAATGAAAAACTTTTCATTGATCTAGACATCGTATATATTGCTTTATGATTATTTTGAAGTTGTTTCAGTAGAAGATCATTGTTAGATTTCCTATCTATGGTTTGAAATGCCATAAAAATTTCAACAGTAGTTATGGAAGATGATTTTAATCTTCCTCCAAATTGTATCACTTTTGAATCCAATCATAAAACTTCTTTCTATGCAACATTGAACAAATAAGAGTTGGTGGTAAATTGCAAATACATAAACAACAACTAGTATACATATATATAGAGTGGAAGGAAAGATTTGCCAATTCCTTTGCTAAAATAACACATGAGAAAGTTTAAAGTTAAATGATATCAATACATTGTCTTGAAAGGCTTATAAACCTTAAGATCAAGCATAACACCATTAATAGAGCCCACAGCAGCAGCAAGAGAGACCAAAAGGCAGCCCATGCTCATAGTTTGAATACAAATCCATTTAACGCTCCATTTAGGCACCTTCTTCTGAACGATATACATCTGAACAGGAAAATAAACAGTCATTGGCCAAAACTGGAGTGCCCCAATAATCCCGACGATGTCATTGAAGAAAGGGAGCAACATGGAGACGATGGTGGTGAAGCAAACGAAAAGGGTTCTCCACACGAGTCGAAATAGGTTGATGTTGTACGAGCGAGAGGAGAAGAAGGAGAGCTTGTATTCTTTGGTGATGATCATCGAGTCTGGCCATGCTTGGGCAACCTTCTTTTCGACGAAGGCATAGACAGGCTGGCTGAAGACTTGGTAGGCTCCAATGAGGTGGATGACGATGGCGACATTGGCGATGTCGAGGAGCCAGAAGGGGTTGTAGAAGCCAAAGCCAGTCAAGAGATTGCCTGGGGCAGTGTTGCCAAAGGCGGCATAGCCCATGGATCCACATAGTACGTAGAATATGGTGGTCAATGCAATGCTGAATCCTATTGCTTTCTTCATTGTCTTTGCTTCTGATGGTGGGCATCTGATTGTGTCCTGTTTACCCAAAAACATATCATGTTTTATTTCACAATTTTAAATGCGATTATCAACTATAAAAAAATTGATTTAAAATTATTATTAAAAACATATTTCAAAATGAATTTAATTATGACAAAGGTCATTTTAGTCTTTTCAAAATCAATCTTATTGTCGAAAATATTTTAAAGACTATACTTAATTGCATGTTGTTGGAGCTCAATCCTAGTAATTATCTTGTGTAAAACTATTTATTTTCGTCTAGATTTATCGAACTACAACAACGTATGCATGCTTTTTTATTCATAGTGAACATATTATCAATTTTGTCACTATAATTTAGATTTTATTTTCAATTTGACTAATTTTCTTTTTATTATTTGATCAATCTCCTTATCATATTCAGTTTTTTTTTTTTTTTTAAAAAAAATACTCCTTATCCAGATTAAATAGTTGACGTGGTTGTCTATTTACACGTCATCCAAGTTATATTACCTATACAGTTGAGTACTTAGATAATTATATTAGTTAATGGTTTAGAGTTAAACCCTTTTAAATAAATAAAATTGATGATTTAACCTTTATTTATGTTTAAAAGCAATATATATATATACAACATAAAAAAATAGAGCTTAAAGACAAAAAATCAAGAAGAAGAACAAAATCCGCCCATAAAAGATTGGGCTGGTATTTTTTATTTTTTCTTTAAGAACAATTGGATTGGTAGTTTTAAAAGCAAATATCTCAAACTATAATTGTAGGAAAAGGGTTGGGTTTTGAAATAAAGTCACTTTCTTTAATTTTATTTTTTAGCAAAATATTTACAGGAAAATCAACCATACAATACAAATTAAAATAATATATACACTTACATGTGGGATAGAATAAGAGCTTTTTAAATTTTGATTTTTTTTTTAAATTTTTTTAATTAAAAAAACCTAATATTAGCCGATAAAAGTATTCTATATTTTTTTAGATTAAAGGGTAAAATAAAAAGAACTTCCAGGCTTCGAAGTTAAGCTTCTGCTCATGGGTATGCTTTTATGGAACTGACTGAATTATAAATCAGTTCTTACATTATTCGAGAATATTATTTTCTTCATTTCTATTGTGCTATTGAAGTACATTTTTCTTTTAATTTTTTTTTTCCTTTTTTTGGTTAAATTTTCTTCGCTACTCAACCGACTTTTTTTTTTTTATATATATATTTTTCTTTCTTTGAGATTCTTTTAAAAGAGCAACCGGTGGACTTTCTAACTGATGACTCAATTTAATACTATTCTCACCAAATATACAAAATTCTGACGAAATTTGATGCATTAGTGCTTGTATGATCATATCCGACCCAATTTTTCGAATTTATTTTTCTTTATTAATGTCCTTTATTTTAGTATTTTTAGATTTTTAAATTAAAAATATAATTATTTTACTAGTTCTTACGTTGACTCTACTGAAATTATCTCAAGAATCTTTCATGTATTTTATTTAATTTAGATGTTCATTAAAAAAAGAAAAGAAAAAGGAAAGAGTGATTATGGGAGATATTTATGCTTTCTTTTGTTGTTATTCTATGTTAATTTAAATCAAATTAATTTTCTTTGATTTATAAAATCGGATAATACTTTATAGTAGCTTTTGATTCTTTCTTTTATAAAGTAGTATCTTTTGAGATTTAGTATAAAAAGAGTTTTTAAAATAATTGTAGAAAAAAAAATCAATTTTAACCCTACACTTGTGAACTTAATCAATTTGAATTAAAGTTTAAATTTCATTAATTTATGCCAAATATAGACCAGTCTTGCAATGATTTAATCTTTAACCTCTAACTCTAAAGAATTATTTAAAAATTTTCTTTAAAGAATTATTTAATAGATACAAAATTGTTAAGTTTTTAAAAATAAAGTAGATATTATATATTAAAAAAAATATTCACACAGTAACCCGAATTTAAATTTCGTGTCTAATTTAATAAAATTGAAAGTTCAAAAGATTCAAGTAAATTCAACTGGATAAACTTAGGATCATAACTATTTAATTTTCATTTTTTTAATATGTAAGATGAGATTCTATTACATTTTTCCCTTTCTAAATTTAGGGTAAAAAATGTAAATTAAAAAGTGAGTGATAACTATTAAAAAAAAAATTAACACAAAAAAGGCCACATAAATTTACCTGAACTTCAATAAGAACAATTGCAAAAGAATAAGCAAAAGCAATATCTCCAAGTGCTTGGAAACTTCTCCATATCTTTTCAGTCTGAGTAATTGTTCCCACACTTATTCCACTAAGTGTTCCTTTAAAACTCCCATTTTCTGCACATATATAATATGAACAATAATTATTAACAAAAAAAAAAATAATAATAATAAATAATATGTGTTGTAAACAAAGAATTGTTGAAATTTTTTTTAAATTTAACAAAATGTTATTGTCTTATCAATGATAGATACTGATAAACATCTATCACCTGTCGCTGATTGACAGTGACATTTTGCTATATTTGTAAATAAATTGACTTATTTTCTTATATTTGAAAATAAGAGGAAAAATAACTTTTATAATAAAAAAAAATTTAAAGAAATTTGTTTCGTAATAAATTAATTGACTCTACTACTTTTTAGAAGTATTTGTATTTAAAAAAATCACTTTCATGCTCTATATTCTACACTTTTAAAGTTCTTCTTGTAAAAGAGAAAAAGGAAAAGCATTTTCAGTGTATCTAGAATATCATATTTTTTAAGCATTTTATTAAAAAAAACATTTTTACATCATTTACAATTTTTTTTAATAAAAAATGCTTTAGATAATAAATTTTGTTTGATGGCATCCACTACTCATCAAAATGGATTCTATTAGTAATTATAAAAGTAAGCTTCTTCTTTTCATTCTAAACTCTTGAGTATTAAGTGAACCAAAAATTTTAAAGAATGTTTTTTTTTTTTTTTATTAAGATTTGAAAAGATTGAACTTACACTAAGTACATTATTTTACTTACTTTTTTTTCATATATTCTTTAAAAAAGTGATTTTACTTTAAAAAAAATTATTTCAAAAGTTATTCGAATACGTGTATCTAAAGATATAATAGTTTGTGAAGATAAAATAATTAACACTCCCAAACACAGTTTTAATTATAATAAAAAAATATGAAAAGAAAAAGGGTTGTTTTTAAATATAAAAAAATAAACCAAAATATGATAAAATATGTCAATGATAGACACTAATAGATATTGATAGACTTCTATCAGTGTCTTTTATTGATAGACACGAATAGAAGTCTATTAGTGTCTATCGACTTCTATCATTGATAATTTGAAAATTTTGTTATATCTTGTAAATATTTTTAACAATTTTATCATTTAAAATAATTTTGGAAAGAAAAATGTAAGTTAAAAACCTGCAACTTGTGCTACTCCAAGGCTAAGGCCAATAGTGGAATAGGTAAAAGACATAATAGCTGCCACTGTGGAGAGCCACCAAATCTGATCAAAATTTGGAATTTGGGATAAAATTATTTCCACAACTCCAAAAGACAGCATGAATGGATTGCTTGAAATATGACATGGATTTTTGCCCCCACTGCTGTGAAAGCAATTTGACCTTTTAATTGCCCTGCCAAATCTCAACAACAAATCATTCGTCAAAATTAAAGTCTCATTTTGTAATTATTTTTTCTTTTTAAGTTGTTTTTATTTTTAAAATTAAATTTATAAACACTATTTTCATTTATTGATTTATTTATTTTGTTGCTTACACTCTAAGAGTGTCTTTAAAATTTAAGCTAAATTTTTTAAAATATAGTTTTTAACAATTTATTTTTGTTTTTAGAAATTGAACTACGAAATCTCATGTTTACATAGAAAATATAAAAATCATGATGAAGAAATTATGTGAAACGAACACAAATTTTCAAAAAGAAAATAGTTATCAAACGGTGTTGTGCTTTAGGCTTGTTTGTTTCCACTCAATTTTATAGTAATGGTTTTCACTTTTTTGAAGAAACTTTTATATTCTTGCTCAAATTCTAAAAACAAATATAAGGTCATATTTGTGGAAAGTTAATAACTAAATCGAGAAATTTATACATGAGTTTAGTGTGTTTATAAACTTAATTTCAAAAACAAAAAATTAAATGATATGTCAAATGGACAAAGTTTTTTAAACCTAAGTTTTTAGTTTTCAAAAATGAACTTCGTTTTATTAAAACATTAATAAAAAGTGGATAACAAATATTGAAAGTGAAAAAGTAGAATATATAAGCTTAAAAAAAAAACTAAATGTTTATGAAATTTGATGGTTTAAAATATAGTTTTGGAGTCTCGAACTCACATCATGCTGATTGACGATGCAATCGTATATCCGATCATTATTCCGATCATGTTTATGTACTGCATTACTCCACATGCCACCATCTGAGTTTCACCTTTATAGACAAAATACAAATGAAAAAAGAAAATTCTGAATATGATTATTTAAGAAACATTGATTGATAAACAATAATAATATTATGCTTTTGGTGGTTTACGTTTATTTTGATTTGCATACCAAGGAGGGAGCGAACTGCATGCATGTAGGTTTGGTTTCTCTTGCCGTTAACCGGATCACCGGAGCGATAGCAATCAGCAAGCAAACAGGAGGTGTAGTAACCGATGAAGGCGAATAGCAACATCACGGAGGGACCAGCGATCCATCCGAGCTGAGCAATTGCCCATGCCAACGATAACACACCCGAACCGATCACCGCCGTGATTATGTGAGCACTTGCCGTCCAAAACGTACCTAAAACATAGTGTAAACCAAGCGCGTTTGAACCGTGTGTAAATTATGTTAAGAGATTATATGAATATGCAAAATTTTGTAGCTCCAGTCAGGTACCGGTTCGTTTGGGACGACCATCGTCGTCGAAGCTAGCAGAGTCGTTGACAGGAAGCACGGCCATGGACACGGAGTCGAGTCGAGAGAAGGGGAGCTAAGGAAAGAGTATTTGGAGATGGGAGAGGGAAAAGGGAGAAAGGTGATGGAGGGAATGGGAGTGGAGGTAGCTGTTTATATAAAGTTTCAAAAAGGAAAATGAGTGAAAAATTAATTAAAATTAAAATTAGAATTAAAAGGAGTATTAAATAAAATAATGTAGAGAAAAATAGTGCACGTTTTGAGAAGGACCCCAGTTTTAGGGAATTTCTATATATCAATTATTAACCAACCCTCAAAATTTGCAAGTGAACAAGTCAATCTTTTTCTTCTCCCTCTTGAGTGGAAACGTTATTGGGTAGGAAAAAACTTTCCTCCCTTGTCTCAAAGAAAAAAAAAATCTTTCCTCCCTCCCACTACTATCATGATAGTTAATAATAAAAAATTTCAAAAACCTTTTAGGAAAAAAATACTTATTTAATTTGGTACTCATTTTTTTTTTTAATAATTTAGCTTTCGTTTAGTCTCTAAATTTCAAAAGGTAACATTTGATCTGATTAAGTTTTGACTTTTGTTTTAATATAGTCTCTAAAGTTTCAAAAGGTTATAATTTTACTCTTAAAATTTGCGTTTTGTTTCAGTTTGGTCTGTTAGTTAAGATTTACACGTTTAGTCTTGACTTTTTTCATTAACTATTCACTTTTAGTCAATACCATTAATGTATATTAATTAATTAAAAAAATAATTATGAAATTTAATTTTGAATTTAATTTTATTAGTGTTGAAAAATAGTGCACCGTAATTAATTATAATTCTTTTAAAATAATTAGTAGACCTTAACTTTAAGGATGAAAAATAATTATTAATGAAAAGTGGAGGTCAATAGTGTAAATCTTGAATGAGTAAATTGAAACAAAACACAAATCTCAAGAGTAAAATTGTAACATTTTAAAACCTATGGTCAAAATTGAAATCAAACTCAAAACTTAACCATTAAAGTCTCATTTGGTAATCATTTTATTTTTTATTTTTGTTTTTGAAAATTAAGCTTATGGACATTACTTCCACCTCCAAATTTCTTCATTTGTTATCTACTTTTCACCAATGGTTTTTTATTAAAAAAAAAAAACCAAAATTTGAAAACTTAAAATAAGTGGCTTTCAAAAAGTTGTTTTTGTTTTTGGAATTTGGTTAAAAATTTAACCACGGTACTTAGGAAAGATGTAAATCATTGTAAGAAATGTGGATAAAATATGTTTAATTTTTAGAAAAAAAAAATAAAAAAAATCAAATGGTCACCAAATTGGACCTAAATATATAATATTTTGAAATCTAGAGATCAAATGAAAATTAGACTTAAAAAACTTTGTATGCAATTGGTGGCAAAAGTAAACATAACTCAATTGTCATAAGCATGAATTAGCGACCAAGAGGTCTATGATTCGATACCCTATTCCTATTGTACCCAAACAAAACAAATAATTGATGCATGTACTTGTTTTCTTAAATCAAAGGTTCAAATCTCCGTATTTCATATTTGTTAAAATAAAAAAAAAAAATTAAAAACAATACAACCTAAATCCTAGAAACATAGGTATAAGTTGTTGGTTAAATATATATTTTTGGTGATAATGTCGTTGGAGTGGTTTTCTTCAATTTAGTTATTAATTAACTTTGTTAAATTTCAATGTCATCCTTAATGTATTTAGTTTTTTCCCCTAATGAGCCCAAATTAGTTAACTAAAAGGATACGTAGTGTGAAAATATAGTTCATTAATATAAAATTGAAATTGTATCATGTGTTCTAGTTTGACGAAATAAACACACTACTTCTTGTCCAAAAAAGTTTTAACCTTACTTATTTATTACATTATCGAAAAAAAAATCTGATGATCCGAAAAATTCAATGAATCTAATATAAATCAACGGACTTAGATGATTTAGACTAGAATTCATTCGAATTGGGTTGAGTTCAATAAATGAAAATTTTATGGATTGGATTGATTCATAGATTCACCTTAAATAAACCCAAACTAACCTGGACTTATTATTAATATTAGAAAATATGTTTTTCAGCGTACGATACAATTATATATACATATATTTTAATTCTATTTAGTTTCAATTTTTTTTAGACAATTTACTCTTCAACAACTCCTAAAAATAACTTTTGAGTACTTTGAAAAGAAAATTTTCATATTATCAATTGAAGTTAAATGGTTAGTCTTAAATCAATATAATTATATAAAATTTTTTCATATTAACCTTTTACTTATTTTTAGACAAAAAAAAAAAAAAAATTAAATAAATAACCTAAGTGACTCAAATCAACCCAACTCAAGTATTGAAATACTTGAATTGGATTGAGTTCATTATTTAATAAAGATAGTTCAGATTAAAGAAACTTGCAAAACGAACAATTGATTGGATCTAAAAAATGCTTCAACTTATCTCAATCCACAACACTCCTTTAACATATAATATTGAGAAATGTCATTGCTTTTTAATCTCCCACTTTATTTGGTGTTAAACTAATATATATATACTTATATTGCTCATTTTTATAGAGAATATGCCCACTAATGTTGGTATATTAATAATGGACTAACTAATAAAATTCTCTTTCCAAATTCAATTAGGGTGAGGACATAATTGAACAAAAAATATTATTACAGAATAGACTAATCCTAAACTTCTAAAACATTAAAGACCAAATTTAAAAAGCACGCAAACATTATTTAGCTGAAATATATGTGGTTGAGGTTGTTGAGACCTGACAAAATAAAATTGTTTTCCTACTAACCCGGTTCAATCGAACCAAAATATGAAAACTTCGAAATTAAATATTAATATGAACATAACAACATGGCCATCGGCTTGTGAGAATCTAAAATTAAATAACAAGTAATTAAATGTTTGAGAAAAATAATTATGAATTAGTTCAGTAATAATTGACATGACTCTTTTAGAGACGAAAGATTCAATCTTTAATCTCTACTATTATTGTATTAAAAAAATCTTATCAAACTTCTTGATTCAAATGATCTATCTAATAAATTTTACTTACGATCCCAACCTTAATTATAAAAGTAAATACCATAAATTAAAATTATTTAAGCAATTAATTTGCTATTCGAAGAAGTCAAGATAAGATTAATTCCTCTCGATGCATTAATTCTAATAAATCATTACAACAAAATTTTATCATCTAATTAACTAGGTGTGATAGTATCTATATTAATCAATAACATTAGACACAAAAGAAAGACTATGACAAGACTAAACAATTGATAATTTCATCCTGTAATCTATCATGGACTTATGTAGTCATGAAAAATGTCATATATAACCTGAGTAAACTCTTATACTACTTCTTAGTGATTTGTAATTAGCTTTATATTTGTTTAAGGTTGCTGAAGTTTGGTTTTTTTTATTGTTTCGGTATTGTGTTGAAAGTTGTCTCACAAGATGCCAATCCTACAAATTATATTTTTCCTTATTTGGAAAGTTCTACAGAGGTATTCTTTCTTTATTCTTTCCTTATCTTTATCTTTATTCTGCAGATTTTATTTGGGTATGTTTTTCCTATTTTCGTTGTTTTCCCTTGTGCCTATTTATTTGCAAGATGTGGCCTTGCTAGGGTTGCTGCTTTTACATTGTTTGTTTGAAGCCTTTTGATTTGAACACGGTAACTCATGTTCTATATTATCGTTGATCTCAAAGTTTTTGTTGTAAATCATCGTTGAAGTGTTATTTAGAAGAAGATTATCTCAGTCTTAGGAGGAGCCTAAGACTTCAACTCTTGGGAAGGGATTCTATATCTTAAGGAAAACCTAAGACAACATTATGCGAGAAGGATTTCTCTATCTTAGAGGGAGCCTAAGTTCTTCAAGTGAAGGTGTGTTCACGAGAAGGATGAAGGATAACATAATATTGAGAGAGAACCTCACACACTTAAGGAGATCTTAAGTGTACCTTCACTAATATTCACATGCTTAAGGGGTGCTTAAGTTCTATTGAGAAGGAGACTCACATCTAAGGGGAGTTTCGGTGATCAAATAAGTTAGACTCTATGTGTGTCACTGTAATCGCCATTATTTTGCAGATAAGTACAACGTTGTAAATGCTTGACTTTTCCATATTAGTGAATTTATCTTTCCCGAGCACACTGTCCCCAGACATAGGTGATATATCATCGAACTGGGTTATCGAATTCTAAATTTCCTCTCTTGATTTCTTGTTTTGAACGTTACTTGTTGTTTCTGTGATTGTTATGACATCTTATTTTGTTGAGGATTGTGCCTTAAATCTTGTGGTTTGTAGTGTATAAACAATCATATTCATTTATTTAATAAAATAAGGAGTTATTTTATTTGACATTTAAACTTGTGTAACTCAACCCAATAAACAAGATATGAGGTTACTGAATGTAACTTAAACATGTATATCGTTGACATATAGGTGGATCATGTTTAAGTAATACCCTAAATGGTCTGTAGTGTATATATGAATAAGGTTGGGTGTCTTATTCTGGTGATAGTATGGGTACGATTCACTTTGTAATTGTTACAATAGTTGTAAAGTGTTACAAACGATTTGATCCTAATCATTCATGTGGAGACATGTGAGTGGAGGTATCCTATACAAAGAGTTTGTATAAGACCGAACTACAAAATGATTAGTCTTTCTTTATAACATTGTTGCTTGAAAAAACTTACATTTCACTAGGATGACTATAGGTGACTCGGCCTTAATCCTAAGTGAGTTGTGAACTTCTGTCTGTGAGAGAAATCCTTTGATCTGCATGGATGAGAGTGACTTGATTTTTCGACTCAATATGCCTACCATTTTTGGGATTTATTCGAGTGGGGAGTTGGGAGCATAGCTACACAAGATGCATTTCATTCCTTCCTGATCCCGCGTAAGTAGATAAATTGTTCCTTTAAGGGCTGATTCCGAGTTTTGAATGATGAGGTACCTCACACTCTCATTTGGCCAGAGAGAGATCTAGTTTATATTTGGGCTATAACTAATTGTAAAGGAACTCTAACTGAGGAGAAATCCTTGAGCGGAAGCAAGATCGACCTAATTTCCATTTTTCATTAAATTGAAGTTTTACAGTAAAACAAAAACAAGATATGCATTTACCTAAATTATAGCATGCAATAAATAAAGGAAGGGTTTTAAAAACCCTTACATTTGAAGAACACTTTCTTCAAGAATTCCTCGAACAAGTCACGAACTGATCTTCTTTTCCAAAAGAGACACCACAACTTGAGAACTCTATGTATTCTTTTAGGACAAACGATTAAAGCAAGAGTTGTGGGTTTTGCTTGAATCCTTGGAAGAGGGAAGGGAGATGGAGAGGAGGAGAGGGACTTTTTGGAAAACTATTTTCTTCTGTGTGTTTCTTTCAGAAAGAACTCTTCTCTCAATAATCCAAGGAGAGAGATGAATCCAACAACAGCCATCATTCTCTCTAACCCCACATACTTGGCTGAAAGAAATTATGGAGAGGGAGTTCTTTAATTAATTAATATTAATTTAATAAAATTAAATTAATAATAATTATACATATAATAACAACCATATTATATATATATATATATATATATATATATATATATATTGTTATATCCCATATAACACATAATCTATAGTTACATATTGTATCAAATCCAATATAACCTATAGATGTATTTTTTCTCATATATATTGTTATATCCCATATAACACATAATCTATAGTTACATATTGTATCAAATCCAATATAACCTATAGATGTATTTTTTCTCAACCATACATGACATTTAATATAAATCACATTTATATTAAATTCACTTATATGAATCTCATTCATATAATTAATATTTGAATCATATTCAAATATTTAATTCCTCTCAACTTATTTATGGTATTTAATATAAATCATATTTATATTAAATTAAATTACATGAATCTCATTCATATAATTAGTAATTGAATCATATTCAAATTCCTCTCATATTACCTTATATTATAATGTATCAAATACATTATATTAATTATATCTCATATATAATTAATTTAATTAATTATATCATATATAATTAATTTTCTCAATTAATTTGAACACTTCAAATTAATCAAAAAATAATTCTCAATTAAATCCATGTTGAGCTACAGATGGGACCTTATGGACCTGTAGATTGAAGCTTCAATGGTACTCGAATAATTAATTAAAATCTTTAATTAAATTACCTAACATCCGTTAACTACCGGTCACTCCAGTAAAGACCGACAGCTGCACTCTTCGCACTATAGATAAATTTCTGTGTCCATTGAATATAACCAATCAACAGTGTGATGACCCTTCACAAATTGCTCATAAGTACAGTTGGGCCAAAATTACCGTTTTTCCCCTGTAGTTACATCTAACTCCTTAAGTATCGCCGATCCCTCTAATGAACAATAAGTCATAGTTCAACTATGACCAAGTCCCTCTCAGGCCAGGAGAGGGTGTGACCACTATGTTCAAGCCCTGAAATCAGTCCTTAAGAGAGCAATTTATCTACTTACCCTTGCATTGGAGAAGAAGTGAATTTCGTCTCGTGTAGCTGTGTTCCCAGCTCCCCAATCAGACGAATCCTCAAAATGATAGGCTTATCGAGTTTGCAATCTGGCCACTCTCACCCATACGAATCAAAAGACCACCTTCATCAGTAGGAGTTCATAACTCACTCAGGATTCAGGTCATGTCACCTATGGTCATCCTAGTGAAATGTAAGTCTCTATTAGTAACGACGTTATATAAAGAGACTAATAATTCTGTGGTTCAGTCTTATACAAACTCTTTGTATATGATACCCCCACTCACATGTCTCTACATGAATGATCAGGATCAGATTATTTGTAGCACTTTACAATACTTATAACACCTACAAAGCGGGTCATATCCGTAGTGTCACCAGGATAAGGTACCCAGCCTTATCCATCTACTACAGATCGTTTAGGTTATTATTTAAACATGATCCACTTGTATGTCTTTACATACTTGTTTAAATTACATAAAATAACCTCAGATCTTAGTTTATTAAATTGAGTATATAATTATAAAATAACACTTATTTTATTAACAACAATATGTTTATACAAAGTTTACAAACTACGAGATTACAAGGAGATTTCGGACACCAATCCCAACAAATTGTTCATTAGAGGGATCAGTGGTACTTAAGGAGTTAGATGTAATTATGGGAGTAAAACGATAAATTAACCCGGCTATAGTCACAAGCGATCCGTGAAGGGTCAATTTACTGTTGATTGGTTAAATCTGTAGACACATCAATATATCTACAGTGCGAAGAGTGTAGCCGTCAGCCTTTAGTGGAGTGATCAGAAGTTAATGAATGTTGATTAATCTAATAAAAAAAGTTTAATTGATTAATCTTGTATCATTAGAGCTTCTAATCTGTAGGTCCATTAGGTTCCCTTGCTAGCTCACCAAGGATAAAACAAGAAACAAATAGTTTTGGAATAATTTGAATTGTTCAAATTATTGAAGAAAATTTTATATTAATGTGCTTAATATAAAACATAATGTATATTGATACATTATAATACATAGTTAATTATGAATATGATTTAGAATTAATACTAAGTATAAGAGATTTAATATAATGCATATTGATACATTATAGTTCTTTATAAATATGATTTATAAGAGAGATAAATTTTTGAATGAGATTCAACATTTGTAATTAATATTATATAATATATGAGAGTGATGTATTTGAATAAGATTTAGATGTTAATTATATGAATATGATTCATATAAAAACTATAGGTTAAAATTTAATGTGAATATGATTCATATTAAATCTATAGGTAATGTGAGACGAAACCATTTGAATATGATTCAAATGAAATTAAATATATGATATTAAGTTTTAGATTGATTAATTGTTAATTAATAACACGTGTTATTTATATATATATATATATATTCTAAATAACTCCTGGGGAATTTTCAATAGTTAGAACAACTCAGGGAGTTGGATAACCTCTCTCCTCTCAATTAAGCATCTCACATAGAACACTCCAAGGAGAAGAAGAAAATTTTTTCTTGGTTCTATAAAGAGTTACAGAAAACTCTCTCAAGATCTCTCTAATTTTCCATAGAAAATTCCCTTCCCTCTCCCAAAACAAGGATCACACCATCCTTTGTACCATGTCGGAGAATAGCTAGGAAGATCATCTTGGTGGTGTCCCAAGGAGATTTATGTTCATTGAAGTTTTTGTTTGTTTGGGATATGGAGAAGCTTTGTATTTAGTTGATCAATGGAGTTCGAACTCGAAGTTGTTCGGGACTTAGACAGGATTTACATAGAAGAGTCTTCAAGGGTAAGTTCCTCTTGGTCTTTTGTATATTTTTCTTCAGCATGCTTGAGATGTTTTATTCCGTGTTTTTCTTCTCTTAATTTCATGTACTTCAACTTGAATTTTCTAATTGTAGGCGTTCACACGCTTCTGCGAAAAATCCAATTCCTTCATAGTTAACATCCGTGTTCTGTGTGACGGATCACCTTAAAATTGCATTGGTATCAGAGTAGATCAAGTTTATCTCAGGTGTATCAGTCATTGATGAAATTAAAAAAGGTGGCGTAACCACACACCCCCTTCGTTCTGGATGGAACAAATTTCTCCTACTGGAAAACCAAAATAATAGTATTCCTAAAATCAATCGACAACAAAATGTGAAAAGTTGTTGTAGATGGATGGTCTCATCTTACTTCCAAAGGTGCTGATGATAAAGATATTTTAAAACCTAAAATTCAATGGACTGAAGCAGAAGATGAAGATTCTCTAGAAAATTCTCGTGCACCGAATGCCTTTTTAATGAAGTCGATCGAAAAATATTTTGATTAATTAACACATGCTTGTCTACAAAGGAGGCATGAGATATTCAATCTGCTACTCATGAGGGAACTTCGATAGTCAAAATGTCAAGACTTCAACTTTTGACCCCAAAAATTGAAAATATAAAGATGCTTGATGATGAATTTGTTGCTGTTTCAATGTTTGTCTGTTGGATATTTCAAATAAGTCTTTTTCTCCTGGAGAAAAGATGGCAGGAAAAGATTAATCAGAAAGGTGCTTCGATCATTGCCTAAGAAATTTGACATGAAGGTAGTTGTTATTGAAAAGGCTCAAGGCATTGCTTCAATAAAAGTTGACGAACTGTTTGGCTCCTGTTAACATTTGAAATGTCTCTTGATGGAAAACCTGACAAAAAGAACAAAGGAATTACCTTACAATCCTCTATTGAAGAGTTGCATGATGAAACTAACAAAGAGTAAGAGGATTCTCTTGCAGATTTTATATCTCTTATCTCCAAACAGTTCAATCGAGTATTAAAAAGATTTGAGAAGTAATAAAAAAATTATGGCTCTCATAATGGAGGTGCATCTTCCACAAAACATTATGAGTCTTAGAATGTGAAAAAGGCAGCTGACATGACAGAAGTTGTCAACTATCTGTACAAAGAAAAATCTTTTCAAGTGTAGAGAATGTGAAGAATGGGCATTTTCAGGCTGAGTGTCCAAACTTTATGTAAAACAAAATAAAAGCTATGGTATGATGTTGTCTGTTGATGATTCAACTGAGAGTAGTGAATTAGAGGAAGATGCCAATGCTTTGTTTGTTGCATCTCATCTGACAATTCATCGTACGTAAATATTGAGTATGATGTTTTATAGGTTGTGATAATAGTGAAACCCATCTAGTGACATCTAATCTGTTTTATTGTGTTTTACACGAAAAATGGCAAGATGATGTGAAAATACTCGACATTCAAAAAGAAAGGATTGAGTCTTTGTTGGCAGATAATCATAGACTTTACGACCATGATTGTTGATTTGAAGCACGAACTAAATAAGGTCAGGGCAGAGAAAGAATCTATATGTAAATCTATAAAAATGCTGAATTCTAGTACAAAGGCTTTTAATAAGATTTTGATAAAAGGTAAGGCCGTAGTGACATCTCTGGTCTTGGGTTTTCCAAGGTTGGGAATATGTATGAAAAATAGGATCAATGTAAAGGAAAACAAAAGATAGAGTTTGTTAGAGCACAAAATCTTGACGCCTTTAGCGTACTAGGATCGTCTTCAAGCAATATTAACTAGTAACCTAACAAAACATCCAGATAAAATTAGATATGTCACTATTGTGAAAAAATTGGTCATAAACGACCTTATTGTTATTAGTTACATGGATTCCTTTATTGCTACATGAAAATAACCTGAATTTCTTGTAACTTTTGAAATATCTCTCTCCATGAATTGAAGATAAAACAAGACTAGAAAGTTAAGAGGGTGCTCAATAAGTGCAATGTTGTTCTGGCATCTTTGGAAAGGGAAAACTCAACTATCTAGGTCTCTCTTCAGTTGATGATGTTATATTAGTTGAAGGTCTCATTGCAAGCTTTATTAACATCAGTTGTATGATTAAGGGCAGAATGTCAACTTTACTAAGGATCGATGCATTGTCACAGACGATAATAAAACACTTGTTTATGATAGATACGCACTCTTCTGATCACTGTTATTCGTGATCCCTTAATGACTCTTATTGAGTGTGTAATCTCTCTTGTCAAGATGAGATGGGTCTGTAATAGAAATGTCTATGACATGCGAGTGTGAAAACTATTCAAAGGCCATTGCAAAAGATGCTATAACTGGTCTTCCTCCATTGCTAGCTAACAACGAATATGTATGTGGAGATTGTCAGGTAGGTAAACAAACTCATGTCTCTCATAAACAGGTTCTCCATACTATATCAAATCGTATTTTGGACCTTCTTTACTTTGATCTTATAGGTCCTATGCAAGTTGAAAATCTTGGAGAAGAAAGGTATATTCTAGTGTGTGTTGATGATTTTTCTTGATATACGTAGGTACGCTTTCTCAGAAAAAATTTTAAAACCTTTACTGTTTTTCAAACACTCTGCCTAAATTCGTTGAAAATGAAGGGATCTCACACTTAGGAGGAGTTTAAGTTTCATTGAGAGAGAGTCTCACATTTGGGGAAAAGTGATCATATGCTAAGTTAAGCTATTCGAGTGTCACTGTAGTTGTCTTTCATTTATAGAAAAGTATATGTTCTAATTCCTTGATTTTTATATTAGTAAAAAATCTTTCCACGGGGATATTGTCCCATAGACGTAGATGGTATTTGTACCAAACTGGGTTACTAAACTCTGTGTTCTATTCTAGTTTTAGTTTTTTGCGTTTATCTTTGATGTTCTTGGAATTGCTGTAACATCGTATGTAACAAGTTTTGTCACATATTAGATAACCAAAAATTTAAAAGAAGAATAAAAATTGAGGAGAAAAATGAGGGTGAAGAATAGAAAAATGATCAGCTTTCTAAATAAACCAGAAATATGTCGTGGGTCCCATAAAATAAGGAATGAGATTGGAACTAATAACCTTTTTTTATGTGAGGAATCACGAATGAGAATGGGATTGGGAATTTTAGTCTCATTCTTGATTTTGATAAACATTGTCAATGAAAATTAAGTCTTTTACTCACATTTCAGTCTAATTCTCTTGTAGGTATGCAAGTGACAGAAAGATATCTCGATTTGTATGAGACTTGTTTATTTATGTTCGTATTTGTAACCAAAAAAAAAAAAAAAAAAATCATTTTTGAGATACAATAAAAATTTTACCCGTTAAAATATCAAAACAGGAGGTTTAAATTTTGAAAAATGGAAAAAAGTTTTATAAATTTAAGATAATGGCAAAATTATTTTCAAATTATTATTTACTAAATATAAAATGACCAAAATGACCCATATGACAGAAATACTGGTTAACTCGAATAAATAAAGAACCCAAATCATAGATTTATTAATATTTGAAAATTTGATATATGGCTTTGTGGATAAATTTTCAAAGAAAGTAAATATCTGTTTTCAATAAAGAATATATATATATATATTATATATATAGTACTCCTTCCAGATTTGGAAAATTAAGTTTTAAAACTTAGGCTCATAACCTAGATTTATTACTTTTGCAAAAATGTAAAAAAAAAAGCCAAACTCACAAAATATATAAAAAAAAAAATTCGCTACACCTGATATACACTTGATACACGCTTAATACACTATTGATATACACCTCATAGACTTGATACACTTCTGATGCATACTTAAAAGACCATTGATAGACACTTGATATACTTGATATACTATTGATACACGATTGAAAATGATCAATTATTTTAAGTGCTTTAACTTGAAGGGCAACGTAAATAAAAACTTGTGAAAATTTTGTAATTAAATAGATCTTCTTTAATTACGGCACTTTATATTGGAAAGGGGAGGGGTTGCCACATAGAGAAGAGAGAGGAGAGAGAGAGAGAAAATTACAAAGAACTTACCGGCAAAAACAATTGTCTTCTTTTCGTCATCCGTGAATACTCCTGCCCCCCTCCTCCACCATACTTTCAAAGACTAAAGATGGGTTCAAATGCCAATGGTCCACCATTGTAAAGCACAACCGGCTTCTTCCCGTCATCCTTGAATGTCCTCATCGACTTAAACTTTACTCTGTCCTTTCTGCCATTTATTTTCAATGTCATACTGCAATTGCTATCTGACGACTCCACAAAATTCGGACGACTTGAAGATCGAGACTAGAACGTTAGAGTTGGAGAGACGACTGAGAAGGGAGGGAGTCCACGCATAAAGAGTTTGGGTGAGGATTTTGCTATTTCTACAAAATAAAAAAAAAACCCAAGCTACAGTTACAATTTCCTTAATTAGATTTGCCATTACTCCAATTTCTCATATATATATATATACACATATACATACCAAAACAAAAGAAAAACAATGATAAACTCACATCTCGAGCAAGAAGAAACCATTGAAATTACAACAAAATAAAACTATCTGAAGTCTTTTGACAAGTCAAAGGAGTTTTGAATGTTCTTGAGTAGTTTTTTTGTGACATAGAGAAGCATATCTTTTTTGTGACAATTGAGAAGCAAAGTAGATTGTTCTTAAGAAGAAAAACATAGAGAAAGGACGATTGAGTAGTTTTTTTGTGACAATCTCAAAATATCTTGAGAACAATCTCGCAGTATTTCAATCCCTAATACAAAAGAAGCATTGCAAGATCTTTCATCTCAAAATTCCTTTTGAGAAACCTCTTAGTGTCATGCAATAAACCTACGTCATTACTTGTTATGAGTATGTCATCGACATTTTGAAGGAACTCTTATCAAAGAGAACCCATGAGCGAAAGCACGATCGATCCAAATTCATTGGGACATAATTACAAGCATTCACAAACTTACAATAGTTATTCATCTTTAAAAAAATTACGGCATGCTTTAGAAATTAAATACAAAAGGAGTGAGAGACTTACCTTTGAAGAACTCTTCTTTCACAGGTCTCTCACTCTCGTGAAGAACTTGGACAACAATAACTCGCTCTCGTCCAGATCGTCTACTCAATCGTCTAATAGTGACGAACACACTTCTCCACGAACAAGTAACCTCTCTGACACCACCACTCAATAACCTTGGTATTCTCAGAGTGAAAATCTAAGAGGTGTGGGCTCTGTTATGAATTTGGTAGAGGGTTGGAAGTGGAAGAATGATCTATCTATCGTATAGACTTTGTGTGCTTGATCGTTTAGTAAATCTCAGCAGGTACATGATCGTTTAGTGAATATCGCTAGCCACACAATCATTTAGTACACGATCGTTTAGAAATTGGCGCGTGTACACGATCGTTTAGACAAACACTTGAAGGCTGTCGTGTAGTCTCTCGTGAACTAAATGATTAGCAGTGTACTTAATGAAGCGATTCGATATAAAATGAAAACATTTTTCATTTTATTCTTCAGTTATGAAAACGGAATATAATCTCCCACTTTCACGCACGGTTAAAGGAGAAACCACCCACAATTATCTCATAATTTTTTTTTTAATTATAAATAAATATAATAACTAACTTATCATATTATATTTATAACCTATAGTTTTAATATCATATCATATGTAACATTTAAGCCGTAGTCCTTTTCTCCTTTACTTGATATAAATCATATTTATATCAAATTCCTCGAATTAATGTATCTCATACATCATGTCAACTATATCACATATAATTGAACCAGTTTAATCATATCATGTATAATCAAACTTCCTCTTGTCAATTTGAACACTTCAAACTTTCCCAAAAACTGGTTCTCAACTTGAATCCATTGAGCTACCAAGGGGACCTTATGGACTTGTAGCTTGAAGCTCCAACGGTACGTGAATAGCTGACTAAACTCTTTAGTCACGAGATCCACTATCCGTTAACTGTCGAGCACTCCACTAAAGACCGATAGCTGCACTCTTCTCACTATAGATGTATTTCTGTGTCCATTGGATATAACTAGTCAACAGTATGATAACCCTTCATAGATGCTCGTAAATACAACTTGGCCAATTTATCGTTTTACCCCTGTAGTTACATCTAACTTCTTAAGTACTGTTGATCCCTCTAATGAACAATACATCATAGTCCTATTATGAGTGGACACCTCTCGAGCCATGAGAAAGTGTGTGGCACCACATCGTTCAAGCCCCGGAATCAACTATTAAGGGAGTAATCTATCTACTTACCCCTACTTCGGGGAATGAGTGAATTTCCTCTTATGTAGCTGAGTTCCCAGCTCTCCAATCAGACGAATTCCCAAAGTGGTATGTTTGAGTCGGTAATCTGGCCACTCGCACCTATGAAAATCAAAGGACCGCCCTCAAAGGCAGGAATTCCCAACTCACTTAGGATTAAGGTCATGTTTCCTATGGTCATCATAGTGAAATGAAGTCTCTGTCATGAACGGCGTTATATAACGAGACTAAATACTTTGTGGTCTGGTCTTATACAAACTCCTTTATATAGGACACTGCCGCTCGCATGTCTCCACATGAATGATCAGGATTAGATCATCTGCTGCACATCACAACATTTGTAACTATCTACAAAGCGGGCTGCATCCGTAGTATCACCAAGATAAAGTGTTCCTTTTTTATCCATATACTACAGACCGTTTTGGTTATCACTTAAGGCATGATCTACTTGTATGTCACCACATACATGCTTAAGTTACAACGACAACCAGGGATCTTAATTTATTGGTTTGTGGTAGATGCAAAGAAAACATCTCATATTTCATAGACAACAGTGATGAAAATATCTCATATTATTACATCACAAGCGTTTGTTCATACAGGTTTTTCCAAACTACAGGACCCTACGAGAGTTTAGGGCATCAACCCCAACACATATAAAACCAGAAAGATTGATTTACTCCCACTGAACTTGTGATATACACAATCTTCTACTATATTCACCTCCAGAAAGATGGATTTCTTCAATTTGCACACCATAGACTTTGAATTACCAGACACAAAGTTTTCTAGTTGTACCATATAAATCGTCTCATCAATGTTCCCATTGAGAAACACAGTTTTTACATCCATTTGGTGTAACTCTAAATCAAAGTGAGCTACCAGTGTCATGATTACCCTAAAAGAGTATTTCGATGAAACTGGAGAGAAAGTTTCTTTGTAATCAATGCTTTCCTTTTAAGTAAAACCCATTGCAACAAGACGAGCCTTATATATTTCGATATTGCCATGTGAATCCCTTTTGGTTTTAAATATCCATTTACAACCTGTGGGTTTCACTCCTGATGGAAATTCGATAAGTTCCCAAACGACATTGTCTCGCATAGATTTTATTTCCTCTACCATAGCACTTATCCACTTTTGAGAGTTAGAACTTTGTAGAGCTTGTTAGAAGTTGATTGGATCATCTTCCGTTACACCCACGTCATCCTAATGTTCTTGAAGAAACACAATATAATCATTTGAATTGCACTTCTTCTCTCTCTAGTGGATATTCGTAATGGAACTTCTTGAGGTTGTTGAGTTTGAACTTCAAGTTCAATAACGAGGACTTCAATGTTGTCTTGTTCTATAATTAGTTCAATAGTGAAGTTAGGAATTAGAGACTGAACATCATTTATAATCACATGATGAAAAGAAACTAATTCCTCTTCAAAGACAACTTTTCTTATATTATCTTCCCCCCCAAACTCAATATCTTCAAGGAATCTAGCATTTCCCATCTCAAACAATGATCTAGAAGTAGGATCATAAAACTTGGAACCCTGAGAGCACTCAGAATACCCAACAAAATAGCATCTAATAGTTTTTTAGTCCACTTTTCTTTCATTAGGTTTGTAAGGCCTAGCTTACGCTGGATAATCGTAGATGTGAAGATGCCTGATACTAGGCTTCTTTCCTATCCACAGTTCATAAGGGATTTTAGCTATCGCTTTACTAGATACCCTATTAAGGATATATGCTGTAGTCTTTAGTGCCTCACCCCAGAGGGATTCTAGTAGAGAAAAATGACTATTCATACTTCTTACCATATCCTTGAGTGTTCTGTTTCGCCTTTCTGCTATACCATTCATGTTAGGTTTGCCTGACATAGTATATTGCGGGACAATTTCACATTCCTCTAAGTATTTGGCAAAGGGCCCTGGACGTTGTTCACCTGATCCATTCATATCTACCGTAGCATTCACCACCACGATTAGATTTGATAGCCTTAATTTTCTTTCCAAGTTGAAGTTCAACTTCAGCTTTGAAAGACTTGAAAATTTCCAAAGATTGAGACTTCTCATGAGTTAAATATACCCATATCTTGAATAGTCATCGATGAACGTAATAAAATATTGTTGTTCATTCCAAGAAGCCGTAGAGAATGGACCACAAATGTCTGTATATATTAGTTCTAAGATGCCTGAGCATCTGTTGGCACTTAATTTTCTTATGCTTGTCTGTTTTCCCTTAATATATTCCACACAAACGTCGAAGTTACCAAATCTCTGAATTCTCTGTTTAGAGATGTGACCTAAATGCTTGTGCCATAACATAGCGAAATTCTCATTCAATTTATGCTTTGTACCACATGAATTAGATAACATGATCTTGTTAAATGAAGCAAAAGAATCAAGCATATTTGATTATCAATTAAAGAACAAGTACCAATAAGCTTAGAATCTTGAAAAAGACTAACTTTATTATTTCAAAAAGAACAAGAAATATCAAATTTGTCTAAAATGGAAATAGAAACTAAATTTCATCTAAAATGACGGTACAACAAAAGTCTCATTCAGATCCAAATAACATCCAATTTTTAAAAGTAATCTAAAATTCCCAATAGCATCAATTGGAACTGCTTTATCATCGCCTACATAGATGAATCTTTCAGCATTACTTGGCGGTCAGCTCCACAGGCTACCCTACATTGATATACTTATGTAAGCAGTAGCACCATAATCTACCTACTAAATATTTGTAGGTACAGAAGCTAAATTAACTTAAGAAGAAATCAAAGTAAGAAGTTTACTCTTCATTACACACCACTTCGCATACTTGGGACAATCTTTCTTGAAGTGACGTTTCATTTTGTAAAAAAAACAAGGATTTTTAGTAGCTTGTTTCTTGTTTTTATTCTGCTGAGATGTCCCTTCTGCAACATCCACAAATTTCCTTTTCTTCTTATCACAAGAGTCTATTGCCAAATGAGCACTTTCTGTCATTTCTCTCTTAATCTTATCTTTTTCTTGTACACATTGTGAAATAAGCTCATTAATACTCCATTTACCATTCTGAGTATTATAGCTTATCTTAACTGAGTAAATTGTGCAAGAAGAGAGATAAGTACTAGATGCACGAGTAATTTTCATTTATCTCGATATCAAGTGTTTTTAATTTAGCTGTGAGATTGGACATTTCCATTATGTACTCCCGTACATTTTCATTGCCCTTGTATCTCATAGAAGAAGTCAAAAGACTACTTGCTTCCCCTTTTTCATTTTTAGCAAAATATTTCTCAATTTGAGCAAGAAACTTATTGGCATTTTCACTTTCTGTGATAGAATCCCGAAAAGACTCCGTAATGGAGTGCCTAATGATCATTAGACACATGTGATTTGACCGTTCTAACTTCTCTATATTAGCCATATTTGGTTGTTCCTTAGTAGAAGTAGGTTTATCGATCCTTAATGCAAGGTTCAAATCCATACACCCGAGAAGTATCCCTATGCTTTCCTTCCAAATCTTGAAGTTTGATCCATTCAACTTAGGAATTGAACTCGAATTTTCAAATATTTGAGTAAGACCAACTGAAAGAATAATAATAAAAAAAAAAGCGTATGCTCACAATTAAAATATAAAAAAATAATTTCACATATGTGGCGGGCCCCTTTAGCAAGATACCTAGCACAACATTGATGTCCAGCCTTTGGACAAAAAACACCGACTGTAAATGGTACTATCAACGTAGTAATCAAAGTACTGACAATAAACTTGGTCAAAAAATAGCCTTTCTTTGGACCAATTATTTTTCACATAAGCAATCCTTATAATTGCCACATACTCATAACAAAATGTATACCCATAATTTGGCCAAATAATTATCTTTCTTTGGGCCGATAATTAGCTGCATAAATTCATGAATATACACATCTTATATTTCATAATTAAACTGATCTAGATAATAGAGGCTACTTTGGTAACATATTATTTTTTGACCAATTCAAACTAAAATATAAGACTCAATAATATAATAATATTATTGTACAAAAATAATGGAAAAAGAACACCAAATAATCTTTACCAATATTCACTTAATAATTACATATACATAATACAATTAAAGCAACATAAACATGTGAATATCGTCAAATATCATTAATCAAATTTAAATTTAAATTCACTAAAAAATCAATAAAATTTAAATTTAGATTTACCACATTATCAATCAAATTTTAATTTAAATTCACCAAAAAACTAATCAAATTTAAATTTTATTTTACTTAAATTCATTAAATAAAACACATTTAATCCTATTTAGGGCTTCAAAAAATCCCAATCTTCGGCTAACTTTTGTAACAATTACCCAAGAATCCATGACGTACAAACAATGACATATAGACAAGCAGATTCAATTCCAAAAGAATGACGTCAAACAATGTCAGACCAACAGAAACATTTAATGACGTACAAAATATGACGGAAGTAGCACCTGTACAGAAACCTCTCGGTTCTGCACTCCGAATCCCAATTTTCATTTCGGTTTTGAGCCTTTTTTTCACCGAAAAATTGCTATAAATGAAACGAACTTATAAGACTCGATTTACAAACAATTTGTGTAAAAAAGGAGTTCAAACAATGATTTAAAAAAATCCGAAAATCTAACATGAAATTCAAGCTCTGATAGCACTTGATAGATAAATATTTAAATCTATATTAAATAGATTTTAACCCTAGGATCATTCATGCTAAATTGTCAAGAATAAATAACATACCGGATTTTATTGTGATTGATGATAGTTTCAAGATGACGACGGCTTTAAGATGACTATAGTCTTCCTCAACCAAAATTCCGAATGCCCTTAGTGAGATCACTCTAGATGAGATTTAAGAAAGACCGAATGTTTATTGTTTTTGTATATTAGGGACCATAGCTTAAAGTCTCTTTATATACTAGTTCAATTAGCGTTTCCATTAAACCCTAATTAACTAGAAATGGGCTACCACCCATTAAATCCATACTCAATTAGAAATCTAGGATCTTAATTAATTAGATCACATAATATGACCCAATCTAATAACACAATCTAATATGATAAATTATTAACCCACATACATAATATATCTAACAATAATTCCCTCAATATTAGTAGCAACCCCGCAACTTGGTTCTTCAGTAAGGGAAGGAACAAAGAGTCACCAGTAAGAGTTAGGTGATTTTAAAGATGAGCACCCCATTAGACCCCCGGCCTCACACTTAAATCTAAATTCTTATATTCAAAACATTACATCATTATATCAAAATTTATTAGTTAGTCGCAACCAACCCCTCCATTACTGGATCCAAAATTCTGTTTGGGTATATTCAACTTAAATTTTTAAATCTCAAATTAAATCATTTTTAGGAAAAAAAAAGGTTAATTTAAATCTCAAGTTAATCCAAGTTTTAAAATAAGATAGGATCAAATAATTTGAACCCAATACCTTGTGTCGAAATTCACCTAAGGTATTTAGGACCGCGCTATGTTGAAAATTCACCTAAATTCATTAGGAATATGGAAAATAAAACAAGGGCAAAGATGAGGTTAGGATGAATGACTAACGTCCTTTTTAATAATTATTTTTATCTCGTTTGGTAACTCTTTCATCTTTTATTTTTTATTTTTAAAAAATTAAGCATACTTCCTCTTCATTTCTTACAATAATTTACATTTTTTTTAAAATACAATGGTTAAATTCTTAGCCAAATTCCAAAAATAAAAACAAGTTTTTAAAAGTTTTTTTTTTAATTTTCAAAATTTGGCTTGATTTATTAAACTATTGGTAAAAAGTAGATAACAAATGAAAAATTTAGAAGTGGAAGTCGTGTCTATAGGCTTAATTTTCAAAGACAAAAATAAAAAACCAGAATGACTATCAAGTGGAAACTTTGTTTTTTATTTTTGGTTTTTTAAAATCATGCTTGTGGTCTCACCTTCTTTTTACTCATATTTTCATTTCTCTTATATAAGCATTTGAATTCTTTAGTCTATTTCAAAATTCAAAAACAAGTTTTCGAAAACTACTTTTAATTTTCAAAATGTGCCTTTGATTTTGAAAACATTCCTAAAACCAGACAAGAAAATATATAGGTTAATTGATGGAAATGATGTTCATAGCTTTAATTTTTTAAAAATAAAATAGTTGTCAAACGAGATCGGATGCCTAAGGTTCAAGAGTTTATTAAACACCGCCATAGAGTTCAAAGCAATGAACTTACACTTTAAACTGCATCTGTGTAATTTTATTAAAAAAAACATAATTCATAAATTCAGCCCAAATTGTTATCAAATTCATGGACTTCAATTTGCTAACATTTTACTCATTCTAAGTCTTAAAGAAAATATTACAAATGAAAAAGGAAAAAACTAAGGGAAAGATTGATGAAAATGATGAAATTATGCACCTTTGATCTTTCACTATAGAACGACCAATGATACCAGAGAGCTAGTATAATTTTGTTCATATCTATGGTAGTTTTTCTTCCACATAATTAACTTCATATCTTGTTTAGGAGAAATTAGGAGAAATTAATCTTCTAAAAAGACTTATGGATATGAGTTAGAATCAAGAAAAGAAGATAAAAAAAAAAAAATTGAAAAGTTAAATATTTAATATTAAAAAAATTGTAAAGATATATATCGAATTTAAAGTATAAAAATGGAAAGATTTTGTAGCGATTGTGTTTATACACATCAATCAATAGTTAAAGGTACACTAAAAAAATGGACGAAAATAAAAGTTTTTTTTTAGTCAAAGACAAAAATAAAAGTTAAAAGGCATTTAGATTTTCCCATGGGCAAAGACCAAAGAAAATAAAATAAATGTGACTTTGACATCATCTTGCCATAAATCAAAGGTTCTTTTTTGTTTTCTATTGAGGGGTTAGACCTGACCTCCTAAGACATCTCATAGGGTCGTTACTACATGCATGTATAAATGTTTATATCGAAAATAAGAAAAAAAATTGGACTGTTTTATCAAATAAAGAATTTTAAAAAAATTTCATCTCAAAATTCCATTCTGTTTAATTTGGGGTACCTCTAAAACATAAATTGTAAAATAAGGGAAATTAACCAGAAATGAAAATCCCTAACACCTAAATTCTTTAAAAACAAGTTCATGGAAAGAAAACTTTAAAACATGTAAAAAAAACATATCAACCCAAATGTGGAAGCGTTTTCTAGTCCCTTTGGTGCTATCACGGATTCCTCTTCTTAGTCAATCAAGTATCTTTGCTCTTATCTGAAAAATATGTATACATAAAGGATGAGTATAAAATATTCAGTAAGTGATCTCATTACCGGAATCAGGCTATGCATTCACATGTAGTGAATGCTTGGGCTAGTGGATCAAGCAAACTGAAATTGTTTCTGAATAGCAAACTAAGGGGATAACTTATCTCGCCTTGTCCCGCATGTCTAGTGGCTTGATGGCACATCGTCAAGACATGGAAAAATATGAAAGTGAACCTATCGATTCACGGAACCGTAACATGCAAATGAACCCACACTCATGTCAAGTGGCCTAAAGGCGCACTGTCAAAACATGAAACTAGACCTGTCGGTCTCCTGAAATAAAACATGCGTCGAGGCGAGACAGTAGATCACCCTTACTGATCTATCATGCATCACATACATAAATTTCATTAATGATCCCACAACACAAATCATAACCTATTACATAAGTTCAATACTACTCATAATACCCATATAAATTTCATGCAACGAAAATGGTATTACATATTCCAAATCATGCTTCTAGAGTCCATTAAATAACTAGATAAGTTTAAACTAGGGCGTTTGGCACGAAGCACCAGTAATAGTACCACTTACCTCAAGAGAGCCAAAGTGAAGAGGAAACTTTAATGTGGAAAAATGCTTAAAAGTTGTATTAAATGTGAGGGGGGAGTTTAGTTCCTTTTTACAGCCTAAACTAAAACTTACCAATGGTAACTTAAATTCAAGAACCAAGCTTACACCCAAATATTCTGAAAATTAAAATAAAACCTAAAGAATCAACACAAAACTAACAAGAGAAGACAAAAAACAACCTTATGTTATGAGGAAATATATCACTTAAGCTCAAATAACAGACAAAATAATCCCCTTCTTGGCTTAGGAATCTTGGATTAAGGTCTCTAATGCAAAACAAAATATTCAATTTCAACTTTTGGGGCCAATTCCAAAACAACAAAAACTCATTCCAAAAATCCATAAATAACTTACCAAAATCTTACCAAAAACACTCTTAATAGTGTTGGATAGCCTGCTAAAAAAATGCCTAAAAATCTCAACTCCCACCTCCAAGCACACGCCAAAACGCTTCAATTTGTTGGATGACATCAAAATCCATGTCAAAACTTGATAGGCATTCAAAACTAACCAAGATTTCAAGGGAATTCATCACATCTTGGAGAAGATGACCTTACTTATCAAAATCCAAATAATCCAACGAGAACTAAAAACACATGCATTAAGATTTAGGATTCAATTATGTCGATTAATTGTTAGAAAAGTCATATTCAACTAACAATTTTATCTTTGAACCTAGCAACTCATGCATTCTAGGAGTAGCCATAAAATGCACAATTTACTCTTTTTACTTATGACCTTAGCAATACAATTAATATGCAAACATAAACTTAAACAAGATATTCATGCAAATTGTGACGTACTAAGAATCGATTAGCATGTACGATTAAGCGTGAAAAGTCAACCACAAAATCATGCTTGGGATTTTAAACCGATTCAATGAAAACAAATAATTCAGAGTTGCATTCATCAATTGAAATCAGAAAACTCAAGAAATTTACATCGAACCCTTGATTCGAGAAATAGATCGAAAATTACCTCAACGATTCATGGACAAACCCATGAGATACAATCTATGACTACAATCCAAAACTAAACAAAAAACTAACCTAAAGATACTGAAAACATTGAAGAGGAAGAAGAAAACTTGGCCTCTCAAGAAGAAAACTTGGCCTCTCCTCGACCTTCATGAATTTCAGCATAAAAATTGACCTAAAATCTAATAGAGGAATTTATAGACTTAATCGCAGCGTTGAAACATTGCCCTGTGTTTGGGCTAAAGATGGAACGCGCACACGCGACTGATTAGCGTCAAAGAATTTGGAGCGACAACATTGCAACGCTGCTCTACACATCGACGTTCTATGTTCAAGTGTTAGGCGAGCGTTGAGGCTTTGTATATGATGAGCGTTGAGATGCTGTCCAGGGGCATTTTGGTCATTTTTACTTCTTTGAAGCCCAGTTGCTCAAATAAACTCCAATTTGCTTCAAATCAATCCCATTCATCTTCAAATACTAAGTTCTACCTCTTGATTGCTCGGTACCTACCAAATAAGACAATAAACACATAAAATCCAACAACAAGATCAAATTAAGCTAGGAATAATAGCTCTTTTTTAGAGCTATCAGTTTTAGATTCTTAGTCAGTTATATATATGTTTAAGGTTGCTTGAGTTTTTTTTCTTGTGTTGTTTCGTGGATGTCCTAGAATGTGTCTCATAGATTGTCTCTCAAGATGCAAATCCTGCAGATTTATTTTTTTTCCTTGTCTGGAAAATTATGTAAATTTATTTTTTAGGATTCTTTCTTAATTTATACTCTATAGATTTTGAATGGGTTGTTTTCTTATTTTCCATATTCAGAAGAATATGGTTCTCATATTTAGGGTGGACCGTTGTGAAGAATATTGGAGTCATTGTCTTGTTTTTGTGCCAAAAATACAAGTATGTCGATCTATGAGATTATGACAGCTTTTGACATTGTCGATCTTGAGTAACTCTCTAGATCTTATTGATTTATTCTACTATATTTTGATAAGGAATTTTCATACTTAGTGATGGGATTAAATTCCAATGTAGAATTGTGTTATCGATTTTTGTCTTTGAATTGGGATGAGAAAATTATATAATCATTAAACTAACATTAGGGCTTAGCATGCTTTTTTCTATAGTTTAGAAAAACACCTTTTTGAAGGGAGTAATTCATCTACTGTGGGGCTGAATATTCATGATGAATACCTCTCGGGCCAATGAGAGGGAAAATCCCCTTGTTCAAGACCCAGAGTTAGCATGTGAAGGAGCAATTCATCTACTTTCCTTAA
The DNA here is from genome assembly GCF_027475165.1 of Benincasa hispida. NCBI lineage: Eukaryota > Viridiplantae > Streptophyta > Magnoliopsida > Cucurbitales > Cucurbitaceae > Benincasa > Benincasa hispida. The sequence goes on from NC_143480.1 coordinate 74,373,343, forward strand.
AGGCGAGAATGAGTGAAATCCATCTTGTGTAGCTATGTTCCCAGCTTCTTACTTGGACAAATCCTTAAAATAGTAGGCATATTGAGTCAGCGACATGGGTCACTCTCACTCATACAAATCAAAGGGCTGCCTCATAGATAAGAGTCCATAGCTATGTAGTAGAGATAGTCAGTAGATATTAGTCAAATCTAGGATATGATCACTAGACCACAGTTAAGAATATCCTCAAGTATCTTCAAACAATGAAGGACTATATGCTTGTGTATGAAGCTAAGGATTTGATCTTTACACGATACACTAACTTTGATTTTCAAATTGTTAGGATTTTTAGGAAATCCTCATCATAATCAGTGTTCACTTTTAACGGAGGTGCTATATGCTTGTGTATGGGACTAAGGATTGTTGACTCCACCATAGAGGATGAATATTTAGTTGTTTGTGAAGTTGCTAATGAAGTCGTTTGTCTTAGAAAGCTCTTGATGAATTTGAAAGTTGTTCCAAATATGACTTTGCTCATCACACTTTGTTGTGATAATAGAGGTGTTGTGGCAAACTCCAAGGAACCTTGAAGCCATAAGTGTGTGAAGCATATTGAAAGGAAGTATAATTTGATATGGGAGATTGTGCAATGAGGGGACGTGATAGTCACCAAGATAGCTTCGATGCACAATGTTGTGAATCCATTTACGAAGGCTCTAACAAATAAAGTGTTTATGACACATGTTGGGATATTTTAGGAACGCGTTTTGTTTTATGTCAATTTATTAAGAACGGATGGGGCTGTACATGAATTCATGCATTAGACATGGCTTATGCATTTGCATCTATGCGTCTGAGGTCATGCGTCGGAATGAATATGCGTTAAACTAATATGCAATGACCACACATTCCTATCACAAGTTTTCTTATGCTCACGCCAAGTATAACGCAAACGCAAGTTTCTCGGATAATCCGAGGTCGAACGCAGGGACTTGTCACTCAATAATTCTTGTGAGGCAATGCGTTTGAGGCAATGAAAAGAAAAATAAAAAGAATTTTAATAGATGTACAGACTATTCCTACTCCTAACTAAACAGATTGAGTAATAAAAGACTTGCAATGAGAATAAGTAGAGACACAACAACCTTTAACACATAGTAATGTTTATTATCTTAAATCGCCCGAGTAATCCCAGCTCATTGCACTAACGCATCGCACACCTCTCGGTGGTCAACCACATGACTATATCTCTATAGTGCATGGTTGCGTCGAGCATAAGATTGTGCTTATCTCTAGGAACAATGCGAACTTTGCTTTAGTGCGTTCCATCTCTTACCTTCTCAGGTAGTTAGACGCGGCTATTTAACTTATAGACAAACAATGTAACATCCTATAGACAGGCGTTGCTACAGTCTTTCACCAAGCAAAGAGGATTAACTCACTATACTTGCACAACGCACACCTCTCAGTGGGTTGCTTCGTGCGTCCTATCTCTAGACTACATGATTAAGCATGCGATTGAATTTGATAAATAAACACTGAAGATAAACTATGATAAAGATAGAGATGATGAAGAAGACGGAAATACAGGAATGAAGATTTGCATTGATCACAAAATATCTTAATATCTCAAGCTAAAATGTAATATAATACAGAGATTAGAAGGGAGATGAAGGTCTCTGCGTCAAGGCTGCCAGTGGTGCCATGATTGAATGGTGGAGATGTCTCTCTCGAGCTCTATCTCCAGCGAATGCTCCGATCGTCACTCGGTTTGGGTTATGGAGATGAAGAATTCTCACTGGAAATCTCTTTCAGGCTCTCATCTATGATCACAAACTTCTGCCTTGAGGCAGAAGCTCAGATGTCTTAAAATGAAGGTTCCAAGGGCTATTTATAGAGTTTGGACGCCGACAGCTATAATGATGACGGTATGGCTCACTACTGCGTTTGTTGCGGTATGGGCGTTGTCACATCGCCTTATCTTGTTGATACTCCCAAGGTATGCGTCCGAGCTTAATTTAGCTAAAGTTATCAACGCGTTCTACCCATCTTGCGATCTTCTATTATGGCTATCACTCTGTGTCCGCAATCTCCATTTAGTCACCACAATTTGCATGCGTTGGACGCATGCGATTACCGCAACTTCCATGTGTTGGACGCATATGATTACCCTCTGCGATTTCTTAGCTCATACATTTATCTTTGCGATTGCCTGGCTTCAGCGCATGTGTTTGTCTGCAATAGCTTATTTCAAACGCATACGTTTGATTCCTACGATAGCTACAAAAATAGACACTTTGGCATGGAGTAACGCATAATATTGGGGTCAATGAGGATTTAGATGCTAATTGACGCAAAACTCAATTTTTCGCAAATTCTAAGTATTATCACCGCGTTCTCTACTTATTAGCCCTCATGATTCTAAATAAAAGGCTTATAATAACTGGCATTTCTGCCAGTTATCAACACATCCCTTCCCAATTTCAATCGTCAACTCGAAAGGAGATGTGAAGACAACATACACCACCTTTGTGATACCTACTGTCCATCCTTAAACCAACTTATCAGATAACAAATATGTATATTACAATTAGCTTTTAATGAAAACTCCAAGAGTTTATACTAAATCATTCTTGACCCTAGCTAGACCAAGTGACTTTTCATAACCAGACTCAGGATTTCGCTTTGGGAGAGTGGCAATTTCAGACCTTGAATTGCACTTCCAAAATGTCCTTTTTTCGCTACCTGGGGGGGGGGGGGGGATAAAACATTAGAAAATGTGAGGTCAAAAGCCTAGTGAGTGGTATAATTTATAAGAAAATAAGTTTCCTTTGAAAATTCATTTTTGGAAAAAAAAAATCCACAATCAAGCATTCATAACACATAAAAATGTAACCCTCCTAATCTGGTACTGGCTTTTTCTAGCATGATCATGTGTTTTCCAAGTATTCCTGTTTATTCCCAATATGCAAGTTAAGGAAACAATTCACAAGTTCGAGGAAATAATTCCAATACTCACTTAGCCCGCCGAATGTGCACATATTGACAATATTCCGTTACTCGTGCTTAAGACACGCTAAAAATTTCCAAGGGTACAGTCCCAATTTTCCGTCAATTCATGTTATCCAGCAAAATCAAGGTAACACAATCATTCTAGCAAAACAATAGAGACCAATCAACAATAGAATCAATGTACAAATGTCAGGAAGACACATTTCCTGATCATGCCCATTTCCAAACATTACATATATATGTTTAATAGCGTATATACATACAATTCACAAATCATATGAAAGTAGGAACCACTCACAGTCTCTTATTGTGACTTTTCCTATTATCTTTCTCGAACGGTTCTTGGTCCTATTTTCTCGAATTCTACTTATTTCAAATAAATCCTAAATTAGTCAAATTTCTTAAATAAATCAATTTTGGTAATAAATATATCCTCAAATTGAATATTTTGACCTACCCATCTTAACTTACTAAAAAATAGGTTCAACTTCTGGAAATACAGCTTTTGAGGTAAATTGTGTAAGCTGGTGGGTGGTGTGAGCAGTCAACGTGCAAGATGGCTGTAAGGCTGCACGTAGATGGGCGACACTCCTCGCACAGACATGGCGCGACTCATACATGGCCATTAGGATGTGGGCAAGCGTGCATAAGGGACTGGGCAGTGTAACATGCGTGGGTATGAGCTCAACCATGCAATGTACGAGCTAATAGGCATCTGTATCGTCCAGGAGGCGCGCCTTGCGATGGAGCGTGCACACGTGCATACATTGTGCGCTTGTGCGCAAGGCGATGGCGTGTACGATGGGCGCCTGCCCTATGGACCAAATGACCTTTCTGCCTTCTAACGTGAATTCCTCACTCATCACTTCTTCAAATCAAATGGCCACCTAGGATCACCTAGTACACTTCCCTCTCAACACTTCTACACAGATTCTACTTGATTTGCATGAGTGAATTATGAGAACCAACGTCCCCTAATTTCTCTATTTATAGAAGTCCAAAAACCACCAGTGCTTGACACTGTTCCAATCTTGCATGTCTAGCTGCCTCCAGCATGCATGTGCCAATGCATCAACCTTGACATCTCTTTTCATGCTAGCTTAGTTGTCTTCTTCTTGCCTAGGTCAACGCATAACCTTCGTTTTGAAGTGTCATTCCCACATTTGCATGTTTTACCAATCGCCCACCTCATCCTTGGTTTAGCCACATGCTCAATTTGCTGTCAACCCAAGCTTGCTCCCCAAGTTTACTCAACTCGAGACATAACACCTCTTCCTTGGCTGTATACTTCACTCAACGTCTAGCCTCACTTGGATTAGTTAATCTTGATCCTACGTGACTAGTTCAAAGAAAGATGAAGGGATCCTTGGCCGCATAGTTCACTCAACGCCTAGCCTTACTTGGACGCAACCCTTATTTGGTCAACGTCTACCTCAATGCCGCCTTTGCGCCCAACGCCTAGCCTCACCTTTGACACATAGCCGTACTCTATGCCTACCTCATCTAGCCAATGCATCTCAACGCAGGCCTCCTTGCCTAAGGTCACCTAACCCTTGTTGTGCACGTCACCTTGTCCTCCTAACCTCAGACGAGGCTTGGCCAATGCATGGCTTCAACAGAAGGCCTCCTTTCTCTTGACCATCTCTTAGTCGTGCCCTTACCTACCTCAACACCTATATTGCTCTCACTAACCAAGAAATGCTTAGGCCACCGCACACCTCCTCAAGACTTCAATGCATGGCTTCCATACTTAGCCAAATTTTGCCCTTCTTACCCTTGCTTAACTACATCTTTACCTATTATCCGTGTGCTTGATAACCCCTAAGTATTTTCCTCCTTCTTCCACCATCCTCAAGCTTTCTTCTTATAATCTCAACTTATACTTATGCCTCTTTAATCTTAATATCCAAGTGTGGCTTGATTTTCCTTTAACAAGACTCGAGGGTTTATAGTTTTAGGGTCATTTAAAAAGTCTAGGTCTACGAGATATGCACCATATTTTCTAGGACAAATGGGAGATGTCTAGGTATAATGTATGCCTAGTTTATTGTATTAGCATACATTAATGTATTGTAATTGTTATATTTGGTATTTTGTACACCCCAATAGCTTTAGGACAAGTGGGAGATTGTTGGGAATTGTGTCCTAAATCTCATGGTTTATAATTTATAAACGAAATTCATTTATTTAATAAAATAAAGAGTTATTTTGTTTGACATTTAGAATTGTATAAATCAATCCAATAAACAAGATGTAATAAACTATTTAATGTAACTTAAATATGTATATGGTTGACATATAAGTGGATCATGTTTAAGTAATAAACTAAATGGTCTGTGGTATATGGGTATGGTCGGGTGCCTTATTCTGGTAATACTATGGATGCAACCCATTCTGTAATTGTTACAACGATTATAAAGTGTCACAAACAATTTGATCCTATTTATGTGGAAACATGTGAATAGAGGTATGCTATACAAAGAATTTTTATAAGACCGTACGACAAAATAATGTTTCTTTCTTTATAAGTCGTTATCTGAAAAGAATTGTATTTCACTAGGATGACCATAGGTAGCTTGACCTTAATCCTGAGTGAGTTATGAAGTCGTGTCTATGAGAGCAATCCTTTGATCTGTATGGGTGAGAGTGGCCAGATTCGTTGACTCAATTTGCCTACCATTTTGTGGATTTGCCTGAGTGGGGAGTTGGGAAGACAACTGCACGAAATGGAATTCACTCTTTCCTATTTTAAGGGAAAGTAGATGATTTTCTCCTTTAAGGGTTGATTCCGAGCGTGGAACAATAAGGCGCCTCATCCTTTCATCCTAGTGGTCTATAACTAATTGTTCTTTAGAGGGGTGGTACTTAATGAGTTATATATAACTATAGGGATAAAATGGTGATTTAACTCAACTGTAGTTATGAGTGATTCGTGAAGTTTCAACACATTATTGATTGGTTATATCCATAGAACAAAAATATATCTACAGTGTAAAGATTGTAACTGTCGGTCTTTAGTGGAGTGACCAGCAGTTAATGAATGTTGTTTAATTAATTAAAGAGTTTATTTAATTAATCTTGTATCATATGAGATTCTAATCTATAGGTTTATTAGATCCACTTGCTAGCTCAATAAGGATAAAACAAGGATAATTAGTTTTGGAATAATTTGAATTATTCGAATTATTTAAGGAACATTTTATATTAACGTGATTAATATAAAGTAGAATTTCTATTGATACCTTATAATACATAGTTAATTATAAATGTGATTTATAATCAAGACTATGTATAAGAGTATTAATATAATTTATATTGATACATTATAGTTAACTATATGTTTTGATACATTAATATAACTAATAAGAGAGATAAATATTTTAATGAGATTCAAATTGATATAATGTATATTGGTACGTTATAATATATAATTAATTAAAAATATGATTTATAATTAATACTATCTAATAAATTAGAGAAATATATTTGAATAAGATTCAAATATTAATTATATGAATGTGATTCATATAAATACTATAGGTTAAAATTAATATGGATAAGATTCGTATTAAAACTATAGGTCATAAGAGAAATTTGCATTTTAATGTGATTAAAATGCATATCATATGATTGTTTAACTAACAGTTGGTTAATTAATCATATGCTTATGTATTACATTATTTACAAAATGATATTATTATTTTGAACCCCTTATTATAGGGGAGTTACTATTTTTCATATAAGTGGGGAGTTCCCCTCTCCCCTCTGTATATCAATGACCTTCCTCACAGATAGTGGGGAATTGATGAGAACTGAAAAATCTCTCTAGAAAATTAATCTCTCTTAGAAATTCTCTTTGTCGTGCCTTCATCTTCTAAAACTCAAATTAGATCCCACAATCTAATTCCTTGTCAGAGAATAGCAGAGGCTCCAATTGGTAGTGTCTTGATCTTTTGGGAAGAAAGTTTGGTGTTCATGTTGTACTATTCGAGGGCAGAAGACACTGTTCGTTAATTCAATGGAGGAAGCTTAGTGAAGAAGAGATTTCTACAAGGGTAAGTTTACTTCTTCCCTTCCTCTTTAAAGCAACATGCTGATGGAACGAACACATGCGTAGTGGAAGGAAAAACGTATCTAAAGTACTCTAATTTGGTTAATTTCAAAGAATAAGTATGCAATTAAAACAAGTAGAAAAGAAAATAAGAGATACAACCTTTGTAGACTCAAGTCTTCTCCAAATTAGCTCCAATCTCCTCACGAACAGTTCATAGACCACTAGGGGAGTCTTTTCGACTATCCTCTAGCCTTAAAACAGAATGGTGGGATTCGGTGAATGACTAATTTAGAGAGGAAAGGCTAAGTATTTAAGAGGAAAAAAGGGTTGAGATTATCAAATAATCTCATAAAATCTCCCTTGGCCAAGAAGATTAAAATCCATTAAACTCTTCCTTTTAAAATCCATTTCATGCAAAACATGCAACTTTGAGTTTGATGAGAATTTGATACTAAAAAATTCACTAACTCTACTAAAGTCCTGTAGTTGCACTCCCCTCACTGTAGATATATTATGTCGACTCGATATGACCATGATTAATAAATTAACTGTTCAATAATGACGGCTGGGTCAAAAGTTGTTTTACCTTCGAGATTACATCTTGCTCCTCAAGTCCCACTGATCCTTTAATGAACAAATGGTTTGTGATCCAATCACTAAACCGAGTCCCTCTCGGGCCAATGAGAGGTTGGGGTCCCTTATTCAAGACCTAAAGTTAGCACTTAAGTGAACAACCTCTGTACTATCCCTAAAAGTGGGTAGGAGTGAATTCCGTTTTGCACCCTATGTCTCTAACTATCTACCCAGTCTTACCCTTGAAATGTGAGACTTATTGAGTCGGCGATGTTGAGCCAACCCTCACCAAGGTAAATTTAAGGATAATCGAATAAACTGGAGTTCATAGTTAGCTCAGGATTAAGGTTAAGTTACCTAGGTCATAACTTTAAGATAGTCAGTCTTAAACAGTAAACAACGTTATAAAGTAAGAGTGATTTATTTCTTGGTTTGATCTTATGCAAACTCATTGCATAGGACGCCCTGTTCCTCATGTAAATACTGTTGGAAATTTCCTAAACTCGCAGTTTGTAAATTTTATTAACATATTCTATTTATCAATAAAAATGTTGAGTTTTTTATTCAATACATTATTATTGATATTGCATCCTTTTATGAAAATCCAATAAAACGAATCCATGGCTGTAATATGAATACTTTAACTTTATGTGGCGACATAAAAATGGATCAAGTTTTAGCATGTAGGCAAAATGGTCTATAAGTATACGGATGAGATTGGGTACCTCATCCTGGTGACACTATTGGATGCGACCCATTTTGTATACTGATACAAATGATGTGATATGAAAATCATTCATGTAGAGACATGTGAGTGGGGGCATCCTCTGCAATGAGTTTGCATATGATCGGACCTCGAAATAATAACTTTTCTTTATAATAACCATTTACTATTAAAACTGACTATCTTAGACTAAATGACCTAGAATAACTTGATCTTAACCCTGAGCTAACTATGAACTCCTGTTTATTTGGGATTATCCTTTGATCTGCATAGATGAGAGTAGTCCAATAGTACTACTCAATAAATCTCCCATTTTAGGGATAAGATCGGATAGACAGTTGGGGACATAGCTTTGCATTATAGAATTCAATCCTACTCGATTTAGGATTAGCAGATGGGTTGTTCTCTTAAGCATTGATGCCTTATCTTGAACAATAGGGCCCCGCCCTCTCATGGAAGAGATGGTTATGATTTATAAGTTGGACTATAAATCAATTGTTCAATGGAGGATCAATGAGAGCCTAAGAAGCAAGATGTAGGGGTAAAACGGTAATCTTTGACCCAGTTGTAAATACAAACGACCTGTGAAGGATTGACTTACTAATTATGGTTAAAATGGGCAAAAAGATATCTACAGTGAAGAGTGTGCAACTATCGAGCTATAGTACAATGTCTTAGTAGTTAACGAATAGTAATTAATTCAGTTTAAAGAGTTTAACCAATCAATTACAAGTCGTTGGAGCTCATGATCTGTAGGTCCATAAGGTCCCTCTACTAGCTCATAATTTGGATTAGTAAATTGAGTAATCTTGATGAGATTTGAAATTAGGGTTTAGAATTTGAAATTTTCAAATTCAAATAGGGTTTCTACTCATTGTATTTGATACAATTGAAATGTTTAATTTTATCAAAATTAAACGAAATTGGAGGATCCGTTAATGTTTAATTAATTAGTTTTATTTAAAAATTAATTAATTGAATTAGTTTATATATATATATATATATATATATATATAACTAGTAAATCAAATTAAATTATTTTATTTAAAAAAATTGGTTTTAGAAATCAATTTTTGGAAAACTAACTTGAAAATAAAACCCATAGTGGAGATTTCCAAGGTGCAAGGCACCTTATTCACCAATTCCATTTTCTCCATAAAGTAGGAGCTGACCTTCATGCAAGCTATGAATTTGCATGATGAAAGATTTATAAATTAAAGTACTGGGCTGGATAATTAGTTTAAGCTCTCAAGAACTCCTTCAAGAACTCTGCAGAAATCAAAACCCTCTTCATATCTTCATTATATCCAGCTCAATTTAATGTTTCCACCACACAATCCTTGCAAGAGAATAGTAGAAAAGATCTTTGTGGTGGTCTACTTGTAGATTGAAGGAATTTTACGTGGAACTCAGCTGGTGTTGAAGAGGATTCATCAAAGGTATTGGGTTCAACAAACCTTTTTCTGTAATAGTTACTTTGAAGCATATTTTAAACTCAAATTAAGTATAATTAGAGTGCTTAGTGATTCTTATTTTCTCCGTTGCATGTTAATATACTCTATCAAATACATGAACGAATCAAGATCACTTCGTTTATAGCACTTTACGAGAAATTGTAACAATTATAGAGTGGGTCGTATCCGATAGTGTTACTAAAATAAGGTACCCAATCTTATTCGTATACCATAGACCATTTTGGCTATTTTCTGAACTTGATCCACTCTTACGTCTCCACATAAAGTGCAAGTGTTTATATAATAGCCATGGATCTTTAGTTTATGGATTTATTCTTCTTTCTAAAATGAAATGAGCAATTCATACATACAATAATAACTTTATTGAATAAAACTTCATTAACATCTTTATTGATAACATAATAAGTTTATTGTTTACAAATCACGAGTTTTAGGACATAAAACCCAACACATGCTTATAAGGTTTTTATGTTTCTTATCCATTTCTTATTATGTATGAAACTTGTAAACCCTGAACCCTATTTTCCCTACTTAAGTATGTTGATTAGTACGTTAATTAAAATTAAGTAAAAGCTAATAATATGTTGTAAGGAAAGCTTAAAGATGGTTAAGAAGAAGGAAAAGTTCTAAGTATTAAGAAATAAGGCTTTTGAGTAGCAAGGTCAAGGTGAGGGCCATGCTAGCCACCATGCTAGACGATGGCAAGAAGAGATACTATGGTGTTAAGCAAGGAAATGGGTGCAAGATGTGCCAAGGCAACCGTTGCCTAGTTGGAGCATGCATCCAAGGCTGCTATGCAATGATAAGAAGATGGTGAGCCATGCTTTAGTTTAAGAGGTGACCATAGCTTAATCACCTACTGAAGAGGGCCAGCTATTAAGGTTAGGAGAATTAGACCCACTTAGTGAGTGAGTTGTCAGCCTAAAGATGAATTCTAAGCATGCAGCCTCAGCTATTAAAGGAAGGCCTCAGTTCAAGGGTTCGATTTGAGCAAACTATTTGTTCTATTGAGGTGATTTTAGAGCCAATTGAATGAGTGTTGAGTACAGTTGAAGTTTAGGGCTTTCGAAAGTAATCTCTTAAGAATTCAAGGTGAAATATGAAGAAAACTTCAAAAAGGTCAGGCTCTTGGATGAATCTAAGCCAGTGGAGAAGATTGAAGGTTTCCAACCAAGAAAAATTTAGAGCTCAAATTTTAATGTAAGTGAGTTAAGACATTTTTAAACATTTGTAAAAGGATTTGTTCCAAGATAAGTTATGATAAATTAGTTATTCGAGCTTAAAGTTTATTTGAAAATTTGGTTAAACAAGCAGGTAGCTACAACCATTCAGCAAGCAAGCAGATAAACCCAGATAGTCTGTAGGCGCTCATGAGGGGTTGGTTAGGCGTAAGACATGCGTTGGGTTGGGCGCAAGGATGCGCTGATGTGCCTTAGACAGTGCGAGCGTGTGCTGAAGTTGTGAGTGCAAGGGAGATGTTGTGTGGGCATCAGTATGCGGCTGGTTGAGTGCCTAGGACATGCGTTGGCACATGGGTTAAAGCTTGATGGCCGCATGGTTTAACCTTAGTACTTAAAGATTTTCCTAAGTGTTGGTCACATAGAAAGGGTTAATGCCAATAGGAAGGGCTTATCAACCCTAGGAGGAATGCCTAACTCTATGAGTGACAAACTAAATGTTTTCTCAATGTTTTAGTAACTCATGTTTTATGACTCATGTTAGCTTATTTTAAATAATGATTCCTAAACAAACTAAGTTTTAAAAAGCTATTAATGCATACTAGCTAAAATAAAAAATTCACAAGGCATGTTTAAGTATTTATGTGCTCTATTTACACAAGGCATGCGTTAGAGGTTTATGCTTATATGTTAAAGATGTTAAAGCTCATGTTCATGTTACTATGCCTTCAAGTATAAATGTTTCAATGAATGATTTTTTTGATGAACATCTTATAGTCGATATTGAACGACTAGGAGAAGGTATTTGAGCTTAGTACCTAAAGTATGACGATACTTAGTTATTACCACGTGCACGTAGGTAGAATTGACGTTGGTTGTATTGAGGACACTCCACGCCAACTAAGGTATGATGTTGAGAGATTGAGCAGAAGGGTTCCCTCTCAATTAAAGGGTTAAGTTAAGCAATGTTTTCAGCTATGTATGTTATATTTTAAGAAAGTTTTAAGCATGAGTTTCTTGGCAATTTTTTGTTTAAAGCATGGCGTCTATGATTTAATAGTCTCTCACGGGGTTAATAGCTCACTTGTTTTAAATGTTTTTCCCAGGTAGTGGTCAATTCCCTAGAGGTTAACTACATTGTTACTTTGCCACTTAAGGATGCCTGTTAAAGATGAAGGAAAAGAGAAGTTTTAGGTGTTTACTTATAAATGTCTGTACATATGTGTGCTCATGTTAAGGACTAGTGTAAAGTGTTGGGACCACTAAGCTTTGTTTGTGTTTGTAAAATGTTATTATGTTTAAAGTTGAGCTCTGGTGTTACTGATATGGTTTTAAGTTCATTAGGCATACTATATGTTATAAATGTATTTATAGGTTTCCTAATCAAGTTAAGGATGTCAGTTAGGCAGTAAGTGCCACAAAAGAGTTGGTAACTGCTACCGTCACATTCTCTTTCGGATTAAAAGGGTAATCTGGGAGGGGGGTATGGTAAAACTTCTCTCTATTTTTTCTATTTTCAAAGTTGGAAACCAAATGCATTGCGTTCACACGCTTCTACGAGAAATCCGATTCCTTTGAAATCTATGTTGATCATATTGTTTTTGGAGGGATGTCTCAGAAGATGGTTGATATTTTTGTAGAACAAGTGAAGAAAGAGTTTAAAATGAGTATGGTAAGTGAATTGACTTACTTTCTTAGGTTTCAGATTAAACAACTTGATGAAGGTATATTTATCTCTCAAAGTAACTATGCTAGAAGCATTGCGAAGAAATTTGGGCTTGGAAAGGCAAAAATCAAATGAACTCCAGCTCTAGCGCCCACTTACTCTAAGTTGTCTAAAGATGTGCATCAAAATAGTGTTGATAAAAGCATATATAGAAGTATTATTGGAAGTTTACTTTATCTCACTACCAGTAGACAAGATATTGTTTTTGCAGTTGGAGTTTGTGCTTGATATCAATCCTGTCCCACATCTAGTAATCTTCTTGATGCAAAGAGAATAATCAAATATATCGGTGCGACTAGTGATTATGGGCTATTATATACTTTTGACACAAGAAGTTTTCTTGTTGAGTACTGCAATGCTGATTGGGCTGGGAGCTCTGAGGATAGAAAGTGCATTTCAGGAGGATGATTCTTTTTCGAAACAATCTAATATCTTTGTTTAGCAAGAAAAAAATGGTTTTCCTTATCTACTGTAAAAGTCGAATACATTTTCGTAGGTAGTTATACGTAATTGATATAGATGAAACAAATGTTAAAAGAATATGATGTTCCACACGAAGCAATGACTCTTTATCATGACAACCTTAGTGCGATCAGTATTTCAAAGAATCTTGTTTAACATAGTCGAACTAAACATGTTGATATTGTGATCTAGTTAAAAATAAGCATATTGTTCTTGAACACGTTCAGAATAAAGATCAACTATTAGAAATTTTTACTAAGGCCTTGGATACAGCTTAAATTTGAAGACTTAAGAGAAAGTTTGGGCCTTTGCAAAATTAATTAATAGAAATTAACAAACCTATATTGTTTTTGGGAGGTTTGGACCATGGATTTAAACAAGCCCATTAATTGTACTTAGTTGGCGGCCCCCTGATATGCTTAATGATATGGTTAATTTAAATTTGAAATTAAGTTGGTGGCAGTTATTAATGAAGTGCTAACTGCCTTCAACATGGTTGTTCATCGTTTTTCCTACATTGCACAAATTACCTGTATGCTATGTTTTTCTTATTGTATTTTCATGGTAGTGAATACTAAGAAGAAGACTTATGTTTCTGAACAAAAAATGGTTCGTTTCAAAGAGAAAGAAAATTGAAAGAAGATTGTTGAAGTAGATGTTTAAGCAACTACAACCAATGCTTATGAGATTTTAATATGATGGGTTACATTCTCCCTCAAAAGATAACCTAGCTGCTTCTCGCTCTGTGAAGTGGAAGAGATCAAATGTCACTTCTCTTGTCTCTGCTAAGAGGAAGATTATCTTGTTATTTACAATTTCCTTGACTATGGCTGACTTGGTGGGATTAGGTTAGACTATCTTGGCCGACTCAAATAAGTCATCTTTTAGTAGTTCTTCTGAGTCTAAACAATATTATTGTGTTGTGAGTCATGTTTCTAAGCAAACAAAGGTTTCTGATCATGGTGAACCCTCAAGTAAAGGAGGTAGGGTTTCTGAACCATCTATTGTCGGCAAACCGAATGTTGTCTCTACCATGTAAATTAGTCCTATTGCTGAGAATATTCATGTCTCTATAACTAACTTTAATGTTCCTTTAAATGTTGTTAGTCTCTTAGAATTGATTGTCGTGTTATGCATGAGTCTGAGTTGTGTTCTAGTGGTAATATTGAAGTGAATGTATCTGGTACTGAACCTATTGAGTCAACTTTGTTATTGTCTATGTGTGAAGAACAAAGTATTGTTGAAAAATCTATTGAAATTGAATCAATTCAAGACGTTGATGGTGGTTTAGATAAAATTGATGTTTTAATTAATCAAGTACTTGAAGAAACTGTTGATTTATTAACCATTGGATGAGAATATTGAAAAAGTGTTAAAAGAGAGAGGTGAGTGAGAAAGAGTAGATGTTGATAATTATTAGCTTAACAAGGGGAAGAGTTCTACAAAACTCTCAGTTGATTGAGTCAGATTCTTCTAGTAACAATGATATGCCCTTAAGCCAAATGTTGTCCAAATTGAAAAATGTTGCAAAGGATGCGAAGACTAGTTTTGAATCTTCAAACGAAAATTCTGATGGAAAGGTTTTTGAAAATTTGTCTGAGTCTTCTAGAGCCTGGGGGCTGATAAGCAACATTGATGATGAGTCGAAAAAGGTCTAAGAGCTAGTCACTCGTGCTTCTGCTCGGGGTCAAAAGAAAAAGGCAAATCCTGCTATTGTTCCCCCTATCCCATTTGATGGTGTTTCTTTTCACTTTGAGGAAAGTGCTTTCTTTTTTAAGTTTTTTATCAAGAGAAAATTTTTTTTATTGAGAAGTTGGTAGAAAGGGCTCAAACATGTCTTGACATCATGGAGCTAATTGTCAAAGTTGATCTAATGAAGACTGTATTAAACCTTGGTTCCTATCTTTCTAAACTTGTAAGAGAATTTATTGTGAATCTCTCTCCTGCCTTTGATGATGCCAATTCTCCTGTCTTTCATAGAGTTCATGTCAGAGGTCACAGATTTGTGTTTACTACTAGTCTTATTAATAAGTTTCTTGATAGGATTGATCCCCGTAACACTCAAGAGTTGCGTCTTTCTATGAAAGAATTGGTTTTTGAATTGATTGGAAGTTTGAAGAATGCTTGGCTAAGACTAGACAACTTGGTTCTACTGAGCTCAGTGCTAAATATGTTGTACTATTTTGCATTGGAATTGCAAATTTGTGCCCTTCTTCTAACCACTCTGGTCTATTAGTTGCTCTGGCTACTTTATTATTTCAAATTGGTAAGGCAACTCCATTTGATTATGGTGCTTTTGTCAATGGTCAGTTACGAAGACACGTTGGTTCTCAGGCTTTGCATTTACCTATTCCTTTTTCATGGCTGATCTTTGGAATTCTACTATCCCAGAAGCTTGATTAACTCACAATAGATGAGTTCATTGGTACCAATCCGAGATTGTTGAATTTTAACTACAAGCTTTTTTAGGGCCATCATGTTTCAGACTTTGTCATTGGTACCAATCCGAGATTGTTGAATTTGCTCCCTTCTTCTTCTAGTACTATTGATGAAGCTTCAAGTGTTGACTTTGTCATGTCTTCCTTTGGCCTCCACCTTCTGCACTTCCTATCTGAGGGTCTTAAAATTCTTAATGATGTTATTAATCATGCCTCTGATCGAAAGCGTGAGATTACTGCATTGTTGACTTTGATGAGACAGGTTGCTGATGATCTAGATCAAGTTAGGTCTTCTTCTTGATATTTTCTTTAAGTTAGAGGGAGAGATAGTGTTGTTGTCTCTGTGTGTCCTGTTTGGACTGATGATTGGATGACTGTAGCTGCAAACATAAGGTTTAGTGTTTGGGCTATTGTTGTTTTTGTTTCCTTATCTTTTGTCTTTGATGGGTTGATTTGTTATTATTAGCTCATACTGGTTTTAGTTGGTTGTTTATTGTTTTTGTTGGGTTGCTGACTTGTTTTTATGGAGCTTTATTACACGAATTAAGAGTTCTATCTACTCTTGTTAATTGTTGATATGGATTGGATGAGTATGATATGTCTTGTCTTAATAATATCTTAGCCAAATGGGGGTTTGTTAGAAATGTGATATTGGCTAAATATATTTGTTTCATTTTTCTAGCGTTGATTCATTGGCCTTTTAGGAGTTGTCTTTGTTTTTGTCTCTAGTGAATCTTGTCTCAAAGATTATTCTTCTAGATGCCAAATCTGCAGAATATTTCTTTCCTTAATTATCTTATTCTACCGAACATTTTATTTGAGATGTTTTCCTTTTTGGTGACTTTCCAATTTTATGTGGGGACATTTTCCATATTTCAATTGTGCTATTTAAGTCCAAGATGTACTCATGCTAGGGTTACTGCGTCAATTTTTTGTGAGATTATTATGTGACCTTTAAAGACTACTTACAACATTACATTGTTTTCAAGTAGAAGTTCTTGAGTTATTTGTGGCGACGTGTTTTTCACATGTTCTTACTTTAATTCACAGAGGTTGATTGGTCTTAGGACGAGCCTAAGACTTTGTTCATCGAGAAGGATTTCTGAAGCCTTAGGGGGAGCCTAAGGTATTATTCATCGAGAAGGGAGTTCTCAAGCATTACTGGGATCCTATGGTGTTATTCATCAAGAAGGGAGTTCTTAAGCCTTAGGGGCCTAAGGTGTTATTCATCGAGAAGGGAATTCTCAAGCCTTATGGGGAGCCTAAGGTGT
Organism: Benincasa hispida; assembly: GCF_027475165.1. Lineage (NCBI taxonomy): Eukaryota > Viridiplantae > Streptophyta > Magnoliopsida > Cucurbitales > Cucurbitaceae > Benincasa > Benincasa hispida. The sequence goes on from NC_143480.1 coordinate 74,390,235, forward strand.
TACATCAAGAAGGGAGGTCTCAAGATTTAGAGGGAGCGTACGCTCTCATGTGAAAGAAGATCACAAGTAGAAGGAAAGATATTATCAAGTGAGAGAGAGTGTCACACACTTAGGGGGAGCCTACGTGTTTTATCACTAATATTCACATACTTAGGAGGAGCCTAAGTTCAAGAGAGAGGGAATCTCACATCTAGGGGGAGCCTAGGTGATCAACTAAGTCGGGCTGTATGGGTGTTACTGTAATCGTTGTTACTTACAGATAAGTACGACGTTGTAATTGCCTAACTTATGTATATTAGTGGAATATCTTTCTCGGACATACTGCCCCCAGACGTAGGTGGTTTATCATCTAATTGGATTACCAATCTCGATGTCTTTATTTTTTATTTACTCTCTGTTGTTTTACTGTTGTTTCTGAACTTGCTAGGATGTCGGTTGAGACAATCATATAGAGAGCGAGTAACTACTTATATCTTAGATTGATTAGCATGATGCTATTTAGTCCTACTTATATCTTAGAAAGTAACCAATAAAATAGTTCAAGTGTGATTTGGGCTAGAGTAATGTAAATATTAATGAAAGTTGTGAGAGATTATATCTAGTTAAGTATTAGCCTTTACAACAAGCATGATTGGTACCACATTACAACCACAATTCATCTTATGTTATGAACCAGGTTAAACTTCTATATGGGCTTGGTTTTTAAGCCTCCTTAGAAGTTTAAGTAATTTTATTTATATTTATATGACTAATTATATCTTGGATTAATTAGAAAGTTGCTTTTTGGTCTTAAGACTTGGCTTATGTCTAAGGTCACGTGACATAATCGTTAGGCTCCTTAGTCCTACATTACCTTGTGAACTCTAACAAATTGTCTTAATTTTTTCAGCATTAGGACTCAAGTAACATGTTAGTTTAAGTGGTCGACTTAAAATAACAAGGTAATTCATTAAATTCAACTAGAAAAATAACATGAGGAAGTGGTGGCAATGCAAGCATAAATATATAATAATAAATACAACATTTTATGTGAAAATAAATTCCATAATTAAGTACAAAATGAATTTAAGTTGAAATAAAACAACAAAACAAAATGTAGGACATCTAAAAAAATCGGAATACAAAGTTATTTAACCCATATGACAATATTTACACTCTTTAGGGATGGTCTTTTAGCTCGATTCAACCTCTTTCATGAAGAATTCTCACTTACAATAATTCTATCTCATGGATTGGAGTTGACATAAAAGTCACATCTTTTGTAAGCCCTCAATCCTTTTACTTCAACTTAAAGTTAGGATTTCAAATTGAACTTAGAAAGTCTTGGGATGGGAATTGGATAGAAAGGTGGTCTACGGGTGGAGCTTGCATTGGAATAAAAGAAGGAAGAGTAAAATTGGTTAAGTATTAGTAAGAGGGGATGAGTTCGGCACATGTCGCGTAGGAGGTTGGGAATTTGATTTAGTCTTTGTAGGAAAAGAGTATGACTTAACCTCTTTTGGGAGTATGAACAACTTCAGCTCATCATAGGTTGGACGCTTGGTTGGGGCATATTAAGCTCATAACTTGTGGACAAAGAAAATACTCATCTTGGGTAAGGGTAGTCATTCAAATTGAAAAACTGAACCAATTGTGAAGCCAAATCGAAATCGAACTGAATTAAGCTAGAAGCCAAATTCTGCGGTTCAATTCGGTTTTATATAATTTTCAAACCAAACGGCATGATTCAAACTGAATGTAAAACTGAACGGAACCAGTTAGTTTTTTAATATATATATATATATATATATATATAAACTTAGCTATTTTGGGTTAAGTTACCATCCCCTCCCCCCCAACTTCATCTTTGACCGATAGTTCTCCTTTCCATCCGGCATCCACTTCTAGCTTTCCTCTCGATCTTATGACCTCGTCGCTCGTCTCAGACTCAGAACTCTCTGATATCCCCGATCGCCCCCACTTCCAAATCTCTTACTAGTCACACGACAGTAGACCCTCTACTTGTCAGATCTCTCACTCGACGTCGACAGTCATCCTCCGGCTCGTCTAAGACTCAGAGACTCTCCACTCATCGGATTTCTCACTTGATAGTTGACCCTCCAGTAGATCTCTCACTCGAGAGTCGACCTTCTGTGGATCTCTCACTTTCAATATGGCGAAATTTCAAAACATAGAAATTTATAAAATAAGAAAAGAAAAAAAAAAAAAAAGAAGACCAAGTCCTGAAAATCGAGCCAAACAAGCGATTTGTTTCAACTTAAATTAATAAATTTTAAAAATTTGCGGATTCATTCGGTTTAAGCCCTAAAATGAATATAAACGAACCATGAACACCTTTAATCTAGGGAGATTGTGCAAGTACAACAATTGCTTCCAGTTACCTCTGGGAACATTGGATACATGCTTTGATCAAGGAAAGGACCACCTGGACGCATGCTAAGATAAAGGAGATCACCTTGGACGCATCTAAGGTTAAGAGTATATGGTAGGACATAGGAGGAAAGACTAGGGATGGAATCTTGAAGGGTTAAAACAAAGACTCACCTCTTCATGTTGATGCATAACTTAGGTGTTGAGAGTGGCCTTGAGCACACAACCTATGTAGGTGCTTTGGACACACAATTAATCCTATGATGGCACATGTCTTAGATATTAGGAAGTAGGCTTGGACGCATACTTGCACACTAAGAAAGGTAACCATGCCTATACACTTAGAAGAATGGACCAAAGCTAAGCCACGTGTTAAGAAGCCAAACATAAGAGAGAAAACATATCTGAAGATAACTTATCACTCCTTGGACGCATAACCATAAGGAGCTATCCTTGGTGGTGTACTTTGGGAAAAGGATGCATGGGATGAATAACATAGGAAGGACCTTTTGAATGCCTACTTAAGGAGAAAGGAGGAATGGTGGGGTATACCAACACTTAAGAGAGGAAGCCATGCATTAAGGAAACTAAGGAGATAGGACGAGGGTAAACCACATTCTAGGTAAGGGACCTTGGACGCATGGCTTAGGAAGTTAATCTTGGGGGTCTACTTTAGAAGGTGCACCAGATGCAAGTGTTCATAAAGAGCAAGTGAATTGGTCTTGAGTGCATAAAGGTGGATCATATGTTGAACTTAAAGGACATATGCGCTCAATTGGTGAATTGTTTGGGGAGGAAGGTTAAGTTGACAGCTGGAAGTTGGAGGTGGCTAAATTAGAGATGATTTTACTAAGTCTAAGGTGGAGGTGGTTATGTTTAAAGTAAAGAGAACCATGCAAAATCTGGTGCAAAATCTGGTAAAGACACCTCGAGAGAGTTGAAGAAACATAGGCATGTAGGCAAGGAGGAGCTGGCGCTTGGAAGTGGACTTTGGATAAGTATAAATAGAGGGAAATGAGAGCTTAGTTCCATCTCACTTGAGCAAAATCAAATTTTTTGGAGTCAAATTAAAGATAATTGAGTGTAGAAGAGACCCTGGGCTGCGATGGAGTTTTAAGGCTGGGAAGATTGGGAATTTCGATAGAGTGGAAAAGGTCAGGATAGAGGTGGATGCAGGGGGGTTAGCCAACACATCTTGCCGCCTGCTCACATCCGCTTGACACAAGCCCCACATCGGCACGTGCATCACCTAGCCACAGCGCATCCTTAATCGACGCAGCGTACACACGAGGAAATGACAAGCGTTGCATGCCTGTTTACAGGCCTCAACTCGACAGAGCTCTGCATTTGCGCACAACACCATCAGCGCATGCCTGTGAGTGTGGCCACTTGATCGTTTTGTCTTGCATGCCAAATGCCCTTCAGCGTGCGTGCATGGCTACGTTGCTGCCCAAGGGTTGCCAAACGCATAGTTGGGCCTCAATTTGAGTTGGTGAGTGGAATTTAGGACGAATTAGGTATTTTAAGGATATTCTAGCCCAAAGTGGAGTAAATTTTTAATTCTATGTTAATTTTCGAATAATTCAAGGCAAGTTGGAATTTAGGAGGAACTGGAGATCAAATTAGAGACTGGGACAACTTGGAGATGGAGGAATTGTTGCAATGATTGTGAATGGTTTTTTTTCAATTGTTTTGGTCAATAAACTATTATATGGTATTATATAAGTACGGTTTAGAAATCTGACATGATCTTTTTATGTGATTTTGTGGGAATAATCAAGAATCATTGATTTTCTATTGGGTTTTGATTTTGGATTTAGATACATATATTTTATATATGATTTGCATGAAAGCATGCTTTATAGAGAAATTTATTTACTATTTCCAAATAATTTCTATGGAAATAATGATTTATTGGTTTGGATTGAAATTTGTGGTTTTGGTTGGGAAACTTAAATTTTACTATGGTTTGATGGGAATGAATTTCAAACTACTGGAGACTAGATAATGTACCCTGATTGTGTTAGCGTGTCTCACATCTGATGGGATATTGGCAACATATACACATAAGACGAGTTGTATTGGGTACATGGTTGGTATGGTTTTTGGTACTTGGATATGGTTTGTGTAGATTTTATTCATAGATATATTTGGAAGAAAATTTGTGATCATGCCATACTACTATTTATTATGTTTTATCAGTTGAAGCCCACGTTTTAGAACTTATTTGGATATTCTGGTATTCTGTTGTTAGTTTACGTTTAAAATGATTTTATAAATGTTTTCAAAGGAAAACTCTATGTTTGTATTAAAACACCACTCACTAGGCTTCCTAACTCATTATTTTTGTTTTTATTTTCCCCTAGGTAATGGTAAAGAGTTTCAGTTGCCATTCGAGGTTGAGGTTTGCCACACCATGAGGTTGTCTTATTTAGTTAATTCTTTTATCTTATGGTTTAGGTCGTCTGTAGTAAAGTTCAAGTGGTTGTAAATATAAGTTGAATAAACATTAAGTTGGTTGTAATAAAATAATTGACTTCGAGTTAAGTTATTTTATTATGAATGATTGTTAGGTATAGCTATAAAAATTGTTGGGTCAACCAGGTTAGGCGGATAGTAAATGTCATAAAAAGGTGGTATTTTTTGTCTTCACACCTTTTTTTAGGTGAAAGAGGTAAACCGGGTTGTGATATTTTTAGATGCTCTTTCGTCTTTGAAGTATTTGAAGCTTTTTTTGTCAGTTTGGAATGTGAAAATGGCCTCAAGGTTCTTTCATTCCTGGAACGAGGATGTTGTATATTAGGCTCCATATGTGTGGGTAATCATCAAAATAACTGCCCATTCCATGACCCTTAACTTTTTTGAGTGAAATATATAAAAGCTCAAGATCTTGAAATCAACACATTCGTTTTAGCTCTAGAATTTCAATCGAACTAGTGATCTAGGCACAATGTGGCTCCATTAGATTTTAGTTTGTGGTGAAATATGACCCTATTAGAGGCAGGAAAAAGAACATAATTTCAACACTTTATCAAAAGTTGATTAGTTCTTAATAAAAGTATTTAGCCGTGAATACATAATCACAATATAACCTCAACTAAGGATATTTTTATTTTTACTAAATTATTACCATTTAGATACACATTTCATTCCAACTATACATGCTTGGATTCATCCATGAACTAATCATAAATTCAAGTAAAACGCACAATCGACGAGCCATAAGAACGACGGACTTCAAGTGTATAATGGAATATGTTTTAAGTATGTTCTAAAATTCGTTTGATTTAACTTTCTAAGTTTTTACTTTTAAAAATGAGTCATTCTAAAAAAAAATTGAAGTGTTTTGACAATAATTCGAAATAATTTTTAAATCACTTTTGTAGAACTATAACTCTTGCTTCAAGCTATGCTAAAATCTTACTCTCTCTGTTATTTTTTTTCATATTTGAGTAGTTACCTTAATCAGATACAATAAATTATAGAATAAATAGACACCAAGAATACAATAAAGGAAAATGTGAAACTTAGAAACCTGGGGTTAATTTTGTATATATTATTAAATAATTAGCTTAATCATGATACAATGAATTACATAATAAATAGTAGGGGTGTGCATGAGTCGGGTTGGAGGCATTTTGTAGACCAACTCGAAAATTCGGGTTCACTTTAAATGAACCCTATCGGTTCATTATTGAAGGTTCAACCCAACCTAACCTAATCCAATCCAACCCAAAATTTCTAGGTTGAGTCGAAATGGGTCACCGGTTTTTTTTTTTATTTTAAATTTTGATTGTCATATTCTTTTTTAACATATATATATTTATATATAGTTGGGTCGGATCGGATCAACCTAACCCTAAACAAGAGTAACCCAATACCCGACCTGAAATTTAATTTTTTGAATATTTTTTTAACTCAACCCATCCCAAAATAAAATCTAACCAAACCAAATCCTTACGGTTTGGGTTGGGTAGTCCAGATTGGTCGAGTTATCGGGTTTTTTGAACACCCCTAATAAATAGACACCAAGAGTACAATAAAGGAAAATAACATAAAAGAAATGGTTCTTGCAATGGGTAGCACCTGTAAGGTTAATAATTAAGTACATAACTATATTTTTAAAAAATTGCAAATGCACCAAAATCTATCAGTGATATACTCTATCATTGACAGACTCCTATTATGGGTATGATCTATCACGTATAGATTTTGATAGTTGAATCTAAATTTGTTATATTTGCAAATCGTTTTGTATTGTGCTATATATGCAAATATTTTGGGATTGATATCTGACTATCCATACATAAATCATTATAAAAGTAATAAATTAGATTAACAAGCGAAAGAGAACTTAACCCAATGGTAATAAACATAATCATCCACTCTAGAGATTGGAAGTTCGATCCCCAATTTCACGGTTATAGTATTAAAAGCAATAAATAAGTGAGTATAGCTCAACTGACAAACATATCTATTAGTGATAAAATAATTGTATTCTAAATCTCTCCTATCCTATTTTGTATATATATATATATTTTTGGAAAAATAAAGCAATGGGTTATTCCTTTGTTGAAAAGGTCAATAGAACATATTTTAGTGTTAATAGGGAATAATAAGCAAGTGTCATCGCCTTTCTCATGGTTAATAGTTTGATTTTGATTTTTCCTCCCAAAAAAAAAAAAAAAAAAAAGTTGGATTTTGATTCGCACAATTTTGCAGTGTCCATCAACAATTGGAATGAGAGAAACGTAACATTTGATCTTTTACAGGAGGCATATATGCCTTCCCCACCTTTATTAAACTAAAACTTTGTTTAGGGTTACTAAAAAAAATCAAATGAGGAAGTTAAATGGTGTTTGATAAATTTTATTTTTAAATTAAAAAAAAAAATTAATTATGATGTTAAATAAAATTAATATTAATTTATGAATCAAAGCAGATTTATTATTTTGATTATTTTCACATTGATAATTAATTTATAATTTATTATAAGAGAGATTTTAAAAAATAGAAAAATAAGGGAAACTATTTACACAAAATAGTAAAATTTAATCATTTTACACTTCTATTTGTTTTTATCATTGATAGATACTGATAGATTTCTATCACCTCTATCAATAATAGACTTCTATCAGTTTCTATCACTGATAAACACTGATAGAAGTCTATTAGTGTCTACCATTTTTTTGTTATTTTTGTAAATAATTTGATGTTTTTCTATATGGGAAAATTTTTCTTATTATAATATATATTTTTTAAAGTTTTAAATGATTTGAATTTCAAATTATTTTGTTTAATCTTAAATTATTGATAAAAGTTTAAGAATAATAATTGTTATAAAAAATCAATTAAAATTTAAAAATATATGTGAAAATATATGTGAAAAAAATATATTAATATGAAAGAATATTATTATAATATATTTATACAAGGCTAAGAAATTAACCTATTTTTAGAAAAGCTTAATCTAAAAACTACTACTATCAGCTTTCATGTGTTAATTAGAATTTAAAAAGTGATTATGTTAGATTATTTAATAATTTGATTTACAAAAAGAATAAAGATGATTAAGATTTATATAAAATCTACAATAGCAAATGCAATCTCAAATGTACTTAAGAAAAAGATGGTTTTAATTAACCATATTTGGGTTGCTATATATTGATATGATGGTTGATAGTACCAAATGTTATGTACTATTTTATGTCCTTTATTTAGACTAGCTTCGTCTTCTTATGAAGTCTCAAAGTGCTTTGGAAGAATTAGGATCAATTGTGGTTAATTGGACAAAAATTAAACAATCAAGTCATAAAATAAGGAGTTCAAACCAAATGATATGTAATTCATTTTTTGCGTTTATTTTGGTCAAGACATTGCAATGGAGCTTAAACCAATATATTATTTCATAAAGTTGAATTAGTACTATAAAAGTTTTTTTTTTTTTTTTTTTTTTTAGCCAACAAGAGCGTAGTTCAATTGGATACCGTTAATATTATCAACATCGTCTTCCACCCCACACTTTAATTACAGTATCTTTCAAATAAGAAATAAAATAAAGTTTTTTTCTGTTAAAGATATTATTTTGGTCACGATATTTTGAAGTTTATCCAACTTTAACCTCTATACTTTCAAATGTCCATATTTGGATCATATACTTTCAATTAACTTTACTTTTTGAAACTTTTAAAGACTAAAAGAGATGTTTGTAAGGTAATTGTATTAAAATAAACAAAAAGTTGTACATACACAGATGAAAATGAATCAAATCCAAAAATATAACCTCATGAATACAAGAGACAATAGATTTTTTGCTTTTTTTTTTTTTTAAAAAAAAGAAAATAATAAATAGTATCCTTTAATAAAATTAGCTAGAAAGGATAGATAAGATATATATTTAAAATATAAAAAGATAATTCTTCTAAACATTATATAATAATAGAGCTATATTATATGATATTTAAAGGAATTATCTCAGTAGATATTTTCTAAAGTTATATCTATCTTTTTCTTCTTAATAATTGCAATGGATAACTCTTTTAAGGCCATAATTAAATATATAGCAACATTTTAAAAGAATTGTAAATATAGCAAAATCTATTAGTAATATACTTCTATAAGCTATAGAGTCAATCACTAATAGACTTTGAGAGTTGGATCTAAATTTTGTTATACTTGTAAATTCTTTTACATTGTGCTATATTTGCTAATACCTTGACCTTGGTTGCTAAATTTGCAACACTCACGAATAATTACAATGGGTAGCATTTTTTAGGGCTAAAAATTAAGTATATACCTTTATTTTTAAAGAACTGCAAATATGACAAATTCTATCACTGATAGACTTCAACTAGTCATAGACTTTATGTTGATAGACTCCTATCAGTGGTATAGACTCTAGGAGTTATATCTAAATTTTGCTATACATATCTACAAATTTCTTTGCATTGTGTTGTGTCCAATGATACTTTGTACCTAATTGTTATATTTGCAATTGCCCCCCTCTGTGTGTGTGTGTATTTATAATTTTTGTGTGGGAGAATCAAACACGACCTCAAGATCGAAAATACAAGTGTTATATTTTCTTTTCTTTTTGTACAATAAGAGAAGGAGGATTCGAACTACATACCTCTTAACTGCTAACACATTGGTATGCCAAATGAGGTATACTCACTTTGTAGGTATTATGCTAGTTGAGTTATGCTCATCTAGACTATGATCTATTTATATATATGTATTTGTGTGTGTATATATATATATATATAATTCATAAGTTGATTTTAATTACAATAGTAAAGGTGGGTGTGTTAGAATTTATGTCCTAAATCTCGTAGTCTATGTAAATTTGTAAACAAATTTTTAATAAATAAATAAGTGTTTATTTTATGAATAAAGTATTCTATTATTTGCACAATTCAAAATCTAATAAACTAAGATCCAAGATTATTTAATGTAACTTGAACAGGATGTGGTTGACATACAATTGTATAGCGTTCAAAGAATAACCTGAAAGGTCTTTAGTGCATGTATAAGGTTGGGTACCATCTTGGTAGCACTAGGGATATGACCCACTTTGTAAATATCACAACAGTTATAAGTGTTACAAACAATTTGATCCAAATCGTTCATGTGATGACATGCAAGTGGAGGCATCCTATATAGTGGGTACGTATAAGATCGGACCATGAAATATAATCTCTCTTTGTAACATCATTAATTAAAGAGATTCATATTTCGAACGATAATCATGTAACTCAATCTCAATCCTGATGAGTTATGAATTCCTACTCATAAGAGTCATTCTTTGATTTGTATGGGTGAGAGTGTCCCTGGTTACTGACTAAATATGCCTACCATTTTAGGAACGATACCTAGCGAGGAGCTAGGAACATAAGTAGAGTTGTTCATTAGAGAATCGATGGAACTTAAGGTACAAGAGATAATCACAAGGGTAAACCGGTAATTTGATCTAGCTATAATGACGTACAATTTGTTAAAGGTTGACTTACAAAATATGGTTAATTCAATGGATACATAAATATACTGCAGTTCATTAGAGTGCAGCTATGAGTCTTCAGTGGAATGCCTCATAATTAATGAATGGTGATTAACTGAATTTAAGATTTTAATTAATTAATCATGAATTATTGGAGTTTATAACTGTAGGTCCATTAGGTCCCTCTGCTAGCTCAAAAACGAATACAACAAGGATTTTAAATTGGAAGAAATTTGAAATGTTCAAGTTGTTTTAAGGGACTTAAATTATATACGATACAATTAATATAATGTGTATTGACACATTATAATATATAGTTCATGTTGTTTAAGATTCAAATTATATTACATAATATGAGTGTTGGGATTGGTGCCCTAAATCTCTTTGTAATCTTGTAGTTTGTAAACTTCGTATAAACATTATGTTGTTAATAAAATAAGTATTATTTTATCAGCATATACTCAATCCAATAAACTAAAATCCGAGACTATTTCATGTAATTTAAATAAGTAAGTAGAGACATTCAAGTGGATCTTGTTTAAATAATAACCTAAACGGTTTACCCTAGATGGATAAGGCTGGGTACCTTATCCTGGTGAGACTACAGATACGACCTGCTTTATAGGTATTATAAGTGTTGTAAAGTGCTACAAATGATCTGATCCTGATCATTCATGTGGAGACATGTGAGCGTGGGTATCCTATACAAAGAGTTTGTATAAGATCGAACCATGAAATGATTAGTCTCTTTATATAACGTTGTTAATAATAGAGACTTATATTTTACTAGGATGACCATAGGTGACATGACCTGATTCCTAAGTGAATCGTGAACTCTTGCTAATGTAGGCGGTTCTTTGATTTGTATGGGTGAGAGTGGCCAGATTGGCAACTCAACAAGCCTATTATTTTGGGGATTCGTTTGACTGGGGAGCTGGGAACACAGTTACACAAGATAGAATTCACTCATTCCCTGATGCAAGGGCAAGTAGATAAATTTCTCCCTTAAAGGCTGATTTCGGGTCTTGAACATAGTGGTCATACCCTCCCCTGGCTCGAGAGAGACTTGGTCATAGTGGGACTATGACTTATTGTTCATTAGAGGAATCAATAATACTTAAAGAGTTAGATGTAATTACAAGAGCAAAACGATAATTTTGATCCAGCTGTACTTACGAGTAATTTGTGAAGAGTCATCACGCTATTGATTGATTATATCAAATGGACACATAAATTTATCTATAGTGCGAAGAGTGTAGCTGTTAGTCTTTAGTGGAATGATCGACAGTTAACAGATGTTGGGTAATTTAATTAAAGGATTTAATTAATTAATTATCTGAGTACCATTGGAGCTTCAATCTACAGATCCATAAGGTCCCCTCTGTAGCTCAACAGGGATTTAATTGAGAAATATTTTTGGATTAATTTGAAGTGTTCAAATTAATTAAGGCAATTAATTATATGTGATATAATTAAATTAATTATATGTGATATAATTAAATTAATTATATGTGATATAATTAATATAATGTATTTGATACATTATAATATGAGAGTAGTTTGAATATGATTCAAATACTAATTATATGAATGAGATTCATGTAATTAAATTTAATATAAATATGATTTATATTGAGAGTAATTAAAAATTTGGATATGATCCAAATATCAGTTATATAGATGAGATTCATATAAGTGGATTAATATAAATGTCATTTATATTAGTTGAGAGAAAATAAAATCTATAGTTTATGTTGTATTTGATGCAATATAAAACTATAGGCTATATGTTATGTTTGATATAACATATAATGTATATATATAATAAAATAGTTATTATATATATATATTCTTTTATTTTATTGATTTAATTAAAATTAATAAAAAGGGAAGGGAGTTCAACTCCCTTCCCCCATTCTCTCAAGTTAACTTACGTAGGATTCAAGAAGTTGAATTAATCATCTTCTTCCTCAATTCACTCTGAAAGAAGAATTCTCTCTTGAAAAATTAACAGAGAAGAAATGTTCTTCTTTTCCTTCTTCTCCTCTCCATCTCCTCTCCCTCTTCCAAGGATTCAAGCAAAGCCTATAACTCTTGCTTGAATCCTTTATCCCAAGAGAATATAGAGGGTTCTCGAGTGGTGGTGTCCGTTCTTGAAAAAGGAGATCTACATGGAGAAGGAGTTCTATTAGTGGCTTGTACGAGGGAGTTCTTGAAGAAATGGTTCTTCAAAGGTAAGGGTTTCTGAAACCCCAAGTATTTGTTTTAAAGCATGCTATAATTTTAAGTAAATGCATATCTTTTTTTGTTTTACTATAAAACTTTATATTCAATAAAAAAAATTGAATTTGGGACGATCTTTACTTCCGCTCAAATGATCTTTTCTGAATGGTGGGTTTCTGATTCCAAATTCCATTCATTTTATTGAATCGATTTACAGTAATAGTGGGTTTCATATTCTGCATTCTGGTTCATACGATGAATGATTGTGGATGTAACTTGTTGATGGATGTTTCGGGATAGAACGCTCCTTTAATTTACAAATTTGGTTTGTAAATGCTCCTGCGTTTTTGGCATTAATGTTGCAATCGAGCCTGTATTTTGTAAGTTTGAGTCGCTCGTGCTATTACCAGGATACTTCAAAGAAGAGTTACAGAGCGTTGTTTCGATGGAGAAGACGAAATAGAGGTTCCAGATCATGTAGTTACAGCTAAACGATCAAGTAACTCTTGCTATGCAATCAGGTAGCTTTTGCTACATGATCGTGTAGCATTTGCTAAACGATCGCATACGTGTAGAGTTTGCTACATGATTGTGTGGCATTTGCTACAAGATCGCATAGTTGCTTCCAGAACGATCATGCAGTCTTTAGATGCTCATTGCATGGTTGCTAGCTAAGCGATCGCGTAGTCTTTCATACACGATCGCATAGATGCTATTTACATGGTTACTAGCTAAGCAATTGCGCAATCTTTCATACACGATCGTAAAGATGTTCTTCGCATGGTTGCTAGCTATGCGATCACGCAATCTTTCATGCTCATCGCATAGTTCATTTGCTAGATGATCAACTACATGGTGGTTCATTGAAGGGTGATTCGGTTTGAGCGGTTCAAGGCCCGGTTCACCTGTTTCGAATTGGTTGACTCAATTTTTGTAATAGTTAGCCTTTTTTCTCCTTTTTAGAGGTCTTATCCTAGTCCATCAACTGTTAATGTAAATGACATGCGATGTATGTTTAAAATTATATGTCATAATGTACATCATATAGTTTGAAAACTTACCATAGGTTATGCATTTAATTTCATGCATCATTTATATTATAAGTGTTATAACATATGTATATGCATGATTTAATTTTATAGCATGTTCATGCATCAAATAATATAAGTGTGATACTATATGCTTGCATGCATAAATAACATAATCATACATCATTTATATTATAAATGTTGTATGAATGTATGCATGTGATGTATGTTATTTAATTTCATTACTTTGATACATATAAGTGTATGAATATGTAGTAATAAAATGAACATTGTATGATGCATGACATTACTTTAGGTAATCTTATAAACGTTATAATTTTATAAAGTATGTCAATCAATGCAGTGTAGCTTTTAATTTGTTTCATTTACTTTATGAGTTATAAATAAATGAAATTAGAAATTAAAATCAATAACTAAGAGTTGCATGCAAACTTAGGTA